>NC_134277.1:146199338-146811838 GCF_949628215.1 Phalacrocorax aristotelis
ACTACTCTACCAGCAATTATACTGGTATTTCAAATACTCAGTTCAATAAAGGATTTTGACCTGTGCACTTTCTAGTCTTCCATTTCTGAAAGTTAATGGAATACATTTTGAATAAATATAATCTGATTTCTTTGCAGAAGTTACATATTTCAGGCAGGACTTCTTGACATTACATATTTAATTGACATGCTTTCCTTCCTCCGTCCTTCCTGAACACATTGATTGCCAAAGATAAATCCAAGTAATTAATTCTGGTTTACATTTCTTCTGCCTTCTTAACCAGCATTTGAATTTACGTTTATAAGCAAATGTGAAATATTACTTAAACATGATTATTTTTCAGTTGGTTTAAGTCTGTTAGTAGTTAGAGTTGGCTTAATGTAGCCTCACCTTGAGGAGATAGAACAGATGATCTGATCCGAACAAGCTTCATATCATTGTACAGAAAAAGTTTTCAAATTTAAGGGATGTCAGCTATTAAAAGAGACTCATTTCTTTGCAGTAACAAAGGTAATTGGAGAAAGCCCTGAAATCTGATTCTTCCCTTGACTACTGATTCTTTACTCCCATCCTTAGGGCAGGTCACAATTCTGGCCCGTTCACTTTCCTCATGCCCCAGCTCTTCTCTGCGGCTTGGATGGGAGTGAATCGTAGAATCATAGAATATTTTGGTCAGAAGGGGCTTTTAAAGATCATCTAGTCCAACCCCCCTGTAAAAGAAGGGACATCTTCAACTAGATCAGGTTGCTCAGAGCCCCGTCCAACCTGACTTTGGATGTTTCCAGGGATGGGGCATCTACCACCTCTCTGGGCAACCTGTGCCAGTGTTTCACCACCCTCATCATGGAAAATTTCTTCCTTATATCTAGTCTGAATCTACCCTCTTTTAGTTTAAAACCATTACCCCTTGTCCTGTCGCAACAGGCCCTGCTAAAAGGTTTGTCCCCATCTTTCTTATAAGCCCCCTTTAAGTACTGAAATACCGCAATAAGGTCTCCCTGGAGCCTTTTCTTCTCCAGACTGAAGCACCCAAACTGTCTCAGACTTTCCTCATAGGAGAGGTGCTCCAGCCCTCTCATCATTTTTTTGACCCTCCTCTGGACCCTCTCCAACAGGTCCATGTCTCTCCTGTGCTGAGGGCTCCAGAGCTGGATGCAGCACCCCAGGTCAGGAGTGAAGACAGAGGTCTGTATATTTAAAAAGTGTCTCTAGATCTTGGAAGGTGCTTTAGATTTGAAGTGATCCAGGAGATTCTGGAAATGGTGGATGTGGTTTGGGGGGACAAAGAGAGACACCCCTGTCTTTTATACTTGTGGTTCATTGAAGCTTCTTAGTCTCTTTTCTGCCAGACGTATCCTGTGACTACTACAACATATAGTTTTAGCTATGCAACTGGGAAGTCTAGAGCCCACTGTGACAACAGCTGGCTATTTTAATCCTCAAAGATGCAAATCTTTTCTCTAGAATACAGAATATAGTCTTCTAAAAATATGTTAAAGCAGATGTACTTAGCTGTAAATATAAATAAAAAGCAACCTCAGTTGTAATTAATTAGATTCATTCACAAGGATGAATTAGATGATGAGTAAATGACAGTCATTCAAATCATAGTTAATTCAGCCCTCTTACATCTTTCATGATACAAACCTTTCCAAGCATCCATGTGATGAGCATGTGCGAACTGTTCATTGCCCTCATCTTCCCATTCCACAGACCTCTCTCCCTGAAAGAGCCTGACTGATGTTATTGGCTTCTCTGCACAGCAGCCACAGTCCCACTGCCAGATCAGCACCAGAGTTACCAGAGGCCAGAAACGCACTGCTCTGCACTCTCTTTGGGGGCTTCTGCCTTTTAGATCCCAGCCAAATCCCAGCCAGACTAGTAGAGCTCTTTTGCTTAGTGTTTGGTCACAAATATTGTCCATCTTATTTAATGACCTGATTTTGAATTAGTGGCTAAGAAGAATGGAGACTAATCCTTCTTGCTCACTGGCATGTATATCACCACAAGAGTAGAAAGCTCTCCTGAAAATGGCATCAGGAACAGCATCACAGATGGAATGGATGCTCTTTCTTTGGGAAGCAAAAGAGATTTTCATTGGGCCTCTGTGATACTATAATTAAGAAAATAATCAGATTATATATTGTCCTTGTCAGAATTAATTGCTTTTACGGACCCTGATTCTCAGAAAATCCATTAGGAGGCTGAAAACTTTTCCTTCACTCCTGCTGTCATCTTCTAGGTTTTCTTGAATGGTAATTGTGATCACTTGCTTGCCATTTCTTGTTTTAGAGAAACACTTCTTACTTCTTGAATTCGAAGACACCTTTCCCCACTCTCCATTGTAGCATGGCTATTTCTAAACGTTTATAATAAATTGAACTAATAATTCTACCATGTAAGAAATGCAGGGTGTAGCAAACCAAAGCATGGCTTTCCTTGCACTAATATTAATTTCCCATTTGTGAGGAACCCCCCAATCTTTTCTGCGATTAAATAACAATAATTAACATTGCTCTACTGGAAGTGCATAATGTAATGGCAAGCTAGAGCTAGACTGTGTTTTCGAAGAATTAACACATATCACACTTATAATTTTCTGGTTGAATAATTTTGAACAGAGCAATTTTTATCCCAAAAGAAATAGTCTAGTTTATAAATTTGTACACCCACATCTTGCAACGCACTCACTTCTGACTTCTCATAAAAGGCACAGAACTAGAAAACATACAAACAAATACAGCAGGAACAATCAGAAATACTTAAAATTTTGCACATGCACAGGAATTAAGCAATGATATTTCAGCTCAGAAAAAGAGATGGCTGCGGGAGAATACAGAATGCTGATTCATGTTTCTCAGAATACAAAAGCCTGGAGTCTGATATAATATAATAAAATAAAACAGAGGGATGTCTGTTTCACACAATGCAAAATTAAACTGCAGAATTTACTGACATAGTATATCCTAGAGGCCAAGAGAATACTGTGACTCAAAAAGGAATTGTATGGATTTGTGGAGAATGGGTTGATTAATGACTTATGGTAAACAGAGTGGCTTAGAAGTCTCCATTCCTAGCCTGGACCTCCGCCTGCTAGAAGGGTGCAACACAGAAAACGTTTTCCACACAGTCCTTGTAAGCACACTCCTTCTGCTAAAGAAGGACCTTCCACTACCCCCTGGTGGGTAGACAGATGTTAGACAGTGTGACAAATGACAGCAGTTCTTATGATTCAAATAATTTCTAAAATTTCTTTCAACTTAATTTTTTTTTTTTTTTGGTCAAAAATCCTCTTAGCACTTGTTCTCCCAGTTTTCTATTGGGAAGGAGGGTAAAGATCCTTCTGTGCCAGTCATCCAGAAAGAACATTAATCCTGCTTTGTCCTGAGATCCTTTAGGTTTACTCCCAGTTTTTACTGGTATTTTCATGTGTGTGTTTTGTAAAATAAATATCCTGTGGTAGGAAAAAAAAATCTTGCACGTGATTGAAGGTTTGGTGACAATCAGATTAAAGCTTCTACCTCTAGTTACCTATTTTTAGATGGCCAGAGAATTAGAACAGACATACCATCTTGCTGAAGAACAGGGATTTTAATATTTTAAAGAAGTAAATGAATAATTATCATTCACATGCCTGTGCTAATCCTGATGTCAACAATCAAATGCTGTTTAAAAGATGCCACAGAAACAGAAGCAAAATTAAGCCAAACACAAACTGACATATATATTTGTCCTATGTGACCTACATTTTGGCTCTAATTGTGGACGTGGAATCTGCTTTTGCCAACTAAGCTCTAGCTACTTGTACAGGTGTACTCTTATACAGCATTTACTAGTTTGCTTCCTCTAAAGTATCACAGAGAAATTTTGTTTTTCAGGACACGCTATATGTGTGAAGCTGCCTGTTCTCCTGATAATGCTTACTAATACCCTAAAGAAAATATTGCATCCATTTAATATTATTGCTATTATTAATTTTTCAATATTCAAAGACTTTGGGGAGGGATGGTGCCTTGTATACAAAAACTTGCAAGATGAACAGTGTGATGCCAGTTTCTATATGGAATGAATAGATACAACGTGTATGAAAATATTTCATAAAAGCAATGTTGTGGAGCTGTATTTCAGCATTTCACTGTACATTAAACATTTAGCTGAAAATAGTTGGTACACTAATACATTTGCAATAATATAATATTAATAATTTCCCTTATATGCGTATATTAATGCTTCATTGTCTCGTATGAAATCCTTACATTTATTTGTCTGTTATTGGCTGAGGATAGTTTTAACTTACAGGAAGATAAATGATACATTTCTGATTTTATTCTTTCGGCAGGGTCCAAAAGAATCAGTGACAGTGAAGTCTCTGATTATGACTGTGATGATGGAATTGGTGTTGTTTCAGGTACTACTGTCTAAATTTACTTTTCTATGTTCAGTTGGAATCTTATTTATAATTTATTAATAATAATTTTATAATGTTTTTCTGGTGAAAAAAAAGTGGAACCTAAGTGTGTATTTTTCCAAAACAGAAAGTAAGTATTATGGATAATGCATATTCAATCACAAAAATTACCAACAGAAGGAAAAAAATCAATGTGTGAATGTCCTTGTTGCTTTTATAAAATTATAGAAGTAGCATAGAAGTGTTTTTGTTGGTTTTTTTTTAATATGAATAAGTGTTTATTTGATTTTTTGGACAAATATTTGGGGTTGATATATCCTTTAAAACTCCATGATGGAATAATAACACTGCCAAGGGTCTGAAACCTGAACATTTAAGGCACAAAAGGAGTTATCATAATAGATAAAAAAGGAGTCAAGCATATCATTGCTTAGAGAAAAGAAAATTCTAAGATCTTTTGATGATGTCTGCCATAGACCAGAGTTGGATTTGGATAAGGATATTGTTTACGGGGAGATACTACCAGGAATTATTTCACAGGTGGATTCTATGATAATCTGTTTTACTAAAAGTATTGGAATTGGGAGTTTAATGAGTATTTGAGATAAAAGTTCTCATGTGAAAAAGTATTTCTCCTCCTCTTCTAAGAGAAAAGTTAATAATGTAATCATAGCCGAAAACAATAAAATCAGAGAATCATATGCTTTTGCTGACTACAATGGAGAATATATTTAGGATGCAGCCATGCCATCTTTAAACCAGTACTGGTGGCTACTGGTGCTAGCACAGAGTAGGCTGCACAGCTCAGTGTGTACTCTGTTATCCTACTGCTCTACTGAGGTTTTTAACCCACTCAGAGTAGCCTGTGTTAGACAGTTTCTGGTTCCCTTGGGTCAAGTCTAGCTAAAGTGTACATATTCAGTGATTTGTGTACCTTACTTAGCAAAGGTGGAGCAGGATGTGCTGCCTGGTCTATACAACAGCTGTGAGACAGTGATCAGCTGGTTGGTGAAATCGTGTTCTTGACAGGCAGCCACCTGTCAGCATATGTGCAGCTTTTACACTAGGTACAGTACATGCTGCTGGCAGGATAAGGAAGGGTATACAGGAAAAAGGAGTCAGAGGAATACAGCTGGGCCTGGGGATACAGGAAGAAAAGGAAGGTAAAATAGGCAGTCCTGGATATTGCAAGATGGGGTGCAGCCAAGTATTGATAAATCCAAACATTTAGTGAGCTACCTAATTACTTGAGTTTGCACAGTCCTGTCTTAAAAACTGTTACCAGTCTAAGCTCAGATGCATTTCTGTGTTGTCTATGTAGTCATCCCTGTACTTCCAGATATTTCATGGTTAATTTGTGACCCTGCTATGTTGCTATTCACTTGCCATAGGTCCTGTGCTTGCTGGGAATGGAATAAGGGATATTTTTTATTATTATTAAACAGCATGTAAGTTTCATCAAGATGCCTTTTTTAAAATAACATAATATTATACAGACTTTGTGGTACAAACAGGGCAGTTCATACTGTTAGCACGTTTATTGGCTGTGGTTCATTGTAGGTCTCTTACTAGAATATCTAGAAAGTAGACATTTTTAAGTACAAGTTGTCCTTGTTCATGTTGGAACAATCTAACCTTGCAGATATTCCACAGTAAAACTTATTCTATCCCAAAGCAGGGTTTTTTTCATCTTTTCTGCATAAACATTCAGATTTTTGTTAACCTCTGCTCAAAGGTTTTGCTCTACTCTAAGGTTCCAACAGTTTTACCAGAGACTGAATGAATGCTGTGGATGCAAGACCACTAAATCTTCTATCTTCCTTAAAACATTTATCTTCAAACTGTAATAGGCTCAGTTTTCAGATTATTAACTTACTTAGAAAGTTATTCAGGAAAACTTAGGGCATTTTTATATTCCTGCTCCACTGTTTGATTTACTACAATCAGAAGGCAGGAAAGAGACGTAGCCAGAGTAATATGCAGTCAGTATTGGAACCAGAGAGGTAGTGATCCTCCGAAGTCCCTTGTTCCTACTTACTGTCCTTTCAGTCTTAGGCTGGTTAGCTTTCTGTATGTGCTTAGTAGTCACTAAGGCTTTCATAACTGCCTGTCCTCCCAAAGGGAAGGACTTTCATATTCCTGTTGGTCAGTTAAATTAGAGATGTTACCAACCTAACTTTGGAGTTTAATAACAAAGGGAAGAAAAAAGGGTGCCTGATGGATATATGTCTAAAGAGCCCAGTATGGCAGCATTTTGAAAGTGAAATCTTTGTATTGTGCTGGAAAAAGGTACCAAGATTTGCTGAAGTTTACTAGGTGCTTGAACATCAGTGGGATTCTTGTGAAACACCTGGATTTACAATTTTATGATTCCATAAACTCCTCTTTTGACAACTTGTAAAATTATGGTCTTTACATTTCACTGAATGAGTCTGCTTCCCTTACATGAGTTTTTGATGTACCTCTAGTTCCTTTAGGATCTTTTAATTATCGGATTTCTGCTGACAATTCTACACCTTAGTTGCATTTTAAGTCAGACTGGCTGTGTGGGTGGGAACGTTTGATGTTCTTTTTGTTTTGAAATATTTATTTATTACATTCATTTTGTGCTGCTGTCACTATGTTTGCAACTCTCTTGATTTATACTTGTCCTGTCTTATCATCCACACCCTTCTCTTCTTTAAAGTTCTATTCATTTGCAGAGTCATTAAAATCTTGGTTTAAATATATGCCTTCTTTGCATGAAGCCATTTATCTCCCTTTGTTTTCTTTCTTTCTTACTTACCCCAGTTCTTTCATTTTAAATTTTCAGGTTTTATTTAACACGACACTTCACTTTGCTTTTCTTCTTCTGCCATATAAATACTGTATCACATCACGTATGTTTGATAACATCTGTCGGGTACTCTCAGTGATCCTTTTCATAAAATTTACGCTTATTCGAAGTATTGGATCTGTGAACTAAACCTCAGAAACCTTTAAGAACAGCAAGAATTCTTTTTTCATTCCTTTTTAGTTTACTTTTATTCAAAACAGTGGACTAGATGACCTTTAAAGGTCCCTTCCAACCCAAACCATTCTATGATTCTACAATTCTGTGATTCAATGGTTCTATGAAACCCATGGACCTTCCTCGATCTCATTATGCATTTATTTATAGTTCTTTGAAAGATATATGCTTTCTGGCTTCACCACGTTTCTGATCGAAACTGAGATCATCTCTTTGTCCACAACACATTTTATATAGCTTCTCTGTTATTGGTCCTATAAGGTCAACTGACTTTGTCTTTGGATAAGCTGGTGATTGATAGGTAGAAATCCAATAGTGCAAGGTCTTCCTTAATGTATATCTGTAAGCAAGATTGTGTTAGACCGTATTTGCTGAAACAGAGGCAACTTTGTAAGCTACAGTTCTTTGTATCATCATCTATTTTTAATATATATGCAGTTGATGTTTGTTACTGCTGTGGTACTTTTGATCCATTAATTTAATCTCCTGATGATAAAATGCTTATTATTTTCTTTAATTTTTACAAAATGTTCAAACATCTCTTGGAAAAATTCATAAAAGCTATCATTTCTGGTGGCTTGGATCTTATCCTGGTTAGACAAACATAATAAACTTCAGTCTTATAAAAGAGAATGTAGTTTCCATCAACAGGAAAGGCTTTTAAGAAAATAATGATAAACCAATTGAAAAAATCCGAAGTCTTTTTTTCTGCCTATATGTGCCAGCTTCTGTCAGAAAGGTTTATAACATATGCATTTAAACAAGTACAGAAAAGTGATTTTCACAAGATTTTCAAGTAGTTCCCTTCATATACAATATATATTCATTTCATCTGGGGATCAAAAACACTAGAACAGAATCTCTGCTACATCTCATCTTTTGTGAATTTAATCTTAGCACAGGACAGCAGAAGGAGAGGCACTAGCAGTTCTGTTTTTGTCTTTTAGATTACTTGTACAAAGCCTTCAAACCATTTAAAGCTTTCATTTTGCTGTCCTCAACAATAAACTTTGGCCCTTGTAAAGTTGTCTGTCATCAGTAGTTCTATGTGGGAGCACACCAGCATCTTCATGTGCCCTTAGAATGCTCTTATGTGCTTCTGATAAAAGCAATACAGTGTTTTTATATTGATTTTAGAAAAATTCCAGAGCACTTTACAAAACACCTTTTAAATTATCATACTAAATACAATTCAATGAAAAGCAGGGTGTTTGGGTTTTTTCTCTTTCTATTGTCCAAAGCTGAATGGGTGTTACAGTTAACAAAGTTCAATGAATGTGGACTATACTTTCTAAACAGTTTTCTTCCCAGGTACTTCCTCATAGTGTTTGTTGAACCTGTTGTAACCTACTAAGGACAGGTAACCTGCTGAGTCTGACTTTATGAACAGAAAGAGATGTATTGTCAAGACCATTTAATCATAAAAAGTCTCACCTATCATTGTAAAACTTAAATATTAAGTCATCTGAGGTAAGTTTCAACAGATGAATCCTGGAAGAATATAAGGCAGTGAATTCTGCTTAAACTGCATTACAAGTCTCTTTAGAGAAGAGTTTTTCTAAGTAAAAGAATGCAGTCTCCAGTCTTGAGAATAAAAACATTTATAGTGATGTTTTTATCATTATGCAAAAGACAGCAAGATGTTTCAGGAGCAAATAAGAATACAAATAAAATATTTATTCAGATGACAGTTAGATCTAAGTAGATTAGAAAAAATAGTAACAATCAGTAAAGAAATTCTTATTGAACTTACAAAAATGATTCTGTTTTTGAAGAAGAATGAAAAGCAATTATTCTTTTTTGCTTCATATCTCAAAACACCTGTGGAGTCCTTTGTTCAAAAGAATTCTTTCACTGTCATGTTGCAGCCTTCCCTGCAGAGGAAACAAAAGTCCTTCTCCATTTTCTGATAATATGAACTGAAATTTTATATGTGAATCCTGCTGATGATTGCTGCTCAAAGCTGATACAGAACACACAAAGAGTTTGGTTACAGCTTGAAATCATCTGCCTATTGAAAGACATCTTACAGCATTACTACACAGAGTGGATGACTTCTACCCCTACTAAAATAAAGGATTTTATTGTAGATCACCAGCTACCACTAACTGGGAGTCTGTAGTGCCCCAAAAGCCCAGTAACTACAGACATAAATATTGACAAGCTTTTTCTTCTATTATGTGTTGATTCCTTTCCCCTACTTTAAAATCTGTCTTTTGTGGGTTCTTCCTTGAGTAAAAAAGAGCATAGTGTCTATGTGTCTCAAAAATTCCCCCAAATTTGGAAGTGAAATTCAAGAAATGTTAACACAGTCTTTATGTTGACCCCTTAGGTAAAAGGATCTTTAGACATTTTCCTTGCTTTTAAACAAATGAGGTGTATTTTATTTACAACTTTATGTCTATAGTTCTTAACCCAGGAATTTTTATTATCATTCTTCAAGCTTTTCCTTGTATTTTTAGTTTAATTTTTAACATATCAAAGTCAATGTTTAGTAATACTTCTACTATTTTCAAAAAAATGTCTTCAGTATCATTTCCTCAGCTGACAAAACATCCTTCTCTTCAAACATCCAAATTCTCTCAATTAATGATTTTTTAAAAACTAGTTTTATATTTTTAATTATAAGCTGTATCACTTACATTGAAAATAAAGATATAATTAAATTCAAGTTTTATTTTCAAATTATCAATAATTATCAGTAGCATTCTCTTCTTTGAGTAAAGTTAAGCAAATATGAACTCATGTTCTACTACAGTCCTAATATCTACAGAGTGACAAAGGCATCTAACAGGTAATGGAAAGCTGCAAGGAAGTTGCATTCCTAGCAGAGACTGTGTTGATGGATGCTTCTTGCATAAGGGAAAGTGTAGTTGGGATGAGTTACAAATGTGGTGTTGAGCACTTCTAAGAAGGAAATGCTCCATGAAAGGATGGATAACTTCCAGTTGACAGTGTCAAGAGGAGGCTAATTTGGGGGACTTGCTGGACAGCAGAAAATATACATGGTTGAGTACTTAAATAAGAAGAAACATCTGTAAAGTAACTGTTTTTTTCAAGCTTTTCAACTGTGTCATACTGGGTGTAGGGACAGCACTGAAAACTCAGCAAGCTCTGGTTTATTGCTGTGTAGGAACATTCTTCATACGCATTAATGATCAGAAGAATTGTCTCAAGTGTAATGGGCCCATATCTACCATTAGTGCAGTCGAGCTAAAAACAACTCTTGAAGAACTGAGTTACTATGCAGCAAGTAATCAATTGTTCCTACTGTAATGTTTTTCGTTTCCTTTCACTATATATTCATTCTTCCCTTATTTGTAGAATTATATTTTGATGCAAAAAAAAAAATAATCCCCAAACCCATGCATAATGTATCTTCAATTTATAGAGTATTAATAATTCAATTTATTTGGTCAGTTACTGTCAGCACTTTTTCAGAGGACATCCACATTCTGCATTAAGATGTTCAAATCACTGTAGAAGCTGAGCATATTTGTATAAAAGACCTGAACTGTTTCCAAAGTGCCCATGTGTGAAATCTTGGGATGCTAAGCACTTCTGGCAATTTGATTATATAATTGTTTTTAATTAGTGCTTGTTCTAAGCCCAACCACATCGAGTGGTAAAAATTAAATATCTGATAAAGAGAAAGCTTGACACCTCAATCAAGTACAGATGTTAAAGTGGAGAAAACACCACTTAGCATCAGTGTCTGAACCAAGTCAATTATTTTGCCTGTGATGAATGACAATTCTAACACTGCTTTTCTAGAACAATTTTCATACAAAGAGTTTTTCTCAAGTCAATCAAGCAGCAAGATGTCTAAATTAAAAACTTTATTAGTACTTTTCAGTTGGGTTTTTTAGGGTTATTTTAGTGCTGTTGATGTGAACCGCATTTTTGGAGGTTTTTGCTTTTCTTTAATTTTGTGCCTGAAAGCTGCAGAATTTGATAACAATTCGTTAACATTCGTATTTACTGAACATGTACCCTGCATAGCATAATATTAGCATAGTATAGCCATACTGTGTGCATGAACACTTTAAGTCAAATGTATTAACATTCTCTCTTAAAACAGATAAAATTGAAACTTCAGCTCAGAGGAAGCTGTATTTATTGTGCCTTGTAAACTCTCTCATTTGATGTGTATCATAGTTTTTAATGAAACCCTCCCTGAAAAGAAGAAAGTGGTGGCGTTGCAGATATCTTTGTCAAGCTCACAGTTGTTTATCGCTGATTACCTCTCTGCTGATTATCAGGTTCTGTGTGCTCTGGACATTGATTTAAGAGGCTTGCCGTAGTTACAGAGCCTTTGATTCTATGGTAATGACTTAATATTTATAGCTGCAAGCAGATTCCAATGTTTATCCTATTTTTACTACTGCTATAAATAATCTGCTTTGCTCAATAGCAGCTCCATGGTCAAGTTACACTTAGAACCTGTTTTTACTGTCTATAATCTCTTTCTGCAAGAAAATATTTTTCCTTTCTTTCTCTAACCTTATTTCCAGGACATGGAATATTTTTGAAATTGGAAGTTAAATCATACCTTTTTCAATTGAGAATGTCACCTTCATTTTTGGAATGTCACCTGTCTTGAGAGAGACATGAACGTTTCAACTCCTGGACAAGCAAAGCCAGTCATGTTCTAGAGGGAATTAAGGTCTCAAGTTAGGAGTACCAAAATTACCACTTCATATTGATAGAATTAGTCAATCAATCATCAATATCAGCTTTAAAGTTTGTCTGAGGTTTAGAAGAACTCCAGCATTGATTGCTAAACATATTGATTACAGTGTTGGCCACTTCTGGAGTGTACAGATTGGTGCTAGGTGTGTTGTTAAGCCTCCCATGTAAGCTTTGTGTTGCGGTCATCTTCTTGAAGCTTTGTAACTGAGGAGGTGGCCTGTTGCTCCCTCTGCATCTCTTGTGGCTGCAGAGTAATCACAGATTGCTTGCCTTTCCTCCGAAGCTCGTGTGTCAGTGAAAGGCACAAATTTCCTATATACAGAAGTATTTTATTTGATAAACAGTAATTGCAATAGAAACCACTGAAATTCGAAGAAAGAATAAACAAGTGAAAGATAATAGAATCAGTTATTTTGGTATCAGCAAAGTTTCAATATACTTCATCTTGTGAAGTTAATTCTTAATTTCTTAGGTACTTTATATTCCTGCCATATCCCACTGCATCCAAGATGGTTTCTTATATTTTCTAAATTTTGGGTTGAAATACCAGCTGAAGTCCCAAGGTAGAGTCTAGTATGTGCCATCTTTTTCATCTCGTTTCAACTGGAAGAAAAAAAATCAATGCATAGGTGGCAAAAAGACATGGTGGATGTTGCTGGTTGGGCACATGTGCTGTCTCTATGATTCAAGCACCGACAACTGTTTCATTCTGGAACAGTAGCGGTGATGCTAAAAAATAAAAGATCTAATTAATTCTACTTCTAACTATACTGACATCTAGATTCAGAAAGTAAAATAAATATTGCACTGGCCCTGAGGCTAGGAAATCTACGTTTAATGTAAAAATAAATCAGTAAATAAAACAATAAACCAAAGACATTTTTAATAAAAAACTAATACTTCAAAAAGTTTCTACGCTATTATAAATAAGGAAAGCTTGGTTTTAAATACATATAAAGACTCAAAGACCAATGAACCATTAAACTATGATATACTGGGACCAAGTGCTTTGAAAACAGATGTTGTAACTTTGAACTATTTGATCTGCCAAAGCTGGCTTTAGGCAGACTTGCTTAAGTCCAAAACTGATTTAGAAACTTGCTAAACTCTTACCTTTCAGATCTAAAAATTTTGTACATGATTACACTTCTTTCTCTGAATGTGTTTCTCAGAACTGGCATAGTCTGAGTGACTAGTCAGCTAGCTCCTATATAAGCGTAGCAGTTTTCTTAGATTCCCAGGAAATTAAAAAACAGTTTTCAACTTATTCCTAATCAATTTTCTTAAAAAATACTGTAAGATACCTTATGTCAGGAGAAAATGCAGGGCTTTGGATGCTGAGAGGATGGAAGCACCCTACTTGCATCCTTGATTTTGCCAACTAAGTTCAAAACATAGCATCTTCTGTGAGCTATATCAACATGGCTGTGTTAACAACATGTAGGTTTTTTGGATTATTTTTCTGAAATACCTAATTTTCTTCGTGCATTCATTTCAATATTTTCCTTTACAGCTAAGATTTTGTTGTGGCTGTGAAGTGCTGGAATGATAATGCCTATATTCAAGAAACCCAAGAACTTTACTGAATCTATCCCTAAACCCCTTTTTCTCCACATGAACACATGTTAATATTTTCTAGTATTGCAACTTTATAGAATGGACACTTACATTGAATAAAAGTATTAAATTCTACAGATGTTCACAGAAGGTTGTGTTCTGTGAAAATCTGATATGGTTATTTTCAGTATGAGATAGCATTCAATGTTGCTTTGACTCCTAGCTAGTGAAAATACATAGTGTGAAATAAGGCAGAGAGCTACATTAACTCTACAAAACTGAAGGATGACTTTGGAATTAACTCATGTTAGTGTGTTGAAGCTGCTACTTTTCAGTGTGTGACCTGTTGGAAAAAGGGAAGTCTATAAACATAGTAGGTTTTGTTTTAAGTGAATTAGTTATAAATTTCAAAGTTTATTTTCTGGCAACGAAGCATAGAGAATATTAATCTGTTTCTTCGAACACAGCTTAATGTGTCTGGTTTTGTTGATGCAAATTTATTGGGAGCGTTGATAGTTTCTGCCTTTTGAAATTGTTATAAGGAAGCACTACCAGTGTTCGTTACCAAAAAGGATTGCACGTCTGCTTCCAATTTATTGTAAAACATTTTTGATCAGGATTATGCTTGACAGTTTAATTAGATAGCCATATATTTTGATTTGTTGCAAATGTGCAAGTGGTCAACTACACTAACAAGTTAGAGTTGGAGGAGGCTTTTTGTTTCAAAACAATTATTTTGTTTATATATACAGATTTAATTAATTTAATTATCTTGATTTACTAGTTCTCACTTCTAGGAATTGTTTAGACAGAGTGGGTTTTTGTTTATGTTTTTTTTTTAAATTTAACTCCTTGCCCTTCACGATGTTCATTCAGGTAGAATAGTCCTTGTACTTTGGTGTCTGTGCATATCAAATATTGTAGAAAACTGCTAATTTAAACGTTAGATCTTTTTATAAAGGATTTTCCCATTTCTTCATGTTACTGCTCTTCATTATGTTTTTCATCTCTAAATGCTACATAGGTGCCCTGTGTATGCAGAATACTAAGAACCATCTCTGGGTTTTTTTATATCTATAGATATAGATTATTAGGATAGTAATAGACAGTATTCTGTCATGTGAACTTGTACAGTAAGTAATGTTTTTTATTTCATTATATATAAGTTCTTGATAACTTGCTATTCACTTATGTGTGTGGGGGGTTGACCTGGCTGAGCACCAGCTGCCCACCAAAGCTGCTCTATCACTCCCATCCCCAGCTGGACAGGGGAGAGAAAATACAGCGAAAGGCTTGTGGGTTGAGACAGGGGCACGGGGTGATTGTTCACCAGGTAGCTTCATGGGCAAAACAGGCTCAACTTGGGGAAACTGATTTAGTTTATTGCTAGTCAAATCAGAGTAGGGTAATGAGAAATAAAAACTACATCTTAAAACACCCTCTCCCCATCCTTCTTTCTGTGCTCAACTTCACTCCTGATTATCTCCAGCGGCGCAGGGGAATGGGGAGTGGGGGTTGGGGTCAGTTCATCACAAGTTGTCTCTGCCACTTCTTCCTCCTCAGGGGGAGGACTCCTCACACTCTTCCCCTGCTCCAGCGTGGGGTCCCTCCCATGGGATACAGTCCTCCACGAACTTCTCCAACGTGGGTCCTTCCCATGGGCTGCTGTTCTTCATGAACTGCTCCAATGTGGGCCCCCCACACAGTTCCACAAGTCCTGCCAGGAGCCTACTCCAGCGCAGGCTTCCCACAGGGTCATAAACTCCTTCAGGCACATCCACCTGCTCAAGCATGGGGTTGTCCATGGCCTGCAGTGGATATCTGCTCCACTGTTAACCACCATGGGCTGCCTCACCATGATCTTCACCACGGGCTGCAGGGGAATCTCTTCTCCAATGCCTGGAGCACCTCCTCCCCCTCCTTCTTCCCTGACCTTGGTGTCTGCAGAGTTGTTCCTCTCACATATTCTCACTCCTTGCTTCAGCTGCACTTCCTGTTGCACAGGGGTTTTTTTTGTTCCCCCTTCTTAAATACATTATCACAAAGGTGCTACCACCATTGCTGATGGGCTTGGCCTTGGCCGGTGGCGGGTCTGTCTTGGAGCCATCTGGCATCAGCTCTGTCAGACATGGGGGAAGCTTCTAGCAGCTTCTCACAGAAGCCACCTGTGTACCGCCCCCGCTACCAAACCCTTGCCACACAGACACAATGCACTGTGTTTTCAGATTATGCCTTCCTGGATATAACTATATTTTCCCCAAATGTATCAAATTTTCTTTTAAAGATTAAAACCTTTCTGCCACTTTAAGACTATCTTTAGAAATTTGATTATTTCTTGTTGCTATTTACAATACTTTTCAATTAATGTAATCAGCAAAAATAACTGATAAACCATTTTCCAGATTTTTCAGGTTTTTAATGAAAATATCAAACATTGTTGGATTAAGTTGTTCACTGTGAAATTAGAAGAGATGTGTTTTGCATTGTAAGGATGCTGTTTGCAATTAATCACCTACTGCCATAGTAAAAAAATTAAGCCTTTTTGAATTATCCTAGTTTCATTTGGGCTTCTCTGCAGAAAATATGGATTTGGGGTATTGTTTTATTTCAGTATATAGTATGATATCATACCATAATAACTGCTGGTTGTTTTCATATATTTCTTACTCTGTACACAATGCCTTTTAATCAGTTCAGTGAAGCACATAGCTTGTCTTAATGATGTATACCATAAATTAAAAATAGTAAAATATAAAAAATAACACTTAAGAATAGAGAAAATCTAGTCTATCCAAAAACAGTCTGCAGGGCTCTCATTTGTGGTCTTAACTCTCTCTGGGGTAGCAGATAGTGGTCTACAAAGCTCCTCACAGGTCTTTTGTATTCCCTTGGTTACCTGTTTCTCATCTGTAGAATTTCTCTTGATCAGTCTTCAAATAATCTGCAAAATGATCCTCTTCATTTTTCTGCCTCTCTGTACTCTGCTGTGGATTTCATGTTCTTCCAGCTTCCGGGCAAATTAAAATAAATCACTTGTATATCCTCTCCCTTCTTTCTCTGTAAATGCTGGTTTTATCAATAAGAAGTTCTCTGTGCATTATTTTTGTATTAAGGACAATATTTGTTTAGTGTATAAAACTGGCAAATATCTCATGGATTTGCTAAATTAAGAACTTTGTTATTGCTTTGTTGCTTTTTTTTTTATTTTAACATTATTGAGCTTTCAGCTGTTATTTTAGCTCTTTCTCTTTGGATTAAAGAATTTCCAGATTGCCTTGCAAAAACTTTATTCAGACATCTTCCATACTTTTCTTATTAGTGAACAACACCCTGTTTCAAACACAGATAAAATTTCCCTGTCTCTCCTTTGGTGATTTCATCCAGCACTGTGTTGCACTGGTCCTTATATGTTTTATCAGTGTGCATGCTAGTAGGTGCACTTCATGCATGGGATAAAAGCCTGTAGTTACTCACTCTCAACTGAGACTACACGTAACATGACTTGATTGCTCTGAAGTGAGAGAGTAGCTGATCCTCAACATTGTTATTAATGTACTGTAATGATGATGTGCTATTTTTCCTGTGTGCCTCCACATATGCACACACACAGAAAGCAGCTTACACCTAAATGTAGGAGGTGGAAGTTATTTATGAATTATAGTGGTTCATATATATCCTTGGTCCTAAGGCCATACAATGAATGTGAATACTTAGAAGTATCGAACGTTCTTGGAACCATAAAATGACTGAATTAATGAGGCTTTGCTTAGATGCTTGCTGAACATTTTCCAGGAAGAAAACTATGAAAAAACTGGAGTAGAACACCAAATACTCTTGGGCTTTCAGAAGATTCTTATGGGAAAAGAATTACAGTCTTATGAGACAGAATGTTTCCAGTGCCAGGTGGATCTCCCTAAATGTCTTTACTTGGTTACTGTCTTCAGAACAAAAAGTCATGTATATCAGTTGTCATGCCACTAGGAGCTGTCTGAAGACCTATTTCTGCAAAACATTATCATCAGATGAAGATTTGCAATTCTTCCATTTCTTATCATTGTATATTAATTTGATCTTCACAAAATTTGTGGAAACTTCTCTGAAATTTCTGTATATGTGACATCTTTTTTTCACAGCGAGTATTGTACCCTGGGACAGTGAATTCAACTTTTTCAATTAGATGGAGACCGTCACTTTAACACAACCATCTTTTTAAAAAGAGTTTTCTTAAAAGCTTATGTAAAATGTCCATGTGGTAGCCTTTTAAGTGATGGCAACTGGGAAGGCTTTTGCTTAGACCATTTACTCCTTCTGTTATCCTAGTTCAAGATTAGGTCCAGGATGTAAGCAGGTGTCTGCATGGCCTTAGCTCATATGTTTGTGAAAGAATCATGTTGTTTAAGTTCAGAACTGTGAGTGAAATCTGATTACGCTGTGTCATTGTTACTTTAATTGTTTCTGAAATACGAATCTTTCTTGAACACACACTCTATATTTAACCCCGTAGTAGTTTCCCATCCCAAAGTCTTAAACTGAACTTCGGATTAGGCTTTAACCGTGGACATTTCTGTTTGAAGTACATTATAGATAATCGTCACGACACAATTTTAAGTCAACATGCAATAATCAATTTTGTATGTTATTCTAAGGAAAAAAGTAAGTTTTATTAGTTTGATTATTAATGCATCATATTGACCACAAATAAATGGTAAATTTGGATATTTTGGTTATTATAAATCCCCAGTTTGGTGCACGGCAATTTATTTCTATACTTTTAAGGTATAACTATAGGAACTATAGCTGTACTTAAATTAAGCATAAGAACAGGAATCAACTTTACATATGTATTTTTTATTACAAAAACCAAGAAGAAGACATGATAACGTTCTTGATCAAGTTCCATTTTTTACCATGCTTCTAACTACTACAGATACAGTAGGAAATTAATGAGTGCAATTTCAGATTCATTGAATATTTGCATTTCTTTTTAGATTATCGACACAATGGGAGAGATCTTCAAAGTTCAACGCTATCAGTGCCAGAACAAGTTATGTCATCTAATCATTGCTCTCGATCAGGGTCCCCTCACCGTGGAGATAGTATAGGACGGACCAGATCGTGGTCTCCCAGTGTCCCTCCCCCACAAAGGTAAAATGTTATTTAACTATGCAGGTATATAAATTTAAGTGATATTGATCCTGTTAACAATACTGGAAAGACTCTTCAGACACTCAAAATGACAATGAATTAGTTAGATCTCATGAAATTATGTAAAGCCAATAATGTTTTTTCTTACATTACACTGATGTGCAAAACTTGACCCGATTTTGTCTTATTTTTCATCAAATATCAGTGCATTCCAATCTAAGGAAAGAAAAATATTTATCCAGATTTTCATTTTCAAGAGCTATTTAGAAAGTGCCACGTGATGGTTTGACATTTTCTTAGAATTCATTTGTTGGTGGCTGTTTTCAACCCTCTTGTCTGTGTAGAATTAAGGATCTGGAAAAGCCATACTTCCTGCCCATAGCAGCTTGCTTTCTACTATTTTTTTTTCAAACTTTTAAAGCATCAAGAATAAATTAACACATATACAATTTTGTACTGAAAAATGTCAAATCCTGATCTTAGAAGGCCTCTGATAACTATTTACATTGTGAAACAAAGATCAGGACTTTTCTTCCAACAGCTAACCATTTTGGATAATGAGTACTACTTGATTGAATATACTGTTTAAGCCAGAATTAAAAGTTTTCCTGCATCGATAAGCTTTCTTAAGAGGAAGCAGAAGGATAGATGTAAAGGGGAATTAAGCCTGTTTTCCAGCATTTTTGTCACTGTGTATGGGTAGGTTTCCAGCTGGTGTCATTCAGCTGGAATAAAAGGGGAAGTTATTTTCTTTGCCCATGTTGTTCACAATTCCCATTTAATACTGAAGATCTGGTATCCAATACTTCCTGTCAGATACACGTGTCTATCCCTTTCTCTACAGCCATTCTGATTCTCTTGTGTTCTGCTTTCCTTTCTTTTACCTTTGTTCTTTTTGTTAGCTTAAAATTCTCTTTACTTCATATTCTCTTACTTATGTGTTTACTTACCATTTTCTCTAAGAAAAACAGACTAAATGATAAAATTTTGCATTAGTGAGGTATTAGGATCCAAAATTATCCCATATAATCACAGACAACTAACAGGCAGAAATGCTAAGTTGCTACTTGAAATCTAAAACCATGCATAAATGCAGCCTGCCTTTAAATGCGACATAAACAGTAGACACAGAGTGGCCTATTCTGATTTCTACTATACTGATCTCAGTCTAAGTAACTGCCTATGCTCAGTCTCCTGGGGTTATTTGTCTTGGATAGAGACATAAATGTGAGCAAAATCTCTTTGTGTGCGTTTGTGGTTTTGTGTGTGCGTGCACGTTGTGTGCGTTTTGGGCAGAACTTTTACCCAAGCTAGTAATTAACACTTGTCTAACAGCATTGAAAAACCTTCTTTTCATTTTCTTCTAGTTTTGAATTTCTTTACATGTATGAAATATTTCTCGCTTCCTGGCTTTCCTAAAGTTAAATTTTTAAATATGATTTTGAACTTGCAGAGAAAAAATGTTTCAGCTGTTTCCTACAATGTCATAATCAAATGCATTATTTATGTAATATTTCCCTGCCCACACACCAAATAATTTCTCTGAGGACTTGTCGAGCCAAGAGAATTGGATTGCCAGAATCTGAGAGTTTGTAGAACAAAAGCATAATCCTTAGGTTACAGAAATGTCTTTTTTAATTCTAATGAAAATCCAGGTGTACTCGGCAAAGCTATAACCATTATTAATCACAGCTGCACCGTGTTGAGTTTGTTACGTGTGTGCTGCTATAGATATGTTCTAAGTGCAGTAAGCATACTGCACACCTGGAGACCTCCTAATTACTGATTGATGCCTCTGCAGGCAGGAGCTCTTGGGCCATGGAAGTGCAAGTTGCTGTTGTATCTTAGAAAGCATTTTGCAGTCTCAGTCCTTCTACTGAATTTTGTTAATAAATTCCACCAAAGCCACGTTGCATAGTAGTTGACAAGAAATTGTTTCTGCTTTTGTAATGTTTTTAGCTAATATATTTAATGGGCTGTTATTCTCTCTGTGGATGAGAATGGAGTTTAGACTGCAGCAGGCACTGAACAACATCATGTTTAGCTTTTTCTAAAACTGTGCATTTGAAAAAGCAAGATGAAGGTGACTATAGAAAGTGGCTAAGCTGAAACGGTGTGGGAAATCTAGTAGGGTGCTCATTATTCTCTATCATCACCACCTATAATTATACCTTTTCACCATTTTACCTGTTATTTGGTTGCTCCATACATGTTCTGTCAGCTGCAAGAAAGTTCCAAAGGAGTGAAGATATATGTTGTGAAAGCAACTTTTCTTATAAAACAAATTTCATTGGAGAAAGTGCGTCATTCTCTGTTAAATAGTAAATCTGGCTGACAAAGGCATCCTTAGCAGAGTGCAACAGAACTGAAATAGTAGTAACACTTTGAAGTAGAAGAAATACAGTTGTGTAGGTTGTTAAAAATCAGCATGAAGTCAGAATCTGATATAATTCAGAAATTTAAAGAAGAAATTATTTATTTAGAGCAATAACTATGTGCCAATAACACCATCTTATTGAAAATTATTTGAACAGACAGGATGATACCAAGTTTTCAGGAGTAAGGCTTATAATCAGAGTTTAGGCAGGTGTTTTGATTGTGTGGGCAGGCAGCAAAGGTCAGAGCTTTGGGAAGTTTTGGAAAGAAATGACAGCTTGAGAAAGCTGAAACATTTAAGTCAAAAGAAGAGATGAGTAAAATAAGATGATAATACTATAGACAGAAAAAAACAAGTTTGCTTGGTTTTTTTTTAAACCTGAACAAAAAGAGAGACCCTTAGGAAAAGGGTCAGGCAGAAACTAGAATTCAGAAAGAAGGAACAAGAACTGGTGTTGGGAAAAGCAAAAAAGTTAACAAAGAGCAGAGGAGCCCTGTCAATGCCTGGTTTAGAGTACAAATATATATAGGAAAGAGTCCAATAGCAGGGTAAAGGCTATACTGGATTTTCTATCATTTTGGTATAAATAATGGGGTTAAAACTTGTACAGAGAAGATGTTGCAGGAAAGACTTGTAGAGAATAAGGTAGAAAGAATTACGTTCACTTTTAATATGGCAAATATAAAGTTTACTATCCAGAATAAACCTTATATTTGGCTTCATGAAAGCCAGGGTGGAGAAATGCTTTATGAGAAATGAAGTAGAGCTGAAGGCAAAAGTTTATGTGTAGTGCAACATGTTCATAAGACTTATATGCAGAAATAAACAATAGCATGGAAGCAGCAGTGAAGGATACACATACAAGTTAACACTAATCAGGGACTGTCAAATGATGAAGGATAAGGATGACAGGTACCAAAACGGTAGACAAAGTGACAAGGAAGGACACAGG
Organism: Phalacrocorax aristotelis; assembly: GCF_949628215.1. Taxonomy (NCBI): domain Eukaryota; kingdom Metazoa; phylum Chordata; class Aves; order Suliformes; family Phalacrocoracidae; genus Phalacrocorax; species Phalacrocorax aristotelis. The sequence goes on from NC_134277.1 coordinate 146,221,480, forward strand.
AACTGAAGGTATAAAAGTAAAAAAAAAATAGTAGAGGCCCATGTTAGGGAAGACTGCAGGAAAGGACAAGAGGCAGAAGAATTTATTGGTCTAAAATTTGATTTTGTGTGGAGGGAAGCATTCAAACTGTTATTTCAAATATATACAAAACAATTTTGCTTTAATTATCTAATAATTATTACAGTTAACTGTTGTATTTCTATCTTCCTATTCTTGTGGATTTGTTTTACAGAGCAGAAAAAGTGAAGTTAGTGTGTATCAGTAGGTATTAATGGTTAAAGCAAGTAAAGCAATCGTTGGTCTCAGATAGTACCAGACTGTAAAGGTGTTTAGAGTCATAGAATCATTTAGGTTCAAAAAGCCTTTTAAGACCATCAAGTCCAACCATTAGCCTGGCATTGCCAAGTGCACCACTAAACCGTGTCCCTAGGCACCACAGCTACATGTGTTTTAAATACCTCCAGGGATGGTGACTCAACCACTTCCCTGGGCAGCCTCTTCCAATGCTTGACAAACCTTTTGGTGAAGGAATTTTTCTTAATATCCAATCTAACCTCCCCCAGCACAACTTGAGGCCATTTCCTCTCATTCTATCACTAGTGACTTGGGAGAAGAGACCAACACCCACTTCACTACAACCTCCTTTCAGGTAGTTGTAGAGAGCGATAAGGTCTCCCCCTCAGCCTTCTTTTCTCCAGGCTAAATAACCCCAGCTCCCTCAGCTGCTCCTCATAGGACTTGTGCTCTAGACCCGTCACCAGCTTCGTTGCTCTTCTCTGGACACGCTCCAGCAACTTAATATCTTTCTTGTAGTGAGGGGCCCAAAACTGCACACAGTACTCGAGGTGCGGCCTCACCAGTGCTGAGTACAGGGGGACGAACACTTCCCTGCTCCTGCTGGCCACACTGTTCCTGATACAAGCCAGGATGCTGTTGGCCTTCTTGGCCACCTGGTCACACCGCTGGCTTTAACGAAGCCTGCACTATATGTACCACTTACACCTAATTAAACAGCGCTGTCTTTTTCAGACTCTCATTCTAGTGAGATTACAGAATAAACTTTCCAGTGCAAAATAACCAGCTGTTTAATTCAGATGACAGTGTTTTTAACAGGCTGCACTCTACCCTAACAGCCAGAAGTCCTCACTGTGTTTTACTAGACTTTACATCTTTACAGTACGGCCAAACTCAAGATCTCATAGGAAGTACTTTACAGTGTTTGTTTCAGCTAGAAGGAAAATTTTTGTTGAAGGTACTATTCTGAAAAAACTAATGAAATATTGGCTAAAATTAACTGTTTTAATTAAAAAACAAAATTATCCTTTCATTTCCAGAACAAACATTGAAACAAAAAAATAACAACCAAACTATCCCTAGCATGGACTTAGCACCCTTTTCTGTAGGAGAAAATTTTTTACCATGAGATTTAAAATTATGTGAGAGTAAAAGCACACAAAAGACAGGTCAGCTAACACATCTTGTTGCTACCATGTTTTTTAATAATTGTCGGTACAAACCAGTGAGGGGATGTGGTCCAAGCGCACCCAGAACTCAGAATCTGATGTCTTTTATCTTTAGTCGGAATGTGGATCAGGGACCACGAGGGACTCGATCTACTCCTGCGCATTACAATACCTTGAACCGAATGGATAGACACCGTGTTATAGATGACCACTACTCCCCGGACAGAGAGAGGTAAATATGTGACTGGAATTAGAAACAGCTGTAGCCTACACTCATCAACGTGAATTACTTCAGCATGGTAGATCACTAAAGTAAATAGCAAAATTACTTACCTAATCCCACAGATGAGCATTTCCCTACTCATTTATTCACTGATTGGGTGACATACATTAAAAATATACAGTGCACACAAGGCTGACAAAACTGTCACATTAGTGTATCTTTGCCAAGAGGGAATCTGAAACATCTATAAGAAACTGTACAATACAAAAGAGTTAGTAGTCCTTTTCTATAAAAATATTTTAATATAGTATATTAATCTATTCTTTAAATGTTGAATATTTTTTTAAAAAATCTAACAGTAGTTTTGGTCATTTTCACTGCTGAATAAAGAGGCATAACACTGGATACTTTCAGCCCAGTATTAATGTAATGCTCCCATTGGATACAGTGCAATGCAATCCATAGACATAACAAAAGTATATGCTAGCACTGTGTTTGTCTTTTCTCAACTTTATGAGCCATTTTTCTATAGAAAGACAAAAAAAGGGTTACAGCAATGTGTGTTAGAATGAAATTGAGGTCTTTGTGTTGGCGCAAAGCAATGAGACGTCTTACCATGACTTATGTTTTGCCTAATGGAACTTCCCAAAGAGTGAGCAGAGCTGTAGCAACCTCTATGAATTCTAATGATGTAAAAAAGAATTGCAGGCAATAGTTCGCTAATGTAGTTAATTTGGCTGAATTAATTGTAGTAGTGCCTTTGTGACTGTAAAAAAAATAAAATTGATAAGACCTTACCTACCCCATTGTATTTAGGTCAGAAAATCAAAAGAAAAAGGATTTTTTACCCTTAATTTTGAAAATCTTCCAGCTTCTTATTACACCAAGTTGAAAACCTGCACATTATAATCAGAGAGGAATGATTGCCAGATATTATCCCATTTCGTAATTGCATATAGCAAGGAGTAATATAGATATATTTTGTAATCTTATTGAGTGCTATGTGACTAGTATTTGAAGTTAATACTTTCACAGATGATTATTACAGGTTATTCCTTAAGCTACATCAAAGCACATAAATGGTGCTGTTAACTATAATTCAAAGAATTTAAGAAATCAGTGGCATTTGTTAGCAATATTGAACTGAAAAGGTGAATATGTCTTAAAAGAACATTAATGTGATGATCAAGGATTTTAAGGAATGTAAGACAAAATTCTTCAGAAAAAAAAAAATTAATTGTTCCTACTTAGGTAAGTTAGAAAAAAGAGTACCAAAAGGAAAAAATGAGAAAAGCATCTCTACTCAAGTGATTTGTAATTGAGTTTGGCCAAAAAAGTCAAATGGGCAAAAAAATTAAGATATTGAAAAACAATCAAGTATTTATCATCCAGAATATTAACTGTATTCACTACAAGTGTAATAGATCATAGGTGAACCTCTTTTTTGCATTAAACTCTTTACTATTTCTATTTAAGTTATAGAAAGGAAGAATGCTACTTAGTTGGCTGACGAAGCTATCTGATTTTCATACAGAAAGCAATACCTTAAGGATTCTGAGCTGTTTCCTTACAAGAAGATTTTGGGGTAGTATTATGTTGCTATTTAGACCAGTTATCCTGAAATAGGATCTAAACTTGTCCTTAGAGCCTGCATATCCCCTATGGCATGCTCCTGGGTTTGTTCACTGTGCGAGTTTGCTTGCTGCCTCCCAGGCAAATGCATAGCAGCGAAAGGTGGCTTGAAGTACAGCACTGCAATCTTCCCCTATCACTTCAGTCAAATAACACCTACTGGGCTGGCTTGATTTAGAGAAAGAGAATTGGTTTTTTAGAATATGTCAAAAAAACTATGTCAGAAAGTTGTTGGTGATTGAATTTTCACATGACCATTCTAGATGAATAGGTGTTTAATGCTCAGGTGCGCTCTGAATCTTTGAACGCAGGTTTATATGTGGTCTGTATTTCCCAAAACACACACAAGTTCCGCTCCTACATGGTGAGTTCTTGCCTGTGTAATCAGATTGTTGACTAATTGTGCCTCTATTGCAACTTACAGTCTCCAAAGTGCATTGGGTTTAGGCAACACTTAAGAGAATTAAAAAAGACGATTCCCAACCTTTTATCATGTTTTATATTCATTGTTAGTTTGACAGTGGTTTTATGAATGGAAAGATTATTTGACTTCAAATTTTGTTAGTGAATATTTTTGATATTGTCTGTGTTACATAATGTAAAACAAGGGCACAAGTCCCTAAAGTACCTCTTTAATGGTATTGATTCTGAAAACTGCTGGAACTGCAGGCAGTTTGGAGAAATGGGAAAACTGAACCTTTGTACAGGTTTATAATCTCTCTACTTTTTATCCTTGTTTTGTTCCACACTTACCTCTGAAAAAAAACACACTTTGCTTTCCCACAGTTCTGATGGTTTGTTGTTTCCATGGTCCATTTTGCCCTTGGAGCTGTTTGCAAAAAAGGGACTTTGAAAAAGTACCTTCATGTAGACATGCTCAGTTGCTAAGTTAAAATATGACTGAAAATATGAGTAAGAAAATCCATTCCTTCCTTTTCTAGATAATTAAAGTTCTCTAAGGTATACAGCACTATTGAGTTAGTTGAAACCAAATACAAAAATGGCTAATGACCTCAAGTCTAATGGCAATGTAACCATTCCTTCAAAATAGGATGCATAGTTAGAAGTGAAAATAGAAGTATTTTAAAAAATCCAAAAAACACAGATTTTTTAAAATTTAATTTGAGATAATTTTGATTCAAACACCAAGCCTTTTGATATGTCAAACGTTGCTATCAAATCATATACTGATTTTCATGGGCAGGGTAAAGTTACAGTTAAAATTTGTATCTGTTGCTTTATTACCAAAAATGTCAGAATTGTACTGTGTATACTGGTAACTTGAAGTGGGAAATCAAGTTAATTTGTAAACCATATATTTAATATAGATATACTAGTTCATTGTTGTCAAAATGTGAGGAGTTCTTTTGCAAACATCCACACGCTTTTATGAAATAGCCTAAATTTGTAATGGAAAGAAATATGAATGCTTGTGACCTAATACAGCCCCAAGTTCCATAAGATCTTTTATCTGTACCAGGATAACCTTGTAAACTTCAGTTTGACATGTTTTAATAAACCCTCTAAAGCAGATTTTTACCTCACTTCAGAAACTGAAACTAAGCAAACTGTAGAGAAAATGCTGGAAACAGCCAGCTTTGATCTGGTTTTGTATTTTTATATTTAAGCTATCAATATAATTAGGTAAATTAGAGGAACAATGTGAGCATCTTAGCATAGTTGCAAAAACAAGACATCAGCCAAAACTATACCTGCATATTGCTTTTTGAAAGATGTATCAGCAGTTAACAACAAATACCAAGCAGCGTAAGGAAATTGTACTCGGGCCCACAGCTCTAACCAGTTTGGATACTATTTAGCAACTCTTCATCTGACTATATTCTTTATCTTAGATGTGCTCTCCCTGACACATGAAATTGTTAATGGTGATTTTCGCATAGATATAGTAGGCCAGAGCATTCAGAGAACGCCTAACTCAAACCGTCTTGCAGTGGAAACATATAAGAAAACTGAAGTATAAATGTTCTTCTACTAGGCAAGTACAAGAAAATAAGAGAGAAAAAGCAAGTTAAACTTTGAGTCCACTGTCCCTTCATCAGGACTATTGCATAGTTTCCATTTCAAAGAACAAAAGTTATTATCTGCTATGTTGAAGTAATGGGGTAGTCATAGCCATGATTATTTAAAGAAATATTATCCATTATCTTTAAATCACTTCAAATATGATATCTTGATATCCTGGGACTAGCACAACTGTCACACCATTATTACTGAGGGAGGATTTCATTAGCACATTTGAATACAGACTTTCTGTTGAACACTTCATTTGTTTCATGCAGTTGAAATAAAGGGTTTTTTTTAAACATGTCTTAAAGTGAATGCCAAAATACATGCCCAAAATTCTGGTTACTCTAATCAAACGAGTGAAGACCAAAATAATTCACTACCATGAGTCTGCTGCATGTTAGATAAGATGCCATTTAATTATCTGCTTCCATTATTTAATACAAAATTAAATGTGGCCAAGAGCAATATATTCTACATTTCTAAAAGTCATTTTACACTGGCAGTTGCTTTATCAATAAGTAGCAGGCTCCTAATCCAACATTTTTAATAGCCAAGTGCCAGATTAGGTCAAATTAGGAAAACAGTTTTTTGAGACATTGCACCACTGTAAAAAGCAGAAAAAATAACAGATAATTTTTTTCTACATTCTTTATTAAATACACAGCTGAATAATATGCAATTAAGCAGTCATTTATTATTTAGTTAATAATTTACAGTATGGTCATGTAAGTGCATATTACAGATACAAAGGTATTATAAAGGGTACCTGATGCTTTATGTGGAAATTCTGCTATAATATTTTCAATTTTTGGTTATGTATGTCATATGGGTACATACTCATATGTGGGTATGCAACATCATTGTTTCTTTGCCTCTTCAAATACCTAGTAAAGTAAAAGAAATGCATTTCTGAGAATTTGCTTACAGGTATGTTATAAAATGTTTGCATTAACTTAAATCCCAAAAATTGCAGCATTTCTTTAAATTCTTTTTCTCCTTTCAAAATCTTACCATGTGCATTAATAGTGTATTACACTTCCTAATTATTTTGCATATCTATGCCTACAATCGCAAGTCAAAAACATACTAGAGATTGTACCAGCAGCATTTCCTATAAATAAGACTGTCCAACGCTCCCTGTTTTCAGAATCCTGCAGATTCTGTTTTCAGTTACTTATAATGTTGCCAAATACAATTTCCTCTCCCTGGGCTCTCACTCATGAGCCCTAATGGATTTAGCTGTAGAAGGGATTGCAGTCTGAGCACACTGCCATGTTTTAGCCTTGCAGTAAGGATGGCAGAAAGGAGAGTGTTTACCCTTTAGCCACTGTTATTTACAGTGGGCACTTTACTTCATGGTGAAACCACCATTAAATTGCACAGTTATCTACAACACCCACCTGGTGCTTCCATGCATTTGCTGAAGGATGGTAACCTCCAACAAAGGGATGGAGTAAGAAGGTGGAAAAAGAAGTGCAGTCTTGCAAAAGTAGCTACATCTGTAAGGTCTCATGATTTAGAGCCTTTGAGCCAGATTAAAAAATAAACAAGCAACAAAATCTCATAGATACATTCCTCAAAATAAAATGCACTTCAGTGTTATCCTTTTGGAACAAGGACTTAAAATATATTATGCAGAGCACTGTGATAATGTGATACTGATTTTCTTGTTGAGAGTCATCTTGATTAATTATGTGTCGGTTCACAAATCCTGTGCTGATCATTGCTATTGTTTCACTGCTAAAGTCTTCAAACTGTCAATTGCAATCAGTTGGAATATGTCTAGGATTTCATCTATCCCAGGAAATAAGCAGGGATTTCTATACAATTGATGTGACAAAAAGCATCCATACCATTATCTATCAGTGGAAAAAAGGTTGATGTTTATATGTGAAGAAAATATGTTGCCCTTTGGAAAACCTAAACTATTAAATAAATCTATTCCATTAATCTTTTCTATGAAATATAGCAGGGGAAATTACATAAGCAATGTTTTATTCTTGAATGGCATTTGCCATTTTCTAAAGGTTGAAATCCTGACTTCACATTTTATTTATGTAGCTTTTAGGTGTGATTTCCCAGGTGTTTATGAAGCAACATGGAAAACATTCTACCACAGGGCACATTAACTTCTGCTTTATTCAGACGAGAATCTAAACTTTTAGAACCATATCACTGTCCTCACTTGTTTGGAAACAGTAACTAGTTGGAGTAGTTGGTTACTATTGTTGGAACGAGTAAGCTGCTAATAGGAAGTATAGCACATCTTTTCCCTGAAGCCACATCATTTTATTAGTTCCAGCCTCCTCTTCCCTTGAGCAATTCTGCACTCAGTCTTGCAGTCCTAACTTGATCTCAGGCCCAGTTTTTAACTTAATTCCTTCCCACAGTATTTACCCTAAATTTCATATGCCAGCCCTCTTTCTTTTCCCTTCTACCACTTTCAAAGGCTCTTTTCTCCCTAAATTTCTGACTAATCGACCCAAAGAATCACCTATTTCTTACTCTGCAGTCTCATTAGGCTAATTCACATTTTTTCATGTTGCTAGATTTTCAGAAAATTGTAACTTGAAAAGTTTGGGAGTATTTGGCTAGATAAAGGCAAATTCTTACCAGTAAAAAATTATATTTACTTTTTAGCAATCTTAATAATTTCATATTTGTCATACATTTAATTTGCTGTTTCCATTGAAAAAGTATAAAAGATTATTAATAAAAATGGAGGACAGTAGTGTTGCCAATGATACAATGTATTACTAAACTTACAATCAGATAATACATTGAAAAAAGCTGAATATCAGAATAGATAAAATAGTAATAGGATGATAAAAGTTTGTTGCGTCAACTGAGTTTGATTCTTGCAGTCTCTAAATGTGGAACAGAAAGTCTTGTTTTGCATTCAGAATTATTTATGAGTATTCCAATAAGCACAAGATTGTCAGGATGTAATAGTACTGCAGTACTTCATCCTTTCCACACAGATACTTGGCAGACAACTTCCCACTCTAATAGGGAAGCTGGAATGATAATCAAATTGTGGGACCTGGTCACAGAGAATGAAAATTAAAAGGAATACATTATCTTCTAATGCCTCATCTTTACTATTGAATAAAATATCCCAAGCAGCAAAGACCAAGTTAAGCTCCTCTTGCAGAGTAGGAAGAACAGAAAGGTATGCCATGGATGGTTCAAGTGAGGCACTCTGTGCATGTGTGTGTGTTTTCAAGAGTGCTTCTGAGTCTGTTCTGGTATGCCAAGCCTCTTCCTGGACACTAAGTACTTCCAATTAGGCAATCTGGTTGGTGACTAAATCACTGATCTGTTTTGTTACCCTCATAGTTCATTGAATTTTTATGAAGGTGTAAGGAAATGGACAAATAGATGTGCGATACCAGAAAATTTTAAGTCATCGTTTTCTCTTCACTTTAGAAAAGGAAGGTTATCATGTTTGCCTATACGTCCAGAATATTCTTGTCAGAATGGCAGAAATCTGTTTTCACCTGATGCAGGGGTGTGTGTGTGGGGATGTGCGGGCGTGTGTGTGTACACATTAATGATAATATTGCAAAACCTATAGAGCTGCCTTATCAGACTAATTTAATTATTTTAATATAAATGAAATGAGTTGCTGCTGCAAATTTTGTCTATGCTATCTGTAACAAAATATGTAACGTTTCAGAAATCTGTGAGGATGCAGATCAATATTTTCATTTTGCCATACCCTCATTTGAAATACTTCTGTCATTGACTGCTATAATGTAGCAAGTAAGGGATGTGTGGTAAAAGGCTAGAAATCTAAGGGAAGGTTGCCAAAAAAAGGTATCTTGGAGTTCTTTTGTCTTTTTAAAAATCTGCTGTATCTAAACCTTGCCTATGTCTCCATGGTCTTCTGAGCATTCCCGTCTACATGTGCATATAAGGTCATACTTTTCATGAACAGCTCAAAAGATGTTTTTATTTTAGATGCAGATCTGGAACATTTCAGGAGTTCTTTTGCACATAGGTGATGCAAAGCTTAATGACTTTACTACATTATGATTTATTTACATTATGATTTTAAGTGTTTTAGACTGGCTATTAGCCAACTGAAAGTTGGGTATGTTTCAGTTTTGGACAGTAAGAATTATGTCATAGGCATTTTTGGTGCTATGTTGTTAACACATTCATAAAAACATAAAGAATGGGTTTGAAGCTCAATATGTAAAGTATTAATAATAAAGATACAAATAGTGGAGTATTGACTGGATGCTTAGAAGATAGATGGTGTTTAAGCCTTTTGCTCTGCATGTTGAAATACATAAAGCACAGAAAAATATGCTGCCTCCTAATGTGCATACTGTCATATTTTGACCTATATGATGTCAGTCATTCTCTCTTCCATACAGATATGGCACACAGCTTTCCTTTCTTTTTTGCAAACATTGCATATTTTATGGAAAATATTACTGTACTTAAACAGAAACCATTTCCAGACAGACACACATGCTTACATGAATAATATCTCTATAATTTTTATTGTTATATAGTTAGAGATGTACAAACAGCATTAGGATATATATTCTTGATGTATGATGAATGCCTTGTACTTTAGTAAGTTACTGCATTAACTCATGTATGGAACTGATCTTTCAGACATGATCTTCACATTTTTTTAATGTTGCACTTGTAAAAACATTTTATAGTGAGTTATTATCTGAGTTCGATAACATGGATAAAACGAACTCTAAAAAATAAGGAAAAGTATGAATAGCCCATAATGCCAGAGGATCAAGTCAAGTACAAGCTAAAGCTTACCTCACTTCTCTATATAGACAAGCAGAGTTCTGGGTGATGAGCAAGTATATTTCAAACTTGTTAAAAGTTATTACATATCAAACTGTAAAAGTCGTTGTATCAAAATGCCAGCTAATGCTGATTCTGAATTCCTGAATTAAAAAAAAAAAAAAAAAGGTTGACCTGCCCACCATACATTCACAAGCAAAAGTCTCAGCACTTGATAAGAACACTAAAGCTCTGAGTTTCTGGAAGTATTAGGACAAAACTTGGTACCAGAGGTTGGGTACTTAAAATAGTTTAGCTGGGATTTGAAGAGGAGTTAGGACTCAAATCCTAAGCAGAAAAATGAACTGATGGTGTTTCATTCACATACAAGTAAGTGAAGGGAACAGTCTGGGATGTTCCTTGTTACAGACAGTAAACTAAGCTTCTTGCAAATAGCAATTGCATTCCCATGAAATCATGTTCTGCAACACATGTTCTGCTTGAAGTCCTAGTTTTTAAAGCTTTGCTTTTTAAAAAACTGGTTGAATGTATTTATTGATGTCTTATAATTTTGAAAGACTATAAAGAAAACTTGTCAACAATTCACTGGAGAGATCAAAGGGGAAGCAAAAGTGAACTGTCAACATTAAAATGTCATATACCAGCTGGAAACACTTAACTGCTATTAATACTAATGCAGTATTTGCAAGAGTTTTGTGTTGTTAGTTCCAGGGTTCCATCTTAATCATTTAAGGGCATATTCATGTGGATGTAGCCTGAGAATGTCACCATGTAATGGTGAGAATAAGCTGGTATGCCATTGTTTGCCGTCATCACATATATCATAGCTGCTGTGCGGTAGACTCCTACATTTTGAATTGATTGTTCTTCCTGTGGGTGTGCATATATTCTAAAGCAAATTTTAAGGACATGATGGAATTATTTTTTAATGCTTCTTGGCAGCATGCTGACTGCCAGGCTGCTATGGGTAGACCAGTTTTGGTACTCAGGTCTATGCATTAGTTTAAGAACCCTAATACTTTTTTGCAGTCTACAATGTAGCTCTATGATTATTTTCTTAGTTGTTAGTCCTTTTTAGCATCTCATCTTCAAAATTTCAGCGTACTGTATCAATTTGTGCCCTGCTGAATTGTGTACAGCTCCTTATTCTTGTAACAAGCTGCAAAGTTTAAGTTGTATAATCAGGGACTTAAGTTAGAAGCTTTTTGTAGTGGTGACTGTGCTTTTGCATTTAGTTGACAAGAAGTGGCTGCAAAGATCTCTTGTACTACATATAATTAATCTAATATACTTATAAGGAATATTTACATGTGGCTGATGATACGTTTTATCCACACGGCAAAAAGGCAAAGATCATAAGTGTAGGTAAAATATCTACCTGTAACAGTATGTTCAATCATTAATTATAAGCAAATTAAGGTATGAGAAATAAAAGTGGAGGATAATCATGAGATTTTCCATGTTTCTTGTGAAATCAGTTTACACGCCCAATGTGGACTTTTGTCCTTTAAAATACCCCAACTTCAGAGGAGCTGTAGACCAAGGCCTTGTTTACATTCTAATAATTCCTTGTAAATTGGAAGAAAAAAAAACTATTTTCAAAAGCATTTTTCCTGTACTGTGTGCATAAATTTATACTAAAAGAGAAATAACATTCTTCTATTTTTGATAATTGGAAAATACCTAGTCCTGTAACAAATATATTTAAAATAATACAAAAAAGTACAAATATCTTGTTTTTATTATTCTGAAATGCATGCATTTGATTTTTGGCATGTTCTGTTACCGATGTTATATCTCTTCATTAATTTTTTAAATAAAAACAAGGCTTTCACCTAAATTCATCTTTTTTCACAATAGGATAAATATTAGGAAAACCTACACTCAGAAACAGGAAAGCTCTGGAGCTAGCTACGTGAGGACAGATTTCCCAATGCTGGTAGCCTTTCAGACAGATTAGGTAAACTTCTGCCAAAAATATTATCATTATTGAAGTTATCACTGCCTTCAGGCAAGGGAGCAGGCAATCTGACTTCTTGAGATTGCTTTCAGACAGAGGTTTATACATTTTTTCCTCCTAACTGAAGTAATGTAGAAAATCCCAAGTTTTAGCTATCTGCTTGATTCATAGTCTCCTACTGGCCTCTCAGAATAGATGTGTGAATCATCTAGATAATTGTACCTTTAGAACTGTAGATCAGATTTCTGATTTCGTTAATAATATCAGTGCTCTATTCAATGCTTTTGTAGCTCTAGTATTCTCAGATTTTTGTCTTCTGTTGCGTGATATGTACCATTCTTTCTCCATCTTATTGTCTCATATTTATCTTTTTCTTTCTGCCATCTGCTCAGTCATTATGTTACTTTACCTCGTTCCCGGTACACCCAGTCCACAGATCACCATTACAGAGATGCCAGGTATACGTTTTCCTCTGAGTGATGTGTGGATAATGCATGTACTTCTACGCACCTACACGTCCACTGTTTTTATTAGTCTGTGTATAGTGGTAGAAAACCTAGAAGTGTTGAGTTAATATCAGAATTAGTTTTCTTAATACAGTGCATAGACAAACACTGGGTAACTCTTCATATATTTCACTTTTTAAACATTTTTTCACTGCTAAAAGTCTATAATTGGTTGTCCATGAAGATGATGCTATCTTTACATCATTCTAATGCCTTTTAAAAAGTCGATAGAGAAAATTATTTAAGGCAACAAACACAAATACCTGCTAATACTGTAATGTGTGTGTACAGAATGTCATACATGTATGTCTGTGTTAAAGGTTGCAATAGTTAAAACTGGAGTGTGATACCTTTCTCATAGTCTCAGCTGCAGGCCAGTATACCTTAATTTTTAAAAGTACTGCAAAATTCACCAAAGTTCCAGCTGAGTTTGTTCCAATGTTTTTTTTTTCTGTTGCTGACATTGTTTGTTTTTCATGTTGTTTTGTCCTCATTTCATCTTTGTGTTGCTTTTCATTGTGTTCACCCTTTATGTTTTGGCAGCCAGGATCACACAATGTATCCTCTATTTTGTGAAGATGCAATCAGATTACTTCGCTCCCGTAAGATGTGCCGTACCTATTCTGAGGGTGCTTACTATGATCTTGAGAGGTATAATTGATGTGGAGCATGTTGTTAGCTCTGCCACTTAGAGTTAGATAGTACTGTGTTTGGTTTCCAAACTGAGAATGTGATCTGGGTTTTAAGTAACAAACACATACAGTGAAGATGCTTTATAATACTCTGTGAGTATGTACGTATCTAAAACTGACTACTCAGCACTATGGGTAAGTCCCAAGAGAAGTTAAATAGCTTTATAGAGGTCAGTTTCTTAAATTAGGTTGCATGGGTATTATATGTAAGTGTCTTTGTATAACCCTTATTTCTGCTGGAATTTTCCAAAGTGCTTATAGTACTTATTATTCCCTTTGAAATAATGAGGAAAAGCCTATCTACTCCAAAGTACACAGAAATAGAGTCTTTCTGAAATCTCATATATTGCTTAACCCCAAAATAGAGTGAAAAGTAAAAGTAGAAGCTTATGTTGTAGATATTTGTATAGTGCCTGTAATTTATGAGTACTTGCATACATTCACAATTCCTGTGTGTGATTACAGAACATCTGCGTTCATATTTATGTATGAAATAAATATATGGCAGAGAGAAGTTGAGCCCATAATAGTTTCTATGAAATAATTTTACTGGAAATACAGTGGCTTTTAAGAGATGTAATAAGACATGCTGGTGTAGTACTGTGATTATGATATTTTCAGAAGTATTGCAAATCAGGAAAAAGTCTACACGGTTGTATGTGAATAGAAATAAGGATATAAATCTGATAAACTGCAAGCCAGTGAAAAGGAAGTGGTGGCTTCAGATCTCCAATAGCAGATATAATGGTTGATATGGCTATTGCTTTACAAGAGGGGCCATGTAAATTTTTCCATAGCAAGAACTAAGGAACTCTTGATATGTTAACTTCATGGTTGCCCTCTGAATATGAGTTCTTCTGAGAAGTTCATTAAGCTTTGCTCTGGATTCAGATCATATATAACCATATTTTTAATAAGTGTAAAGCTGGTTTTGGATGTAGAAGCAAAATAGAATCTGAAACTTTTATAGTACCATAAAAGTATTCCTTCCAAAGAAATCTTGTTTTTTAGGAATTCTCCAAAGCTACAGTATAATAGACATTATAAACTTCTGAACTCAGTTAAACATTTGTTTTGAAGTGATGCTGTTTTACATGAAACCTAATATAAAGTGTGTAAATATCCCAGTCCACATGTAGAAACTTTAATAATGAAAGGGATTTTTTGTTTGTTTTCTGAAAATATGTGAGGAAATGTGCTCATACATATGCTATTTCAGTAGTTAATTTTTATATACTGTTTTCTGCCTTAATTATATGCTCACATTTGCATTAGATTATCTGAACCTGTTTGAGATTGTCAGTTGTAACTTCAACTGTCCAGATATTGCTGAAAGTTGGAGCTATTATCAAATTGTCTTAGTTTGAGGATCTTGATTTGAAAATCTTAATCTTTGTTTCTATGGAAATTAATTTCTCAAAAATAAAGTAAAATTAATGAAAACAAGGGGCAAAAGTGTCAGTACTGCAAAAAAAGATGAAAAAGCTAGGGTTTAAGCCATGAGACGGAGTAAATCTTTTCCAGGGCTTTATGGAAGAGAAGGCTATTAAAGCTACTTCCTCCTGGGGTCAGACGAGAAAATCTGACATGAAGTGGAATGTCTCTAGCTCACTCTTAGAATTCTGTCTTGAGATTCCTTGAGCCTAGGAACTGATCCTGGATTCTCTGGTCCTCTTGAATCCAGGCTGAGGAAAAGCCTATCTTATTTCAAAGTACACAGAAATAGAGTCGTTCTGAAATCTCATACTTTGCTTAACCGAAAAATAGAATGAAAAGTAAAAGCACCAGATATGAACTACTCTGAGTACCTCTTAGCCACTACCATTTTTCCTAGTTTTTCATCCTTTTTGTCTTTCCATAATCTGACAGCAGTTCTCTAGGTATTTAAGGACCATTTATAGCATACTCTTTATCCTGTTCCTCCTTATCCACTGAAAAACACTAAGTAATTTCCTCTTTATTTATTGGAAATATATGAAAAATTACTTTTTAAACAATATTTCCTCAGTTATCTTTACACTTTTCCCCAGGTTAACATTGACTTTCAATTACATTATTTTTGTAGGTCAAGGTCTTAGTCCTGTCTTCTTGGTTCCATTTGCCTAATCAATGTCATACTGATATCAAGCAACCACCTCTCGTCTTGTATTTAACTTTCACTTTATTAAGCATGTGAAAAAACTTTCCAGTTTCCACTATTCATCAAAATAGCAAACATTGTTCTGCACAGTCCAGCATTCAGGAAAGAGTCTCTCATTTGGGACAGAGAGTTTTGTATCTTATGTCATTGTGAATCCACCAGTGTGGGTGTCCTGCAGGAAAATATGTCATACAGATACATCAGTCAAAATTACTTGCTTTCTTTGTTATTCATGGCTCCTTTCATTGCTCATTAATTCTTGTGGTCTCTTCTAGCAGTTTTTTCTTTTTTTTCCCCACAGAGTGGCTACTTGCTTCTCTTTCATCTTTTCTCTGCTGAAGTTTGTTTCAGTTTCTGTTTATCAGATTTGATAGACTTTAGTTTGTTAGTTCTAGGATATGTTCATGTTGTCAAAAACCTTATTTTCTGAATTCATTCTTAGGTTACCGCAGTTGTCATTTTGTCTTCATGATAGTTCCCCCTTTTGAAGAAGTCCAACCAAAGTCCCTCCCGAAAGAAACGGAAGTGGTATCGACAATATACTTGCTCCAGCATATGCCTAAGAAAGAGAATAGACACATGTGCAACTTCAGAGTCTTCAGTGCCTCTTAGAGCAGGGGCTTTCTCAAGAACACCCTGCTGCTCAGAACCCCACTCCAATTTTCCTTGACTCTTTAATGTGGTAGTGAGCATGGCAGCACTAGCTGGTGTCAGTTCACACTGCTGCAGCTACTCAGATTGAGCATATATAAGACATCATGGCTGGACATGTAGAGCTTTACTTATGTTTTTATTTATATCCACCAATCCACAATCCTATAGAGTTATAGAGGCTAGTTCATAAATTGACAGTCACCCATTTTAAATGGGCTGACATATGCATGATCTGAATGACAGCGTAACGTTCTCAGGTTTTTTATCCCAATTGTTTTTAAAATTAAAATATTAGCAGTTCTTCTGAAATAAAAATTTGCTGAAAACCTCACTGTATGAAATTCTTTCTCAACTTACCTGTCTCAGAGTTCAGCTCAGTCACTGAGAACACCACACTATGTGCTATTTTCTTTTTTTTTTGCTTAGCCTTTGAGGTTAGTGTTTGGAAGTCAATAAAAGCTGGTTTGTGCACATTTTGTGCAGGATGTGAGGTTTTCTTCAGGCAGAATTTCTGTTGCTTCACTTAAGAAAACAAAATTTTGCTTCCATTTTGTTTTCTGACTTCCATTTACCAGTTAGAAATTGCCTAACATCCATATCCTATTTTTGGTGAAATTTCTCAGTTGCTCAATAACTGTTTTCCTATTGATGTAACTTTTTACTCCTATGAAATATGTGTGCATTGATCAAGTGTTCTTTATATGTTGTTAATTATTTCTGAATATAATTTGAAAGATGTTTAAAATTACATATATATGAAATATATGTTCAGAATATACTGCTAAACTGTAGATAAATGTGCTCTCTGTTCATCACTCTCTTAATAATACTGTGAGGGAAAACATCATGAAAGAAGCACCATTTAAAATATCTGAAATATCTGTGTTGTTTATTCCGTATTCAGGAGGACTAGGCAGGAGAGAAGAGTGCCTAATTCATATTACGATGACACAACCTATATTCCTGAAAGGTATTTTAATTTATATAGTAAAAATAAAGTTGAGTAATACATTTTTTCTGTGTACAATTTTTAATTGGCCTAGAATAATGGTAGTTATATTTACAGTGCCCTTAATGCAGTATTTCTCTAAATACAGAACAACTAATTTCCATAGTTTTAATACCTCGTTTTCTTTTAGCCCTCCATTAACTTGACTTTGGGGGTTTTTTTAAGCATAATTCTTAACTTGAAGAATTTTTTAATTCATTAGATGTGGGAGGAAAACTGAATAGTACAGAGGAGCTAGGTACAACTGAAGGTTTTTTTCCCCACATACCTGCAGCATATGTCCAATAGCTAACCTTTTCAGTCACTAGCAGTGATTATAGGACAGTTTAGAATCCTTAACTTCATTCTTTTAATTACCCGAGTCATTTAAGAAGGTCCTCAGCTGTTGATGTGTTACTGCCCATATTGATTTAAAAAAATGACAAACTGAATGCCTTCAGATTGATTTTGGATGCTTGCTGTGCTAGGACCAAAACCACTATTCTTCTTCCTAAATTTTGATATGCATATAGTGTGTCACAGTGAACACAATATAACTAAAGGCTGACGTGTAATCTGAAAACTTTTGGAGTATCTCTGGAAATAGTTATTTTATAACAGCATTTCTTCTTTAAAGAGCTAGGCAAAATGCAAAAAGAAGGAAATCTGAAGAAAGAAGCAGGCTGATGTTCCTCTCCCCTTGCACAATTAGATCTTTTATATTTCTCTGTCCATTTTTAACTCAGTGTCTGATTTTTGTCTACAGTAATGGAGCAGGGATTATTTTCGAACTAGTTGCAAGGAATTTTGGTTTTATTTGATTGCTACGAATAAATACAGACATCTTTAACAAAAAATAAAGTGCACTGCAATTTTAAAACCATGCTTACATATTTATGATGTCTGTAATAAAGTAATTTTTACAGAAGAATCTTAAAATACTGGCTAACTGAAGAGACTGACTTCAGTTTTAAGGATATGGATGATTAGGGAGAGTGTAAAGATACACCTGTCATTCTTCAGCTGTCTTCTAATTTCGATTAAACTAAATCTAAATCTAATCTAAACCCAAATTAGGTTAAACTAAAGTAACTTTCATCCAGTCATTGATCTGACTACCAACCACGCAAAAAAATGCCATTCCCCATACCATCCAATTTGATATAGAAGAAACAAGAGCAGCTGAGTGACATTTACATATACCACAATCCATACTGTCTTTCCTCAATATAATAACCAGGAGGTGTGGGGTTATTTAGTTTATAAGCATATTACAAAACCTCAGATTCTGAAATCTGAGAAGTTTGGGAAAAAAATGGAGTCATGCAAAAAATATTGCTATGATTCCCAGGAACAGATTAATGAAAACCATTGGTTAAGTGTGTTCAAGCCATTAAAAATTCATTCTGCAGACTTTGGCTAGGGTTTTCAGTATAGACAAAGGAAGATTTATATCCAAGTTGATAATATGGTGGTTCCTTCATCTTTTTGGAAAATTCCTGCCTTGCTTCTCACTCACTGTCATGTGGCAATCATTGAATAGCGGGACTATTGCAGTTCCAAGGCTTTACCCAAACAAGATTCTGAAAATATGGAAAACTCCAGAGATCCAGCTGAAACTCATTCACCAAATGTTGGATATTTTGTATCTACTCTGGAGTAATGGAGTAATGGCGCATAAACAGTTTATCCCCTGCTTTCTGAAATGAAAGGAGCTTTTTTGTCCCATTATTTCTTCTCTCAATGGTTCTACTTAAGATAAAATCTTTCTACATGTGTTTTTTGTTACCTTCAACTGATTTGCTGACAAGATGCTGCAAATGTTTAGGTAGCCCATGTTCATACCTGAAGAATAATACAGGTATAAAATTTAATTAGTTTTCATTGTTTGATCTGAGTGAAGTGAGTTTTCTTCTGCTTCTTAAATAACTGTAAAAACCAATCATCCTGTCAAATAGAAAAAATAATAAAATTGAAAAAGTTAAAAGCAGTATTTTAAACTATTGCTACATGGAATTTTATTTTTAATGTTATATCTCCACAATTACTTTTTAATTATTCCACAAACTCAATAGCCATTGAAAACATGAAGACTTTTGTGTAATAAAAGATAAGGGATCAGTTAGCCTTCATGGAACTGAAATTCGTGGCTAAGCTGCTGAAAAGAATAAAGGTGAAAAATATTAAGAATTATATCAGGAAAAGTTAAACATAATTTGCTTGGGTTTTAATTAAAGAAGGTATGGTTTTCTTCAAATCTCAGGGAAAACAGAAAATGTACAAGATGATTTGGAAACATTTGGAAAGCTTCTCATTTTACTGAGAAGTGGTCATGTCATATGAATTAGAGTGTTATTAATAATACATATGTTTCTTTATAACATTTCTTTATTTTAACTGCATTGTAAAGGTGGTACAATGGTGCAAGTTCATGGGCAGATCATGTAGTCAATGGTTCACCTGAAAATTATGGGTAAGTAAAAAGTGTAGTGTTACAGATATACCTAAAATGTATTTCTAATCTTTATAATAATAGCTCATTTATAATTGTACCAAAATTATTCCTAATAAGTATAGTCTTCTTGATGTCTTTCTTTCTTGACTCAGGACTAAGGCACATTTATGTGCTAGTCTTTTTTCCAAGATTAAGCTGGTTTATGCAGTTAAAAATAGAAAAAGAACACTAATTATATTTGAACTATTTTTAAAACATGTTCTCACTGTTCAGGGCCACTTTAATGAAAAAGGGCTTTTTGTCTGATAATACCTGCCTACATTCACAGCGTTGGGGAATGTGTCTTTGAGACCTAATACTTTTTAGTTTTAGAAATAATCCTAGTTCTGTCTAACCTATCTTCCTGTGTGATTGATGCGTAACCCATGCGAAGTGCTGTGTACCGTACAATCTTCAGTTCTTCCCAGCTGCAGTTGGCTTCTGATCAAGGGAGTGCACAGATTTTCCTTGCTATTAGTTCTTTGACCTTATTGCTTCTCCCTCATTTTATTCTTGCTCTTGCAGTATTTTTCTTCTTTACTTACTTTCTTTGTGAATGTACACAGAGCTTGCTTCTTTCTGCCCTTCCGTATCTTGTAAGTAGGAGCTGACTATGCTAGAGGCATGCTTTGGCTGACTAAAACAAACAAACATATGGTGTGGGCCCAAAATCCTGGTAAATCTTGAAGGTCTTAAGTGAAACCCCCACAGGGAACTTTTCCTTGATGAAGACTGAGAGTTACAAAACTGTATCTCAGAAATATTTGTTGTGAAATTATACAAAATAACACTATACATTAACATATATATGTCTCAAATGCTATAATTTTGTGCATACAAATACCTAATAACATGTAAATTGTGCATGAATATTGAATTAATTACTTATAAGTAAATTATTTACTGACCATACTTTGAATTTTGTGTTCCTGTTTATTCTTTTGTGGCGATACAAGTCATATCTCCCTGGAGAAATAGTTATGTACCTAAAACAGATCACTGGAAGGCTATTAGGCTATACTCAGTTGAATATAACAAACCATATAAAATGATACCATCTGTTGAGAACAGAAGATATATATATAAAATGGATTAGTCACAGTTCACCTGCAGTCCTAAGGCTATTTAAATAAAATTGTGATTCATATTTGTCTTGTATATGTTGACTCAAACGGGAATTCTGTTTAAGGAATTCAGAGACTGAAGGAGCATAAGGGACTTAGTTGACTTCAAACTAAAAAAGCACTGGTAAAAACCAGGATTAATCCTTCAATATTTTAATGCAAGTTTCTCTCTTTAGGGAGGAGAGGTTTGTAATGGTCTTTTGGCTCAACATTAGCACAGCCATAGAGACTTACCTGAGACCATGTTTCTTCCCCAGCCTTTTGAACCAGAGTGCCACTGTTTGCTGGCTTTTCACTTTTAAGTGTTTGAAGTAGACACTTAATTTGTGCTTACAGCAAGGGCTATGCTTATTAGTTCTTCCTGGGCAAGTGCACAAGCATACTGAAAATGGACAGCATTTGAAGAAGGCTGGAAAGTGCTTAGTGTAAACAAAGCTTTTGTGTTTGCGTTTGATAGTCACATTAAATAATTCTGGTTTACTTCAGATGTCTTAGATTTAGTACTGTATAGATGTTAATGTAGGTAAATATCAGGGGGAAAAACAGATTTGTAACTTAAAAAAGAAACTGATGTGTTAGCACTCTCTGTCCCCATTTAAATTTAGCTCCAAAAAGATGTGCAAATAGAAACAAAATATAAGAGCATTTGTTGTGAACCAATATGACTTTTAGGTAGACTGTAAGGCATAGAACATACTTTAATAAAATGAAGACTACTGAAATGGATCAGATTCTGTTAAGATCAATGGGTTTACAGAATACCTTTAACAGAAACAGATGCTATTTTGCTCATTTGTAAATTAAGATCTTAAAGGATAATGAAGTCTTATGTATCTCCTTATCTTGGAAAGATATGACTGAACTCCTGGCCTCATCAAGTGAAAGAACTATTGTTGACTTCAGTGAGGTCAGAATTATAGATCTTTGCCAAAAATTAAGAAGACAGATAAGCACATATTTGCAGTATTAAGCCCTGCTTGTGATAATTTACTAATTAAATGTCTGCCATATTATTGGTCCATTAAAATGTCACTGGGGAAAAAAAAAAAAAGGCCAATTAAATACAGCGTGCCATGTACAAATAAAGTTATATATAAGATCTGAGGAAAAAATACAACAAAACCCACCAAGAACCAAGTACTTTTCAAATTTTGCATTTAGTACTGCACTCTACAAAGGCGTATTTAGGTACATGCTTAATTTTAAGGCTACAACTAATTCACTTGATTAGTCTATAGTCTAAGTCCTCTGCTGAGCTGCATTTGAACATTCAAACTCTATTAGGAAATGCTTCTCTTTCATTGCTTCTCTCTCAAGCTTCTCTATGCATTGCCCTGTATATCACTTACTCTTCTGTCATGAAACATATGTTCATTAAAACCCTTGAATGTTCCTGTCATTGCTCATACATTGTGATACAACATTCAAGTTGCGTGGGTATTGTGTTCTGAAATGGGAAAATATGTGTAATAAGTTTATAATATAAAGCTGAAATACTTTGGAATATTTCTAATATTTTTATTAAAGTTTACATTATTATCTTGGAGAGAATTGCAGCAGTATATTCTGTTATAAAATTGAGCTGGGGTGGGGTGGGGAGAGGATTTCAGCCTGCTCTGAGAATTTTGAATTCCCAGCTTTTGAATGCTAATTAGTTTTATCATGATCTTCAGTGAGTCATCTCATGAAGGGAGAGATATGTGTTCCTGCAGTGTGATTCTTTAATATATGTCAGCTGAGGGTCTATGTTAAAGATGCTGAAAGTTGGAAGCAGTTGGCAAAGTACAAGGTACTATAAAAAGGTATATAAACGAAAATGTGTTACAAGTACCAGAAACAACAATGTAAAAACAAACACTCAACATGTTACGTTAGAACAAATATCTGCCTAAGTCTTTCAGACTTTTAAATTATTAGTGAAGGAATACCTCCAAACATCTCATATTGTAGGCACAGAATAAAAATATGAATATATGTTAATATGATAAAGTTAGTGCAAGCTAAATAAATTGGTAAGACATAAGGCAACATATATGTTGCTTGCATTCATTGGTTTACCCCTGTGTAAGGAAATGGTAGCCTGCAAGGTTCATTTTTTGAGAAATTACCTTTGAGTAAAATACTGGAAACTGATTCTTAAACTAAAGTTAACTTATTAACGGAAATTATTATTATTAGCTCATTTGCTGTGTTTGCTTTCATTTGAAGGCAGTTGCAAATAGTGTTAACTGGAAGTTAAGAAGCCTCTTTCTCAAAAGCATTCACCACTTCTTTTTGTTTAATGTTGAGATTTTCTGTAAACAAGAAATTGCTTGCATATTTTTACTATCTTCCCTTCAAATATAGAACTTGCTTTTCTATTCCTCCAAGATACACAAAATTAATTTGGTCTGATTTTACAAATAAAGAGGATATGAAATATTTCAGCACATTATTTCAGTCTTAATTCTTCCAAGATTGTCAGTACTTATTGGTTTTATTGATATTTGATTGTAATAACTAGCATAAACCTCTGACAGCTTCCATAGAATCATTAACTAATTTGGGTTGGAAAGACCCTGAAAAAACAATCTGGTCTAACTCCCTACAAAGCAGGGCTTTGCTATTCCTCAGTGAATCTGTTGATGAAACATATTTTGGAGAGTAAATCTCTATAGTTATAGCTATATGTGCTTTAAGCATTTTTATAATTGTACCATGCCATCATGTGTTAGCAAGATTAGGTACGTCTACAACAGAATCACCAAAATGACTGCAATGCCATGCACAGATACCTAAGCAAGCTGTAAGCAACTGAGTTTCTGTAGCTGTAGCAGTGTGCGCATAGCAGTGTGGAGCACAATGTGCCTGGGATCGCAACTGAGTTCTCTGCTTTGCTTTCCTGAGTTAGCTAGTAGAAAAGTAGTTCAGATACTGGCATGTTACGGTTTAGTCATGCCTATGACTGTCATGTAGATACTTGTCGTTATCACATCCACCACAGTGTAAAGTGCATGTGAATAGATCATATGAGTGTGTGTATATATGTGTATAGATATATATACCTCATATATAAAAAACATGATAGAAGATTCCTGCAGCAAAAATATCTTGCCTTGCTTCCTGGTTTTGTTAATTTTGCAAGAATACCTAAAAGCATTGTGTTCCTGGCTTTTAAAAACTATAGCAGTGCATAATTTTATATTAAGTTTCTTTATAGGTATACATGAGTGATTTGGTAAGATATCCAGTCACCAGTTTATCTAGATATTTGGCGATATACTGCTCCTTCCCATTTTCCATTACAATAGTTATGACTCAAATTTAAGTTTGCTTGGTACTAGAAATCTCAGTTGTTTGTAGACATGCTTCTATATGTTATGCTAACAGAGGATCTTGTGTCTGTGACTAAACAGCAAAGTTCCTATAGCTAGTAGAAGAATAACATGTCCAAGGATTGAAATCCAGCAGCCATCCACAGACACTGACAGGTATTACCATTGTATGTTAGCTGGAGTTTGAAATTATCATAATTAGACAATGTATTGCTGTACTTCTGTTCTGTGCTCAGTGTTTCTAGATGAAAAAAGATGCACTAGGAGCTGAATTGTGGTGTACTGTAATCCTACAGCAATTCTATTTTTATTTCTTCAGTTTTTTGTTACAAGAACAATCTAGTACTAAAATTGTGATTGGCATGATCTCATAGCTTGGATTTTTAGTCTTGCACACAGAAAAGAATTTAACTGGGCTTTCAAATAAACTGCTTTCAGTTATTTTCAGGAAAAATAACTTATTCGTGTTGTAAGCTGTTATGATTGCTTACTGTTGAAAAATGGTCATCTTTTATAAGGCTTTCTCTATACATAAGTTTAGATCAATTAATATATTAATTTGTTGAAAATTCTTTTTGTTAACCAGAGTAACAAATCTGAAAAATTAAAAATTAGAAATGGTTATTTTCTGCATTGGGAAAGGAGTTAGCTTTTGAAATTTCCGGAGTATGACTATAGAACAATGCAGATAAATCAGTAGTTAAAACAAAATGTTGTAGCACCTTTGGTTAGATACTGTAGTTACTAGAATTTACAGTGGCACCTAAATACTAATTTTCTAATTCTAATTTTTGATGAGTTTGGAATGTAAAATTAGATTTTGAATACTCACAGAGCTTTCTGCATGGTGGCTTAGGGAGAGCTCAAACAGTTTCAGAGTGATAGGTGTGCTTGGTTAGGAAGCAAACACTTACTGCTGTACTCTTTCCTCAGTGAAGGGGAGAGTTATGCTCACAAGTCTTGTAGACTTTGACAGGGGATAGGCCAGCTGCCATGCACGTTTTCCTTAGCAAGGGTAGGAGGATGCTAAATGGAGGAGGTCACTATTTGACATTTCATTAACTGTATTTTATATAATAAAAGTCTTTTAGCAAAGATAAACAGCTCTAGCATACATTAAAATATTACATGGATGTTGAATACATTAACTTAGACTACTATATTTCCCTCTTTAAAAATCACTAATCATATGACATGAATTATAAATGAGAAAAGAGAAGACTTGCATCTGGATAACTTGGGAGCATAAGCCCTCAAAAATGTTATCTGAAAAGTTATGAACTTCTGTTTTTAATTCACTGAGGTGTTTTACAAACTCCCGCTCCATGCTTATGGCTGGAACATAGTTGTATATTGTGGTAGGTGAGCAGCTTCACTGCCCAAGCAGGTTATTGGAGTGATATTTTTTCTATAAAAGGGGCAGTTCATTTCTAAAGACCTGGATCATATAGCACATGTGTTTTCTGTTAAAAGGACAAAAAGATATGTGAGGACAAAGAACAGTCAGTAAAACTGTCTGTTGAATTGTTCTTTATATGTGTATGATCTAAAACCACACAGTGAAGCTTTCAAGTGGAAGACCGTCAGTATGCTTATATAGCCCTCTGTTTGCTCCTGTGGGTACTGAGAGTTTCTCAGCATGTAGACAGTAACTTGAGGGTAACAACTCAGTTTCACCTCAGGATTCAACTTCGTCTTCAGTCTACAAAACAACAGGGGTGCCAAAGCTTCATCTAAAAGCAAAAAGTTCACTGCCAAACCCATGTCCTCCTTCACTTCTGGGAACTGCTGGTTGTGTTTTTACTTGAAGTAAATGCCAGCTGCAGATTGTGGCAAATGGAATATTTATATTAACTATTGAATATGAAATTTCTGAGGCCTTTATCTGTTGGCACAGTGGTTAGCTATAGTGACTCAATGACGTTCTGTAGAATACAAAACCTGCCTGCCCACTAAGCCGTTAGTATTGGTCTTAACAGTAAAAATGCCTCCCTGCCTTCTAATACAGGCAATGGGTCAGATCCCTAACATCCTAAGAAACATTTTTTATACTGCAGCTAAAGAGAATGAGTCCTTAGCAGTAACAAGAGGCTTAACTTCTCATGAAGTATTTATGAGGGTCATGTGGTTACTGCTCACCCGTTCCCCTGTATGTCCTACTGACTGTTGGAAGGAGAGAGAAATAGAAAATTGAATTACACCTCTTATGATATTGCCCAGTCCCTGCTGCTATGTGCTCCCCCAGACCCACACTCGCTGGCAGGAGAAGGGTTGTTCTAGCTCTCTGTGTGTGACAGACCCAAAGAAGAAAATCTCTTTGGGCTCACTAATTTTCTTAAATATGTGGGTAAACAAAGTAGGGGTGGGTTGTCTGAACCTTGGCCATATTATCTTTAGTAATTTTGTTGAATTTAGGAATATTTCTTCTTGGAATTTATTCCCATAGTCTAAGAATTTATTCCCATGGGCATTTTATTAACCACCATGCAGATGGCTGACACCTTTCTCACCTTCCATAGCACTAAAACCTCTCTTAAACAGTTACCTAAACTAAGCAACATTCATATTAAAGCTAAGGTTTTGTTTCTTTGTCTATCCACAATATAAAAGAAGCGAGACAGTGGATGTTTTTGCTGATGAAGCTTCCCATTCAGAAACAGAACTGATAGAAGAAGAAGTGAGGTAATTTTGTTGTGGTTTTGTGCCAGGCTTATTGCACTTTTCCTCCAATCTTTAGTGCCTCAGCTTATAATTACCATTACGTGTCTCACTGTGGTGTGTTTGCTTGTTAGGAGCTTATAGACATAGATTCATGGTGAATGGTATTATTCTGAACCTGTCTGTGGCAATTCCTTCATATACTCCAGGAGTCCAATTATCACCTCATGGAAGGCCTGAAGAGACATTCATTTTAATGAATCTTTTATCAACCATTCAGCAAAGTTAGCCACCCTAGAGACAACTATACGCTGTCTCAATATGGTTTTTAGAAATGAAATGCTGTTAATAAGATTCTTCATAATGAGGCTGTGGTATGTCTCTCTCTTTTTTGATACTAATTAAAATTCGGCTTCTTGTTACACTTAATCACCATCCAGTCACTCTTTGTATTAACTGACTTCATTGTAAAATGCATGACTTCGCTCAAGGAAAAGTCCTGAAGGGTACATGTTCCCCATTTGTATTCTATAGCTGTTCAGTTACTCAAGGAGAGCTGTGAGGAGTGTAAATTTAATAAGTAGCTCCATCAGAGTACGGATTTTGCTTTTAAAATTACCTTGATTTTATGTATTTTAGGATATTGCTAGCAAATATTTCTCCTTGCAAACAGACCAATTACATTGGACAAAAAGGTGGGGCTTGATTAATTTCTGAAAGCAATGGCATGATTAATTGCCTAAGATAGTAGAAGACCAGACTGCTTGATTAAGAAATGCTCTTTTTCTCAGTCTAATTTCTTCCCATTGCAGCCCTGATAGTAACTTTTTCCATTGCTGTTTTGGTACAGTTCTTTAGGCTCTGGGTTAGAAGGTGGATTTTTTTGTTACAAACTAAACATTGTCTTGTTGTTGGAATCTCTGTAAGTACTAATGTTGTTGTAGATTTTCATCTGACTACAGTGTGAGCGCTGCGTATGAATCCATCACTATAGCCTAGCTTGTATTTTCACTGAAATCCTGAGTCTAATAATATTTAACAGCACTATGTGGTAATTTTAACATCTGGAATGTGGACTCTCCTACAAACAAGAGCACTACCTCTAAAGATAATGCAGTCTGTAAAAATCTAGTTGTGTGTGTAAAAATATTCAATTAAACTGCTCAATTAAATGAGTCCTTAGCTTTAGTGAGACTTAATATTATGTCAGCTATTCTTTTCCTCCAAGTTTGATGTATTAATTAACAAAATAACAACAATTTTACCCAGAAATTGTCAGGAAACAGACTATTGCATGGATAGTCATTACTGAGACATTGGAAACATTTCAGCCCATTTATCAAGAGTATGGAGTATGCCAAATCATACATGTATGAAAAAACTGTATGATATCAAGAAGCGAACTCAGAAAATTTACCCCCCCCAAAAATGTACATAACAAAATTATTTGCTCCAAACCAGTATCATGCAGCATATTTTATAATTAATAGAAAAGTCAAAGTCAACTGAGCTGCTTTTTGACTAACATTACAGGAATTGTGAAGCAGCAGATAGACAGCCATATCAAAGATCCAGATCAACAGAGCAACGTCCTATGCTAGAGCGGACCAACTCCCGCTCCCGATCCACAGAGCGTCCTGACTCAAACCTCATCAGGTCGATGCCTTCATTAATGACTGGAAGATCTGCCCCTCCTTCACCTGCCTTACCGAGGTGAAACAGACAAATCAATCAGACTAATCCCCTTCTGCCCCACCAGCTCACCATTTTATTTTCCCAGTAGCTAATTGGTATCGCCTCATCCTTAGCCGATCACTAGTAGCAATAGATACTAACCCTTTCAGTGCCAACACACTATTTATATTCTACTCTGGATATAATGGTGTGGCTGCCATTGCAAATTGTTTGCTAACAGTATTTAACTACATTTGTTTGTGATTTCTCATTTGTCAGGAACCCTGGATGGTTTCCCACATAAACACCTCATAACTGTCATATTCTTCTCTTACAGAATGAGAAATTGTTTGTGTTCATCAGACATCGCTTATGGAACAACCATCATAACAACATCAAATGAAACTATTTTTTTTTTAAAAAAGTTTCTTTAAATGGACTGTACAAACTTTTTCTCTTAATTACCATTTTAACCACCATTTTCTCTGACTACATTTTACTGTGCCATAGTCTGTATTGTTCCTGTTTGAGTGCTATACTTTCCGATTGACGTTTTGAAGATTTCTATACGTTACTCTTAGCTTAAATAAACATAATACAATAAAAAGATTAGTACATTTTGGTCTAGTTGATGTTCAGTAAAGCCTCTCCTTATTTTATATCTACAGAATACATTCTTTTGTGTTTTGAAAGTTAGAGTTAGTAGCATCAAATCCCCAGTGAGACTTAGAGTCAAATACCAGTGTCTTTTCTCAGTTTATTACTTTGTTTAGACAAATCCCTGTAATCTCATTGCCATTCACTGGTAATTTAACCAAATACAAGCTGAGTAAAGATTGTTGAATCGACTTGTGTATAATTTTATGTGTATGTGGGTATTATATCCATATGCACATGAATACAGACACAATAAATTTTCTGGCTTGACTGGGCAAACAAGCATCTTATGGATGTTCAGCCTTAGTTTGGCTTTCTTTTCTTCTTTTTCATGGAGAGATTTCTCTTTTTAATCGGGTCTTTTTCTGACAAGAGATAAGAGTTTTGCTATGGGACTGCAAGGGTCCCAAGTGATCTAAAGCCTACTTAGTCATGTTATCATTCTTGATGTTATTTAAGGATGAATTTGTCATTTAATGGCTGTGTTTTTTTTGATATGTGTCTCATAGGTCACATCCTCGAACTGGGTCTGTTCAGACAAGTCCATCAAGTACTCCAGTAGTAGGGCGAAGAGGCAGGCAGTTACCGCAGCTCCCACCAAAGGGGACATTGGAGAGAAGTAAGTGTATGGTTTTCTCCTAAATGGCACTGCAAAATTGCTCATGAAGGTCGATTATATTTATTATTTTTCTTTTGGCATTACAGTTGAAATCTCTTGAGGTCTTGTGTTCAGAATTAGGATTTGATAGTAGTGTTGTAGTTTGTACTGTATTTTCTTCTACTATGTTTTAATATCTACAATGCTCTTGACTGAGAAGAATCATCATCAGTACAATAATCAACAGTGCAATACACACAAACCAAGATGGACTAACTAGTAAGCATGATCCTGTTCCTTTTGAACTCCATAGGTGTTTTGCCATTGACTTCAACAGGCACAGGAAATGATCTTTTGTATGTTGTTTAGTAATAAAACTCTGGCTCTTTTGGGACTTAGGGGCATAGCTGATCACTTGTGGGTTTATATGGAGTGTGTTACAGATTGATAATATAAAACCTCTGCATCTTGAAGCAGGAAGAGCAAGAAGGAGGTAATAATCTTTAAAATAGGAAAGGTCAGCAAGGTATTTCATAATTCATGTTTTACTGGTACTGTAATTGTGCTTATCTTTAATGTCTTATAAAAGCACTGGTCAATGGATGCATTTTCCAAAATGGTTAGAAACCGAGGTATATAAACACATTTTTGATAGCAAATACATCTTCACCCTTCCACTTCTGGTAACTAGATGTGCTGAGCAAAACCAGTCTAAACGGCCATATACACTCCTTTTTTAAAATCCTTCTTAATGTTTATATTGTATCTTTTATAAAAATTCTGTTGTTTTTAACCCCTGTGCTTTGGTTCCCTTTTTTATTTTTTTTTGTTTTGTTTTTGTTACTTTCCCTAGACAATGGAGACAAGGAGATAGAATCTTATGAAGGTCTGTACATAAAGGAGAGTTTGTTTTTCACCTGAAAGCCTTTTTGGGAGGCTATATAGGGAAAAATAAACCCAACTGCAATTGATGTTACTTGATTGCACAGATATAGTCAGAATTATTGTAATAATTCATAGAATCACAGAATGTCCTGAGTTGGAAGGGACCTCCAAAGATCATCGAGTCCAACTCCTCTCCCTGCACAGGACAACCCCAAAAATGTAGTATTTTTTATATTCAGACCTGTGGCTTATAAATTGTACAGGGTTCTACATGAAAAAAAGACAGTATAAAATATTAATATATAAATGCAATTATCATGAGAAAAGTACCTAGACATGTACCGAATTTTAAATACCAAGAGTTTACACTGCAAGAAATAAGAGTATTTCAGTTAACCTACATAGGTACTTACCTTTTCAGGATTGGCACTTCAGGCACATATTTAAATTAAAGCATTTGAGGCTGTTTGACATGTTTCATATTAGCCATACATTTAATCAGAAAGATGTTTTTATTGCAAATATGTTACAATGTTATACAGTTGCTGGACTACTAGGTAATTTTCAATTATGTAGGAGCAAAAATTAATTGAATCAAGATAGTCTTTCAAAAAGTTATACTACTTTTACTTAAAATTATATCCCGTTATATTTTATACCATTAAAACTGTTTAATTTGCTTAATACCAAGCCACAAGATATCAATTGCAGTCTTTGGTTATACCACTGAGGGTCTATACATAGTATTACTGTATCTGTCTCATCAGACTTTTTAATTTAGTATTTACAATGTTTACAGTGTTTATTTCCATTTTGGAAGCAAAACGTCATGAAAAAAACCTTCTGTTTTCTCAGATCACCCTAGTATGTTCATTTTTTGTGGTCTTCTGTGTTGTGAAATGCTTATATGAAATACAGTCTAGATATGACAGGAAATAATCACATCTAATCACATGATGTTTGCTGTCATTCCTGTATATGCTTTCATGTTTTACCACTCTTCCCTGCTCTTTGCTTAGTATATCTAGTTAGACTGTGAGCTTTTTAGGGCAGCAATTGTGAAGTACTGCATATATTTACTGTGTTTGATTAGAGAGGTAGCAGTCTTATTTACATCATAGGTTCTATAAAGAGAAATATAATAAATACTATACAATAATTGTTTTTTATAGAAATGCTAGAATTGTTTGCTCTGGCAAGTACTGCTGGGACTTGAGGAACTCTATTTGATTTTACTTGAAAACTGAGTAATATGTCCCTGTACCTCTGTCTAAAGTAGTCTTTTGGAAAACCTGGGTTACAGAAAATTTCCAAATCCACAGATATTGGAGTTTTACTATACAATTAAAGCATCATCAGTGACTCGAGATACAGTAACTGGACACTTTATGTTGAATTTTAGATATATAAAGGTGGTAAACACTGTAATTAAAAATGTAACACATAGATACAGCTCTCACACAGTATTCTATATGATTTCTGTAATGAATTAAGAGCTTATATTCCAATAACAATATAGTTCTACTTTGAGGTCTCTTCTATCCTTCTTTAGGATTTTCTAATACTTCTATTCAAGGGGAATAATGATTTTCTTTAAAAGGAATAACGCTCTACAAGAACAGCAGATTACCTAACTTCTGTCAGTGACAGAATGTAATTATGATTAACAGCAGTTTTTTACTGTGGAGAATTGAATTTTACAAAAAGTTATTTTAAGCAAATGAAGTACCAGTGATAAAAGCTGAAGTTCAGTAGAATCGAAAATGCTGACTATAGTAGAAGGGTTTTATGTTATTTAATGAAGAAAGCAGCAAGTAAACCTGAAAACTTTATAGACATCTGAGTAGATTTTTATGTGTTATTACATGCCCTGGTGATAATCAAAACAATTGTCTGTTGTTGGGAAGGCTATATGACCATACCAGAAAATGTCATTGTCAGAGAGTAGTTCTTTCTGTTCTTATAGAAGGATATACTTGACTTAAATGAGAGGGGGAATTTTATATTGCATGGAAACATACTGTGAAGGTAAACCTTTCTGATTTTGAAATGAAGGATTTTGTTCTTGACCAGATTAAGTTAAAATCATACTGAAGAAAAGAGTTAGTGAAAGATACATTATAGGAAAAAAGGAATTGGAAGTCATCTCAGTTTTGTAAAAGAGAAAAAAACTTCTATGTTTGTAACTTCTACAGTAGTCTCATTTAGTCTGTATACATTCAAACAATCTATATTTGTTACAGGGTTGAAACTGCATACCATTTCGTAAAATGTAGTAGAAATGCAGGGTCTCAAGTAGAAATAGGGGAGTAACTTCAGATGGGGAGATTTTTTGTTATAGTGCAGCACTCAGTATAATGTGAAATGTGGTGTCCTTATGCCTATGTGAGTAGAACTGGAAAGGATGTAATGCAGAGGAAAAAACAAACCTCTGGGTAACTCCTTTCCACATTAGGATTAGAATTAAAAGACATTGATTTGGGGTAAATTTAGTTCAGTGAACTGTGTTATGTGGTTGCACGTGTTTGTTTCAGGACACCTAGGTTTCCCCAGAATAATTTATTTCAAAATTCTGAAATAGCCAGAGAAGTTTGGTTTTAAGAAATCTAGCTGTGAGTAGCTATGAAGGACCATTCCTAATGATAATGTATTGACCTATATATCTTTTTCTCAGTCCCACATACTCAGTAGGAGAGCATTTCACCACTGAAATGCCAGAAGATATTTTATTTTTTTAGCTGAAATTTTGCTTATGTATTTTTAAATTATGCTAGAGACAGAGATATCTTTTTTCTCATTAATATTTGTAGGAAAACAATAATATTAAAATGAACTTGTTTTTAGCAGTGAAATGGTTATGTACTCTTAAATGTTCTCTATTATTAGTGCTATAGACAATAAACAAATACTGGAGTAGTTATAGTCCTTAAGGGTTAAAAATATTTTTTTCATTTATATGTGGATATATTTCTTTGTTCTTACTCACCTTGGTAGAAGGATGAACTCAATGACTGCTTGGTGCTAATTAAAATGGAACACCATAAAGTGCTCTTGAGAATATTCCGTATTAGCCCTTTCAGTTTGTTGTTAATTACTAATCAGAGAGAGCGAGCATTTTTTCCTAATATAGATTTTTCCTTTTCCTCTTAAAAATAAGCATAACCCTTTCTTTCTTCATCCCTATTAAAAAAAACCCCAGACATCCACCCCACCATAAAAACTAGAAAATTATGTCAGGCCAAACAAATGTAATAAAACCTTTAAATAAAAGATGAAGTGCTCAGAAATTTAGCAAATAGTAGAGCTCAGTGAGGATGTGCCCTTCTATTTATGCTCTATGGTACAGACTTTAATTACATGATCTCATCATAATCTTATGTCTTGGGAAAGTTATTTCAGAGGCTCTTAAAGCTGACATCAATGTTGATTAACTGTCCCTTCTTAACTTCAGGTATGGGTGATCTTAATCCAGGATAAAATTATCTATGAATGGAATTAACAGGGGTAGTTGATTAGGTTTAATCAGGGGCAGCTATCAGCTATAACTCTAGGTTTTATATCTCTCAGATACAATTTCAATTCTTTAAAAAGAAAATATATATACTGTCAATTGTATTGTTGCAATTCTTGCAGTATGGAGTGCAAGTTAACTGAAACACTCTGATGGTTAGGAAAACACAGATACTACTGACAGACAAAAAGTCATGCTGTTTACTTTAAGGGATTTTGTGTCATTCAGAACATAATTTGTATGTTAAATAAGACATAATTTTGCAAAATAAGAAGGAATTTTATTATGTGTTTTCCAGTGCCCTATCATAGTTTGACGGGAGACAGAGAAAGATCTTTATAATCTAATTGCAGAGAACCTGTATTCACACTGGTCATAATTCTAGCTTACTCTATCAGCTGTTGTTTCACAGGTTTTTAAAAATATATGGCATAGAGGTAGTTTGTTTTGTAAAAGGTGATTGATCATATATATATAATATAGGAGAGGAACTTGGACAACCTTCATCTTGGCTAGGAACTTGATGACTTAGTCAAACATAGCAGTCTAAAAAATGAAGGTAATGAGGGTACCCATCTTTGCACCCACCCCCTTTTTGTGTGGATATTTCTGTGGTACTGACTGCATGATATTAGACACTTCCGTGCTTGCATGAGGTAACTTGCATTATATGTGCTTGACAGGAGAGTAAAGAGAATAGATTAGTTAACATTAATAAGGCTTCCTTAGGGAAATCACAGAATCACAGAATGGCAGGGGTTGGAAGGGACCTTTGGAGATCATCTTGTCCAACCCCCCTGCTTGAGCAGGCACACCCAGAGCAGGGGGCACAGGAACGCGTCCAGGTGGGGTTTGAATGTCTCCAGGGAAGGAGACTCTCCACAACCTCCCTGGGCAGCCTCTTCCACTGCTCTGGCACCCTCACAGGAAAGACATTTTTTTTCTCTCATGTTTAGCTGGAACTTCCTGTGTTCCAACTTGTGCCCATTGCGCCTTGTCCTGTTGTTGGGCACCACTGAAAAGAGTCTGGCCCCATCCTCTTGACGCCCACCCTCCAGATATTTATAAGTATTAATGAGATCCCCCCTCAGCCTTCTCTTCTGCAGGCTGAGCAAACCCAGGTCTCTCAGCCTTTCCTCATATGGGAGATGCTCCAGTCCCCTGCTCATCTTGGTAGCTCTCCGCTGGACTTGCTCGAGCAGTTCCACATCCTTCTTAAACTGGGGGGCCCAAAACTGGACAGAGTACTCCAAATGCAGTCTCACTAGGGCAGAGTTGAGGGGGAGGGTAACCTCCCTCGACCTGCTGGCCACACTCCTTTTAATGAAGCCCAGGATACTGTCAGCCTTCTTGGCCACAAGGGCACATTGCTGGCTCATGGCCTATTTGTTGTCCCCCAGCACTCCCAGGTCCTTCTCAACAGAGCTGTTTTCCAGTGGTTCAGCCCCCAGCCTGTACTGGTGCATGGGGTTGTTCCCCCCCAGGTGCAGAACCTTGTACTCGCTCTTTTTGAACATCATGGGGTTCCCCTCAGCCCAGCTCTCCAGCCTGTCCAGGTCTCGTTGGATGGCAGCACAGCCTGCTGGTGTGTCAGCCACTCCTCCCAGCTTGGTATCATCTGCAAACTTGCTGAGGTTACACTCTATCACATCGTCCAGGTCCTTGTTGAATACGTTGAGCAGGACTGGAACCAACACAGACCCCTGGGGAACACGGCTAGTTGCGGGCCTCCAACCAATGTCTGAATCTACCTTGGGTTTTTGATTTCAGCTAGGAATTTGCAAAAATATACCTTTGATTGTTACTTGTGGATTCTTAGTTCACTGTCCTGAAATGTAGCAGAGTCCTTAGACCCTGAAGAATATGAAAGTATTTTATTTGCATTAGTACAATTTCCATAGAAAATTTGAACAAATGTTACCTATAACACAGAGCTTACGGTACTTACTTGAAAGGTTCTGACCTTTCAAGGGAAATAATGGTTCATAATTTCCTCTTGGATTAGCAAAAGAAAAAATTAAGCACCTCTTTCTTTATGTCAGTTAAGGGCCTTAATATCTAGGTCTGAGACTACAAAGGGCATAAAGAAAAATTAGTAGAGAGTCATATTTATTTATATTTCAGGGTACCAACATGCCAAAAACATTTTAGTTCATTTCTACTGGAATTGAATTTTTAAAGTCTTTAGCACACCTTCCATGCATTATTTTCTATGAGAGAAGGTTCCCTGTATAGATGGTGTCCCTGCTGAATATTTTAATTGGAATTTTCAATGTCATGATTTCAATTGGAATTTAAATGTCATGATTTTATCACAGAACTATAGAGCAGAAATCTATGTAGAGATTAGTTTCCATTGCATTGGCTTTGATTGTAGCCTAAGTTTCTCTCCCTATTACCAATAACCTGTTTGAACAAGTAGTTTTTAAATTATTATTACATGCTAGCTAAACCTGAAGTCAAATAATTCAATGAGCTATTTAGTTGCATGTAAACCTATACAAGTAATGAGAGACCTGGAAAAAATTCTGGGAACAGAGAACACAAAAAATCAATAAATAATCAAAATCTGAACCTTTTAATGCTACATTTAATTGTATCACATCAAGTGTGCTTAATGAATAACTAACATTATGAATAACATTTAAATTAAAGCAGGCATATGGTACACCAGTTATTAACTCAACACTCTTCTATATCATTACTGTTGTTACCCTGGTATTAGAGGAGCTTTGTCACAAAAGAAAGTTATGGTTCTTTATTAATGATATAAAAGAAACGTATTTGTATTGCTTATCATTAACCATATTGTCACCACTTTCTCCAGCTATTTCAGTGTTCTCTAATATTTAGACGTGCTTTAGGCAACTGTAGTTACTGATGGAAAAGTGTCTTACTTTCTGAATTTTCTGAATTTTCCAAGCTAGAAAACCATTTGGATTATTTCTTCTGCTCTTATTAAGATACTGAGTATGCCCACTTATGATTTATACACTATTTTAAAGATGCTCTTTGAAAACAGAGGCGTGGACCTTTATTTCTAGAAAAAAACTAAAGAAAAACCAAACGGGAGATGCTTTTAAACCAATTGTCTACCAATATACGTCTGCTTTCTCTGCTTTGGTACTTACTGTCTGCTTTCCAGTGCTTCAATAATTTAACAAGAAATTGGCAATAAAGCATATTAAGGGCTGCATGTGACCATCATTACTTGCAGAAGGATCTCACTGGAGTAAACCAGACACATTAATGAAAAATAATGCAAGGATTTATTTAATCTTTGATTCACTCAAAAAATAATTTATGCCACAGACAGAGGGTTTGTATGTTATTGTGAATGTCTTTTGTTTGATGTTTATCTTTTATTTGAACAGCTTGTAACAAAGCATGCATGTTTTTGTCTTGCTTTTTTCCCCCTGCCATACCTTGCTTATACAAATGCAGCAGGAGACGAAGAAAACAAGCGTACTGGAGTTCAGGAATCAGAGGTCGAGGCAGGTCTGTCTGACCACAAGTGCCTTTCTCCTTTAGAAATATTTTCCCCTGAGCATGTAGGGAAGCTTTACCAGTCAGCTTGTAAATATATTAAATGTCAAAATCCAGACAATAATTGTATCATTTTATGTAAGAACAAGACAAAGAAATTCAATATAGCATAGTTTATTTATCAGTTTGTGAATGCTTAAAATAGTTCAACCTGCAAAAAATCCCTAACTTTTTTACTTTTTTATCCCTCTATTTAAGTACTCTGTTACTATTATCAACTTACAGCCTTAGCAGATCTGGGTGGACATCCCTTAGTGTGTACCCTCTACTTTTCATTGATACTTTTTACAAGCAGGGAAGTAAACGTTATTGTATCATGACACTTTTTTTCCCCTAGTTTGTGTAGGCGGACTGATGACACTGAATAAAAATAGTAGGAAACTGCATTACATTGAAATACTTTGAATATTTTGTATAATGTCCCTCATCCTACTTGGAAGACAGTTCAGTTGGTAGAAAAAGGAAGTGAGTGTGACGAGAACTGATACATGATCAAATCAAACAGATGCAAATATTTTTCAGCTCAAATACTATGTGATTAAAATATACAACTTTGCTGTCTAATTTCACGCACACCGTACAGATTCAAAAACACACGGAAATCTAAAGATTTTTTAACCATCCGTTTCTGCTTTTAAGTTTCTTTCCCAAAGGAAGAATCATAGAAGCATAAATGTGCATTTACATGCACTGTTAATAGGTTACATTCTGTTATCCCTGTTAATAATTGTCTGTGACAATACATCAACTGTGGTGGATGTGGAAGATCAGCACAGAAAAGCATAAGCTTTTATGATTATAAATATTCGGGGATAGACCAATGCTAGACTTAGCTGCCTAAGAGTAGGCAGTGCGGTACATACCTCAAGGTCCACGGAAAGAAGATTGGGGAAGGATGAGGGTATTGCTGCAGTTATGTGGAGAGAATTAGGTGCTCCAGAAGGGTGGCCCAAAAAAATGACAAGCTGAGCAAGATTTAGTACTAGCTGGTAGGAAAAATTCCTAGCTAAACATACGAATGCCTAAAATGCTATCACTGCTTAAAAGTGTAAGTGCCTGAATCACTGTGTATTTGGAATCCCATGCCCTGGACCCTACTCCCGTTGTTATTTAAGAGAAGAAAATACAGATCACTATTTTCTTCTCAAAAGAAAGTCAGGAATAATTACTGTGGTAGGGCTCATTACTTATTCAGAAATCTAGATGCCAGAGTAATTTCAAAATTTGGGAGTGGAAAGCAGGATTTTTTTTTTTTAATTGTAGTTTTCACTTTGGCATCCAAAGTGTCCTTTAAGATCTTTGCCTTCCCATTTTTCATTATAGTACAGTTTACGTTTTTCTTGCTTTTGTTATGGTTCTGTCTCTAAGTGTGCATTGTTCACTGGTGTGTGTACTGTGTTCTGTTCACAGTGTGTGCTGTGATTCTGTGAAGTGTAGTTCGTGGAATTGTGCTAACATAGTTTGCAAAATACTTGTGTGTGCTATAGTTACATTATTCATCATAGTAGGTGTTCCAATTGTAAATCATCATTGTCTGTTTTTAATGTTATAAAGATTATGAGGAAAAAC
This sequence comes from Phalacrocorax aristotelis, assembly GCF_949628215.1. Classification (NCBI taxonomy): domain Eukaryota; kingdom Metazoa; phylum Chordata; class Aves; order Suliformes; family Phalacrocoracidae; genus Phalacrocorax; species Phalacrocorax aristotelis. The sequence continues at coordinate 146,260,578 of NC_134277.1, forward strand.
AGCAAAACCCACCTGTTAATGGGCGAAAAGGCAAGTTGATGATAATATTGCTAGTGAATTGTGGGTGTTTGATAAATTTTGCTTAGTTTTTGCTGCATGTGTGTGTTGCTTAGTTCTACTAGTTCAAAATTAGTAACTTCATGTATGTTCAATTTTAATATGTTGTTTTACTTCTTGCACTTAAAAAATAATTATTTTTCAACTGTGGTTTTAAAATCTTTCTAGGAATCAAAAGCTCCAGATTTTATTTTTTTTTTTACAGCTAACTGTATTATTGAAGATGTAAATTACACCACCTAGATATGTGATCAAGTTGCTTATTTAGAACTAGTGGGATAGTTTCTGTACTTTTCTCATTTAGGAATTCCCAGTCTGCCTTGCCCTAAGAGAGCAAGTACACTTTGCAGACGTCTACAAAATTGTCTGCATTGTCTTCCACTTTTTACCAGGTCCAAGTACGTCCATGTCCAAGTCTCTTGGCTATATATTTTACAAGTTTGGCACATTTTTGCTAGTCACAGGAGAGCTGGACCATTTTAATTAGCATATACTGGTAGAGAAAGGCTTATGTTATTAGCAATCATCTCTATTGTCTAGTTCTTATTATGTTTGATATTCTCTTCTGTTTCAAATGCTGTAGAAATAAGCTTAATTCAAAGCACTGAAATGTTAACATGGAGATTTAGATTTATTATCTAAAAATAGAACAGGAAAGTTGCACTGAAAAACTACCGCTTTCTTTGAAGTTTTATATGAGTTCATGCTTCTGAATTGCTTTGATAATTTTGTAGAAATCTGTTATTATTTTTCCATGTACTTCTTAAGCCATATTACATTTAGACTTTGTCTCATCAGTATCTTCCGCCAGTGAATGAAATATCATCTAGATTGTGCCTTGGCTTTATTAAAATGTGGATATTCACTCATACACTTCCATCTCTACCAGGAGCCCATGTGGGGAATAGCCCAGTTACACTATTACGGGCTATTCCTAGCCTTCTCTTCCCTAGAATAACTTAGCAGAGGGCATAGAGGTGTCAGGAGAACAGGGATTCAGTTTTGCCTGTGCTAGTTCATTGTGTTGCAGGGAAAACCACATTTTTAATATGCTGCTTATTATCCAGTGTAGACAGACTGAAGGAGGTGCCTTTGCAGAGAAGGCACTGTGTCAGCAGCCCGGCAGAGCAATGCACAGGGTCACCTCCCTTACTCAGGTGGCTGTGCCAGCATAGTCCTGAGTGTATTGAAATAATGGAAGTCTGCTGCTGTAACTGTAATGCATGCTAATCACCAGATAGTTCAGTGTCTTATACTTTTAGGATCCAAATTCCAGTCCTGGTAAAGTCAGAGGCTTTTGCCGCTGACTTGACAAGGTTGACAAACCAATAATCAGTGCTTAAGTCAGGCTAAAGCTGTTTTTGCTCTTAGTTTATCTTCCACTCCTTCAACAAAAAAAAATATTTTATCTACTTAATTATAGAGCCTAAAAGATGTACTTTGCACAGTAAACTAAATATTACTAACCTGTATTAGAGATAGTTTGTTTTCATATGTTTATTAATTTCTCTAAGGTGTCCATTTTATGTTCTAGAAGTATCTTCTGCAGAGCTCTTTGACTCCAAAAGAATGGTCTGTGCCTAATATTCAATTTCAAATATTTATTACAAAAACCACTATCCCTTTCAGTTTTACCTCAGGTCTTTTGCGTTTCTCTTTCATGTATTTTATATGACACCTTTTGATCATTTGAGCTGTGAGAAAAGGCTCCAGGTAATTCGGTAGTTTATGGTCTTAATTTGGGGTGCATAAAAGATGATTTAGTTACCAAAGCAGAATTTTAACCCTTTCAGGTTATCAGTTCCCTCACTCATTAGAATATTTTACATAATTACAAAACAGCTTTGTCTATATTATGGGAATGAGGAATCTCCCAGGTTGAGAAGTGTATATTGAGTCTGTACCAAGACAAGACCTGTCACCGAGTCCTTCCCTTTCTGTGCACTCTGGTTTCTGCATGCATGGGAGCCCACTGCTCTGTGAGCAGTCTGGATGGCTGGAGGACTAGAATTGAAAGTCTGCTGTATTCCAGACTTGCTGCACAGTTTAGATACAATCTAAAGAATTTAGGTGACTGAAGTGCAAACTAGGCAGAATGAAGGGACCTCAGTCAAAGAAGTGATGACAGATGGACCTGCTTAACTGACTTGCAGAAACAGTATATAGATAAGCTTTTTTGAAAAACAAGCATGTGGCTGTCATGCCAGAGGGAACTCTTATCCCGCTGGCTGACCTGAGAATCTCCTTCCATCTAAAACCTTTTGGGATTCCCTGAAATGGGGCCTATACTTTGCCTGAACTACTAAACATGACTGCTCTGGCCTACTGACTCTAGACTTCATTAAGAGACTATGATAGCTTCTGAATTTTGCATGAAATGTTATACTGAATATGTGTTTCATGTGTGCTGTGAGAATGCTTAATATGTTCATACATGTTATGAGTACCAAGAGTAATACATTTCAATTAAATTCTAGTTCAAGCAAAGTAAGGTATCTGTTGAGTCTGTGACAGCTGCAGGCAGGGACTTAACTGCAATCTGCACACTGGGAAAATGGTGAAATAAATAAATAAATAAACCAAACAGCACAACACCACAAAACATTGGAAGTAAAGTACCCATAAGATGCAAATTCTCCAGACTGAAGAACCTACATTCTGCTGAAATTTATTATGATATTGCTGAGTATTTTATGAATTTAGCTCTAAAACTACCAGGGAAATATGATAGATGAGAAAAAGTCTAACTATTAACTTCTCCATAAATATCTTCAAATTTGACTTAGTTAAACAAAATGTGAGATGACATCTTTCAAAACTACATCACAATATAAAATAGCATTTCTAAGACTTGATTATGGCAATATGATGTCATTTTGTCTGCTACATACATGGTCTGGTTACTAATCTAACATTTTATAAGTAAAGCTGAAAAATAACACAGGTGTTGTGCTGTGGACAACATTTGCATGTAAAGATGCATGTAAAATTTGCATGTAAATTTCCATGTAAGGTTGAGCAATAAGAAAACTTATTAATGTTTTCATTGTTACTATGTTTTATGTCATATTTAGATAATATTATATAATATATGTTATTGTATGTTGTATATTATATATAAAACATCTTTAATAATAGAATGCTACTAATTAGTAGTAATTGATATTCTGAAGAACCTAGAGCTTTCTGAAGAAACAAATCTATATTTTTCATCTTTCTGTAAGGCATTTATTGTATTTTTTTTATTGGTTGGTATTAGCACTTAAAACTACTGGCTTATTTTCAGAACCATTTTTTTGAACTGAATAATTTTTTAGCCTTTTAGAATTGTGCCGTAAATTTCAATCTTAACTGCACTTAAAAAGGGTAGAACACCTGTGATTGCTTGCAGAGCTGTCTTTGTCTGTGTGTGTAAGAGAGAGGGAGAGATGTATGGTCATATAAAAATAAATTACCTTTCTGCATAGAAAACACTTGAAGACTTGTTATAAGATTGCACTTTTTTCCATAAAGAATAAAAATAACCTGGAAAAAAAACCCCAACCTACCATACCAAGCTAAACCTTACATTCTGCAGCATGGATTTGTAGGCTGTTCACACCTCCTTGTGTTCACACAGCCCTTGCTGACACCCAGGGAATGGGAATGCAAACTGAGCAGACACTATGGCAGAGAGGTGGAGAGCAGAAGCTTGCATTTTGCTCCATGTTTATGTTGGCCATTACTTGTAATTTGCCCTATTTAAATTCATCAGTCATTGGACTCTGGAGATATTTTGACTTTCTTTGTGTTTACCTTTCATAGCAGTATGAGGATAGCCATACCAGGTCCGACTAAAAAAATGTCTAGCCCAGTGTCTGTCCCTCAGCAGACCAGGCATGTTGCTGGGGGAAGGGAATAGGAGCAGAACAAGCATGTAGTAGTGCTTATCCAGGTCACTGGATCCCCAGTCTCCTACAGCTTGTGCCTCAGGAATCTACAGCAACACCAGTGGTATCTTTATATGGTGTCTTTGTCTCGCTCATAGGCTCTCTGCCTTAAGTGAGGCTCGCCAACATAAACCTGCAGTGCTTATCCAAACAGGTGACTCGGTAAAGCTATTCTGAGATATTCAAAATACACCTGTTGATAATAGGGCAGTGGGCCAGCTGCATCGCCTTCATTTCTAACATGTTTCAGGCATATAACCAGAAGAGGGAGCAAAACTGCCGTATTTTAAAAAGCCATAAGAAAGAATCAAACAAACAAATCCTCCCCCTGCCCCAAACAGTCCTGGAAAAAAAATCCTTCAGAGTGGCTTAAAAATAATATATTTACTTTGTGATATTTTAATATAATTTACTAAATGCCCATATTTAATGTACCATTAACTGACTGTATTTTTTTTCTGACTAATCTGGTACATTTAAGTTTTTCTGGTGTTTCTTCATGTTTTACAACTCTATTGTATTTATAAAAGTGTGTGGTAAGCTGTGACTTTTCTAAGCGATATTGCAACAAGTACTGTCTGTGGCCTTGCTTGAGTACATCTGCAATCTTTCTTTAAAATAAACAATAGAAGATTCATATCAATTTATTCCCCATACAGAGGGATCCACTAGTAAAACATTTTAAAAATAAGCTTAGAACCCAATTGATAGGATTTGCAGCTAGGGAATATGATGAGAAGAGACTGCTACTGGATTAGGCTTGTTAAGTGATTTACAGCTACAAATAATTAATAATTAATAATAAATAATAGCCTTGAAGTCAGTTTGAAGAAAACATTTCTGGAACAAAGGAATAACCTACAGTGCCCTATCGTTTTTGTTACACAAGTAATGATAATATTAAATGTAGATACATGGCAATATTTTTTATTGCCTACCTAATGACTTCCATAACAGTTCTTTTAATGTATTCCCACTGCAGCCCCAGGGAATGAAGCCCAGGGTTTTTTTTTTTTTGCAGAATATGTAGTTCAGTAAGGAAGATGAAATCAAAACAATAAATAATTAAGATATGTCAGAATTTTTATTGGAATGCTATATTAGTTAAAACCATGATTTAAGTGATGATTACATAGCCATTTATGAACAGTTATTTATTTTTAAATGTTATTAATCTATCTGAGCACTCATTTGTTTATTTGGCACAAATCTGCAAACTGTTTTCATGTGAAAGTGTGTGTGTGCATGTGTGCTGTTTGTCTGTCTCATAAAACGCACGAGGGAGAGGTGTTGTTCTGCCTTTATACCGTCCACAACTTACCAGCATTTAGAACAATGCTCTAAGATGCAAGACCCCAATTCATTTAACTCTTTGGAGGAAACACAGGTCATCACATCTCAGATGAATGCCTTGAGTTCTAATGTATAGAATCATTCTTTAATATATTCTTCCTGTGTATGAAGGAAAAAACGTAGATCAGCTGTTACCCTGTCGAAAGAGGAAGCTAAAACTGCTGTCCTCCGAACTGCTGTAGAATGTTACCTGGGAAGGCAGGAGGTCTTGCTTTAAATTTGTCAGAAAAAGACTATGTGTGCTGTTACTTGTCTTCAGATATTGGACGCACCTAATTCCTGTTGCAGCAGGGTAGGGGAAAATCAGCGCTGTTTACTGAGGCATCTGAAGGCTTCTCTGATGCTGGAGCAGCAGCAGTCTGGCCTTCATTGCCAACTTTGTGTTACTTGCAGCTGGCCTTGATGCCATTAGCAGCATGCTGGCGGCACAAGGTGGGACTGGACTCGGTGTGGATATAGTGTAGTACATCTGGGACAATTCACGTATGATGACTTGAAGCAATTTACTTTCCCCTAATAGAGGTTTGACACAGCTGAGAATATTTCTCTCTCTGTGAACTCTTGAAACTGATGGCTTGTTTTTATTTTCTTAGGGACTTTGTTTTGTAAAGTAAAACTCATATAACATGCATTTAGCCTTTTCTATGTCTTTAATTAATTATTCTTCTTGTATGCTTAATGCATGAGTTAAAGATCTTGAGTATCTGGTTCAAAACACAGCTCTTCTGCTTTTGACAGTTTTCCCACAGTTCTAATGGCTTGTTATTGTGCTGCTTTGTGTTTAAGAAGCACTGGCCACACCGACTTTTGACTCATTTTTACAGTGGTTGTCACCATACATTATTAAGAACATAATTCCTTTCTGAGCTTTCATCTTACAAAATTAAAAATAGAAAGAAGTTCTGAAGATTTTTCATTTGCAGGAAAAGATGACTAAATTAAGTGTGTCCTAATGAAAAAGTGAAGACTTTATGATAACCTAATTAAAAGTCTAAAACTAGAAATGCACTGATAAAAATTGGTTCACAGAAATTTTAAGTGCTGAAAAGAATATAAAAGCTGAGTGGATGTGATTAAAAAATACAAATGCAAGTAGAAGAGAAAGTATATAAAAGTGTTTTAAGCAAAGGGTAATTGTGAAGGGGGCTGTTCCTGTCTGTAGTGTGGAGAAAAGAAAGGATAGGGGTAGTATTTGCATAAGAAAGCTCCTCATCATTAGCATCTGGTATTTTGCTGCATCATCTTGTACTTCTGCAGTTTGCTGCATCATTTCAGCCCAACTGCAACATTCCTGGTGTTAAGTTGGCATTTTCAGAAACACAGAAAAGCTGGAGATATGCAACTATTCTTTACGTATATTATTTCCAGAATTTTAATATTTTTCGTATTGAATATTCGAAACAGAAATGTAAGAAATACTGAGGTTGTACTTAACACTAGATGTACTGGAGCGCACCACGCCCCTCTGCCTGACTGCACAAGTGAGTATCATTCTCAAGGGAATGGCACACATCAAGTGTCGTCCTGAAGCAGCGGGGAGAGCCCGGCTACATAATTCCCTGCGGTGGGCAGCACCCAGGGGTAGGTGCAACAACTGCATCTAATGAAACAAATACATCTAAAAATTGTACCTTTCACACTGATGGGAAAAATCTGGATCAGTGCACCTGTCAAATCCTTCTCGCCCCAAAGGTGCATCGGATAACTAAAATATTACGACTCAATAATCTCATATTTTATATAATCTATATGAGGTCTTTTTGTATAAATATTCAATAAGGCTAAACCTTTCTTTAGAAATAAAACTGATTATGACAACAGAAGGCAGATTGAAATTCATTTGTATCGGAAGTGAGAGTGGTAAGAGGCAAATGAGGAATTAGAAAACTGTATGGTTTCTTTCTAGATATTTACAATTTGACCAAAGTTGGCTTTGGTTAAAACAACAAGAGGATAGATGGTGGTCCTTTGCCTTAGAGGAAAAAAAGAGATTTTAGGGACTGTAATGCATATTTATCTAGCCAGAGAGGTTATGGGCAGCACTGACATTTAGCATTTTGCCTGTTCATCAGCATCTCTTGCTAGTTACCAAACAGAAAGCTCCCATTTAACAACTTATTTTCTTAGCTTTGTAAAGCATGGAGATGGAAATGGAATTAGAAAATGGTGAAAAAAAAGTTTAAATGTTGGAGTATATCTAATGGATATATTTATTTCTATTTCCCAGTTGAAATAATAACCATTACTAGCCAAACTCTTGCAGTGTTCTATAAGTCAATGACACTTTTCAACTGATCTGGAGTACGTCCAATCTGCATATCCTCAGCCTAAGAGTTGTACTTAATGGTTGATTAAATTAAGCAGCCATTTGAATTTAATGTTGACATGCCATAAGAATAACTAAAGCTATGGAAGGACGGTCATTGGAACATTTTCTGAAATGGTTTAGATGCTCATACTATCACTTTTAGTATAAACATTAAAAAGTAGCCTGTCTTGCTTTTTATATTAGGTTTTTGGTTTGGTTTGGTTTGGTTTGTTTGTTGGGTTTTTTTTAATGGTTAATACATGGCAAAAATACTTATTCAAGGACTTATATTTTTCTTTGGTATTTATTTCATCACGCATGTCAATTCAAGTGTTTCTATTAGAAGCACTTCTAGAGCACTCCCAACTGGGTTGACTGTTTTCTAGATATTTAGCTCTCAAAAAGTCAGCAAGGCTTAGTAAACCTTTTTGTTTTGGTAGGGAACTTTGCTCAGTGACCAAAATCACTTATTGTACCCAACTGCAGTTTTTAGGTTCAGAACTGAATCAGGAGTTCTGAGAAAGAACTCTGACTGAGAATGTCCAGTCTTCTAAAACTGCCATAAAGCTAGCATGGAAATCACTCTGGGCTTCCTGATAATCTAAAGTATTTAGTCTATTCGTTATATATCCTGACAAGATCCTGAGTTTGAAATTACTGTCTGCCTACTTTTTATCTTATTCTTAGCATCTCCAGTATTTGACCTAAATGATTGTCTAATGTTGTTTTTTCCTAGCAGTGACTATTCCTTAAATTCAAAGGTAGTTTCACTAAGGTCATTGAAGGTGTTTTGTGTGTTAGTTGACACTTCTGGAGTCATCCAAGAAAAAGGAAGCTTAGATGGTATCAGTAAATATTTTATTGCTAAATGTGTACTTTTCATAGAGAAAAGAAAGAATCACATTTTTGTTAGGAAGGAACACAATGAGATTTTATTTCCACAGTTTAGAAACAGAATGTTCCTTTTGAAATTTCTTATTTAGTATTTACTACTCATGATACTTCAAAGATGACAGTTTCTGTTTCAGCATGCTTATCCGTGGTGTCATGAAATCATTATATTGACAACTTTATTGATGTATTACTTGAAGCCTACAACTCCATCATTTTCAAAAAGCAAAGCCAACTTTTATTGGACAGCAGCCTGTCATAGAACAGCCACAGATAAGAAGGCTGCAGGATGCCTACAGATAACATTTTTACATATTGACATTTTGAATGCCAGATATCCATCAGTATCATTTTGAAAGAAAAAAAAAATCATAGGCTAATATCACTTTATGTCAATTTATTTTGAATTTATATGAATGAAAATGTATTCCATATCTATCGTATAATTCTCCATCACGGGCTATTTTTGTGACCGTAAAAGAGGTTATACCCGTGTGCAGTGGCTGTGAGGAACCTTGTGCTTTGCGGGATCAGCAAAATAAGTAGATCGTTAACAGCCCAAAACAAAAATGGAGTTTAGGGTATTGAATCTGTCTAGTTAATTGGTCTAGATTTGGTTTTGGCATGAGACACTGAAAGGTTTAAAACCTATAGTATTATGCTAACCACCCAGTTTAAATGTCAGAAGATGGAGAATTAAAGTGTAGACCAAAAATATCTGACAACCTCAGAAAGACTAATGTCTTGCAAATCTAGAGAATGGAGTCTCTGTCTGGAAGAGCGTGTACGTGTTCTATTCATAGCTCTTTTTCTGAACAGTTAGGTCAGAAGTACCATTTGAGGGTACAGAATCCAAAATTATCAAGAGAGTTTTTATTGAGTAACTGAATCTGCCGCAAATAAAAACTGAATTTAAATCAAATCCCAGATTTTAAAAGTAAATCCAACCTAATTTTGGCTTAAATGTTCATTGCTAAAAGTATTTTGTCAACTTACAGTAAACATACATGATGGCTCTTCAGTTTTGTTTTGTTTGTTTTCTTGAATGATACCTTTGCAAAGACTTTTTTAGCAAAATATTTTAAACTCCCTTTTTAATTTACAGAAACACAAAGATATTGTAAGAAGCTATAGAATATAGAATACTAACTTTCAAAAATGGAAGAAATTATTGTGTAAATAACCTCCTGGGTTTTTTTCCAATTGTTAAATATTAAAGAGAGCAGAATATTTGACAAATTACATAGATTCTAACTTTCTTATTGTATGTTCTGTTCCATGTTTAAGATGTTTTCTAATTCTTTCCACCACAGGCCTCTAGATTAAAGAACTAATCTAAATTTTTGCCATGTTAATGATAGTACATTTGTTTAGATCAAGTTGTCCCAAATGATATTAGGTGTCTTATAATGTAAGTTACGTAATATTTCTGATTTTTTTTTTTTGGTTTATGCTAGAAGTTACATGGGAGGACCAGCAGAAAAAGGTGAATGGTACAATAACTGATGACAAACCATTGCCGAAAAAGAAACACCATTCTGAGCCAGGTTTGTCAGGGTTTTGGAAAACCACATGAAAGCATGAGACTATAAAAACACATTTCATGCTTTTGTAATGCGTGTGTGCTTGATGTACCTTATTTTTTTTCACTTTGGTGTGAAATTTTTAGTATGTAGAGACCATTTAGATTACATAGTTCTGTTTTAGAATAGCCAAAATAGCTCTGCTTTTGTAAACAATTGTGTTAGAATGCACATGCATTAGAAAAGAAGTGTTCTGGCACAATATTAGACTTAGCTTGCTTTTTAGTTTTGGATTTTGTTATGGTTTATCTATGTGTGCAAGCCTCAGGAATCCAAGTGTGAGTTATGCTGATTCTTATTTAGTTGACCTAACCAAGGTATCTACTGCATGTATGGTGGGAAAGTCATCTTCTAAAGACTTGAATCTGAAACCTTCTTGCACCATCACGCATGGCAGAAATTATGTCCCAGTGTAATTTTTTATATAAGATGTGTTTTACATCTTCATACAGCTGGAGTTCTCAAATCTAAGAGAACTCTTCTTACCTCCATCCTGTACATGAAGAGACATCTTCTGAAACTAATAACTATCACAAACTTTCTTCCAACCCACAGCTGGCAGAAACATCTGAGGTGGTTCTGAACACTCTACAATGGGCACCAAATAGTGCACACCTATATTCCTAGGATGCTTTTCCAGACTGATTCTCTTTTCTGTCAAAAAGCCCTATGGACTAAAGTGGTAGAAGTGTAGCAATACTAGTGTAACAAATCAGTGCAGCTTCCAGGAGTTGCATTATCTGGTATGCATGGCACACTACTGTCCCCTGTAGACACCCCTATATCATTACAAACACTTAGTTAATTTTCAAGGCATAGCAGTCAGGACATCTGGAAGGAGGTGCCATAACGCTGTACTCACCCCTGCACATTGAGATATATTGTGTCTGTGACCATGACCTACCAGTGATGTAGCCTGATGGAATCGACATAAAGAAGCTTTAAATTCCTTGAATCTTTTCAATATCGGATTTACCCTCTGCGCAACACTCTGCTTTCTTTCATTCGAGAATGCTTTAAATGTTCTGTTTGCTCAGAAAACAGCAAGGTGATACCAATACAACTTAGCTGCCAGCTGCAGTTGTCAGTCTGCAGAGAGAAGCAATAAGTAATACGGGCACTTCATGTTACTTTTGCCGTGTTTTGATTCCCTTTTCATGCAAAGATTTTTCTGCTATAGCCTGTTATGGAAGTTTGTCCCATTTTTAAGTTCAGTTTTTCTGTTAAGAATTTAACATAACCAGTTACATGGAAATAGCCATGGTGGTGTTATAGCTAAGAAAATCTGTGAGAAAAAATAGATATTGATTTCATAAATACCTTGAGTGAAGAACCGAGACTCTGAGTAAACTGTAGATAAAAACATAAATAGATAATAAAAATAATTCCAAAGAATGGAAAAAATAACAGTACTACTGTATCATGTGAAGCGTTAATATTCAAGAAGTATGCATGACTAGAAATGAGATTAGCAAATTTATTGGAGTGCAATTTAAGGTCATTAAATAATGTAGCAAAATGGTTCTTAAGTTTCAGGCTTTTCAGTAGAGGGTGCTGATAAAATTCCTGTTCCTGAATATCAGAAATCAACATATTTCCTTAACTGTGCCTGTAATCAATAAGTTTTGAGGCAATTTGCAAAACTGTTGTTTTGTATATTACAAAGAGTCGATTGTGTTTATGCAAAGATTTTGAAGGATTGGAAGGGTAAAACTGCAGCATCAGAGGTAAGCATAGCATCAAAATTCAAGCCATATTTTGAATGTGTGTGTCTTTCCTTTAGCTGATGTCAGCACTCTGTCAGAGAATACTGCATTCTCAGGACACGGCCGAATCAAAGAGCATGTGGAATAGTTGTTTGCTTCTATCTAATATTATTGAGCATTTCTACTTTCAGCACCCCTGCCTCTGAGCTGTAATAGGTGGCATATGAAAGAAAGTGAATAAAGCTCTAGTCCACTAATCACATTTCCTTGGTCAGTGAAGAAAAAAAAAAAAAGCAAAGCACAGCATGCAAAAAGCACAGCATGCAAATATTTTCTCATGGTTTTACATTTTTATATGTGAGGCCTAAGAGTAGAAGTTGGAAAATGGTTATGGATAGGGAATGTGTCCTGTACTGATAGAGATAAGATTAGGCAAGATACTGTGTTTCTCAAAAAGCAATTATTTTCATCTAGTATAATCACTAGTCTCTCTTGAGCACATCAGGGTTATTTAAAGGGAGAAAGCACATAGTTTAGGGTACCAAGACAGTGATATTCATTTCTATTCCCTGTCAATTGTTTTCGAAGTGTTCAGTCAGTCTCACTATCCAATGTTTTGGAAGCTGAATGCAGTCTAGCAAACTGTGTCTCCATCTAGACATGATACAGGTAGTGCAGAAACTGCCTTCATGAGACAGCAAAGGAAACACTATTGTTTTCCCCCTGGTTTTCCTACTTGGAGGCAGTGGATTTGATGATTGTTATCTGGAAACATCCTGTAAAGGTTTCATTATCATTGCCTGTTGAGAAGATTGCAGTGCCGTCAAATATGCAACCTTTGCCACAGACACTTTTAATTTCTAAACAACAGTTGAAGAACAGAATCATTGGAAAGTATTGACATATTCTAATATGATTGACCAAAAGGAGACAAAATAGTTGAAATGGATTTATACACTCGGAAAGGAATTAAGTAAAAATGGAGCGTCCTTGTAATTATTTGGCGGAAAACCATTTTGCCTTAATAGGGTACTAAAGTTTTAGAGGAATCATAACAATGGTAGGTTAAATGCACCTGAAAATACAAAGGTAATGCATGCTTACAAATGGTAAGTCTCTCTCTATATAGATTGGCTTTCAATTTGAAGTGAATTACGTCTTGTTTTATCCATAGAACACTTACGTCTCTCTCCTGGGTGGAAGTATTCCTTGACTGTACATAGCCAAAGCCTTTCAGAAATAATTTTGTTGTGACTATAATTTTGTAGTTTATCTGTTGCCACAGAATCAGTTGAGGTAGTAAAACAGTAGTCAAAAATAATTCAAAACAAAGTGGTGGTTATTTAAAAAGATGTTTATAGTTAGAATTGAAAGTATGATAGATTGAAAATTATAAAAAGGGAGATATGGTTAGAAATGGGGAATGAATGAGGCTGGAAAAGACAAAGTAATGACAGGACACAGAGAGAGAGGAGATCACACTAGTACTTAATTTAAATTACAACATGGGCATTGGATAAAGAAAAAATTATGGTTAAAGAAGAAGGCTGGTATAAAATTACCAGCTTGTGAAAAGGAGAAGAGCAGAGTGGAGTCATGGACTGTTTTATGATTGCTGAAGAGGAAAAGTGACTGGGCAGAAGAACAGATTTCAGATGGAATTGGGGTTGGCATTGGGAAAGGGAAGAAGAAAAAGCCCATGGTCCTGATGCAAGTTTCACTGTGCTGTGGAAGGGCTGGGGAAGAAGGTACAGAAAAGGATCTTATGAGGATGCTGTGGAATCTGAAAAGCAGTGAAGTGGGTAAAATTTACAAAAAGAGCTACATGTTGAATCTATGAGGATCTTTTCAACTGTGACAAGTGAGAAGTAATGTAGATTGAATAGATGGCATGACTAAGTGTTTTCTTGAAAAAAAAATCAGTGTTCGCACACTTTCCAGGGACTTTTCTTGCAATTAAGAAATGGTGTAGTTAAAACAGATAGTCCTCTCACGTGTTTGCTTATTTTAAAATTTGCTTTCATTATACCACTTTGAAAGACAATATGCCTAGTCTGTACCAAAGTAACAAAGAATTGGATTAAAGAGAGAAAAGGGGACTCTGTGGATGGGAATCACAGTCCCAATGTGAGTAGGACACAGATGTAGTCAAATATTGCACTTCAGTGCCCTAGCCCAATTGCATTAATTCAGGGTAAAATTGTAATTTACTATGGATCACAAATAGCGAGGTGGCCTAAAAATGTCTAACAAACCACACTCCTTTTTGTATATATCCTTTTACTGGTTTTTTTGTGTTTTGGAAACCATTCCTGTAGTCTTAACTATGTGATCTCCTGGACAATCTGATTCTGTAGATAGCGAAACTTCTTGACATCACTAGGATGAGGAATAGATTTAGAATAGGGAGATATCTGATTTAGGATAGCTCATCTATCCTTTATTGACTATTAATAGGAGGTGTATTTGTATCTATGCTGTTAGGTATCTTTTCCTGAAGTGGTATTGATGTTTGACTACCTAAATCCCCTAACTTAATGTGATTTATTATCTTTTCAGGATTCATGATATTTCAAATCCGATGTATAACTACAGTGCATTAATATTTTGAAGTGCTACCATTTTGTCCTTTTCCCCTTATAAAATTATAATGTGAACTTTATTCATACAAACAAAATCATAAAAGCTGTCTCTCTGAAATCCTCATATAGTTTATCTCCTGAAACTTACGAAAAAGTAATACAGTCTACATAGTTTCTTTTGATTTATAGATTTCATGCTACTGAGAGTATTTAAGATTTCTTCTTGTATGCTGTTTTCTATCTTCTTCTCTATTATTCTTGTCTTTGGGTAGGAATGACCCACATTTTCCATATTCTTACTTTCATTACCTAGCATATATTATATATAGCATATATTATATATAGTATATATTATTTAATTGCAAAATTAAATGCATTGCTTCTGTCTTCCCTGTATTTTCTTTATCCTAGTTAGTCCTCTGCTTATATCTTTGAGGAAAAATGTCAGCATCTGTCCAGTATACAGCTGTGATTTTGGGAGTATGGATTTACATTTTAAGATACTCACCTTTTAACTAGTAGGGAATTACCTTATTAAAAAAAATCAGAAGTGTGGAACAGGCTCTTTATCTACAGGAATGATAACTGGAAGATGTGACTTCACTCTAAATCTGCTTTTAACAAATATTTCTACTCTTAACTATTCTGCTATCTACCCTTCCTCTTTACCTGTATCTTTAACATTGCACAGTTTGAATGGTGTAGGGGAGTGTCATTCCTGAGAGCTAGATGCATTGTGTCATTCTTCAGGTCTAATCACATCCAGACTAATGACATATATTTATGGAACATACAGACTCCATGGAACATATCTATCTTAAAGTCTCCTCCATGTTTTAAGATTATGCTTATTTGATTGTGCTATTGCACATCTTATTTTGTGAAGTGTCCAGAAATGAGGCTTTCTGACTCTGAAAGTAACGGAAATTTCTGAGACCATGTATGCAGTGAAAGATCTTTTTTTTTTTAAGAAGAGGAAACTGAAATTAAGAAAAGCCTTGAGGAAAAAAAGTAATTAACTTACATCTCTTTGTCCTATGCCGCTTTTAGAATTTCAGATGGGCATGTTTGCTGTGTAAAGTTTCAAGCATGAACACTAAGTTCCTAAATACTTCTCTTCAATAAGTGAAATTAATTACAATGAAAAGTTCTGTATCAAAGCATGATAAAATAGATGGTACTTACTTGCAGTACAATACCTGGCTTTCATTTACTTTAGAAGTTTATACATTGAGAATCTCATTTCTTTCTAAATCTGTGTATAATACCCTTGTACATGCCACTCTCATACGTCAAGATGAACAATTGATCCAAATAAATGCTAGTTCCACAATAAAGCAATAAATATGCAAATGAAGACTGCCTAGTAACACGATGTAAATTTAATAGAATTTTATTCCATTTTTTTTTCTCAGATTTTAAAGTATTTCTATCAACAAAGATCTATTTTAGTGGATTACAAGCTACAGAGCCAGAGAATTTTCAAACTATTATTTGGGATTTATGGCACAGCTTCCTAATCAAGAGGAGATTGATTCACATATATGCTATTGTGTCTAAAAGAATCAGTCTATTAGTACTTCTTTCTTATCATCATTAATTGAAAGAAGTTGGTGCATTACCGTGCCACAACTTCTACTAATTCATTAATATTTGTGACAATTAATACAAAAGTACTGTAAGCCATTTTTTTAAAGAGATTAAATATCAGCTGAACAGGTATCCATAGTGAGAAGATACCTATTATATTTTATTTTCTCTCTGGCTTCTATTAGAATTATTCTTCTAATATATTTGATCAGTAAAAACTTAAAACTCAAAAATACTTGTAACTAAAATTATTTTTGTTTGCCACTTTGATGTCCAAATAATTTTTTTCATAACAAATACTTTGCGTGAGGGCTTTTAAAATGCCATTTTAAGAAAGTATTGGTACATGTGACTGATATGCAGCCAAATACTGGTCATTTGGTTCTAAAATCTTCAAAGGGTGTGTCCCTGGTATTCAGTTGTGTCTGTGCTGAGCCCCACTGATACCACTAGAATGCTTTGCGTTACCATACCAGGCATATTCCTGTTTCGGGAAGAATGTGATTCCAAGCATCCTTTGAAAATTTCTTGGGAAGGATTTATATTAATGCAGTATATGTCTCAGAGCTATGCATTCTTATGGATATTGAAAATAATAAATGAAGTATAAGGGGGTCATGATAGAGACTTTCTAATGACTGTTTTTGACATAGTAAGAGTGCTCACTCCAGGGCTATAAATATGTAATAGAAAACATTTTCAGAAAATGTTATGGTTTTTAGCTGAGTTTTGGTGGTGGAAATGATTTATTTATTTAACAGTTACACAAATTATAGCTACACTATATTACTACAAGCTATAATATACCAGGGAGAAGTAGATCTTTGTATTCACTTATTTGTATTTAATCCTATGGATTAATTGTATTTGCCCAGATATTTATATACCATTACTTTTTTTTAACGTGAATACATAGCGTCCTTTGTCAAAACTGTCAGCTGCTATGCTTTCATATTACATATATCTCATAAATAGTACTTACGTGTGTTGATTCTGTAAGCAAATTTAATTGCCTAAAAATGCATTCTAAATATATATGTTACAAGCTGCTTGTGTTTACAATGAAGTTTTGGTACAGTCTTGGCATTTGATGGTAGATGAAAATTAAAATCTGCCAGCTAGAGAAGAAAATTGTTTAACTGTAGAACACAGTGGTTATCAGATGAAATTTAATATTGCCTTTAATTGCATTTTATTGATTTATATTGCTTATTCTAATTTTGTATTTTTCAATGGTAATTTGACTGTAAAATGTGGATAAAATTATAGCATATTTTTGTGGTGTATGAACTTTTCCAGAATTTTTAATCTAACATCTGCAGTGTTAATGAACTATGAGCAATGTTTTGCGAATCATTAACAAACTGCAAGTTGAAATTAGATCAGGGCTTCTGGATTTATTTTTTTTTTTAATTTCTGGTGATTTTTGGAAGAATGTATTTGTTCTGCTAGTGATGGTAGCTTCACAGTCCTTTGTAACTATTATTACTTTTCAGGATGAATTCCTCCCATTCTTTCACTATAAATAGATTTTCAGTACAGAGAATGACACTGTCCCTCAGATGTTCTCCATGTCTGAAATGGCAGTGTGTTTTTGAATGTGAAATAATAAAGCAATGAGATAGTTGCTTTGGCATTTAACTTGCATGCATTTGCAGTAACTTAGACTTCTGTGAGATGAGAGTAACATTTGGTTCTGAAAAAGTATCTGCTGAATTGACCATGAGAGTTAATAGCTATACATTCTCTTTTCCCATGTTCTGTATTTTGGTTTTGATAATATTGCCTTTGGCAGAGTGTTGCAATAATGCAGTCCTTTCCAGAGTGTGTTATGTGGATTCTGAAATTCCTGAGCTTGTATATCCTTTTGAAAAAAATCTGTTTTCCATTTTGGATATGAGAAGTTTGGTTCAGCATAAATTGCACCGATTTAATAATTGAAAAATCTAATAATAGACTTCCCATTGGTGACGTTAAACTGAATGTTCAATACTTGAAAGAGAAAAATAACACTTGCATTCAAGTAGATAATGTTCCAAGAAGTTGAACAGTCATGAACAAAAGTGTTTATGCTAGTTAACATACCTTTTACTATCCAGCTTTTTCTTCAGCTTCATTGCAAGGATTGACTTTGCTGTCAGTTATAACTTTTGTTATTTCCTCAGCCTCTATACTAACCCTGTTTTTACTATTCTTTTTCTACAACAGTAGTTTAACCACTTCTTCCTCAGCTTTCTTTTTCCTTCTGGTGTCTGTGTTATTTTTTTTCCCATTTACTAACTCTGCTATGCAGACTTCTCTCTAAAACAATTTTTGGCCCTTTCCCTCAGTGTCAGTTTTAACCTTCTGAATACATCCTCTCACGCCCATCTCCTTTGTCTATGTCTGTACATTACACGATGTGATCACAGAAGAAGCGGAATCATCAAGGAGAAGAAACTCAGGTCTGTCTCTTCTACTGCTTTTCTCTGTGTGATTTTTTTCATTTTACCTTTCCTATAGATTTTATCACAGCTCACCTCACATACTTTTCACTCTCTTCCTCCTCAGTATATTTAAATATTGGCAAACCATAAGAATTTAAGTTTAAGATGCTTATCTAATTTTTATTACCTCTAAACTATCTACTCTACAAAAAGTGCTAAAAGTGGACTGATGACACATATGCTGTCCCTCAATATTTTAAACTGATTTGATTTCTACCATATAAGTTCTTATTTCCCATCTCCATTATCTGTAAATCAGCCTTTAAACTTCCAGCTAGCACAGGAAAACAATCTATAATATGTTTTACCTTTTCATTTGAAAACTGCTACAAAAATCATGGAAACTCTGATATAACTAGTTATTTTTCACCCTGGGGAGGACATAATTTGAGAATTGAATAATTTTAGTAAGTTAAATTTCATGCACTGGAATTTCAAACTTAGCTTCATTGAATAAAAACTATTTTAATTAGAAGTAGATTGTTAGTGATCAAAAGCTATCCTCTCATGCCAAAAAATGTAAAACATAAGGTTATGATAACAAGAGAGAGCGAGAAGTCAAAACATTGAAGGAGCTCTAACTTAGCTGTGTTCATGGGTTTTCTTTCACATTGTGCATTGGTTCTGGTTTCAACTCTCATATTGAATTTTAATATGCCTTTTTATTGAATTTTTCATGTACTCCATACTACTGGCAGAAAACTTATGTCTAGCAAGACATCCTAGCTCTGAAAATGCAGTAGTTGTTCACATTTCCCTACTTGTTCAGTTATGGTATGTCAGAACAGCAAAATTCCCCATATTTAAGTTAATTAAATTCACCTATAAAATTTAAATTTTACAATTATTGTGTCAAAGCCCTAATTGATTTCCAGTGCCTCTACTACTATCCCAACAAATCAGAGAAGCCACTTGGATGTCATTTAGCTTCTAAAATCTGAAGCAGCTTTTGGGTACATTAACTTGTCCATTAAATTTAGATGGTATTTAGTCAAACATTTTTGTCTTTTCTCTACTATGGCTGGCTCCTTCAGAACTCAGTTTTACCTTTGGTACTACTCCTGTCCTAATCAAAGTCAGAGATTACCTTTACAGAATCTTGCAGATGTTACTTGCTGTGGTTTTCACATTAAACAAATCTCAATATAGAAATCACTTAAATTACAGGAGAAAAAAAGTTACATATGGATAAAGACAACTGGTAGTGTGATCTGAATTCCATCTTCTGTAAATCACCAATATTAGAAATTAATAAATTATGCTGTAGAAATATGAGTTTACTTACTCTGTGTTTATAATCCATTCCTGGTTCCTGTGCAGTGATTCTGAATCTCTTTCATTACAAAAAATGAAATTAGAGGGTTAGGTGACCTGTTTCCTATCTGTTCACAATAAAAGAAAAGGAAAGTTGTAGGCCTTTTTGTTCAAGATGCTTCCTCTGAGTTATTGACTGAATCAATATATTGAATCAAAGTACTGAATCAGCCCATTTGATTCTTGGGGTTGGAAGAAATCAGACCTTAAAATACCTAGTGTCTCAGAAAAACACGTATTTTCATCACCTATGTTTCTTGAACATATGTGGGAAGGCAGCACCTCTGTGTTATTAACCTTTTTGGACTTTCCAATTCAGATGCACTTTTGCAAAACACTGTTTAGCTCACCAACAGTGTTAGGCACTGATAAATCTGACTGTCTAGCACAGAAATGCAAAAGCATGGTCAGGGTGCAGTTGCAAAAGTTGTTATTACTGCACTTAAATTCAGGAGCAATTAGTTTATTTTGTGCATGGTTACATATTTTCAGATGCATGTTTGAAACAAGTACTCTTCCATGTTTTACTTCAATGACAAAATAGCTTACACATTTCAGTACACTTTGAACAGCTGTGCACACAGCTAAAAGCAGAGGTGACATCTCAAAGGCATACCTTTAAAAGGAGATGTTTTCCCATTGTTTTAGAATTTGCTTTAGAAGTGTGGAACTAGGATTATCCATTTACATGTTTCACTAGGAAATGGTTTTCACAGTATTTACCATACTACCAAATATTCATGTGAATTAAAGGATTAGCTGTTTATTTTTAGGCGTCATTAGGCCAAGAGGTGTGAAAGCTAAATATCTGAATACGTGAATATTGTATTGAAAGAAAAATATTGCCATTTCCTCTCTTTGGATATTATAATCTTTAATTAGAAAAATGAGAACATTTTATTCCCTGAAAAATATCTAGATTTTTTTAAAACTCTAAAAGTCCTATGAGAGTGCATGCAAAACGTATGCTGTATATTTCAAGCAGAAAAGCAAGTTCAGAAAGTTAACAAGCAATAGTATTTTTTTAATATACATTTTGTTCTCTGACAGCACTACAGCTTGATAGCATCCTTAATGACCAAACACTGTTTTCTTGGATGAACGAGGAGCTTTGTGATGCAGAGTTTTCACAATTTGTTTCTAAAATCATATTTGGCAAATAATATTTTTCATAGGATTTAAGTATTGTGAAAACTGTCAGGGAGACATATGCCTCTTCATCTCCCTGTGTATTCAGTATGAGCAATGGAAGTAAGCCCCTGCCTGCCAAAGAACCTTAGTGATGAAGTGGACATCTTTCTTTTCACCAGTAAGATGGTTCAGACCAACCAGTTACCATTGCAGTTGCAAGTTATACTTAATACTTACTGTGGTCTTCAAACATATGAGATGCAGAAAACATTCTTCAGCCTTGCAAAATTAATTTAGCCCTAGATGTGACCTGACTTAAGTAACTATACCCAAGAATTGATCACCAAAACTATGGAAAGGATGATCCATGAGGCAGTCAGTTCACATGTAGCAGAAATAGTGCTAGCTAATTAATTATAGGTTTATTCCAAGGTGTGATGGGATGGAGTAGCGATGCCCAGTCATTGCTGTTTTCTAAGGAGGTGGCTGGAACTTAGAAGATGGAGTACTGGGGACAGCTCCATTTCTAAAGGGCCATGAAAGGCAGGGAAATAGAGATTCCAGTTCTTTTCTGCAACAAAACTGGAGCAAAACTTTCATGTTAAGAGCATATGAAGGATTGATTAGCATTTTTGCTAACTTTGAGAATGAAATTGAAATAGACAGGGACTTCGAAATATTTTTTCTGTGTTTTATCATTTTTATGGAAAATTATGTTTCTTGGTAATAACGTTATTGCTGGGGGTGTAGCCTACAAAAACTAAAAAACCCTATTAAATATGGCTGACTGAACTGGAAGAGCCCTGGACAGTGGAGGGCCAAACAGTAGAAGTGTTTGGGAAATAATCTGTTGGAGAAAGCAAGGGCAAAAAGACTGTACGATCAAGAGAGTTTAAGAGATCAACTGCAGTAGAAGACAAGGAGCACAGTTATTTGGATTTTTGTTATTTTACAGTATCATGAGAGGTTTTTCAAGCCTTCCAAGAGTGAATTTACTGTGAAACACTTACCCTTCATAAACAGAACATGACACCCCTCTATTTTTGACGTATTGTTATAGTCAGTATTCAGTGACACACTTTCCTTTAAAGACCAGGATGGTGCTTTATTCTGTTTCCATCTTTCTTATGTTAAAAAGAAATTTCTGGATGGAATTGTAACATTTTAGCACAAATATGATTAAATGACTTCTGCACCTCTGAAGGCTTCTGTGATATTTAGTTTGACAGGCATGGTTAAAATCTGATGCCTTAGGCTGTAACTGAGACATTTAAAGATTCTAAATCTGTATTTGTTCAACAAAACCCAAAGGGATAGGTAAACTCCAAATTCAGTTTAAAGGTATTTAGCACGCTAATAGATGTATCATATTGGATGGCTGGGAGGCTCTTTGTCTTTATTTTTAATTTTGATTAGGATTAAAACCAGAAACCAAAGGCCTCAAAATCTAACCCCCAAAACAGCCATTTGTATTGAGCTACGTAAATAAAGGCTAATCTTCAGTCTGCTGAAGGAAAAATAGTAAAAATATCAGTCTATATAATTAAAAATGAGAGCATAACTGTGCAAAAGACAGAATAGCATTATGTATATATATTTTTTATCACTGAAGGTTTGCTAGCTGAATTTGTAATTCTCCTGAGTCTTACATGCAGGTGCATACACCACTGTTGGTTTTGTGTTCTTTGGTTAAATCTTTGAACGTATTTCTGGTTATTGAGATGCTAAAGAAGTTGTCTTGCATTCTTAGGATGGCTGAAGAATCTCTATTAATAGCTGTTTGCTTTTCTGGAAGCAGAGGCGTAGTTATCATCAAGTGTTTGTGTCTGTTTTGAAGTGGTTATGTCAGAATGTGAAATATTGTGTGGTTATACTGTGGAGTATACCAGTGGTGGGAACTCTGAGGAGCTTGCATGCTTGGCAAGCAGGGTGTTGGAGAGCTTAACAATAAGACAGTGCCCAGGCTTTCATGAAGACAATACAGAGTCTAGAGCATGGCTGATCTGAATGGATTTTTAAGAGTATGGAATGTAAGGGCCCACTGACCCCTCAGTTATTTTCTTTTACATTTTAAAAATCCTATTGCATATCATTTCATATAGGGAGGATGTGCCAGAATTCTTTGAAGAAAAGAAATAGGGTGTTTTAGCTAATATTCATCTTACTGCTTCTTTCTTTCTTTCTTCCTTCCTTCCTCCATGTGGGCACTCAGTATTTTTCAAAGGCTGCCAAAAAGTATGCACACCTTTGTATGAGGCAGCAAGGACAAACATCAGAGAGTACCCAGCAAACATCACTTTGGTAAAAGGATCCACACACCATAAAAAAAAAAAGCTGGTCATAACCCTAATCATTACTTTAATAAACATGCAAAATAGAACTTCCCAGCTTGCTTCAAGAGACCTTTGTCTTTACCAGCTGCAGTGATCTATCCCGTAGTGATGAAGACCTGAGCTGACCCTGTCTGTCAATTTATGAAGCCCTGATTCTAGAGATTCTTCAGTTTTCTAGCTTAGATCACCACACCATCTTTACTAAGCTTTACTAAGCAGTGCCATGCATTCTGCAAATAATCCAAAGTAACATTGTTAACATGGTTTAAGCTTTGTGATAAAAATTTAATTTGTGCAAAATGTCCCTGGGTTTCAGTCTTTGTTTAGTATGTCAAGTTGGAAGCCAAGAAGAAAAAAAAAAAACAACAAAACCACCAAGCAATTCTCAAATAGAAAAGAGGAATGCAAAGGCATGCTGCCCCGCTAGGAAGCTGGTTAACTGAAATGGTCTTCATTCTAGTATACCCTTGTAAGGACAGTAATTGACATTTCAAACTCATTTAAGCAGTAATAAAAAAACATGTAAACCTTTTTTTTTTTGTTGTTGCACATTTCTGTAGGTGTCAGCCTTATTCTTTTCATTCAGAATGTGATGTGGATCACAGAGTTCTTGGAAATGCCTTGCTCGCTGCAAAAATAACTTTTTTATATTTGCCACACATTGCACAGATTCAGCCCTGGAGTGAAGTTCAGCAACCTGATATAACACATAACCTGATACTTTGCTAGACCTGTAGCAGTTAGTCAGTTATATTTTTCACACTGTAGATAGCCAGAAAGACAAAATTTAGAACTAATTTCTTAGAGGTAGAATTGGAATTGAAATAGGAAATAGGAGGAAATTTAGTCCTTTGAGAGAAAGAACTTTAACTGACAGGTTTTGATGTTCAAAGCAAATAACTTTTATATTTTGCTTTTAGGAGACAATCTTGTTTCCTTTGCCCTTTTTGATAAGAATATTGTTTCAGGATTTTTTTTTAGTATAAAGTTGATTTTCCCATATTCTCATAAATAGCATTTCAAGAGAAATCTCTAGTAAGAAGTTTGGCTAGCATTTTTAGAAGTACTTACCAAAAGTTAGGGTCCTATGTATACATTTGATTTTTAAAATAAAATGGTTTCTAATAATTTGCACTACTTTGAAAAATTAGACTCAATTTTCAATAAAGCACTTAAGAAGCTAATTTATCCCCTCTATAAATACAACTGCTAGTCATATTGCTGATTTTAAATGTTGGCAAATATGAAAAATAGAAGCATAAAACATTTTATGTCATTGTCCTATCTTATGCCTAAACTCAGAGGTGAAAAGTTCCATGTCTGTCTGTTGTAATAAGATACACATCCTCCAGTGTTGGAGGCTACAATTTCTTTCATTCAAAGCAAGGAAGTCTAGGCTTATTTTAGGCCCCAGCCTGAGCTGATGCAAACCTCTTTCTTGTGGATCCCAGGTGAAAGTACTATCTTGAACCAACCTGTTGAACTGATCCCTGTACAGCTAAAAATAATTGCAGGAAAGACAGTTCAAGAGAGAACCAGGCTCCATCCTCAAGTTTGAGGCAGTCAGCTGTGAGAGAAGGAAGAAGCCCTGGGATGAATACTATTAAGCCTGGCATCTCCCACTTGTAAGCTTATGGCTGCAGAGTCAAGCTCCCCATTAACCTCCCAAGGAAGTTAGCAATTTTTGAGTAAATGTTCAGTGCTGCCATCAGTATCCAAGGCTAGGGGGAAGTCTGATACCCTGCTTCTTCTGTGGAACTGTTATTTTGTTTGGACATGTGCGGAGATGGTCATGTTCTGCTCCAAGGGACTTGGGATCCCTGCTCCATGGGACTTCTTGGGGTGAGGTGGGTGAAGCTGCCAGGGTACTTTGGCCATGCCATTCCCAGGTTGCCATCAGAACAGCAGAGCTCATTGAGTTAAGGCATTTCCAAGAAAATATAGCTGATCAAGGCCATTTTAGATCAGTTTTAGTTATTGTTAAGTCTGCGCTTGTGTGAGTCTCTTGATTAGAATTCTTTTCTATTCATTTTATCTTCCAGATATGTGTTAGATTGTTAGATATCTATTAGCTATATAAGTACCTGTTAGAAAGAATAGACCATTACAAGACCAGGGAAAGATGGCTGTGTCTACTATTTAATGAAATGTCAGTGGTCATTATAATAGCAGCGTCAGCTGTGATGGTGGAAGAAGGTTTTGAAAGAGGATCTTTCAGCATTTCAATCTCTCTATTCCTGTAGTTCATCTCTATATTTCATCAATATACTTCAATATATCTGCATTCTGATTAAGCTGAAAACATATAGGGTTTTTGTGTAACGTACAGAAATGTCTCCATCATGAAAGCATTGATTTTTTTCTCCAAATTGTTACATTCTGAAAAACTTAAGTTCTTAAACTGAGATAAGTTTATATACAAAGATACAGTATATGCTTTTTGCTTTGTAAACCAAAGTTAATTTAAGCAATGTAGAAAAAAATGGACTAATGTGATGATATTGAATAAATCATGTAAATAGAAATAGACAAAGATTTTTAGGAATGACTGGTGACTTTGTCACTTTATATTATTCAGTTTGAGACATTTAAAAATCATCTCATAGTGATTTATTGGTTTTCAGTATTTTCAAGACATTAAGGCTCTTTATAGCTTTTTTGATTTGAGCACCTAATAACTGGGGGAACCAAAAGCATTAAATACTTTAGTATCAAGATTCTGAACCTGCTCTGAATTCTTTTAAGAGGTGATGATTAGGCCCATAGCTGCTGTGAAGATCTTTGCTGTTGAGAAGTTAGCATTGTTTTATTTGTCAATGGACAATACCGATATTGTTCAGTTCTGCTTCTTCCCGCCCTAGTGAGATCTTTCTCAATTCAATCTTATGTTTCTAGTACTTCTTCAGAGAGCTCTTCACAATACAACTGAAACCTCAGTTTGGAGAGTAGGATCCACTGTGCTCACCTTTCTTGTAGAAGTCTAAAGGGTTTATGTATTATAGAGATTTATAATAAATGTTATAGCATTTCAATTGCAATTTTAAAATTCAAAAATCTATATACCTTTTAAACATGGAGCAAGAACAAGTGAAAGTAGGATAGGTTTCAGGTTTCCCTTATTTTGACAATGTCTTTAAAGACTCATGGGTGAAAGACATCTAGACATATGCATGGATGGACTTTTAGGCATTTTAAAAAAGTAATTGTCCTATACAGTATTAGATTTCTGTATTAAGATGATATTTCAGGCAAAGTAAAGATTTCTTTTCACCATATGTATGAGATAACTTAGAGATATCATTCTGTATGAGCTCAAACTCAAAGGTATTTTAATGACTTACTTCACTTTCATCTATTTTGCTTTATGTTGAATCAGTGGCATTGCTTCAAATTGTTTTCTGCTTTAGAAAGTAATGAAGCAGTAGAAGACAGTGTTGTATTCATAGCTTTTATATTGGTGACAGCAATTTAAAAAAAATAAATTGAAAGCTTGAAAAGCAAACACAACTATCTCTGCTATTTTCCTAGCAATATCCACAACCCACATAGATAATATAGGCCATGCTACCCAAAGGCCACAGCAGAAGAATGCAAAAGGCCTTATTTATCAACTGTGTACAATATGGGGCAGGAAAGGTTGAGGAATAGGAGAGGGTTCAAGAACCCATTTGGTATCCACTGATTTCCAAAAGTGTAGGCTTGTGACTTGCCATATCTCTTTTGCATTAATTTGCCTCACAGTTCCACTACGAATTGCCAGCAGAAGAACAACCTTGATCCCACACAGGATGGGATGCCAGATCCTATCAAAGTGTGCTGCATTATTTTTGCTCTCTGCAGGAGCATATTTTTCTTTCTTACACTTCTATCTTTCCCCAGTATGATTTCTTTTTAAGTATGACTTCATCCCCTTCTTTGATACCCATCTACAAAATAGTATTTCCTTAAAATGTAACAGCTCTTTTTCCCTCTTCAGTCTGCATACTACAAAGTATATCATAATTTTATGCGCAACCCTCAATAACCAATAATTCTGGAAAAATATTTAACTCTGATAATACATGCTGTTTTTGGTTTGTAGCTTGGGGGTTGTTGCTCCATATTCATGGGATTGTTTTAATTGAATATAATACCATTTTGGCTTACAGTAAGAAAAAGAAACAGAATCTGTTTAAAAGTTAATATATTTCTAATTAAAGTAAATTTCATTTGACTTAAAATTCTTTCACATTAATTACCAAACTTGGATTTCAGAGTGCAGTATTTATGGGCTGCCAAAATATTTGATAGGGATCCAGTGTATTTTCATTTCTTTGTGACAAAGGAATGCCCTGAGACATTTACAACCTTTGATATGCATTCAGCATATTTGTTGGCATCAGTTAGCTGGATTTATGTGGATGAACTGGGTTCTGAGTATTGCTGTTAGTGTCTTTTGTTCTTCGTCATTTTTTAACTCCAAGACAAGCTACAGTAATATCATTATTAAACCTTGTAACCTGTAGAAGCTATGAGAATTGATTAAACCAATGAAGATTTAAAGTAATTACTGAAAACCATTCTGACACATTGAATTTTTATGCTTGAACCATTAGACTAACATTGTGCGTGCACTGCATAAAACATACAGCACAAGCAAATTTTTTACTTTTATTTTTGTGTCATCCTATTCAATGAAACTGTAAAGTAACTATGTCTGACACCTGCCTTGCTCTCTTTTGTGTTGAGTGTGTTAATGATTCTGGAAGTGCACGAAATACCCATTGGTTCCCTCCAGTAAGTCTTCAATAAGAGTGCACAAATGGTTACACTAGCATGCAGTGAATATGCCGCTGGATGTAGAGCACCATACTTGGTTGGTTGACTAAACTCATCAAATTAAATTAATTTGGTGGTTTTTTTCATTTTTCCTTTTTAATGCATGATTTATATTGCTTTTATTATTATTTCCGCATTTTCTCTCCCCCCCTTTTTGTTTTACATATTGCTTTCATTTGTTTATAGAAGAAAAGAAAGCAGATCCAGAGAATGGGGATACAGGTAGGGTGACTTATTCGAAGTATTTTCATGGTTTTGTCCTTAAGTTCTTTGATCTGTTATGTTTAAACAAATGTGTACCATAAAGTTGGATCACAATTTTAATTTCAAGATAGACACTAGGAAATAGAAACTAAGAAAGGGCTTTCCCAAATGTATTTCCTTTGCTTTAAGGGAGTCAAGTTAGGTTGACAAATGGGAAGAAAGAGACTGGAATCAGCTAAAGAAGGCTCTCATACACCTTAAGACTTCCATTCTGTCTTCCCCAATCCAGGCAGAGTGTGCTTGCCTGCACATTGCCTTTTTCCTCTCTGTTACAGGTTTCTGAATTCCAAAATCTCAGTGTTTCTGTAGTCCCCTCGTCAGTAGCTTTCCCCCATGCCTGAGCTGCCATGCCTCCCAAATTTTGTATCCCTCTTGTCCCTGCTTACACAAAACTAAATCTGTCCTAATATCTTAAGAGAAGCTCCACTCTGCCTCTATAGGCTAGATTTCCCTTTTACTCTCGGTGCCCCAGAAGCCTCACTGTACAGCAAACTCTTGCTCCAAACACATCACCATTGTCAGCATCTATAGTAGCTGGAATAGTGTAATAATTCCCACTGGAGATGGCAATGAAATAAAGAATGAAAGAACACAGCTCCCACCTGTTTTTACTTTTATTTTTAAATAGGTAGGTTTGCCTTAGGCTAAGCTGGGTGATAAGGCCATTTTGTTGTCCCTTTTGTCTGTGGTGTGCACCAGTCTCTCAAGTGAAGAGGCTTACCCTAGAGAGTAACCATTATTTGACCTGAAGAGCAAAGCTCCAGGCTGAATTGAATTATTACTTATCCCCTTTTAAAAATGTGACTCTATGGGCAGTTGAGGTCAGAAAAAGTTAGGTATTAACCACACCGCTGATTACAGCCCCTTAAACTTTTTATCATGAAACAAACATTGAGCTTTCAGTTACAAGGAAAGCTTTAATGGTGAACTGGATTAATCTTATTTCAAGTTAGAACATGAAAATAATAGTTTGCATTCAAAGCTGGAACAGTGATTCTACTGCCTGCCCTGAGTCCTGTTGTAGGAATTATACAGACGCTGCCTAGACCATGTTAGGAATTATGTGGATGCCACCTCAAAAGGGCTCATCCCTATGTTCTGCTTTAATAAAAAAATCAGAGTTCCTTCTACTATGTTTAATATGCAATAATAGTTACAGCTCAAGCTGGGCATCTCTGAAGAGGTCAATTATTACAGGTTTTTATAGTCTCTATAGGTCGTTTGATATCCTGATGGCACTTCTGCTCATCAAATTCTGTTAATAGCACCTGGGGCCTTCTCTTCTGATTTCCTCCCTCAGCCTCCAGGCACCCTTTTTTTCTGTGTCTTGAGACAATTCCTTATCTCTTGTTACAGAATATCCTGTAGTTAAAGTTTTACTTCCTTATCTACTAGTTACATTTCCATAGATAAAAACAAAGGTTAAAGTACAATTCATGTGGCCTAAGGCTTAATTTACTTTAGTCGCTGGTGCTAAGCTCTGGCACAAATCAGTCTCTCACTACACTCCTTGTGTGTCTAAGGGCAGGTTACAGGGTAGCTGTGCACAGTACTTGGGTGCCTTACTCTGGCATTTCAGGACCGTGCTTGCACTGTGGTTGTGCTGCTTTCCCTCAGCACACTCTCTTCTAAAAATACGGAGAATGGCTGGTATTGAATTTCCCCGTGCTGCTGAAAACCCCACTGAGCTAACCTTCAGGCCACGAGTTTTTTAACATTAGAGAGGTTTTCAAAATAAGCAAGACTCCAAGATGTTGCCTACAGTGTAATGAACCCGGTTGTGTTTGGTGAGCAACATCAGGCTTTGTCCTTCCACCATTCTTCCTTAATTTTTTGTGCTCCTATGGTTGAAGTTTGACTGTGTCATTGACTATTTCTGTTGGAGGCACAGCTACTGTCTAGAAGTAAAATTCTGTAAGGAAGTTAAGGAAGAAGTGTACAAATGAACTCACTTTTGCCTGGCCAAACTTTGTTTGCACATACTTTGTTACATCGTGATAGTACCTGAAAGTATATCAGAAGTAGCTTTAGCTGTTCTAGGGTCAGTCTCTATAGTCCTGAAAATGTGTTGTGCTGGGCAGTAGCTAAGGACCTCCATAACGTAAGGGCTCAGTCAACCTTGTGCTACCAGAGTGAAAGCTTATGGTCCTACATTTTCTTCATTAATGATAACTAGTAGTGAGATTCAGGTTAGTTCTGATTTGTCTGCACACACTCCAGGTACACCTTCTTACAGTGGAGTCCTTAGTATAGGACTGATGTTCAGCCTTGGTTACCGAAATCATGTTAGGAGTTGAGCTTCCTAATGAACCCAGACAGTTACTGAACTACCTGGAAGTCCTTTCTGCTGCTGCTGAACCCCACACTTAGGTTTCAGCTAAGTATAAATTTGCCAGCAGAAGTGGAGATGATGATAGCCCTGCATTTCTACCACTTAGTGTGTCATGAGTTCACGCTGGACCACGTGAATGAGAAGTGCCATGACATTCTCTCAACCTTTCCTACTCCCATCCAGACCACGCTGCTGCAGCTGGCTGTAGTTACATCGAGGTCAGCCTGCGGCAGCCAGTACCCCTGCACACCCTTCCTGCACATCAGCTCCATGTATAGTACAACCAAAGCTGATCTGCATTATGAACGTTCCGTTGCGCTCTTTTTGTGTGTAACCGAATTCACTTACTTGTTAAAGGCAAAATAAATAGCAAGTTTCAAAAATAAAGAGCAAGTTAGATTTTCTTTTAGTAAGCTTTTATGGAAATTTATTTTTTTCCCCTAAACTATGCTGTCTTGTTTTTCTCTTGAGAATAAAATATGCCACAAATTTTCCTTATTTTGCTACAGAGGACTCACACTGAGGGCTTATGTGTTATACTTCCTTTTCAACTGCATATTTCAGAGTGCTTAGTTTTGCAGACCATAAGCAATTGGAAATCTAACTTTCGCTTTGCCAAATGACCATAGATAAGAATGAATAATTTCACAGGTAATTGTGACATTTCTAATTTATGCTCAAGAGGTGTTATTTCATGGCTTCGTATAATATCCTGAAATTTGGCAGAATATCTGGGGAAAAAGAACACATGTGATGATTTAATAAGAAAATTTCATAAGAAAAATTGAGATGATTTCCCTTTTGGTGAAAAACATCTCCTTTGTTAAATTACTTCTGTCTTGAAAAAAGAAAAATATAATTTTCCAGTTTTTGTTTTCAAGAGAGAAAATATATCTTTAGAGCTTTTAAAACTAGATCCTTAAAAATATCACTGCATCTTAATGATAAATTGGCAGGTATTGCTTTGGGGCCTATAATGGTTGTGGAAAATCGTGATAGGAAAAACTAGCTATATTTTATTTTAGGAATTTTCATCTGTTGCTGTCTTTTAAATTTTTTTCATTTTCTTTTTCCCTATAAAACACCATTTTTTCTTTTTCGTTCATTTTTGTTGATTTTCACTTCTCTTAAAAGTTTTGATGAAGGCTTTTCAATTTGTGTTGTCTGTAGAGAGAAAAGATCAGAAAGCCAAAAATAATCAGAAGCCAGAGCATTTATAGATAACAATACAGTTTAGTGTTATTCCCTTCCCTCTTCCTCTCACCCTTTTCGTTCCAGCAAAGTGCTTCAAGACTTAGCTAGCACACGTCATCTCTCGCACAGTATGTGCTGCTACCATTACTGTTGTGAAGAAAGAAAATACAAAGCTCAGGGGCCCTGCAGAGGCTCTGTGCAAAGCCTCCATTTACTATTAGTTTACAACTTAAAACGGAGATTTAGAGT
Organism: Phalacrocorax aristotelis; assembly: GCF_949628215.1. Classification (NCBI taxonomy): domain Eukaryota; kingdom Metazoa; phylum Chordata; class Aves; order Suliformes; family Phalacrocoracidae; genus Phalacrocorax; species Phalacrocorax aristotelis. The sequence goes on from NC_134277.1 coordinate 146,292,698, forward strand.
TTAAACTAGATTTATATAGTACACCGGAATCTAATATTCCCATCTCAGTTCCATAAATAAAAGTTCAGATTGTTCAATATATATAACGTACAGAAACTTCTATTTATGACATGTGGGATTCTGTAATTTTAATCCTAGACAACTTTTGAGTTAAAATTATGGAATGTTTAAGACAAATGTTAGTCTAAATGAATGCTTTTTAGCATTCAGTGGATAATGAATCACTCTTAATTTATACCATGTTAAAGTAGAAGAGAACCAATCTTGTCTGTATATAATAAATATTTTGTTTGAAAAACTTTTTTAAATTCTGGGCTGTTGTCTTCCTCTCATTTTTCTATTTCTCAGTCTTTCACATCAGCTTTGCCACTTACCTCCTTGTTATTTTACATAGTAAACTGTGGTGTCACAGTACCAGTTGGCTGAAACCAGCTCCCGCCCAGGTCATATCACATCATGCCCAACCCATCCCTAACTGAGACTAATCATGTGTTTGGTCCAAGAAGAGTGAATCCTTAAATCATTCTTGAATTTGTGTGGCATTAGAATGTAATACAGTGATGCCACTGGGTGGCTCTTTGACATTCCTTTATACATCTTTAAATTGTTTTTAGTGTAAGAATATGCTTAAATGGTAAACAGAAGCTCTGCCAGCCTGTGTTTCTTACCTGGTTATTAATTTGGTATAAAAATGCTGGTATCACACTATAACAAATGCAGAACCAGGATCTTCACCCAAAATAAGCAGGTTATCTTTGCATTCCTTTTTATTAAACTAAAGACACAGTTTCTCTTGAATATTTTTGAAATAGTAAAATACTATTCTGTGGAAACATTCTGTTCCATTTACATTCGTTTGTTGCACAAAGTTGGTTTCATTTGAACTGTGTAGATAATACAACACTTATTAAGATTCTGCTGAAATACTTAATTATCATCTACTCTTTTCCTCCTCTTACAATTCTTTGTTTTTCTGCAAAACTGTAATTCAGAGACTAAAATTATACACACTGTAATTTAAGTAAATCAGATTTTATCTCTTTCTGTTAAAAATTCCATAAGCATAACTTTAAACTTGGAATTAAGGACTGCTTGTGTATTTATTTTCTTTTTTTTTTTGTTTTAAATTAACAGGTGCAATGGATGTAGAAGAGAGGAATCGCCAAATGAAAATGAGCAAGTACAAACAGGTAGCAGGATCAGATTCCAGGCTGGAACAAGATTATCATTCTAAGGCAAGGGAGTTTTGTTTTGAAAAGCAACACAATATGCTAAACTAAAATATCCAATATCCTTTTAGAAAGTAATAGATTAGTGGGAGGTTGTTTCTTCAGCAAGAGTTTCTTGTGTGTCTATAATAAAATTATTGGAAACATGCAGCAAAACCCTTAACACAGAGTGTTCTTGATTACTACAATTTAAGAGGGATAACTTTTATCAAATAAAAGTGGCATTGGAATGAACAATAGGGCCATGATTTAAAAGCTCAAAGAGAAGGAAAAAAGAGGTTTACTGAGTGACAGATGGAATGAGAGCTCTTAAAACCTGTTTATGGCTTTTATATAGTTGAACATAGGGTTATCTTGTTCTACTGAAAAGTGGAAAACATAATGTTACTTAGTTTAATAGTGGCAGTTTAGCTTTTGGGAAAGTATTTTATACATCAGCATAAGCTTCCGCTCTAGCTGTGGCACTGCCAAAAATCTGAATCATTTCATAGTAGTATAACCCCAAACTTACTATCCAAAATTTCCTGCTATCTGGAACAGGGTCATGTCATATACAGTGTGTTAATTAAAATACTAAAGGTATTTTCAATTTAAACTTCTATTATACAAAAATAATTTAGTGTCCTTTAAAAAACTTCATTAATTGAGGTCAGATCGTAAGTGGGAAACATAAGACTTCTGACCTATAAAAGCTGGCTGAGGAAGAGAAGTCTGTTTTAGACTTTTATTTCCAGGATGTGGTTCCTTGCTCCAAGGATTGGTGAAGTTGCTGTAAACCTAATTATTTAATATTTGAGGACAAAGAAATAATCAAATTTATTAAGTATCATTAGTTTTGCAGATAATGTAAACTAATATACTTGATATGATTACTTTACAGAATGTACATTTCAGTGTGGGAAAATGGAGAAAGAGCTTTAGTGAAGCCAATGACAAAATGGAAAACACTATTTATGAAAATAGAACTGACAAAATAAAAAGAAAACTGTGAAAATGGCTTAAAATAATTAAAAACTCTGTAGATGTGCTGCATAATTATTTGGGTATTTTACAAATGTAGTTTTTACTACAGAAGGCATAGGAACTTTTATCAACATGTAGGAAGGGCTTGGTGTACTGTCACGTTTAGACGCTTGTCTTATGTTGACACTTATGGCAAAATTATTTTCACGTGTGTCTGTATTGTCAGCTTTGAAAGGTGTTACCTCTTAGAGATGAGCATAATGCTGTGAGCAGACCTTCTCGCAAGTGTTACGATTGTATGTACCACAGAAATATCACTTTATGTACTGTATGTATAACTAGTCTTATTCTGCTAATTTTCCTGCTCCCTCAATGCTTGACTGAAATTTGAGTCAGAAGTAGGACTGATGTGGAGTAAAAAGAATAAATGACCTCTCATGTGAAGGAGCTGGATAGAATATAACTACCTAAGGAAACATTTCCTAGCCTTGTTTTTCCATTTCACCCACACCATATTATTGGGCCTCACTACACATCTTTTATCTTTTTTATTAAAACTTTACCTTCAGTATTATTGGAATGTATTCAAGAGGAAAAGTATAAATGGAATTATTTTATGAAAATGGTGATTTATTTATTGCACACATCAAACAAATTGTCTCCAGAAATAAACAGTTAATTTATTCTTCTGCCAAAGTGTAGTTTCAGTATTTGAAAAGTGAGTTATTTATTCTATCAATGAACTTGTGGAACTAGACACTGAATATTCACATATATGTATTAATTCAAAATGTATTCTTAAAATTGTGTAGTTTTAAAGCCATATGAGAAGCATAACTCTCATAAGCCATATGAGAGTTCCATCTTCACTTTTTTGCTACCACTGCTTCAGTTCCCCTTAATTAAGCGCATATATTACCTAGAGATGGAAGATGAGTAAGTACAATTTATCTACCTGGTTTCTACAAAAATTCTTCTGGAAGCATGAACTGAAACACAAATGTCAAATGCTGACTGAAATCTCATGTTCTGTGTACTATCCAGTGACTTTGATTTTTTAAATCTGTCACCTGGCACAAGCAGGCAGTCAGGCGTGCCATGCCTGCAAAAAATGTCAGTAACCAGGCATTAAGCAACATTCAGGAAAGCTAGTACATGGAATTTTCTTTTACATTTCTGTTCTATTTCTTTTTTTAAATTGAAGTCAACAGCAACTCATGATGTGTCCCTCATGATTACCTTGAGTTGAGAAAAATATCCTTCCTTGCTGAGAAAACTATAACAGCAGAAGTTGTATTAAATATTAAAATATTAAAATAGGCATCCTGTATTATACCTTTCTAATTTTTTTCTATGTCTGGAAGTCAATACTAGAGGCTTTATAGGAAGGTACGTACACGTCTATGGTGCATAGTCATACATTAAGAAGCTTGTGGGAAAAGTTTACTTCCAGGCGTCTGTGTTCTTAGAAGCTGCTGAAATACGAAATTTATTTTCCCTTAGATTTTTTCCTAATGATCGATAAAATTGCAGATTGCATTTTTAATATTGATATACATGCCTCATTATTTTTGGAAAACTAAGTATTCTGCTTCCGTAATATTTTGTATACCTCAGTTTGTCAGGTAATATATGAAAGAGTTATTTTCTTAAATGCAAAAGTTGCTTAAGTTTGGTTTCAGCACAGACATAAGGAAAGCAAGCCATATATCTGATTTTCATATAAGCATGTCAGAAATAAGGAGACATGAGAGGAAAAACAGTGTGGGCATTAAGGATTACTTAAAGTATTTCTGGTATTGGAACAGCTATTTATTACTGAATATTGAGTACTAGTAGAATTGTACTAAATAGGATACATATTGAAGTCTGAATTGCAGTGCTGGTAGAAGCTGACGTGCAGTTCTGGTACTACAGAAAAAAAGCACATTAGCACAACAGTGTTCCACCAGAGGATAAAAATAGCCATTTACCATGCTGTGGCTCTGCAACACTAGCCTGATTTATGTAATTTTCCTCAAGAATCTTTCTAGGACTAGTTTATTGTCTTGCATAAAAACTAAGCTTCCCAGTTCTGAAGTGTTTAAGCAAAATGCCCTATGAAGAGGGGAGGGCCAAGATGGAAGCCCAGAGAAGCTGAGTGAGCAGCATCCTAGATTCGCTTTGAACCCATTTGGTTGATCTGACTTTTGAAGTCAATACCCAAACTACCTCTTAAAACCTCTCTGAAAATCACTGCCTTGCTTCTTGCTTGGCGCTGCTGCCATTAGCTCTTCTGGCAAACAAATCAATACCACCATGCTTAGTAAGTCCTTGCCCTGGCCATTCACACCACTGTTCAGATTCCCTGCTGACAAACAAAGGATACAAAGTGCGATGAACTGTGCCATTCCTCTCTCCTTGCCCCCATGGCTGGAGCCTGCCCAGCAGACTGACTGTGGAGGGTTGAAAAGCTTTGTTGTTACTGAGAAAAAAGGGAGAAGATACATCCTGTACGTAGAGCAGTCAATGTGAAATCAATGCAGAATCAGAGAATTCCATCAATTCAGGCCATACTAGCCTGAGTATGTACTACTCAAAAGGCTCTAAGTAACTAAAAGTGTTGAATGCCAAACTAAAGGGGGCTGGATTTATGTAGGATTTAGAACAGTGGAAAAAGACTGTTTTCTTTAGGAACAAAGGTAAAACAGAGACTGGCAACTAGCTGACACATTTAAACCTCAAAGTATCATGAGGTTCTTTTTATTTGTTTTATTAGGAGAAAATAATGACCTACAAAAAGGCGGAGAAATCCAGTCATAGAATATAGCAATGAGTAATAGTCAGTAATGTAGTAGTTAGGCATATAGTATATTAGAGCGACAAGGAACAAAGCTGGGATAAAAGATCAGATAAAAACTGAATTTTTTGCGGAACTCATGACCAGATTATTTAACCAAATGTAGAAAAGAGTGTACCAAATAGAGAATAATACAGAACACCAAAGAGGACTTTCCAATTCCACCTTTAATGATTCATATTAATCATAAGACTGAAATCTTATATTTGTAAGATACTACGCATCATAAATATATGAGCATAATTCTCTGTGTTTGGTGTAGGAGACTAGTAATATTAGGCCTACTAGCACACTACTTTGCAATCTTCTAACCTGTTAGCAAGACCAAGACAAATTAAGCTGTGGAAAAAAAAGAGTTAAGCATGCACTCAGTTTATTTAAATAATACAGATGCAGCTGAAATGCCCTTGGAGCATGCAGACACTGAAAAGCTGCAGTTCTTCAGACTGAGGCACTTTGATTCAGCAACGAATCAAGTACCACCTTATGGGTTACCTGTGTGACAGAATGTGCAAAAGGCAAGAACTGTAACACTGGAGGTGGAAGAGGTTGAGTTTGAATACATCAGAAGCAGATCTCCTTAACTCTCAGTCTTGTCACAATGTGCAAAAGCGCCCAAGAACTGCCTTTTTCCTCTGAAACCTGCAGTGAGTAGGTGTGTCATTGGTACAGGTACATGTGTATCTTTTGACCTGTGTTGTTGATGCAAACGTTTGATCTAATGGTGTTTTGGGGATGCCCTTGTCTCCTCCTTAAAAATCAAAACAGCAGTACACAAAGCAGCAAAGATAGCTAGCAGGAACACATCACTTTTCTTCTTGAAACCCATGTGGAGGAGGAGGTGAACAAACATCCAAGCAAACAGGATGATGAGACCTTTGATATTCTTACTGTATATAAGCTGTAGTTCATTTATATTGGGTTTGAATTGGCAATTGCTTTTGAAAATTTAAGCTTAGAGTTTGGGAGTTCTGGGAAGATCATGATATTCCCAGTCCTGATTTGATAATTTATAACAATTATGAATATGCCTCTTTGACACTATAATAGTTTCTTTCTCTTTTGTTATTAAGGATGTAATAGTCAAAACATCGAATAAAAAATGGAGACTAAGTTAGATGTCCGTATTTCCTCAAAACAGTGCAGAAACCGGAAATCTGTTTTGTATACATTTCTTTATAACATATCAGTTTAAATTTTAAAATTTTAGATATCTGGATAAAACTTGGAAAGATGAAATAATTAGAATGGAGCTATGCTAAAGAATAACTAAGAAGGCAAAAATTAACAGAGATAATACCACATGGAAATATTCCATGCAATTAATTTCTATAAAATTCATGTAAAACTAAGGGTGTAACCAGCAGAATTTGATGGGCTTATAAATGAGAATAGCTGTGCACAGTTTTATAGGCTCCCTTCATCTTCCCCTTCCCCACCTCCACACCAATAAGTTTTTTGCTTCAGGAAATAACCCAAACACCAACCAGGCTGAGAAAGAATTTTCTGTATGAAGGAGCTGTTTAGTTATTGCCTGTTCCATGTCTTGTGGGCTTTCCTACGGACAAGTCAGCAATTTTATTTCTGGACAAGCAACTCAATAGCTAAACCAGCTGTCTGGTCTGGAAGGACAGGTCCTGTGACTCTCAAAAGGCTGACAGCACTTAGGTTACCTAATCAGTCATGCTCATTTTTGATATGTAAGGAATTTCACTACTCAATGGCGGAGAGAATCACTCTGGCCCATCGTGGTGATAGCATTTATATTTTCAATTAAGTATTTTATTGTATTTCTAATATAAACATTTTGTGGAATAAATTGCTGATGTTGCAGTTCCGGTTCCTATAAATACAGGATTTAAAGTTAAATTATAAGACAAAATGTAGCTAGATTAAGTAAATTCAGAATTCTAGGTTTGAGCACTATATGCACGGTAATATAGAAAACATCTTTCACTTCTGTTTTTATCAAGCTGTATTTTGCTGATGGGTTAAAAATAATTTAGTGACTTTGAATGCAGATGAGGATTGGTGTGATTTCTAGTATTTTATTCTTTAGTCAATGATATGCAAACTCAGAAAAGATTTCTGTTGCTGTCATTTTTCTTTTTCATATAATTCAAGCTCTCTTTTAATTTACTTTGGGTTTGATGCTTTTCTAATTTATTTGTTAAACTTGAGTATCCGTGTCTCTATTAGAGACTTAGGGTATTCTTAAATGCAGTACTATGGTTAACACAACTACTGCATTCACATATCATGATTATGGCTGAAATATAAAATCTGAAAGTAGACTGATACTGTCTGTCTTTATCTGTCAGCAGGTACTGTCCGTTGTCAGCTGTTTTCTTAGTTTTTGTGTAAGCTTCTATTGTTAATCATATAACTAGAAAGCAGAGGTTAAATACATTATATAATGTTGTTAAAGTACCTTATAATTTTGCAATGGATCTCAAAGAGAAAAAAATGACTCCCCAAAATAAAAAATAAAATCATCAGTCTATTTTGGCTCTGAATATTCATTAGTTATTGGAGTTTATTGAAAACAAAATTAATTCAATAGCAGAAAACTATGTTTTTCTGTTTAAAAAAAAAAAAACAACCCACAAAAAATACTAAGTGTAACAGAAAGTCTGGAGTTTTATTCTCCTAGCAATGAGTTAAAGTCTTTTGCAAATATCAAATGTCTTCCAGAAAAACAAATATCGAAAACATATATATCAAATATACATAAAAATGTATATAAAAAGATTTCTATCAAAGCCAGATTCAATTAAGAAATTGTAGCCATTGCGTTAATAATCATATTTTAAAACCACCTGGGTGCTCTTTGGACCAATCTCCAGCCAGAGTAATTGCTGCAATTTATCTCAAATCCTTTTATCCTTTCTGTAATAGAAGAACTTTTCCTTTCAGCACTGCTTTGTATAGACATGCGAATTGCTAAACCATTAGACTATTTTGGTTCAGAGTGGCTGCCTTCTCATAGTAAACTCAATTATTTCGGTTTACAGTTCCTACATGAATTTAAGCTGTAAAGTTCCAAGATGCTGTTGAACAATTAATGTATAAAATAGCGTGACTGTGCTTGAATTATTTATCTAAGATGTACTAAAACTGATGTTATGATGATAATAAGTGAGAAAATCTATGGGAAACAAAAAAGAAAATTAACTGGGAAATATGTACGAAGTATCTGGATGACAAAGTGTGACATTCAAAAATAGACAATATATGAAGTTAATTGAATTGCTGCAACAGTCAGGGAGCTCCAAAAAAATGAGAATAATAATCTATGATAGCACGTATCACACCAGACTGCAGCTTGTACTACTTAATCCTGTGCTGGGCAGAATAGGCGCAAAAAGGACATTATTCACATTTGAAAGATAAGGGTAGAGCAGTGGCTTCAGCTAGATGGAAACATGTTTGCTAGATCAATTTGCTAGGCTATTGACCTTGAAAAAACAAGGAAAGCATGGCACACAAGTAGAAAGGATAGACCTGAAGTTCCCGTGCAGTGCTTGCATGAAGCTTGCTTAAACATGTAGGATTTGAGATGAAGAAGCAGGACCTTTGTCCATCTGCTTCACAGGAGGTGGTTCAGAGGCCACCGAGCACTGTCAGACTTAGAGGCAGGAGAGCTGGCTGGCCCCTCACCTCGCGCACCTCCTGCCCTGCGCGGCTCTCCCGTACCGCAGGAGCCTGAGAAGGTACTGCTGGGACGGCCACCGGAGAGCTGCTCCCGGTGGTTCAGCTGGGCATACGATCGAGTATTCACCCAGAATTCATTGTTATCATTTGTAATTCTGACCGTAACGATGAGGCCTGTGGTTTTAGCAGCGTGGATGTTTTCTTCGGTTTGGTCACTGGGAGGGTTTCTCTTTATTAAATGGGTTGATTTTCTTTGACAGCAGCCCCAAAGTTATCAGTGAAAATTTTGCCAGTTTATCAACCTTTTTCCAAACAACAGATTTGTAGTTTTGAGGAATTTCTGCCATTTGTCATGAAAGAAAAAAGCTACGTGTCTCTATCAGATTTCCCCAAGGCAATACCTTTCTTTGATTCTTTTCTTTTTGAAGTATCTTACCTACATAATCTCTTGCAGTTAATTTTAGGGAATATAACTGGGACTTCAAGCATCCATATGGCAAGTAGTATATATGAAAGATTTGGATGGATATGTAACACACCACCATTATTCTGTAAAAACTGGTTCTGCTCAATGGAGCTAATCGAAGTAGGGTCAGGGCCTTGGAATCTCAGCATATGGAGGTCTTTCCTTTGTAAAGCCTGAATGCCTTCAGCAACACTTCTAGTGAGAAAACTTTACTAAAACATGAAATTAACTCTGTGGCCCTTCTAGCCTATGGTATTTCTGACTCATTTGTTGGAAGTAAAGTCTTTGCTTCCAAGACTTAATATTGATTTATTGCTAGGCGATAGAATATTTTCTTTAGTAACACATTAGAAGGAATATTATCCTCCTCCTGCAGATGGCAATAACTGTTTTTCCAGACATTTCACTGACAGTCTGGAGTCAGTGAATAAAAACAGGAAATAACGAGGAAAAAAAAAAGGTAAAAAGTTCTGAAAGTTTCATCCTTACTTCTGAACCCAAAAGTATTCATTTTTGTAATACAAAAAGTAGAATAGTTAAATTATTGCAGCAAACTTATTCAACTAGTAGTATTTCAAGATAGTAGAGAAATTTTAGACAAAATTATAAAATAAATTTAAAGTCTGCATAAACAAAACTTTTTTTCTCCCCCCCCAAGTATCTTGTCCTAAATATTTGCCTTGAATACATATATATTTTTTCATCTAATAACCTTAAGTATTATGCTGAAAAGAAGTTTGGAAATTGTATTTCTTCCAGAGCCACTTTATGTTGAGGAAAACAATTCATCTGTCCATACAGCCAAACATGCACAATTTTATAATGAAGTTCAACTTGTGCTATCACAGTAAAATTTATCTGATACATCTTTTTTCTTCAAACTGTGTAAAATCTTTAAAAGGTATTATATTCGTTTCCCCATATAGAGTATCTTAGAATCATTACATTTCAGAGAACCAGGATGCATCATCCTGCTTCTGTTCTTTCCAGTGTCACATGCCATCAGGTAAAAAATGTTTCCAGTGATTTGCATACTTCAGTTTAATCTGAAGCAACTAGCTAACTAATAATATCTGCACGTTACTTAGTTTGAATATGATTTTCTAAAAACAAAATTCAAAACACTGTGACATGGTTTTCTGTATCTAAGAGACAGTAACGTAAATTCTCTTCTCATAAACAGGTTGACTTGCAGTTTCAAGAATCGTTAAGCAGTAACATTGGTGTTTTTTAGGGTGCAGTCAGAAATGTTTCCTTTCCCACTTCTAAGCTAGTTTCTAGTAACATAAATTTAGGAAATGCAATGCTAATCCTATGCTAAGGAAACATCTGTAAAATGAAAATAACTTCAAGGGTTCTTATAATTCATAGACATCAAAGATCTTCAAAAATGTTCACAGAAGTTTTTGACCCCAGAATAGTTCCAATATAGATAGCTGTCTTGTGAAATGATCTAATTTCTCATACAGTTTCAACTGAGTTATTTTTTGTTTCTTTTCTGAAAATGTTACATATCCTACTGTTAAAGTGTTTTATGTGGTGACATTGAAGTTGTACGTAATGTTAATAGGTGTTGCACATTTTCTGTAAAAGTGAATTCAAATTAACCTTACAAGCAAGCAGAGGTAAATTATTATGGTATTTACAATTCAATATGACAGACATAAGTAATATATGTTTTCTAACTACTCCCTTTTTGCAAACCGAAGCATAATGACTAGAGAGAAACAGAGAGGGTTCAGTTTTTCTATTCCCAGGAGCAGTTTGCATGCTCAGGATCTCCCGGCAGCCTTTTTATCCCTAGTTCCAATATAACAAGGGTAAAGCTGCTGAGAAAATACATTTTAGGGAAAAGTAATGTTTTCTAAGCAGTTTAACTTGCCTATGGAGGGATAAGGAGATGGTGTTATCTACATCTTGCAGATTTGTTTCCCCTTTAGCTAGACATGAATCAGCAGAAAATTTGTAGACAAATTATCAGCTGAGCTCATATATTTCTTATTGTACAGGGATTTTCCAAGATGTATCCTAATAATCAGTGAACACAAGAGATTAAAAAAAAAAGCCTCAAATTATGCTTGATTTTGGAGGCTACGCTCTGATATCTATGGATTTAAGGACATATGAAGTAGAATCATACAAAGATATATTTATATTCTGTTCTTGGGCAATTGTGTTACTCATGGTCCTTAGGCACTTCCGCTTACAGGAATAAGCACTCACCAGATGGCCCATGTGTCAAGCCAGCTGTTCTCTTCAGCATGAATTCCTTTGAAGGTGCTGTGTCCCAGGACAAATTTGGTGAAAGACATATTTAAATGTTACATAGAATAAGTAGGATTAAGGGGGAAGATCATATCTATCTCTGTTCTCAAACCATCAGGTATGCTGAAATACCTTACAGGCTTTTGGAGTGAAATAAAGTGCAATGAAACAGAAATTCTGTGATATGAAAAGATGGTTGCCTTTTCATATTTTTTATTTTGTTTTGTTTTTATGAGAGACCCAAGGACTAAAAACAAATGGTAGAAATGTAGTTTAAAATCCAGGTCAAATGAGAACCCTTTAAAATGTGTATTGTTTGACTTCCTAGCTTGCGTTTGCAAAGTAACATCTCAAAGAAGCCCAAAGTAGGTAGAACAATCAGAGACAAAACAGGGTTTCTTAAAACAGAAATCCTGCTTTGTTACTCTTTTTAAAAAATAAGCTCTTGCCTGGATGGCAGGACTGTATGAAGTGAAACAGATTTTGAGTGCAGTGGTGGCAGAAATGGCATGTGAACCACTTGAGGAACAGAAACAAATGCAGGAAGCACACTTTGATTTTGTTTATCCAACCTAAGTAGGTTTCACTGAAGTTAGAAGACCAGAAAGAACCAGAAACAAAATTAAAAGTTATCACTGAAACTGAAACAATTGAACAAGTGGGTTAACTGTAGGCAGGCTCACCAGTTTGTCCTAACAAACATGCTGGAGTTCAGCAGGAGATAAAGCACCAGAGATACCATTAAATGCAATTGCACAGTAGATTGTAAAGCCCTGGACACCTGCATTTTTGTAATCACCCTGATTTGAACAGCTCAGATTTTCTACAGTGAACGGTGTCCATGATGATGCATCTTCAGGAGACTTCACGCAGTGTTATGGGATGCTAAAGGATTGTGATCTCTAGTTTAAATAGATTTTCTTCCTTCTGTATAAGACGGACAAAAAATTAATGCATGGCAGTTAAAAAGATGCTGAGAAGTTTGAGATCTATGTCAAGGGTTTATTAACCACCATCACAAAGCCAGACTGTGGATCTGTTTCTCTAAAGTGAAACTTGGTGACTGACTCTGCCCTGTTTTAAATAGCTGTTAAAAACCAGGAGAAGGTCAGCAGTATGAAAGGGAATTTGGATAGCAAATATTTCAATAAATCTTAGAAAGAACTTTGTTTTACTTTCCATTTTTCTTGCTTTCCTGAATTATTTTCACGCCAGAAAAGGGGGACTGGTTGTTGGACATCCTTCCACCCTTAATTCTTATTAAAGGGTTCTTATTTTGAAGCTCTTATTTATTTAATTTCATATTATGTAGACTCATATTTCTTCAAGATCTTTGCTTTTGTTCAAAAATTGTTGGGAATATTCTGGCTACATGAGAGCATTCTATGCTTCGCCTATAACTTGTTAAGGCATGTTGGAATCATCAGGTCTTGTAACAAGGTGAAGTCCATCCACAGGACACATGAGATGTTCTATTCATTCCAACTGATATAGTAAATTATAGCTGTTTCACCCTAGCTGTATGCTACACCAGATCTCTCTTCTACCTCATTTATTGTCAGAATCAGCTAGAACCATGGAAAAGATCATATTCAGACTATGAAAACTCTTCTTAAAAATCTCAGTTATTTTCCTTGATAGATAATAGAACTTAGTTATCTTCATTTTTTAAGTAGATGTCTAGTTATATAATATATGAGGCATACTATGGAAGGACACAGGCCAGTGGTGGTATCCTCTTGTTATAATGAAATGTCATGTCGCAGAGTCCTCTTCCAATGGCTTGAAGATTTGGAGTAGAAGCTCTCTCTATGAGTAGTGGCTTTGAGGTGGCTTTTGATGAAGTATTCTGAGATATGTGCTTGACCATTGTAAACCTTATATTTTCACTCTAGTGTCTAACACATCTTAGATTGCCTTTTAAGAATTTTTTGAGGTGATGCTTAGAATTGTTCCTCTGTTGTTTTACTTGTCTTTTACTTTACCTTAAACAACAGGTTTTTACCCACTGTGTTTTTCACAGGAGAGATGGGATTTTAAATAGTGTCTTTGTGATTTTAAATAGTCTTTGGAATAATGTGGTACCTTTATATACTCCGGCAGAAAACTTGCGGTGCTCTCTCCTTTCAAAATTTGTAAAATATGGTACTTACTTAAAGTAAGGTTAAATAAAAACACTTAGTTACCTAAACTGGATGAAGCTGTCTTTGTGAACTAATTCTGCCTCAGTAACAGCTTGATTTCAGAATGGATATCAGTGCAGCTGAAATTAGAGGTTGTCTTGATCTTCCAAAAGCCATATTATATGAAAAAGAACATCAGAACAAAAGACTACTTGGTGTTTTGAAACTGACTGCAGAAACATATTTTTTGTAGGAAAAGAAACTTGTTGACAAGCTAATTCTCAAGCTTACTAGAAGAGCCAAATAATTCTTAAAAGCTGCCTTACTGGTTTCTACTTCACCAAATATTTTCAGGTCCTGTTAAATTCTCCCTGATGTAATCCCAGCATATTTTCTAGTGCTCTCATATATTTATTTCATATTGTGCACTTAGGGAGTGCTTAAAAAATTGTACCATATGCCAACATATGTGAAGCAGATGATTTTTTTGTCTTTTGATTTGGCTTGCCTCCAGACTACCTCCCTCTAGATTTCCGTCACTTCTCCAGGCAGGACAAGCCCAGCTCCCCCAGCCTTTCCTCACAGGCCAAACACTGTAGCCCCAGCCATCTCGGTGGCTCTCCAACAAACTCATCCTAGTTTATGAATGTCATTGTTGTACTTTGGGTCTCAAAACTGGATACAATATTCTAGATGTGGTCTACTGAGTGCTGAGTAAAGGGTAATAATCACTCCCCGTGATGTACTGGTTATGTTCCAGTCAACAAAACCAAGGTTGTCTTTCTTTGCTGTCAGGGCCCACTGCTGACTTGCTTGATCTTTTTAATTGTTCAGTTTTCATTTACTAACTTAGCAGTAGGATGCTGTTTGCAACATGGCTTAGTACCCTAGTGAAATCAGGTTTTAGAAACTCCTTTGTAAGACTGTATATGTGAGCACTGGTTAGTGAAATCAATAAATAGATGGCACCAAAAAACTAGGGGAAAGATGTGAGAACTTTTGAAGTAGGTTTTTTCATATCTTCAATAGAAATACGGATGTTCCTTTTCACCAACATGTTTCAATTGGTGGCCTAACTTCATTGAATTAGGATGGTTTAGAAGGTGGGTTTTGCAAATCAGGTTCCAGTCAGTAATTTTTATTCAAGGTAGAAGTAGATTGGAATGTTCTGAATAATGGGAAAAAATTATGTTGGATAAGGAATGGGAAAGCAATAGATCTTCAAGGAACCACTGTACATCCAGCTAGATTTACTTGTTCAGGCACCATACTGCTCAGACATAGCAACACCATGTGTAGCTCTCTCTTTTGTGCTAATGCAAGACAAGAATGCCAGGAGAGGCACAGTAGGGCCAGGGTCAGGCGATCAAGGGGTGCCTAATGCAGAGCAAGGTCTGGCTGAAGGGAGAACAGAGTTGGAACAGTGCCAGTGGGACTCATCAGAAGCAAAATACAAGAAAGCAGGATCCAAGAATTAGGAATAAAAAGGAGGAAGATAGGATAGGATCCAGGACTACAAAGCAGAATTCAGGATCAGCAGCCAAGAATGAGTGAGCTAGAACTGGTTGCAGCTCCATATTGAGAAGTCCAAGGAGCTTATTATATACCTAATAGCAGAGCAGTGCAAGAATTAATCTCCCTGATCAGTCCTTAAATCTCCCAAGGCACTGATGGATGCCAAGTACAGCTGATAGCTAACACAGGGCTGACAGAGGCTGACCTGGCTAGCTGTACCTCATTTGCCTTCATGGAGCCTGACAGGAGTGACACATGTAAGCACAGATTACTGAATTGGCTGAGTATGAATTACATGCAAGGGCAGATTCATCATAGCCTTCATCTTGGGTTTGTGTGTATGCAAGCTATGGACAAACATATTCTCTCTACGTATTCATTTGTGTATGGTATTTTGTAAAAAATACTTAGAATCTTTTGCTTTATATAAATATAATGCTATTGTTGTAAATAATAGTAAGTACTCAGTTTTATTTTTAATGGCAGACTTCTTTAGGCAGTCATTAACAAAGGTTTTAGAAAGAATCAACAAATCCAATAGCATTCATTCAAATGATGTGTGGTAACTAAAATTTGCAATGCCTTTAGAGGCTGTGAACTTGCACCGAAAGCTACAGTTGAAATTACAGAACATTTCATACAATTGCTGTGCTCTGGCTGCTTGAGAGCTTTTGTCAGTGAGGCAAAGAACTATTGAAACAGTCCAGAATGGTTCGCTAATCTTCTTGTAGTGGCACAATGGACAATTGTCTGAAACATCTTCCCAACCTTTTGATCAGTAAAAACATTGACCAGATTTGCATGTTCCTGTGTAAATGCTAGCAAATAAAATCTGATGAGTAGACTATAAGAAAGAAAAAATCAAAGATAATAAAAGAGAAAGGCAGTTCGAAATCACTGACAATTTCAGTTGCCTAGACAACTGCATGACTGTATAGTCCAAGATGGAAGAGTGGTAACAATAGATTAAAGCAATATGAAACACTTTAAAACTCCCTTTAAAGTCAAAGTTTCTGCCAAGAAATAAGTGTCAGAGCAGTTGTAGCTCTATGTGGCCTGTCAGTCATATAGTAGTAGTTCACTAAGAGGTCAAAACTTTTGCAAAGGTTGTGGTGTTAGGAAGCAGAGCAGGTATTTGTTTTTCAGCTTTAATAATCTTGAATTTGTCACTACAGGAAAGTGACCTATTGCAGTTACAAGGTATTGGCACACACACCTGTCACTTCTTTAGGCTCTCCAGCTGATTAGTAGTTGCTTAGTTTTAGAAACTTTAAAACTTGTTTCATAGAATCTTTATTAATGAAATTTATCCCATTCTTCAACATAGCGAAATAGGACAAAATCATCTTACTATTAAAAATACAAAAGCGACTTTTAATCAACCCCTCTGATTGCAGCAGACTTCCTATTTTTAAACAGCTTGAAGAGGCTGGGTACTCTTACTGCTTTTTGGGTCATGAAGTCCAGAATGCTGCCTATATTATATGGGTCTTGATTGGGTTAGGAATGAAAATTTAACCGTATTCCAATAAAAAAGACATATATTTCCGGCACCGGCAAAGTCAGGAGACAATTCTCCTACTGCTGCAGCTGTTATTTAAAAAAATAAGAAAGAAAAAATTTTACAAAGGAACAGTATTTAACTAACCTGCGTAGTATGCAGGTATGCTTCACCACAGCTTGGACCTCCTGATTGTCCAAGCCAGGGGATCTACAACTGCTCTGATACTTATTTCTCAAAAGAGAACCTTTGAGGCAGAGAGCAAAGGAGCATTTCAGAAAATGCCTTATATAGAATTGCAATTTAAGAAAAAATGTAAAACTGAAATGCCAGCGTGGCTTCTGTCAGACAAGCAGTATATTTTCTGTTGTCTTCTGTGCTGCAGTTACTGAAACACTAACATGCAATACACTTACTATGATAATCCATTTCCTAAAGAAATTGCCAGATATAAGGTCAAAAGTGGACCTTAGCAGCAGAATAAGGAGCAATTCGGAGCTGAGTTAATGGATGAGTATGAGGTATCTGAGCTTTGTCCAGCAAGAAAGACAATTTAGCTTCAGTTTCTAGATGTTATTGGGTGAACAACTAGCAGATGTTGAGACCGTAACTCAGACAATGTGTAAATAAAATTTTTAAAAACAAAGACTGTATATCAAGACATTCATATCTAATGAAAGGATCAATTAACTTTCCCAATTTCAAATCTAAAGCATCCTGAAATAGCAAGGGTCAAATAATATTTCTGTGACAGCTGGCCCAATTGAAAACACTTGATGGGATGTACCTTTACATGCAACTGAGAAAAAAGAGACAAGGTAATGATCTGATGATCTTTTTTTCATTATATTTCTGAAATGATTTACCTTTAAGTTGCTTTACTTGCCGTAGTAATTCTCAATCTTCACCATACATCGCTAGATTATTACTATTGCATTAGCTTAAAATAATACAATAAGGTTGTTTTATTTATGAAAAAGTTTCATTGTTATATACAACACATTGCTATGAAAAATGTATTTTAAAAACTGATGTTCTCCAGGTATGGAAATGAAACAGACAAAATCAAAACCATAGGTTTTTGAAGCTTTCAGTGTGCTACAGAATGACTCCTTAGAATAATATTGTGCAACGCTGATACCATTTGCCACTTCATGCTGCTTGTATGTATCTAATTTAGAAAGGCTCATTTCCACGTACTGCTTGGCAAGCTCAGTGTGGGATCTGCAGGTTGAGGCCTGTCATTCTACGAATCAGCACAAGTAATTATCTGTCCCCTAACTGGAATGTAATTAACAGTTCCATCAATGATTTAGAACTGACACTATGGTCTACCTTATCTCCCCAAAGGATAGCCACATTAGGTCTGTACTGGTAGTGGTGTGTCTATCCTGAGGTCACTAGCCACTGTCCATAACGACAGCTATTCATATACAACTTCATATACACAACTTAGCTGCGCACTAGCCCAGTGTAGCCTGGGCAGCACAGGCTTCAGCATGGCCAGTACATCTGCCTGGGAGCCGTGGCAAACACTGAAGGCCTGAGGGCAGCTCTGTGTTGCCTTTTATATAGTGTGCGGTGATAGCCCAGTACACCAGGCTATACTTCCCAGCCTTGGTAGTTTTAGGCTAAATCAACGCAAACTACACTCACAACTTTGTCGTCAATGCAGAATTATACTAGGGAGGGTTATGTGGGTGGAACTGAATAGGCACGACTCAATATACACTAGGCATAGTAATTTTTTTCTTCTCCAAAGTGCTAAGTAGTTGCTCTTTTAAAAGGAGTTGCTGAAAAAGAACAATCCTTTTATTCTGGTATAATGTTCTATTATCTGTGATGATCAGGACAGCTGTTTAATCATTGCTTTTATGTTCCCAAATGAATATATCAATAATAATATTAACTGTCTTCTTTATCAAGCAAAAATATTAATAGCATCAATAAAAGCAGTCAGTAAATACTACAACATTTAAACGTAATCACAGAGATGCTCTGTGAGTTTATGGCTGGCTAAGAGCACTTGTGCTTAAAGGCTGGGGAGGGCTTGAGTGCTTTGTCAGAGAACACAACTACCGTAAATTTGTACAGATCAGGAAGCCAGCTGCAGCACGTGCAACCATTTTACATAAGGGTGCAGTTCAGGCTGTGTTTGGTCACTGTCTGCAACAGGTGTACAGTGTAACCTGCACAACCATCTTTGCTTGTCTTTATTTCATTTCCCTTTCTTAAAATGGGCAAAATAATGTACAATTTCTAAGTGTAAAATTCATTTATGGTAAATGGGCACTCAAATGCTATTCTGAAATGCTATTTAGACACTGCACAGTCTTTCAAAATATTTCCCAGTGTAATATTCCTTGCAAGAAAACAGAAGCAAATGATCTGTGTACTTCATGAAAGATAGCTATTCTAAAATTATAAAAAAAGGACAAATTTGATAGCCAAACCTAGCCACCCTTCTCTTCTGCAGGACTAAACGGGTCTGCCACTTTACGTTATGAATTATTTTCTCCAGGTGGCTGAGTCCAGTGTTGCTGCCCCCAAGAGTGCAATAAGCCACCAATGTATTATGCAAATTATTTTCTCCGTTGTTTTTGTTCAATCCTGTCTGTGCTGCTCTTCACATCTTTCCATACTGCCTTCTTTCCATGTCAGCCAAACAACTACCAGGTGACCATCGACAATGCATCTTGCAGTACTATTTTTCTGAAAAGATTACCAGTAGTAACCCATCATATTTCTGTATGCACAGAAATGCCTGCATATGAAGAGATGGAAAAATACCTTTCTGCTATTTATATCTGCACCTAGGGAAATGCAGAGTGGCACAGACTTAGCATTAATTCAGAGCTGCTTGTGTAACAAGAACAAATAGCTGTAATATTTTGTTCAGATCTAACTTGAATACCTCTGCACGATGCTGCTTTATGTTGTATGGGCTTACTGCTGATCACCCGTCACCTTCCAGTTCTGTGTTTGGAATATACTGTTTACAAGCTCAAATACTACTGTAATTTTTTAGTTTCTGAGGTATTTGTATGTTGTCAGTACAAATTATCTCTAGTGCTGTCCCATCCTTTCAGGCTTCCCAGCCCAGCAGTTCAGCAAGATGTGGGGTTTGTTTGCAAAGCTACAAACTTTGCTTTGTCTTTTGGTTTGATAAACTCATCTATCTATTTACTTAAAAAAATTGTTAACATTTGGCAGCTAGAAGTTCTTGTAAATAGGCCAGGCCCCAAAAGAGATATTTTAAAGACAGTATGAAGCACATTCTGTCTTCTTTTCAATCTTTCATCAGCTCAGTAATCATGGGCAAGTCACTAAGTATCTCTGCTTTGCTTTGTGCACTGGTGAAACAGTTGTGGTAAGAATATTGTATGATGGTTTAGAAGTCTTAGCTAAAGTTTCTGAAACCTTTGGAAGAGCTGGAAGTTTTGTGCAAGTCACTCTATGGATGAAGCTGAGGAGCTAATAACTTAAATGGGATAGCAAAACAGAGTAAAAATAATAGAAACCAAGACATAACTTGTATTCTGTATCAGTTAAAACCTTCATTATACAATTTCAGGCAGTCTGGCAGCAAAGGTGGTTTAGGTAGCATCAGGGACCAGCTCCATAGTGATTTGTGGTAATATGTCACTGACAATATCTGTATCTCTGTCCCTTTCCTCTTACAGTATCGGTCAGGACGGGATCCTCAGCGAGGCTCAGACAATGTTTCCAACAAGTCTTCAGACAGTGATGTCAGTGACGTCTCCGCTGTGTCACGGACAAGCAGCGCCTCACGTTTCAGCAGCACAAGCTACATGTCTGTCCAGTCAGAGCGTCCAAGGGGAAACAAGAAAATAAGGTGAGCACGAGAGGCTGTAGTGCCAGCCATAGCCATGTAATCTAAGTAACCGTGAACATTTGTCAATATTTGTATTTGAAATTAATATTTTGCCTAGGTAGAAATTTTCAGGTAATTTGCAAAATAGTGGTTTAAACATCATCTTCATCTAATGCTTTCTGAAGTCTTCGTGGTATTTAGTTTTAGCCAAGTTTTGTCATCTTGGGTTATACTAACATATACTAAAATAATAAACATATGATGTCAGCAAGCTTTAGACACACTTAGATTTCACTTTCTGCAAACCATTTTGTAAAATGATTAATGTGGCAGAAAAGGCAGTTTAACTTGAAAATTTGTGCCTGCAATGTCAGAGGCATCCTAATTTCCTTTTAAACTAGAGCTGCTGAACTTTTATAGAAGTCTTATTTAATACTTGCACAGACCAATTCAATTTATTTAATACTTTCTCTAGTCCAATTTACCTGGGCGTGTACAACCATTGAACAAGATGTACGTGGTGTATCTGTGAGCAAAACAGCACCTCCTTTGCCTGTGCCCTGTGCACACTCAGAGGAGCTTTGGCTGCAGAAGGAATGAAAAATCATTTTTCTTGGAAGGTGTATCCCACCTGTATCTCAGGAAAATTCAATGTCAGCCTATATTAATTCTCAGAAAATTATCCTTTTCAGATAAATGGTGTATTTGAAAAGAGTGTTTAAACATCTGCTTATATGAGCATTATTAGGACCACATTGGTTCTGTCATACAGTTATGTATACATTTTCAAGTGTGACGTATTGCCATGCAACTTTTATTTGAAGAAGGACTTAGATACTGTCCTAAGAAAATGCCCCAGGGTTCTCTAGTGTAGGCTGGAGTCAGCCAGCATGGTTTAACTTATGGCTGCTTCCACCTTTTACTTTTAATTTAATTTCTTTTACATTTCCTTTCTTGTGAGTTCATGCATGCTCTTCTCCATGACCTTAACGTTAATTTATTCTTTTCTTTTTTCTTTTTGCATGCCTTTTTCAATTTTTGTTGACTTCAAAAGGACAAGGGATATAGAGGGAAAAAAAGAGGGAGGGCTGGAAGGGGATGAACAAGATGGAATATTTCCTGAGGAGGAAGAAAAAGAGGAGGAGGAGGAAAAAGCAAAGGAGCAAGAAATTAATGAAAAAGGGGAAGGGGAAGAGGTGACAGAGAACTGTGATAAGGAGGAAATCAAAGGATCAGGGAATGATGAAAAAGCTCAAGACGACCAAGCTGAGGAAGGGAAAGAGGATGACAGGTAAAATATACTTCTGTTTCTTTAGACCTATTCTTCCTCTTCCTGTACCAGGACCCTACTTGTCTTTTTTTTCTTTTTTTTTTCCCTTTGCTTAATTTATTGTCTATGTTATCTGCAGCCTTTTTTTTTGCTTTCAATCATGACGCTTTCATATTTAAGCAAGGTTCACTCAGCTTCAGTGACGTTCTGCACACCAAATGATGCAGCACACTAACTTGACTCATTGTTATGCATGCGACTACAGCATATTATTTTTTAAACTGGTTTAGACTAGAGTTTGGGTTTGACTATAATAAACAATAGAAATTGTAAGATTCTTCATTATATTCCCTGCTTGAATTATTATTTCAGGTAAAAATCTTTTGTTGAATGATATCTCATGAATATCAAAACCATCTTTACTTTCATGTGTGGCAGCACTAAAGAAGAGAATTTGGATTTTTTTTTTTTTTTAATCTTCTTTGTGTAGGCGGATAAATGTGCATATTGATCGACATTGACACGGACAAGGAGTCTTCCCCTTTTTTTTGTTCCATGTGAATAACTGACGGAGGTTGCTGTATTGTGGAGGGGTCATATACCTCTGCTGCTGTATTTTGCCCAGAAACATTTCAGCACAATTGGCTCTGGTTTTATCAGATAATATTCTAGATTTATACATTTTACCACAATTCCTTTGAACCACTATTTTCAATGTAAATGAGTGCCATTTTGTATTGCAAAATCCATGTAATTTGCATTAGGAGAAATACAATATTTCTTCTTTCTTCATTAGCAAATACTTTCTCTTAACCTGATAATTCTGTACTACCTATGGGTAACTTATGCCTGTAAAACTGTGCTCATTAGGGTAAGCACAGAGCATTCTATGGCAATCCACTTTCTTCCTTTGCTACAAAATTACATGCCTGTGTATACACACACACACAACCATGCACAAAGCAGAGGTGATACATAAAGAGAATCAAAATGCATAGTGTTCAGTCTGGGGTGGTATGGGCCAATATAGCCATACTGCTGCTTTTATACATTAAGTGCCATCATTCCTTCACTCATGTGAGTGCGTTTTAGAATTCAGCAAAAACAGTTGTTTAGAAACAGCTGTTTTTAAGATTGCCTTGGCATTCATGTTCTGGTGACTGCTAAATGGTAGTGTGGGGAAGGATGTTTTAAAGACCAGCTCTCTCTCAGATTAGTCTTCAGCCAAAATGGTGTCCCTCACAGAAAGTAAAGTCCTCTTCGAAAAACAACTTCTTGTTCCCTGTGCCAGCTTGCTCCTCTGCTTCTTAGCTGCTCTCTGCCTTCAGGAAGAAGCAGCACAAGTCTGAAGTCCCTACTTGGCAGAGAAACAAGTTATTATTAAATGACTAAGGGTGCCAGAGCAGTGGCACAGGCTGCCCAGGGAGGCTGTGGAGTCTCCTTCCCTGAAGACATTCAACCCCGCCTGGACGCGTTCCTGTGCCCCCTGCTCTGGGTGTGCCTGCTCCAGCAGGGGGGTTGGACGAGGTGGTCTCCGGAGGTCCCTTCCAGCCCCTGCCATTCTGTGATTCTGTGAGTGCTGTGCAGTGATTTTTTTTTGTGTTAGATTTTGGCTCCCAACATGGAAATCAGCTTCCAGTATTATTTGCCCACTTTATATGTTTTGACCAGTTTTAGTACATAAGTTGTGAAGAAAAAGTAAAGTTTCTCTATATCCATCTTCCTTTTCCATGGTACAATAAGTGCTTATCTTTTTAGTATTGTCTGAACATTCTTTTAGGGTAAGAAGCAAACTGAAAAGCACAGATTGATTCCTATATACATACAGGTATATGTATATGTATATATTTATATGCACTTTTATATGTATGTGTATACTTTTATATATACACATATATGTATATACATATATACATTTATATGTATATGTATATATTTATATGCACAGTTTATATTTTATATATTTATGTGTTTGTATTTATACACCATTTTTTTGCCATTAACATACTGACATATTGTGACTTCTATATTCAGCGGACAAACCCAAAGGCAGGATCAATCCAAAGCATTGTTGTAAATTCAATGCCTTCTGCTTGCTTGTTTGGCAATTTATAGGATACCTTATACTTGAGAATTTATAAGATACTTATAACAACTTCAGCTTTCCAAAAAATGTCTTCAGACCTGCCACCAATATTAAACCATCACCAAAGTATCACTTAATAATTAAACATATCAATAGATATTTTAGAGACCCAACAGAACCAAAGCAGTCAGTTAATCCATCAGAGGACAAGTAGTAAATCATCATCTAGTTCCTGAAATGCTGGGCATCAAGAAAAGCTATACTGCAGATGGGAATTTTCAACATATATTTTTACTTCAGAGGTGCACCTTTAGTTGAACATCAGTCACCTTTCCTCTGGGCAATCTGGAACATGGGGGCTGCTCTTAATCACTCCACCATGAAAACCTAGTTCTTTAGGGATACATCATAGCTCTTGATGTCAGTGTGCTTATATACTTTATGGGTATTGGTCATAGTCACACTAAGGACTTCAGTCTGCTGAGATCATAGGTGGGGTCAGGGTAACTTAAATGACTGTGAAGACAGATAGCTGTCATGGATTCATCCCTTGCCTATTTTAAAGAGTACCTCAGCACATTAGCTTTTGGAGCACTGGAGCACAATAAATCAATAAATCTTTTTTGGCAGAAATAGCTGCAGCGTCAGATTTTGTCTTCATTAAACCTTGTAAAATTAAACCTTGGAATATGGTTGACCTATAGGGAAAACCTAATTGTGTTCTTTCTTAGCAACATGTATTAGTAAACAGAAAGCATGGCTCAAGCTTCCCTGTTGTAATTTTTAAAGATTCCTTATATACAGTTCTCTGACATTATTTCTTATTCCAGCTCCCTGATGATATCAGGGACAAAAAAACCTCTCTTATTTCCAATGTGTGAGCATTCATAATTTTTACTGTAGGAAATTTGTTTAAGACTGCTCTAAATCTTAGCCTTCCTTAACGTTTTTCTAAATGTCAATCCTAAGCATTAATTCTGATTGTCACGACAGCTCTGTTTTATCATATGAATACAGAGCAATTGTAACCACAGAGCACTGTGCTACACACTGTTGAAATACAGAAGAAAAATACAACCTCTATTCCGAGCACACAGAGCCTAAACCATAAGATGACATACGAATCCAGAGAGGGAAACACATGAGAATTAAGAAATATTCCACATGCCAGGAGATTGTTACAATACGGGGTTGGGGACATCTTGACAACAGAGAAAACTAGCAGTAGATTTGAAGAAAGAAAATAAGATAACTTTGTGAATGTTTCTGGAAAGCTTTTTTTCAAGTGTTAGAGGCAATGAGACAAAAACATGAGGTGCTTACTAAAAATATATAAAGTGGATGATGAGGCAATTCTGATAAGCAGAGGGAACTGATCTTTTAGACTTGAATGTGAGAAGATAAATGTGATAAGGAACAACTCCTAAAATACTAGAAAATAAAGATGAATTATGCACAACTGGATAAAAGAGAGTATAGCATTTTACTGAGGTATGGAGAAAGATGACGCAGCCAAATTGAACGGCTATGAGACTTATCTTTCCTACAGTATTCTGGAAAGGGGTTAGGATAGGTAATTTGCCAGGGCTGCAGAAAAGCACTGCAGTAGCTGGCAGCTGAAATGGTGAGTGAGTGGACAAAGCATTTAGCTGTGTGGGTGGGCAGAGAGGGTAGAAAATTGAAAGAAAAAGTATGTTCAAGTCACAAAAACCTTGACCTAATATGAAGCCTGAATTAAAAGGCCTGCCCAAATAGTGGGCTTGAATGACATGCATGATCCACATGGCTGGGAGAAGGAGCAGAAGAGAGGTCTTGGTGGGAAATATGGAGTTTAATGTTACTGAGTTGAGATCAGTGATTCACAAGAAGGTGCCAAAGAGGGTTTAGTGTAAGCCGGAGGATAAATGGGAAATGAGAGGGAGTTCTTATTGCAAAGGGGATAATACTTTGATGTACTTTTGGTGAAGGGATGTTGTTTGAGGGACAGCAATAGGGGAGACAGTGCTACAGCCATATGGGGCCATCACAGTTAACTGGGTGGGCAGAAAAGGAGAATCTACTAGAGCACATTTTGAATGTGAAGTTTGGAGAGAGAAAAAAAATTGACAAGGGGTGAACTGTGGAAACTAAGGGAAGTAACATGTTAGAGCATGGCTAACTGTAGCAAAGCAAAGAAGAAAAGAGTGTACTTTTGAAATCTTAAGAAATCATTAAAGACTTTGGCAGAAGTAGTTTCAACCAAATGCAAAAAGGGAAAGTAAGTTGTTTGGAATGTAATTGGAAAACAAGGACTCAAGAGATTTACTTAAAACAATCTGTTCAGTTAACTCAGAGATGAAAAGGAGAAAGGAGATGTGGCTATAGTTGCAGGACCGATGAGAGCAAGACTAGAGGTTCTGCATTACTTTCTGAAGAGATATGCTAAAGCATGTTTCTATGATTTGGAGAAAGAGCCAGTGATGACCAGGTGGCTAGAGGTAAGAATAAGGAAAGAGGCACGGGGGGAAGGGAATCAGAAGATAGCACGTGATCACTTAGGCAAATCAAACAGTTGAGGAAGAGGTCCAGTGAGAAAGTTCTGTATCGATGACAGGGACAAGTGGAGAGAAATGTATAAAGAGGAGAATGCAGAGACAGAACAGAAGAATCATTCCTGTGTTTTTCTATGTACTGGAAGAAATCGATGGCATGCCATGTGAAGAAAAGAAGTGAAGGACAGTAGAAGAAATAGAGCTGATAAAGTAGAAAGATGACACAACCGAGGAAGAATTTGTAGTAGAAAAAGTCAGCTGGGATGTAATTTTGCAAAGGTACTTGAAGATAAAAGAAACAGAGTGCAGGATGTAGTTTTAAGTAATGGATTTGTTCAGATACTAAACTTTTTCTAATACTTCTTCATGCTCTCTGCATCCTTTGCCTTGTTGGGTATAAAGATTAATTTCAAATTAACTTTCTAGTTCTTTTACTGTGTCATTCAGTCAAAAAAAAAAATCTTTAAAGAATTTAATTTGTAGGTTTTAAAACTGATTCCTGATGAGTATTTGTTCCTTAGGTTTTCATGATACTGTAATCTTAGTATTTCAGTTTTTATGAGCCTTCCACTGTGATAGCAGTTATTATCAGTTAAATGCAGTGTTTTACAAAGCTGGATGAAAAAGCATGTCAATGCAGTCTGTGCAAGCTCCTTCACAGGGGTGGAAGCCAGTAATGTTTTCTGAAAATCTATATTATGGTAAAAATACCAAAAACTGTGCAAAGGATAACAAACATGAAAAATCCATTTTCAATGTGCATGTGCTTTTTGGTTTCTTAAAGCTGTTTCAGAATGATTACAGTGGTTGTTCCAACTGCACTACTGGATGAAAGAAGTTGGTTGTGCCTAACTTTTCTAGCCAAACAGGCCATATGTTTGTAAGGGAAAACTGTAGCCTGAGACTCCTTCCCTACTGCATGATCAGTCATTTAGCAAAATCATAGTACAGGCAGCCTAAGCTCCCAATAGCCCTAGCCATATATATAGATATCGAACGAACGAACGAACGAACGAACGAACGAACGATAGATAGATAGATAGATAGATAGATAGATTATAAGGTTCACCGAGAGTAATTTCTGCCATGTGGGGAGAGAGAACTTGGGTACAGCTATGTCAATGTTCATATAATTTTTCAGGGAAAACATGTCAGCATGCACTTTGCTGCAGCTCTCAACCCAAGATGTTGTTGTAACAAACTTATTAACATCACAGCCAAGTGACCTTGCCATTCCTGGTCTGAGAACAGCAGGCTGCAATACAATGTTCACCAGCTCTTTTCAGCTGCAAAGTGTTTCGTTATTCAGGCATCTGGGGCAAGTATGGTGGACTGAGTCCTTGAACAAAAAGCAGCAACTTTAGTTTGTGTCCCCTAACATAACTCTTCTGCATACTTCTGACTAGATAAGCAGAAAGCTGCTCACCTACTGCCGCTCTTTACTGAGAAATCAAAGGACCTAAACCAAACTTTTTTTCAGTAAGATTTCATTAGTATTATTGGGCCACAGAGAGTCTGTGAGGAATTCATGGCAAATTCTTGCCCCATTTGAAGCATAGATTCAAACCCACTACTTTTGGTGTAAGTTTTTTAACTTTAGTATTCCACAGCAAGGAAAACCTTGAAAAGCTGTAATTCATATAGCTACTGGGTCTGTAGCAACACACAGAGTCAATAATTTTTCCACTTGGTTTTTTACACTTCTGTAGATGACAAGCAGAAGAAAATTATCTGTGACTTCTGGAAAAATATTATGGAAAAGGATATAAAATATCAATCGTTCAGAAAGGAATTATATGAATTCAGATATTTGTTGTGAAATCTGTACTGCAAGTAGAATACAAATAATTTAAGAGATCTAGCAGGTCACCTGTTTCTAAATTATTCATCATCTATCAAATCCTTGGGGACCCATTTTTTTCCTGTTATTTTGGAATAGGTACAAAAGATATATAGTCTCTGTTCCAGCTAGTAAACTTATTTTGATCCAGTGAGAAATAATAAAGTAATGAATTTGGAAGTACACGTTATTAACAGGTGAACAGTGAAAATACCTCATTTGAAACAGTCTGCAACTTTGATATGTGATGCCCAGCAGGAAACTCAGACATTTCTTCTTTGACAGCAACACAGTATCATTGAGACTGTTTCCCTCTCTGTGAAATGCAGCCTGCACTCCAACCTCTGTTGAGCAACCTCTGACCTGTGATCTAGAAAGCACCGATGTACTCCTGTTACAAAAGGTTATTTAAAAACACTGTCTCAGTAGTTTAAAAAAAAAAATAGAGGTGTAGTTGGAAAGCCCTGGAGATGGGCAGGGAAGCGGGGATTAAGGGAAAAATTAAAATGAGGTTTTAAAGCAAATCTAAGTGTTGAAATTAGTTTTTACACTGTTATGTGCATTAGAAAAACCCTAATTTCCTGAAGATATTTAAAACTAGATTGAGTCTAAGTTCCTCAGTAGACAGACTTTTTATCTTCGTTTGTACAGGATTGAGCACAACAGGTCTGTGGACAAGAATAGTAACAGCAACAACTGAGTGTGGGAAGAAACTTATAAAAACAAGGAATTGGATGTTGAAGGCCATCAGGCGTTTCTTTCTTTGTTGTTATGATTCTGTGGTTCTGTCTAAGTGCTGTGTGTTTTCACTAATTCTACCTGGGTATATTTTTATAGAAAATTTAAAAGATTCTGTAAAAATAATATAGTGCCTTTTCTGAGTCCTCTAAATGTACTTCATTAGAAATAATTAATCAGCTTATCACTTAGCCTTCTAAGAAACAAATATAAACTCCTTGTTACTTCACAAAAGTATTTTTAAAACAGTTGCTGGTTTTGTGCCAGAGCCTTTGAAACACATTGCCAGGTCCATCTGGCAATTATGATATTTTAATGAAGGGTCAGGGGCTCAGTGCTGGTCTTACTACTGCTTACTGAATACCTATGGTAAGATGATACTCCAGCAGTTTGTCATTGCCCATCTATCTGATTTAACATTACATGAGCAAGCATCTGAACATTTTGGTTCAGTACTATCACTGTACCTGCATGGTGTTTGTACTCATCTTAGTCTCTGAAGTCCATAAGGTGCTACCTAAACAAGCTGGGGCGTGCATCATCACATGGGCCCTAGTAGGAAATAAGCCTATATATTTCCCCACAAATGCCACTGGGAGCTCAACACTTCCCAGATTTTAGCCATAACATGAGCAGGATTCCTATGGAGGCCCAAGGTAAACAAGAAGAGCCTTTGCTCCAAACGTGCATGGTGTGCAATGTGCACGTTGCCTCAGCAGGGAGTTCTGGGCATAGACCAGGTCATAAAAACAAAGTTTGCAGACTTGTGTTCAGAAAGATGTAAGCCAAGTTTCCTCACATTTTCTTTTTATGATGGTCTTAAGTTTTCGCCATGCTTTTCTAATTTCCCCCCATAGGCCCAAAGTAACTCAAAGTCATTTTGTCAGTGTGACAGAAGTCAGACAGGCGAGATCATGATTCCCAGATAATGTCTCTTTGGTTGAGGTCATTATGGCTTCAGATCTCTTGCTCGTGTCCGTTTAGCTCTCAGCTGCAGAAGATTGATTCAGAGAGATGCTATGGGTTTGTGAGATGTTAGCAGTGCCTTTTCTGACCCTGATTTTTTTGAGTCCTCAAGAACCCAAATTTACAAGGAATGAAGGAAACGTCAGAGTTGCTTTATTCTTCAGATGCCCACTGCCATACACATACACATAAGCAGTACAGGGAGCATGAGCATATCCACATCATACAGTACTAATTAATGCAATCCAATATTTCATGAGGGAAGTATAGAAGCAGCTATAGTGAAAACCATATTGACTACAAAAATAAAGCCCTTTCGGGACATCTGGCTCTTCCCTGTGTATTATGTGATTTTTCCCTTAATGCAATCTCAGTAGTGCATCCTATCCAGTTCCTGCATGACTATCTTTCAAAGTTTTATAGCTGTCAATATATTTTCTAAATAAGAAAATCTTCCTTAGAGCTAATTTCAGTTTAGCAAGTAAAGACAATAAATTGTGGTTTCTCTTACCCTGAGGTAATAAATGATGTCTCTTATCTCTATATATTTTTGAGAATTTCTGACCTCAAGTCTGAAATCTTTCTCATTTTCTAGATGATTTTATATTATTTCTCTGGTGGTTTAGCTCTTGGATACATAGTAGATTTAAAGTCTGGTTTATCAATTCACTGCTTTCTTTTCAGCCCTTCAAGTAACAAATCTGGGCAGCAGTAAGCAAGCTTGCAGTATAGCTTATGACTTAGTCAGCAGTGTTAATATAGAAGACAGAATGACCCCTCCTCTGTTGGAAGACTGTAATTCAACAGTATGTTTGAATAACCACATAACATTTAACTTTCAGATTAAGTACATGCAAGGTGCATTTCTGTAAGAGACAATCTCAATTAAATCGGGTTGCCCACTGTCATTTTTAATTTGGCAAGCTTGTTGTTAACCTGCATTTACAAATGCAAGGGCTTCTTTGCCAGGCGGTGTTAAAGAAGATGCTTTCTAAACTCAAAGATTTTGGTTGTTATTCAAAACTGACTCTGTCTTTGCTTGGATTTTACTTACTTGATTGTCAAGCATTCAGAGCTCATATGGACTGCTTGCATTTAGAAATCAATATCAAATTAATGTGACAGCGGACTAATGCAAGACTTTTGGACCTCAGCTAGCTTTCTCGCTAGCTTTCTTTTGAATTCACACAGAGTAAATGGCTTGTAGTTCACTGTATGAAAGGAAGGGCTTTCTGCATAGATTCACTACTCGTAACAGGGTAATAAAGCTTTTCTGTAACTTTATAAAAGAAAACTTGAAAGTTTATCAGCAGTAGGTGAAGATGACTGCAATAATCTTTGTTATAACTTTAATTTAAATTTAAAAGTTGTTATAAATTAAAAATTGTTACAAATATTATTTTTATATTAAAAATGGCCAATTATTCTCTCACAGATGGTGAGCACTTTTATCAAAAATCTCTGAAGCTCTGCGCT
This sequence comes from Phalacrocorax aristotelis, assembly GCF_949628215.1. Lineage (NCBI taxonomy): Eukaryota > Metazoa > Chordata > Aves > Suliformes > Phalacrocoracidae > Phalacrocorax > Phalacrocorax aristotelis. Next base: position 146,323,995 of record NC_134277.1, read on the forward strand.
GAATTCAACTGCTAGTGTTTGGAAATAGTTACCAGTTACAGTGGTTTTCCTGTGTCACTTATTTGTTGTGACAATGTTTGATAAGTAACCCAATGCCCTGACCTCAAACAATTTAAAAATTTCTTCCTATTTAAAAAAACACATGCTATTCATGATATGGAAAAAGCTATACATCTGTTATTTTACAATAAAGCAGTGTGCAGAGATTAATATCTAGCAGAGTGGGGAAGATCCAGTTCAAGTCAACCTCTGTATTGTAACAGGAGAGACATTTCTGATTTGTAATGGAAAAGACCTTTGAAACAGATACTTTTGTTATTTTTAGTTTGAGATGTGCACACAAGTTTTCTTTGAATAGTAATACAAATAACAAAATACATTATAATCACTGCTTTATTGTTTCCCACCAACTTTCTTGTTATAATTTCAATAAAATAAGCCTAATAATTAAGTCACTCCAGCAGTTATTAGAGATTTATAACACAAATGAGTTAATAGGACAATTTTTGACCAAGTGAATCTCAGAGACTATGTAATTAGAATTTTGACCCTGCAGTGTCTCTTTTTGATGTGAATTGGCAGATGAGTACGTCCATTGGCCAGAAGCATTGTTCCCAGTGAAATGTTATTTCCTACATCACAGCTGTCCCCATAATGCGGTTTCTGTTAAATTTCTTCATCAAATTAATGAAATGAGAGCCTCTCCAAATGAGTTAAAAGGTCCATTAAGAATGGCATTAAAATTCCTCTCCTGCTTGTAAAAAGCTAGAAATTAAATCTTCAGTCGGTCTTCCAGTCCCATAGGAGACATGTCTTAGAAAATATCTATTACAACAATTGAAAATTTGTTAAAATCCTTTCCCTAGAACATCACAGCACGCAGCTGTACTCCACACCTGGCAAAGTCGATTTTTACTATTGCAGGTGCTTTATTTTCATTAGGGATCATTACCAGAGAACTAAGCTAAATGACAGGGAAGTAGTAATATTGACTTTGCATTGGGAAAAAAGAAACCTGCAATATCCACCAAATTACTTAAGTGTAAATCTGATTCTCCAATAAATACACTTTTGACAGAGCATCAAGATTTTAAGTTTTCATTTCCAATTCTGCTGTAAAAAAAGACTGCAGAAATAAAAGCAAAATCCTCAAAAATCCCACTTGACAATATATAGTAAGGTAGATGGTACTGATATCTTCTTCACATTTAAAAATATTAATAATATTGTAGATTGGAAAAATATCTGTGCTTCATAATACTGGTTTTAGTAAAGTGTATTTGTTGTGAAACAGAATAGCACTTTTATTTATCCTTTGTAGAATAAGTGATATTCTTTGTAATTTGTTAGTGATCACAGGTTCACTGACTGTAAGGATACTGTACTGCTCACTGTGCTACTTTCTGCCACGGACTGTTACAGTGCAGGGCCAGGGCCTGATTTAAATGTCAATTTTACATAACTTCAGCAGTACTTTACTCCTGCAGAACGCTGCTGATGTGGTGTCAACTTACCAGGGTACTGAGGAAGGAAGAGGAAGCTTTTCTACATGCACTAACAAAAAATATCTGTCTTGCTGGTATGTTAGTGAGGAAGGTGACAGAAGGAAGAGCAGGGAGAGGAAGAGATGGGAGAAAATGCTGGGAAACAGTTACAGGTAATGAGAAATGACCGTTCAGTTCAGCAATTCATTAGCTGAGCTATGGGGCTGGCGTTCCTGGTGCTGGGACTTATTTTGAGCTGGCAGATGGATTATGATATTATTTAACAAATGAAATACAGGGAAAGAGAGGTGTTCACCTTACCAGAGTCTAATCATTTTGATAAGTCCAGGAGAGAAAAATGAGAAGGTGGCAGAGGATGTCTGGAAGGCTATGATCTCTGGTTTTTGAATGACTGTGGTGTCCGAAGATTTGGGTTTGGGCCTGTTCTTTATATTTTTGTCTATGGAGAAAGACTGAGTCAGTGTATTTTCCTAGTTTAGCCTTTTTTGTTGCTGCCTGTTGGACTGCTTAATGTACAGAAACAATGGGCAGTACTGCCCTGTGCAACAACATACGATGCCTGCAAAAATCTTAATGAGGTTCTTTAACCTGTGGGACTTCATAATCACTTTTTATAGCAGTAACAGCTTTCAAGGGAGCCATTGTCTTTAGTTCCTCCATCCCCATTCTGGCTGGTTTGCCACATATTGTAAATCTCAACAGGCATGATAAAGCATAAGGGGTCCCACGTGTCAGTATTTTTTTTTTTTCAGTTTATGTTTTGTTTTCTTTTCTTTTTCTGGCCTAAAAAAAAAGGTTCCTGAGGAAATTTGGCACTTACTGTACTACAGTTTCTATTAAAAGTTTGTTTTTGTAGGCAAGAATCTGACCAAATAGTGAGATGCTGTCCAACTCTGCAACTGGTTCAAAAGTTGGAGCCAAAGACTGCAGGTTTTTAACTATGGAGACAGGACAAGACTTTCCATTTGGTACATATGAAATGATGAGGATTCAGTGTGTCTGCCACTGCTTCATTGAAAATATAACAGTGGCCAAAAATATTATCAATTAGTTCTAAAATTAGTATTTTCTAGTAAGATTATTAAACACCTTTAAAGCACTAAGAAGTCAGTCAGAAATTGGGAGAGGTTGGATGAAGTTTCTGATTTGTTCTTTACTTCTTAACATCCAAGAATGTTGATTAAACTAAGTTTTTTTCCGGAACCTGTTTATCTAGGATCTGGAGCATTTGCCCACACCAGAGTCCATCTTACCTGGTGCAAGAGTTACCAGCTATACAGCTGTATATAAAGTGGCTTCAAATCAGTTTTTCTGCCTTTAGGGCGGGATCCTTTTGCACTCTGAAATATTCCATCTCCTTAACCCAAACCTCAAAAACAGTTGCTTTCCTACTTGGTCAGTTATCAAGGAAATGATCTGTCTAAAGCAGGAGATACCAAGACTAAAGCAAATATCTTCTGAGACCTACTTCTCTGCCTCCCTTCTATGAGGATTCCTTAAGCACTTTATAGTGTTCCTCTCTGGCTATGCATTAACTCCAGAGGGATCATCTTCCAAGTAGCTAGTCCTAGTCATTGTATTTTGGGAAAGTTTCTCTGCCAATGTTTTATAATCTTTCTGTAATTCAGCACAGATATTGACAAACTGGGGAGAAAAACAAGGTAATTTCTGATTATCTGCTGTAGTAGGAGTCTGGAAAACCTTGACAGCAAATATGATTCTAAAGAATAATTGCACTCCCTGTTTTGAAAACAAGGGGGACTCTGCAAAGAGATCTTAAAGATTAATGTGTTCAAGAAATCCACAAATGTAGCATCACATTTTCCAGAAGGCTAACTATGAATAGCAGTTTTGTACTTGCTTACTGTTTTTCTTTAAAAGCATTCAGAAGAAGCTTATGGGCTAGAATGGGCCTGTTGAATACCAGAATTTGAAAACAAACTCAGATTTGTGGTATCATGAAGGAATTGAAGGCTATGCCTATACAAGTAAGCTAGACAGTGTCAGGACATAGCTTTGATCATCCATATTGTTTAAACAGTTTGTGCCCTCCTTGGTATAGCTTTGTGCTGGACACAGCAATAAGGTGCCTCTGATTCAGCCGAGGCCCAGTTCAGGAGACAGCACGGGGCAGGTTATGTTCCCTCTAGGCAACATGCCTGAGAAAAACCTGTATTGGGAAGGATGTAAGCTGGCTGTATGTAGTCTGTCAAGGTCAGAACAGGCCTGAGCCGGTTTATTAACTACAGTAGCTCTGGCACAGGGGTATTCAAGGACAATAAGGACCATATTACATTTCCTGTCATAAGTATCTGTCAGTCTGACTCCCCTCAGTTGGCTAGTATGGTACACTTTTAAGCATAACATCTGGTGCTTAAAGGCTGTCATATTCCACCATTGGTTTTAAAGTACAAATATTTATAGATGCCTTGCTCTAATTTCTTTTCTAATTTTCTCTTGTTTGTTTTGAAGAACTTCCTTCTTTATCTTTGAGAAAGTATTCGTCTAAAATTTATCCATAGTGTAGGTGGTCACAAACAGTTAAAGTTAAGAAAATGTACTGTAACATACATAGGAAGCTGACATGCCCAGCTTGTTCCTGACTGTCTGGAATCATTATCACTTGGGAAAACATAAATATTTTTTCTGCTTTAAGTAGACTCTTTTAGTTGACTGTCAGATTTCAAGGTTTGTTTTACACTTTGCTGTTATTCTGTTATTAGTCACTTAACTTCCTTGAGTATTCCCTCTGCTTGCTTGTGAAGAGATTACAGAGGACTGCTGTATTTTAGGAAGGCTGTATGAATATACTTCTCACAACTGAGAAAAACTAGAAGAGACAGTGGTTGGAGTTGAAGACAGAGTAGAGAAATCTTTCCTTTTTCTCTGTTCACTGGAAAATTGAAGCATCTGACTAGTTTCTAGCCTGCTGAAACAGACAGAGACCTGCTGCAGTTCTCATTCTCCTCAGGTAGTTTCCTGAATTTAGGGGTAAAGCAGGAAAGAACGTTCCTGTGTGAGCTTTGCCCATCACCCTGCTCTTGTTGACTAGTTGGTCCCCATAAAAAAAAATGTGAGTGGCCTGGCTGACACCTTCACTCTGCTGTTGCTGTGGGCTGCCATTCAGCTGGGGTTGTGTGAAGATTTTGTTCTTGACTTGATTCTAAGAAGGGTGATTATTACACCATTATGCACATCTGATTGGGTCTAGCATAGTTAATTATTTTATTTAATTTTGGTTTTTTTCCCCTATCTGTCTAAATATTCTCTTTGCAGAGGATATTTTTAAGATTAGTATCTTGTAAGGCACCTTGAGAACCGTGTTTTTAGTATGTATCTATTCCTTGACTCATATAATCTCCTAAATCACTTTTATTTAATGCCAGTTTTAAAATATTGTTGTACATACTTAACTGGATGTCTTTATGTGTATGATTAGGTTTGTGTATATGTACATGTAAATAAAACTTCATGCAAAAGTAATTTCTCCTTTTCAGAGAAAAGCTTGTAGGATTTACTGACTTTTCATTTACTCTCTCCATCCTATATTTCTGTTACCTCAGAAAGGAACTAAATCTGACATGCAACACCCTATTTTTCTAGGAATAATCCATTTCTGGCACTATCAGAAGACAGTCTGGGTAGAAAGATAGCTTCACTGGTGAGGATGCCAAGAATCTACTAAGAATAATTAGTGAGTTAGGGTTTGGATGACCAGAAAGGGTTCATAGTGCTGATGAAGGACTTGGTTTGCTCATGACCACTGCAGATTTACTATGAGGTACTATAAGCCACTCAGAACTCTCCTAATACTTATTTCTTAAAGTGTTTTTGGTGAAAGAGGAATTGAGAAAAAAAAAAAAAAAAGCCAAAGTTGTGATGGCTTTCTCCAGGAGCTGTTTGCTAGTTGGGAGCATAACAAAGATGTCTTCTCTGCTGCTTTTACAGCAAACCTTTAAATAAAACAAATATTTTTAGAACTCTACTGGAAAAAAGGTAATAGTTTTATGAATGAACTTTCAATATTAGCCATTTGTGATAGTATGTGGTATAGCCACACAAATCTAAATCTAAATCCCTTTACTTGAATTCTCTTTCCTACTTTTCTCAGTTGGTCAAAGGAACATGGTTGAAAGAATTCTGCCTCACTGTTGGCAGGTATACACGGCAAAGCTTCATTTTGTGATACAGAAGCCCTTCAACAGCAGCCAAGAAGCAAATTTTTGTAATGCGTAGTGTGCTTTCACAGTTACCTGCCTAGTGAAATTATAACAACTTTGTTTGCGTGCCAACCTTTTTAAGCACGTTGATTTCTTTAATAAGGGTAATTATTGTAATCCATTACACTTAAATAGAATTATACATCTTGGAAAATGACACATGAAGCACCTCAAAGGCACATTAGGCTGAGGAAATGGGAACTTTTTCCTCAGAGTAAGTTTTGTAAGAAAACAGAATATTTCTGTTTTCCTGGTATGACATAAGGCCTTTCCTAAAAGTTAATATCACTTATGAAACAATGCCATAACTAATATTTCCAATTAATAAATATTACAGGAACCCACTGATTTTCTGGATATCATTCATGAAAAATGGATCACCAGAATAGGTTTTTCTGCAAGCAATAAAAATGTTACTTCCCTTATCAGTCTGTGCTGTGCGAATGAGCTCCCACGTGAAATAACAGAGATTCAGTAATGACTTATACTACAGTCTTTCCCTGAAGGGGGCATTCATAAGATCTCTCTCCAGGGATCTGTTTTCAAAACAGTTTTAGAAACTAAATAGCTCTAGTTTCTATTCCTGTGCCAAATTTGAATTGATTTTAAAAAATACTGAGAAGAGAGAGACTGGACAGACAACACAGTCACATTAATAATATTTTCTTAGAAAATTTGGGTTAAAATGACATTACTGATATGGTGCTCAAATTTTCTGATTCCTAGATTAATTTTGCATACGATAGAGTTGAAGATACTAGCTCTTCCCAACACTGTTCTTCCTATATCTCTCTAGTATTTCATATATTCAAGAGACTCTTGAAACTGAGAAGTAGTTTCTGTGGCATCTTCCTGTAAAACAATCCCTAAAGGTGTTTAAAAGAAAATACACTACGTGATGTTGTCAGCTTACAAGTTATCATTATGCTAAAAAGATCCAGAAATACAGATCCTCTTTTTTTTTCCTTCCCTGCCTTCCTCTGTACCCGCATCTTATCCCACTTTTTGCTTAGTTTTAAATGTATCAGTGTGTACTAACATATAACAACAAAGAGTTAAAAAAGGATAAGACAAAATTTTCAGGTTATCACTGTCTTCCAGTCTTTTGTTATTGTCTGTCTAGACAAGGCCACTCACTACAGCGCTCTTTCAGCTTTGTTTTGTGCTCTCCATCTCTTGATCCAAATTCTCATTCAAATTTTTGCTCATAACTTCTTCAGAAGCATACCCAATATTTTTTTTACTTAATGGCAGAGGTTCACTTTTATAAAGTAGCTCTTATATTTCCTCTGTTTTGTGGCTTAACTCCAAGCATTTTGTGCCTTCATGCACGTGCAGCTGTCTACTAAAGAGCAAAGCACTTTATGCATACCCCTCAAATATCTTAAATAGTTGCAGTGTTGTTCCAAATCTGATGCCTCATCCCATTTCCCCTTGAGTGAGTGGGAAGAGATTCAGAGATCCCTTTGCTTTAATGGGCTCTGCATTAACTCCATAGTTAAGTTTTGTGTGACAGAACATGTATTACAAAAAATTCATAAAGAAGTAATACAACCCTCCTTTTTTGAAATAGATTCAGGCCATCATAGCTAAGGGGAAAAAAGTGTGGCTATACCCACTAAAAATTACTCTAGAGCCATTTGCTGAGCAGTAAAGCCCTAGGAATAGCCTTTGCATGTTTTTGAAAATCTGTTAAAAAGCAAAAATATTGTTAGTCTTTATATACTGGCAATTTAACACAAAAATAATTTCCCCTGGTTTTCAGAAATATTGCACTGTTTTGTGGATTGTCTAAGACTGTACCTAGTGGGGACTTTTTAGTGAGATGTACTGTACTGAGCAGAATAATTAAGGTCTAAGTTCTGTGCAACAACTTCACTGAAATAGAAATAGTCTCTATACATTCTCAGGCCCACATGAGCTCCAGAGTTTCCAGGTCTGGCTGTTTGTCCAAATGCCTACCAGTTAGATGTCAGAGCAAAATTTGGATAGGTACTGCTGTCATCACTGTAGATCGTCATTTCCATACAAAGGAAAGGCTCCTTAGCCTGGGACACTGGGACGTCAGGTCCTCCTGGAGCATGGTGTGAAATGCTGCAGCAGATTATTTAGATGTAGGCATGTAGAACGGGTAGAAACAGTCTATAAATTAGTATAAAAGGGATATTAGAATTAAATTCCATTTATCAGTAATGATGATCTAAGTCACATAGCAGGCGAGTGTTGTATGAAATACATATGTAATACATGTATTTGTTCTTGAAGAGAGGGAACAAAAAAACTACGGCTGTTCATTACTGTGTAATTTCATCAAAATCATAGGATGACTGAACTAAACCAGACTAGTGAAAACATCCTTGAAATGTCTGGATGTTTAGAAACCAAAACTAGGCTTCAGACTCATAGCCTTTCATTCCACTCAGTAGTGAATCAAGTATCTCTTTCCCGGAGGAATACAGATTATTTTTGTCTGTGTATGTGAGAAGAAAAGGGGCAGAGCACTGATTACAGAACTTAAATTTCCCTAGTGAAAAATGTATATATGGCATACTGATGTATTAATTCTTTTATGTGCTTTTGCTGGTAATGTATTTTAAGGCAAACAGTAAATAAGAGCTTATTATTTAAAACAAAATTTTGATGAGTCAAGTATGTTTACAGGAGATCAAACAGGAACCTAGAATTAGAATTGCTCCTTTTTACCTCTCAAAACCTAAACCCTACCTGTGTGAATTAGCTGCTTTTACCCTCCAGTCTCCCAAAACCTTCCATCTGAAACCTTTCCTTTTCTGTCTTCCCTTTTTTACTCTTCTTTGTCTGCGCTGTTTATCCATCCACTGGCTGACAGTGTCTTTACATCCAAAATGCAAAGCAGACAGATGGGCGTCTCAGGAAAGAACATGACTAAGAGCACCAGCATCGGCGGGGACATGTACACACTGGAGAAGAATGATGGCAGCCAGTCGGACACGGCAGTGGGCACTGTCGGTGGTGGCGGCAAAAAGAGACGCTCCAGCATCGGTGCAAAGATGGTCGCCATCGTGGGTCTCTCACGAAAAAGCCGTAGCACATCACAACTCAGCCAAACTGGTAGGAACTGGATTTTTTTCCCCTCTCAAATTATCATTTAGATATACATAATATGTATGTATTATGGTTTAATCATTTGGATATCCTGTTGAAGTTGCCTAATCAACAACATTCTACGGAATGAGGAAAATGGTCAAACAACTTTTTAAGCTGGACATTTACTAAACTGTTGGCTTTTTTTCTTTTAGCAAATATCCTTTTCAGGTTGGACTGAAGCTTTTATTTTCTGCTTACTGGAACTTGCTTAATGCACTAATTCCTTGCTTCTCAGGAGCCAACATGAGCTGCTGTACTTCTGTTTGGGGGGAATCGTTACTACGAGTTTGTGAAGGGTCGCTGAAATATTGCAAAATTCCTTTGCTTTTGTGACAGATAGTGTATATGTATTTCAATATGCAGGATTTTTTTTTCACATTTGAACATGTAACCTTATTTTGAAAGAACACAATTTTCCTGAAAAAAATTAGATGTTATATTTTATTACTTTAGTACAACTGTTTCATTGCTTTTAATTAATTTCTTTTCAGCCTGCAAGTGTATTCACTATCAGTATAAATTTTCCTCATTTCTGTTTATCTCACTTAAAATCTGGTACTGAAATATTCTACCTAGGAATTACGGAGAGTTTTTCTGCTTTGATGCCTAAAGCATTTAAAATCTTACACAATTTTTTCTATTCCTCCTATTTCAAGGAAAAATCCATATAATGCACTCTGAAAAGCTCTCATTGTCAATTAAGGAAACTGTATAGGACAAGTGTATTTTACATGGAAAAAGTTTATTTGTATTTAAATGACATATATGTAAAAAAAGTTTTCAAATGATTTATACAGTCATGCACATATATATTTCTACATTTCAAGGCATAAACATAAGATATATTGTATGTTCAGTATTTATGCAAATCTGTTTAATGTTGCATTATGGTTCAACACAAGTTTATAATTGTCAGCCATGTGTGGTTCCGTCTGAAGGTTTCTATTGTGCTAACCACCACTCAAACATTGATGAGAGATTTTACAGTCCTCTGGAAATTTTGCAGTTTATATCGTGAAAGTTTTAATGTACAAGTAAATGGAGCAAAACAATGATTTGCAATGCCAGAAACTGTAGTAAATTTTGTGAGTAAACAATTGTAGGAAGAGGATTTAAAGTATCTGGAAAGAGTGCAAGTAAAAAGAGAGGAAAGGAAGGGCAAGAAAGAGGGGTAAGAGAGCAGAAGAAGGAGCACAGAAGGAAAGCAGAGAGCTTGAGTGTGTGACTGCCTTAATGCAGTATAAGACAAGAGAAAATGAAGAAAAGGAGAAAGAATGTATATAGTGAAAGCTCTGAATATCATGCAGGCACTGATGACTCCATCAGTAGACAAGTTTTTGCAGCAGTCTCATGTTTTACCAACTCACTTGCAGGTTATGGGAATGGCAGTTTCATATACATTTCTGTTTTCTTTGAGTTCAAATGAATGCGAGGCAAAAGACGAAGACATTTTTACACAGATCTGGGAAGTGTCTGGTTGGGCGAGAATACTACTTGCTCATCTAGAAATCTAAATTTTACTCATGTGATAGTACACAGGTATGTAACTGTATTGATGTATTTGGATATCAAGTCAAATACAATGTCCTGCATTACTAGATCTGATCTAATCTGGCCTCTCTTACGGTAAGAGATATTAAATGAAGGATGTCAGCTCTCTGTATGCTGTTCAAGTATGTTCCAGCACTAGTGAGAACCTGTATTATGTGGCTTGCCTAGATTTGATTTAAATACCATGCTGTCTTAGTTATTTGGGACTTATGATCTGAAGTTTTTCTCTCTATTATATCCAATCGGTTTCCCAACAGCTGATTAGATGCTCAAGTCAGGGACAAATGTGAAATATAACTCTTTCAAAAGTACTCAAGATGTCTTGACCCACTGATGGTGAATGGGTTGTTCTGAAATACTCTTGAGTAGTGAGCTGTATTTCAGTGCTATTAGAGGTGCAGCAGAAACCAGGGAGGCTGGCATGGCTCTGGCCGGCAGCCCTTCTCCCTCAGCTGCTCCCTGGGAGAGGTCTGTACTCAGCAGCCACTGCACCTCCTGCTGCCACCTTCTGAAAATGCCCCCAATGTATGGGTTGGATAGGGCTTGTTTTGTGCAGCTGTTACCGCGCACCAGCTCCTGCTGCCCTATTTGACAGCACTTCTGAGGGGGCTTGTCTGGTGACCACATGTGGCTGCACCTAACAGGACAGGCACATGCATCATTTAAATAGTTGGGTCACGTGAGCATGTGGTGAGCAAGCCTGTGGCCCCGTGTCAGCCACTGGATGATGTGTGTGTACGGTGCTGTGTCTCCAGCGGTACAAGGTGATGGCCTGTTGGGTGGCTCAGGGTGAGGTCACATCGCGAAGAAGTGTCTTGCATGTCATCAGCATCCGTCGGCACATCTTAAAAAAAATACTGGACACCAGTGTCATACATTAATGCCAGAGGTTTAAAACTTGCAGTTAATGTATTTAATGAATTTATAAATTTCCCTGATTTATCTCACCATGTTCCTGTTTTCAGATGGTAAATGCCTGCACAAGGAATCATGTATTGGTGCAAGCACAGATACAAGGGCTGGGATCAAAACACTAATGTGCTGTAGATGTTCTGTAAGTACAGTTTTCTGGAACCAAGAGGCAGGGGATACTCAGGTGGTGAGGCACTGCTACCACATAGAAGGTGATCGACGTATAAAGGGTTCTTAGGTAGTTTATGAAGAAATTATGTCATTCAATTGATCAGCTAAGTATCTCCTCGCATATCAGTCTTGAAAAAGCATGCTGAGATCATGAGATAACAATACCACTTCTATAGGAAGTTGTGATCACATTTATAGCAACTAGGCTTTTCTAAACTGTGTGCTCATATCGAAGTCAGTGAAGAAATGCCTATTAGTAACTCTGGAACTTTTTTCAAGTGTTTTGTAAAGCATAATTGTATTTCAGTGGTTTTCTTCATTCCTATTTTATAACTAAATCCATGCCAGAAGTGTTTTTGAAAGTAGGTCATCATAACTGCTTTCAGGACTGTGAATCAGGCTTACAATAAATGCCTTAAAAGTTCCTTTTCTACTGTCTTTTCAAATTAATTTTATGTTACTTCTTGTTATTTGGCATAGCATTAAGAAATTGATACTCAAAATACAACAAAGTATTTTTTATCCTGGTCTGTAATTCTTTTAGTGTATTCAGGTAGGAAGGGTTGTTTGTGTTTTTGTGAGTAAAGGGTATGCTGATTTGTTGTTATAGGTGGGAGTAAAAGGAATAATAATAATAAGTATTACCTAACAATGGTATTTTGATTTCATTCAGCTATGGATAGTGTATGTTTTGTGTTGCAATGCCTCCAGAGAGAGAACTGAATACATGTGAAATATGACAAAAACCTGAATAAGAAATGCTCTTTTCTCCTCGGACATATACAGCCTTAAATGCCTAGGAAATTGCTAATTCGGTAACTTTGCTGACCAAGCCTATTAAGGGTAACTTATGAGAGCAAAATAATAATTTAAAAAGTTGAAAAGATCTGACCTCATTAACATAGGCACTAGGAACTGATCTTTTCAGATTATCATAGCAAGATAATCCAAGTCTGTTCTCGTATCTATTAAATGAAAAAATCTTAAGTGGTGCTTTGTGGATCACTCAATATGGGAAAAGAAAGAGCAGAAATAATGCCAGTGTTAAGACCATGGAAATACAGAAAACATGAACAAAAATAGATGAGAATCATTCTCTGGTTTCCATCTGGGCTTAAAGGAGAGTTGTAATTTATTTTTTAAAAGTTCGTACTCCTTGTGTATCACTGTTGTGATATTTCTTTCCTATTGTTTGTTTTAATGAAAATTTTAAGTGTGGGAATATACAGGATCAGTATTTTGTGAACTGATTTGATTTATTTAGAAGCAATTAAAAAAAAAAACAGCCTAGAAATTTCTGCAATTTCTTTAACCTTGGAATCAAGGTAATGGTTGGATGACACAAAAGTAATTTTACTTAAGGTAACCTTTAATTAAGACAAGACTTTAGTAAAAGACAAGATACTATAGAGTAGAGCAGCAAGGTAAGTCAGAATTGATTTTAGTTCTGGTTCTTGTACCTTTTCAGTGCTACAAAAAATAGCTAACAGGATACCCCCTACCCTTGTGTCAAGCAATCATTCCTCAAAGCTAACATGCGGTGGGTTAGAAAGAGTTTATGTTGTAACTCTCAGGTCCTGATCCCACAGGAAAAGCTGGCTGTCTTTACAAAGGAAAATGAAATATAAAATTCAAATCCCAAGCAGCATCTTAACAGTGTTTGCTTAGCTTTTCATATCTGGAAGCAATCCTTTTCCTGCTAGACAGCCCTGAGGGAACTGATGATCAGGATTCCATACAGGTGCAGACCTGTACCTCTCAGTTATATTTCATTAATGAGTGAAGTCTTTGCCCTCTTCTGATTATATGACCTTAGATCTCCCTTTCAACGTACATGCACTGTCTCTGGCAGGTGGATACCTGGGTGTCTTGACTTCCCTTACTTAGCTGACATTTCTCCTTGAGCTGGGAAAATATTTTGTCTTTTCTTTAGGTAGCCAAGACCTATTGTGTTTGTAGGCTGATTATATCCAAAAGTCTAAGCCGTTTAATTTATGTTTTCAAGACTGTTTTTGGAATCTGGACCACACCATGGACCATACATATTAAAACATTTCCCGTGTGTACATACAGTCCCATGTACAGAGTCCAGCGCACTCTCATAGACTGAGTACCATGGCATCTTTGGGCATATGATCACAATAGATGGCATCCATTAAAATAGATGACAAAAAGCATGTATCAGTGTGGCTTGAGAGTGACCAGTGCAGTAATGCCTGCAGAGAGGTGTAACCATGTGTTTGAATAGAAATAAACTTTTCTTGTGTGTCTCTGTAGAGCATTACTCCAAGGTACAGTGCTCTGGAAGGCCCTGCATGCATGAACCTAGCAGATGATACTGGGGGTCGCCTGACACTGCCTGAACTGCAGTTTCTCTGTGGCAACATGTTGCTCCATGTAAGATAATATTTTTTTTTTCAAATAGGTGAATTCTCCCAGGATAGAAGTTGTAGGAAAGCATTGGAAAACTATTGGAAAACTACGGAAGGTCAACCAAGACATAGACAAGTATTAAAACCTATGAAAATCTCATTAGAACCAAAGCCTTTTTTTTTTTTTTTTAAAAATGACCAAGATAAAGGCTGTCCTTCCTTTAGCAAGAAGACAAACTGGTAATATGTGTCATGAAGTTGTAGAGCTATAGAGTTGAGTTTTGGGACAGTGTGTCATGGTGTTCTGAGCTCTCTTAATATCCTTTATTATTTTGGTGTGGTTAAACTATGGCATTATATTTCTCTGTAGAAAAATAAAGCAAAAATCAGTTAATTCAGTGAAATAAAATGATGATTACCCTTGAGAGAATTAAATAGCATTCATCAAAAAGAGGCAGAAATCTGTAGAGGTCCAAAGGGTAACCCTAGTGAAACAAGGTCAAAGTATTTTGAAATTTTGATATTTTATGGCTACATCTTTTCTTAGAAGGAATGTAAGAGAAGTACATCTCTAAGAGCAAATAGCTTGAGTGGGGTTTTATTTTCTCTGTGTGTGTGTTTTTGTGTCTTAACAGCCAAATTTCGGATTCTATATGGTTTGTAGGGTGTTGAAACTATGGTCTAAAGTGCTGTATTTGTAAGTAGAATAGTCTCAGTTATGTCTGTCATGAACCAACCATGTAGCCTGTAGAGCAATTTCCTCAATTACTGGAATAATTGAAGGGGGTCTGTTGGGAACATTGGTCTTGGTCTTGTATGGAATTTCACATTTCTCAGTTCAAAGTTTGGAGTTATATAAAAAACAGTCTTTTACCACACATACAGTACATATGTTTCCTATTAAATAGAAGATGATTAATCATTTCCAACAGTGGTAACTAAAGGAGAAACGACATTGATTGCTTTTCATTGTCTGAAATGAGATAGAATAGGGTAAGTAAACAACTTGCTGAACTAAAAGTGTATTTCTTTTCATAATAAACATTGTTATTTTCTACCCCTAGAATTAATTTGTGTGGCCAAAACAGCAACTGAAATGATCCTTTACTACTTTTAATCAGGCTGTGTATTTTAATTTTTTTTTTTAAATTACGTATATATTTCAGGTGGCTTGAAAAAAGCCATTTGTTTGGGGTTTTATTTCCTCTCCTGTTCCAGAGGCAGATTCCTAGTGTTAATAAATTGCTTTAATATGTAGTATTACACTTGTATCAGTATTCTTGATGTGTAATCTGATTTAGTTTCAAAATAAACCCATATTACTTTGATAGAAATATAGGATTAGCAGTTGACAAGAGATTAAGGCCAATTTGTCCTACTGATTAGTTAAGAATTGTGACCTGAATCCTTTACCGAAGAGAAAGTACCATTACAATAAATACATTACCAAGAGCATTAATCAGCTTTTACTAAATAAACTCTGGAGAGTACGCTAATAAATAAATAGACTCTAATTGCAAAGTGAAAAGGCTGACTACTCAGACTTTTAAATATATTTTACTAGGGTGATATATTTTTATTTTTAAATTGCTTTCTTCCACATGTAGGAAAAGATGAGGAAATAAGATAAGTCAATACAAAATTTATGCAGCTCTCCTCAGAGGATTTTCTGTAGACAAGGTAGGTATATATTTGAGTCCTCGTATTTTCATGAAGCTTCTGTGAGAGATGGATGCAGTAAAAAGAAATATATAGCTGAGGTGTCAGAACTGAACTCCAGGCAGTGGTAGCTATGATCTTACACAAGTCCTCTGGAAGACACCTCTCACACACAAAGTGTGGGAGACACCTTATGCCATATATAAACAGAAATTCCAGGCAGATGAGAAGGAAAACCTGTAATGAGACTAGGAAGTAAGAGTAAAAGGTTTAATTTGGGACAAAATGTGCAGATCGTGGACACCAACTGAGCAATACTGCCGGAGTCACAACTTACTCATTGAACTTCATCTCTGTAATATGTAGCTACCAACTCAGTGAGATACACACCTGTGAGACTTCCAGCTGACTGTGGTAGAAGTAAAACTAAATCCCCTGGTTGTAGGCATTTATATGATTAAAACCTCTACTTATCTTTCAAAAAAATACTCTCTGTGTTGCCAACCCTTTCCTTAAAAAGCAACTTACTTATATTACCACTTCATCTCACTAATAAGGAAAAAAAAAGAAGAAAGCTATAAGTGAGATCTGAACATTTAGCTTGACCTTCCACAAGATTTTTTCTTTCAATAATTAGAGGTAAAAATAGAGGGAGAAATGTAGGGTGATCCTTCTTGGTAAGAATAATGATAAGCTATCTTTTCTTATTCAGAGCAGAAGAATTCTCATAAGATCCCTGCTAAAAAAGTATACATCTCATCAAAAAAACTTGAAAGCTGTCTTATTTCTGTTTTCACAGTAAACAAGATTTGGTCTTTGTGTTGTTACATAAGGAAAACCCATCACAGTCCTTCCTGAATTAATTCAATCTGGAGAGCATTTCTTTTTTAGGCTATGTGAGAGCTATTCAATAGAATAATTTAGACTTTCCTTAAGAAAGTTTCAGTTTGGAAACTCCTTTTGGGGTTTTATAATCCCTTAGCATCTGATATAATATATATGAATTTCTTGTTGGATATTCTGTGAAAAAGGGCTCTGATTTCATCCCACTGAAACTTGAGCATGAAAAGAACAACTTTATAGGGAAATTTCACACTTCTACTCTGTCAGTTATTCACTTTTCAGTTTGCCTGAAATGTCTAGGATACGTACCTGTAGTTACAGTTCTGTGTACCTATGTAGTTTATACTTTAGGGAAGAAAATTCAGTTTCATTCATTTCCAGCTGAAATAATTTTTCTAGAACTGTCAATTTTTACATAGTGACCTCAATGACTACTTCTTGTATTGTTCCAGAAGGGTAATACTTATCTACACATCGCTCTGTGAACCACCTTCACTAAAGATCAATGTGCCGTGAGGGGAGATTTACTTCAGGTCTCCAAAGGCCAGCACGAAGAGGGCTGGTGTACTTTGCTCTTGGACAGTTATCAGAAGCGTGGTTTTAGCACCAAAACCAAATAAATATGACATTTATATTTACAGATTCGTTAGGGCTGCATCTTTAATTTAACATTTCATAATAATACAGGATTTCCTTCCTTGTTCTTAAATGGAATGAAGTATTAAAGGTCCTTTAGAAAGTCATATCTCAATACTGAATTTATGTCATTAACACTACCCATGCCATCAACAATACTATTAATACCTTTTTGATAAATGAGTTTTTTTCCTAAGGATAGAAACTAATTTATAAAATAGTTACCTGAAAGTAAAAAACCATTAAAACAGCCCCAAAGGTAAAGGTGGTATTAGAGGCATGCTTTTAGAGTAATGCAGAACAGCTCTCTGGCCTCAACTGGTATGCAACTTAAGTGGATGTTGCAGTAATGTTGCAGGATGTTGAGTAATCTGTGCTTCTCATAGGATAAAATAGGGAGGTAAACGTTACAGTACTTCTACTTGTAAACCCCACACAAGATACACAGCTCAGGGGAAATTACGCAGATACTGAGAACACAGTTGTGTGGGCTCTTCATACTACTGGACTCTTCATGCTGATGTCCCTCATAATGAACTGGGATATGCCTCCTGAGGATCTCCAGAACATTTAGACGGGCTTTGTCTCCCATGGAAGAAGTATGATGATGCTCTCACTCAAAACTTGTATGTGCCACTAACAGAAAACTAACAGAAATGGTATTAACAACAGAGTAATTTAAAATTAACTAAGTGTACCAGTGATGATCCACAGAAAATACACAAGCAACCATTGGATCAGGAAACTGAACCCTCTGCTCACAAACAAATTACCCTAACCATTAGCCTACAGTCACGGCTCTCTTATCAGCACTTTATTTGACCTATTGGGTCTTCCTTTTTTCTTTTTTTGGGTGCTAGCAAAAACTTCAGTTTGCAAAATAGTGCATATCAGGCACGTGTCGGATGCTGTGTGCCAGGTACTCTCCAGTAAAGTGGGAAATGTTCTAGTCTTCTCCAGCACGGGAGGGGCTCTGAACCCACATGTCCCTCCATCATGGATACATCCTCTTGACTGCAGCATAAAACTGAGATTTGGTTTCTGCTTCTCTAGAGATGTAATAAAAGAAAGCAGTGGCCAAACCTACATTTCTTGAGCAGAAGCCTATAGATGCAGTTTGTAAAGCTTACAGACTTGTCCCTGAGGCAGAATGTGCAGGACCTGTGTTTTCTGAATGCTGATATGTATGATAGGTCCCTGCTGTCTCCATGTTGGCAAGAGTCAGTGGCTTCTCAACATACACAGAATCAAAATTAGAGGTAAAATTGGGATAAAAAGGCTATTTTGGGACAACTTTGGCACCACAGTGGTTATGAGCAGGATATTTCACGTTTCTTTCTTTGGAATGAGATGCCAAATTCCTGTGCATTTTAGGCACCTATATCCATTTTTAAACCATTTTTTGTTCATATCTGACCTTTGCAGTCTGCATAGCGAAGTGAGCTAAACACAGGGAAAGATAAGAGAGGAACAGAAAAGAAGTTACCTGAGACCAACAGAAGTCAATGGAGAGTTAGAATATAAGCCCCAAACTCGCCAAGTCCCTATTCCATGCTTTTGCATCACAACAAAAAAGAATTTGTGAAATATTTTTTTCTGCCCTTCTGGGTATATGTTATGCTTCTTAACTACACTATTGGACAATTCCAGGTTAATTTTTTTTTCCAATTTTAATGTAGTTAAAAACATCCTTATACTTAGCAATTACCAAATGCTTTGGCAATGGATATTGAGGGTTTTGAAGAAATCACAACTGCATCTACATTCAGTGGAAACTTGAGAATCTAGTTCAAGCAGTGCAGTGGTGAACTGCGTATTTTTGCTACAGTCTCTTTTTTTATATTTTAGTAGTTTACAACTGAGGAATTGCTCCAAGATTTTTTTCTTTAATGTCAGCACAGGTTTAGTTACTGCATTTTGATTATTGCTTGAACAAAGTGATAGGATTTTTTCTAATACTGTTAGGCATATGTGAGTTCTGTTAAACTCTCTCTTCCTGCTCCACGAATACAGTAAGAAGCAAAAAATTGTCGTTGAGAACATGTCACAGAAGGAGGAAAACATGCAAGTTGTTCTCAAACTATTCCTAATGAAGCATGTTTAGGAAAAGGTGAATGATTCCTTAACAATGGCAAAATTTTATTTTTTTGCTCATCAGCAAAATAATTTGTGTTTGGCTCTTTGTGTATTTGCATAAGATGAACAGAACCTTTGGGAGATATTTTCTTAGCAGTCCTACTTTTTGTTGTAAAGTAATCAAAACATAGTCTCTTTAACATTGGGAGGGGGATTGTCTTATACCTATTTTTAGGAGTTTTTCTGATGCTTGAAAGTGCTTGTAGGAATGACACTGAATATTTTTATTGCCATGATCTTTTCATTACAATATGAAATGTTAAACTATATCCACTATCTTACATGGATTAAAACTCTGCTCCAAAAGTTACATTCAGATTTTATCCAATTTTGTAACTACAGTACTCTAATATTTAGGTTTTGCCATTGTCTAGGTAGAATTTGGTGCCAGCAAAAATTAGTTCAGTCTACGAAATCACATTGAGACTTAATTGAAAATATTCCCAGTAATATGTACTCTTCTTGTTACTATTTGCTGCAGTAAGACCTGTCAAGAATAGATTTGTACTGTGGAGGAAAACATTACTTCCCTGTGATTAACTAAATTAATTAATTGTTACCAACATTACTGAGTTTTTTATAACACGGAAATCTTAAGTATTTTTCAAAATGTAAATTTAACACAATATGTTGTGTGAAACCTGCTGTGATTAAGGCAGTGCCTTATTTAACTAATATATTAAGTGGAAAAGATAACATAGGAACACCTTACAAAATAGAACTGATTTTTATAGAAACTCTGCATTGTAGATGTTCTAAATCCTATAAACTACATGTTCTATCAAGGCAATGTTCTACTTTTGATTTAATACAGCATAAAATATGCTATGATATATGAACATCAGAAAAATTATTTATAGATCTGTTTTAATTTAATAACTGAAGTAATTAACTCATCGCTTTCTGAATTTTATCAGTAACAAGTACTTTTTTGCAATAATCATTCATATAAAAGTTATGACTTGATTAAATGTCAACATTTTATAATTTTGACGTCACTTTTTAATATTTGTTTTAATATTTTCAGTCATTTCAACAGTATGCAAGATTGGGTAGTATTTTTGAAACCTCTTTGTTTCACAAGTTGTACTGAGCTCCCTGCTCTTCTCGGGCATATCTGCAGAGCAGGGATACCACTTGTTTCCTTGGTGGAGTTTGTAGGCAGCTGAAAAGTTGTTTCAGTTTGTGATGTCTGTATAGCATGAGTTGCATTACTTGACTGAAAATTGAGCTCCCATCCAGAAGATGCAAATGAAATTGTCTCATATGAATATGTGTAACTTGGAAGAAGAAAAAGGTTTAAGCAGACTTTTTATTATTTGCCTGTTGTAAAGACATTCTTATTTTACTTTTGAGGTGGAATACTATTTCTGAATGTTGGAAACTAGCTGAGTACTTGTGTTTGCTATTAAGCAAATGAGTAGTTCTACTGAGGTTAGTGGTATATATGAGAGATACTGACCCTCACAAAGACAGGGAAGATATGTCAATCCACTTTTCACACAAAAGTAATCCTGTTTCTGCTTCAGCTCTCTTTCTTTGTTAGGACCACTACAGGATGAGAACCAGAGAAACCCTTCAGCTGTCTCACTGTTGCCATTACTTCACTTTGTGGTTTAACTGCACCATCTTATCAATAGCCAAAGTCATTACTTCATCAGTAAATGAACAGAAATGCCAGGAAGGGTAGAAAATCACTCCCAGTTAAATAGGTAAAATACATGAATGGAGAGACCTGTTTGTTCATTGTGCTGTTCCACCAGCTCCCCAGTGGCTGAAGACCATACTGCCATAGGAGTTACCTTTAAAAGCACCACTTCTCAGCTAGCAAGCAAGCTGAGACCCCTCATATTCTGTTAAGATACCAACAGAAGCCAGGTGCCAGTAAGAGCTACTCATTAGAGGTCAGGCTGCATGAAAATGAACAGATCAGTCAGTTCAGTTGCTTCCTTACAGAGAGGTCTGTAAGTGCTCAGTGCATAGTAGAAGTCATTAACTTGCATGTCTTTTCCTATTCCGTTTAAGCAACTGCTTTCATGCAGCGTGTTGGCAGATTATAGGAATTGTTGAACAGAACCCCACTGGGAAAAGGATTCTTTGCAATTTTGAAATGAATTTTCTCAGATAGTCCAAGCTGGATCTTGGCTTTTGCCACCCTGCTTGTCTCTTCTCAGTGGGGAGATGAATCTAAACATGTGCCAGCTGTGTCCGTGTTGCATATTCTCAGCTTTCCTGGATTGAGGAAGAAACTTTCTGTCATTTGATTTGACCTTGGTGCCATCCTGTACTCATCTGGCATTTGAAAATAGTTAGTATATATGGAAAGGAATCTGAAGATCCCCTTCTGGAAAGACCTCTAAAGCTCTCAATATTATGATCAGTTACAGTTACATCTGTATAGATAAACAAAAAGACCAGGGTCTGTCTCTGGTTCTGAGAACAAGATCTGGCTAATGTCCACATGGCTAACCTATCTTAAGCTTTTCTCAGAACAGGCTTGCCTCATCCCTAACATCTATTGGAACTCTACTATGCCCATGCTGTCCCCTGAACTGCTTTTCTGGGAAAGCTCTGCTGACAGGAGTCAAAATAGTGGCAGGGAATGGGCTAAGAAATCATGAGGATGGTTATAAGTCAGTGATCTGCCCTTGTAGACTTTGGTACTAGAAATATAGCCAGAGAAAATTAGTCTTATCCAGTCACCGCTCCATGATGGAGGATTTATTGGCCTGTGTGCACCCTCCATAATACCTTGTAGTTTTAGAATGCCTTGGCTGATTTCATCTACATTTGAATGAGTAGACCACAAAGATAATTAAATTCAGGAGGATGAGGTGGATGGCAGAGCAATGTACTCGTAATACTTACCTGCATGTAAATCCTACTGCAGCCTCTATCTCCACATTAATTATTCTGAGTTTTATAGCTTTGTGCTTCATAATTCTTTTTTATTTTTACATATACATAGAGGTACAGACAGGATAGAAGTGGCTGAAATCACCATCAGTGATCACACAGGTAAAACTCATTAAAATCCTTGAATTTATATTCCATTTAATTTTTTGGCATATCACCAAGAATTCTGTTCTCATCTGAAAATACTTTGTAGGTAGCTAATTAGCCATTTTTAGCTAATTGGCATTCCTTCCCTTTAGCAGACTTAACTGTGTTTTCCAGTTTCACCTTCAGCCCATCAATTCCTGCTATTTCTCCTCCTCTCATCCTGAGTTATGGCATGTCTGTGTCTAAATACCAGAGAAGTGAACACACTGTTGCTTTTTTTTGTTTTTAGCAAAGAGAGAGTTTGGATTTCACTGGAAATAAGTAGCCTTAACATGGAAGCAGACATGAAAGCACTGACCTTGAAGTTTTCTAGATTCCAGAAAAAAGACTTGAGAATTAAAAGTATTAAGAAGAAACTGCTCTATCAATTCTTATGAAAACAGATGCCCATAAGACATTGGTCTTAAATCAGTATGAAAGGAAGGTACTAATATCATAGGATAATACTGATATCAAAGGAAGGTAGCAAGGTATATCTGACTAGTAAAAATCTACAGATTCAGGATGAAGGGCTCAGCGTCTGTGGCTGGTAGCAGTCAGCCTGTTGAGAAGATTTTCATCAAAGATGAACTGCAGCCTGAAAGCAGAAGAGATTGGTGAGGATGAACAACAGCAGGAGGCAGACTTTATTGTGAGAGAAAGAGTCAAGAGGTGAGGGAAGTGGAGTATAGAGAAATTCAACAATAATTTGAAAGTGCAAGGAGAAGTAGGTGCACACGGGAGAGGTCTAAATGACAGCATGGGTTTGACTGTGGGTTAGACTCTGGGAATCAGGAACAAGAGAGTTAGAGGAAGAATAGCAGCTGGGGAGGACTATAGCAAGAGAGAAAACCTTTTGTGAAGGAGAACTGTGTAGCACTGCTTGAAGTGACTAGGAAAATCCTTCTGAGAAAGCAGAGTACACAAGTAACTCAGAAATTCCTTTTTTTTCTGAGATATCATTCTTTGTTCTCCCCCATTCCTCGTAATCCTTAAATAATTTTCTGTTACTCTTTGGCCTCAGTAATTATTTATTGTTAGTGTATCACCTGTTTGTTTTTAATATTGAAGAGTTATAAAAGTGTTATAGTTTCTAATAGGCAAGAATAGTAATTGAAAATCACTGCTTTGTTGGGGACAGGAAATCAGATTATAGTTTCATAGGCCCATCCTCAATGCAATAAAGAAAAATAAGACAGCTTACTATATTACTACTCATATATCATTTTATTACAAATATTCTATTTATTTTGAATTAAAGTTTATCTGTATTTTTATTTGTTGCCTTAAGATGCCTTTTAAGGTGCCTTTTTGAAGATCCCATTTGGTAATGAAAAGTAGTGGGAAAATGTCCAATTCTTTGAATAAAAATTTTGATTCAGCAGTCTCAAGAAAGAAAGCTCGATTTAAATGTGTTTGAAATGTGCACCCAAGTTTGAGATGTACACAATTCTCAAGTACGTCAAAAGTACATGTCAAAGATATATGAATATACACATATATACACATATATATACTGTCTATATACATAATGAGTTTTTTCCTTTCTTCCTAACTTCAGTTGTTCTGCAGATATTAGATGGATTGGAGCCTGCTCATCTCCTCTCGACAGAGCAATAACGTCAGCTCTCTTACTCAGCATACTGCACTTCTTGACCAAACTTCCTAAATCCCTGGAGCTCTCTTATCTCTCCCACACCCCCTGCTAGTGGGAGACAAGCTGTGCAAATGGGACTGGCACAGTCCAACATGAGCTCAGGCTCCTTCATGGGAGCACTGATTTGCAGCTCTTAGCAGACATTTGTTTTCATTAAACCTGTAGGACACTAATACCTTTAATATCTCTATCTACTGTGGAACTTGAATGCAATTGTTCCGTAAGTTCAAAAGTTAATAAGGAAAAAAAAATACCCACACGGGCAGACAGCACAACCATATAAGAACCTTTTCCTTAGGAAATGTCTAGAAATGGCACACTTAGCTTTCATACATGACAGCTGCAGTTACCCTGTCAGGCTGCAGCACTGGGCTCTCAGTGCATCAGGACAGGACAGTTAGTATTGATAGTGTATTTCTCATTTTCTCATTTTCTCCTTTTCACTTCTCAGCCTGGGCTGAGCACGGAATTGCCAGCCAGATCCTTGAAGTGGGTTGGGTGCTTGGTCATGAAGTTTGTTACGTCTTTCTGAGACGTTATGTTGTGAATTGGGCTTTCAGTCAAATTCAAAGCCAAATCTATGCAAGTGAAGCTAGTAAATTAATTTCTTCCTAACAATTAATAGTATATTGTAGATAGTATATCTGTGTTATTTTAAAAAATGTAACTCACGCAACATACAGCAACTAATAACTTCATGCCAGTAAGGTCTTTGGTCCTTTCTTGAATGGGCTGTCTGAGAATGAATACCCTTGCTCTGGCATTGGCAATGGCTAGCTGGATTAAGAGTTCTCTGTTTCTATTTTCTGTAATTCTCCCAGTGAAAACTGCTATTTTCCTTATATGTGATAGATATTATTTTGATTTAACTGGTTCATTCCTGTGTTCCAAACTGAGACATGGTGAGAGGGTCACCATATAACGGTGTCTGCACTGACACTTTCTCTGGCAGCCATGCAACAGCTTGATTTCTGTGACTTTTCTGTGCAAGTTCTTCTGTACTCTGTTAGTTCTTCAGTTAATTTTGTAATAAATTTGCAGTAAAAAGGGTATGGGACTTTTTCCTTCTGACCTATTAAGAGACAGCTTAAGAGAGAATCTACAGATCCTTCTCCATATGCAGATCATGTAGAAAATTTAATATATTTCAGGCATGAGTGAAGAGAGCCATAGAAGTGATCCAGAAGAGAAGAGATTCACATGCAGGTGTGGAAATTATTTCTTAGTGATGACTATTACTCCCACCCACTCCTTACCAGATTGGAAATGCACTAAAGCTTTGTTATGCAAAAGACTAAGTCCTAAGCAGGAAGAAGATCAATTGAAAGAATGAAATGAAATGAAATGAAATGAAATGAAATGAAATGAAATGAAAGACTTCACCATTGATTATTCCTGGAGTTGTTTTTTCCTGTTACTTTCTTCAGCAGTTTATGACTGATGCTTGCTTAGCTTAATAAGCATGGAGTACTTATTTTCACTAGTCGGGAGTATGACACAGGGATGATGAGACTTCATATTGCTGCTTTCAGGGCAATAAGAGATTAGCCTTGGCCCGTCTGTAGAAAAAAATTGTAAACAATGTGGTTTTTAAGGCAAACACTATTCTATAGTAACATCCTTCCCCAAAAGCAGGCAAGTCCTTTTTTTATGCTATACAGTTCTGTGCTGTATACACATTTCTTTTCTGCAGCCCAGGATATCTTGGTTTCTTCTGTACGTTGGCATGCCCTCATGTAGACTGTAGTTAAAATAATCTACCTTACCTACTGCTCTGACAGACTTTCTCTCTCCCTTTTTATCCCCATAAATTTAACCTCAGTATCCTGAACTTCAACATCCTTCAGGATTGTTCCTCTTATGTTTACTCAGTTTTGTTTCTCATCAAGTTATTTCTGTTCCTGTCACTCTGACAGAAAATCTAGATCCACAGACAGCATTTAGACTGAATAAAAATTAGCCAAAGACATCTGTTCGCAAGTGTGGGTAGACCGTGGCAAGGAGTGTATTATCAATACCTGTTTAGATATCATTTATGAGTAAATTCACAGAATCACAGAATGGCAGGGGTTGGAAGGGACCTCTGGAGATCATCTCGTCCAACCCCCCTGCTGGAGCAGGCACACCTAGAGCAGGGGGCACAGGAATGCGTCCAGGTGGGGTTTGAATGTCCCCAGGGAAGGAGACTCTCCACAGCCTCCCTGGGCAGCCTGTTCCACTGCTCTGGCACCCTCACAGGAAAGAATTTTTTTCTCATATTGAGGTGGAACTTCCTGTGTTCCAGCTTGTGCCCATTGACCCTTGCCCTGTCATTGGGCACCACTGGAAGGAGCCCAGTCCCATCATCCTGACACCGACCCTTTAGATATTTGTAGGTATTTACGAAATCCCCCCTCAGTCTTCTCTTTCTCTTCTCAGGCAAAATTCCTTTGCTTCATAACAAAATACAGGCTTGCACACTTATAAAAGGTAAATGGTCCTTGTTTTACAAATCTAGGCCCTCAGGCTTAGGTTACGTGGTTGTTCAGTGGCTAGGAAACAAAATGGGGCATGTGAACAGTGTTTCCACCCCATGAAAGAAGGAAGGGGAAATGAAGAATGTTTATTATTGGACAAGAAAAGGATTGCTCTCTCACTTTGTTTACATATACATATACAGCGCTATACTTTGTGGACAAAAATATTTAGATTATAATAATTCAACAAGGGAGGTAAGATGAACATTCAGAAAAGAAATTTTTGGGGGGGATACTGTTCAGTGTTCAATGGAAGTAATTTTTATCCAATTACTCCTGTGCATGGTTGATGTGTAAAGTGCCTAAAATGATTCTGACCAACCGGCACTTCTGTTATGTCATCAGCTCTCTGACTGCTTTGACAGGAATATGGTTTTCTGCACACTTGGCGCTCTTCCCACTTCCCGAATATATGTTGAACCTTCACTCATATCATCTGATGGGCATTAACAATAAGCCAATATACTTCCTACTCATACATCTGTGCACCTTACTTTGTCTTATAACACACACACAAAAAATTTTAGTTTTATCCTAGCCATTAACAGGTGATGTTTCGATACCTTTCTGAACATTATTGTATTTTACTTCATCTGGTCGTAATAAATCCTCAGAATTAGTAAGTTATGTTGCAAGTAATTGCATAATACAGTCTTAATAATTTAGAGAACTACTGTGTTTCCTTCTATTTTGTGAAAGCAAACTATACTGTATTGTTCATAAAAGTGGTAACTTGCAGTAACAGAAATACAATATAGACACACTGCTGGGGAATTATATCGGCAAAGGAACAGGCATAAGCAGAGTGGAGCCATTTCACAATACAAAAGTTTATGCCAGTGAATGCCATGTTTTCCTTCTGAAAAATTTTTAATACAATAACAAAACTCTTAGCATAGAATGATAATTACAATGTTACTTCTATTTGTACTGAAAATAAATCACCAGTACAGACAGACATTTGAGAACCATAAAAGGAACAGGAATGCGACTTCATTCCACTCTCAAATTCATCATTTAGAAGTTCTGAGCACATACATTATCTTTTGATTTTGCAGAAGTATTTAATACAATGTTAAATAATAAATGTGTGGTCTTGAGAGTGCAGCTTTTTAAAGAAAAGGTCACTAAAAGCATCTCAGTCACAAGGAAGAACAGATGTGTTCCTTGCTATTGAACTCCAAAGCTCTTTTAGAAATCTCTTAACCTGATTTTCATATGACCACTAACCCAGATTCATCATATTCAGTACTTATGATGATAATATTATTTTGTATAAGCATCATTATTTTTTACCCCAATTAATCTGCATTTAACTGTTTCCTCCCACCACCTTGCTGACTGAAAAGATTGTTTTGCAGTCATATCCACATATTCACATTAGTTAATCTTCCTAAACAGGATTGTTGCAAAGAATCAGATCCTGAGGGTTACTGCACCTTTATCACTCTTGTAAGAGTACAACAAAGCAGGGTAGTTGACACGAAGCATCTAATACCTCTTGATGAGTGACAGAAGACTAAAGATATTAGTATGGCCAGCTGCAAATGCTAAGTCTCTTCAAACTTGATGGATTCAGAAGTCCTGCAGCAAGGGACCCACAGCCTCAGTGACCCAAGAAGTGCCTTCCAGCCATGTGTTCTGGACTGCCCCTGTCCCCAAAGTACTAGGTCAGATTTTTTTGTTCAAACTGAACCTGACATAAACTGAGGCTAAAGAATCCTCTCTAATGAAACAATTGCTTTCTAAATACAGTCAATTATTATATAGCTCACAGAGCAAACTTTATTTAGTACTATGATTCTCAGCAAATTTCTTTCCTTCTCTTGGGAAGTAAAGGATTTTTTTTCATATAGTGCTGTTTTTAATAATTAAAAATTCTTTTATTTTGTAAATTTCAATAATCCTATATTTGAGATAAAGATAGTTCTTTACAAAGTCTAAATTAAATTATTACTTTTACTTGGAGTCCTCCGGGATTAAAAACTACAATTTCTTCCCTCCTAGCTTCCCTTTCTCTTCAAAATCCTAAGACAAAACATTCACAGGCTCCCCTAAAAGTCAGTGATTTCTGTTCTCCAAGTGGAACTACATTTGAAAGTGAAGGATCCTTTTCTAAAAATACCCTGCTCTTACATCTTTCCTGTTTGATAGATTAGGTATCACTGATACTCCCTAGTGGTATAATTACAAAAGGAAGAGGTAGTTCTTGAGGTAGACATGATGCAAAATACATAAGTCTTAACAGTTTAAAAGTACCTGTTTAGGTAGCTTTTGGGTGCTAATTTGTGTGTTTGAGTTAAACTGTGAATCAGAGATACAATGTCCTCTCAGAAGATATAAAACAGCCTTCATGTTAAGGTTCACACACAGTTTCTAGAAGCAACCTTGGATATCATATCAAGATGTAGGACAGTACTGAGAAAGCACAAACAATCAAAAGAAAATATTAGTCTGATCAACAGAAAATGCAAAAGCACTTTTGGTGACTGTCGATATCAGACCTGCTAAATCTTAGGTGCTAAGCAGACTCCCTCTTTTGTGCTCTTTTATTTCCTCACAGCATCTGGAGGTCATGCCTTGCTGTGTAGTTGTTGGGTCTCTGTCCCATGAGTGCACCTCACCTGGCAGACAGAGCTGGCTGGAGAGTACCAGCTGGAAGGACCTGCTTCCCCGCACCTCGGGGAGCACATTCAAGGAAAAGGCAATGGCCAGAAAAGGCAACGACCACATTACTTGATGTTTTGTCAGCTGAAAACCCAGTCAAATTTTCTATAATGTGAGTCATGTGTGTTATCTGGGCATTTGGTAGGAGCCCAGAATATAACCGAAGCCTCTGTGGTCTCTATAATGGAATCACAATAATAAAAATAGATACATTTCTCTGCTAGTTTCACCCTATCCAAAGGAATAAATTCAGTCTGTTCTGAACTCAATGGTAGCTCCACAAATCCCAGGAGATAACGCTCCCAGCACAGTCTCCTGAAGCTGCCCCAGTCTGTGTCCTCTGTCTACTTTTCCCTGCCTGGACGTATTGGCAATTTCCCCATGTGCACACTTTTGATATGCTTACTGCAGTTCCCTTTCACAACTAACTTCTGTTTCAAATCTTTTATCCTCTATAAGAAAGCCCAGCCTTGGTCATACCGAATTCAAAAGAAGAACTACTGCACCCATTACTTGTCTTCCAACTGACCTGTTTGTTTAGCTGCCTGTGGCAAAAATCCTTTTTTCCTAGGGTGCTGATCCTGCACGTGGCAGTCCAGGAGCGTTTATGTCCCTGCAGACTTTCATTAGTATCACCAGATCTCTGCAGGCATTAGGGTTTGTGTCTATGGTTCCTTTATGTGACTTGAGCCAAAGATTTTACTTGTAACGGTCATCCACCTAGCTCAGTCTCTTCTGGCTAGCCCAAACTGCATGGAAGGGAGGTTTTTTTCCTTCCGGTTGAAATTTGGCAGTGATGATCAGTGGTTTCTCTAAGTCCCATATAAAAATTAATTGCACAATTTGCATCCAATCACAGATCAAGGTGTTTTCTAGTTAAACGTATATATCTTTGATCTGTCATTTGATGATGTGTACCTAAGAAGCAATTGCTTTTATTTTGTCATTCATTTATATATCATCTTCATCTAATGTTTCAGTGGTGCCCAACGACAGGACAAGGGGCAATGGGCACAAGTTGGAACACAGGAAGTTCCACTTAAATATGAGAAAAAACTCCTTTCCTGTGCGGGTGCCAGAGCAGTGGAACAGGCTGCCCAGGGAGGCTGTGGAGTCTCCTTTCCTGGAGACATTCAAACCCCACCTGGCCACGGTCCTGTGCCCCCTGCTCTGGGTGTGCCTGCTCCAGCAGGGGGGTTGGATGAGATGATCTCCAGAGGTCCTTTCCAGCCCCTACCAGTCTCTGATTCTATGATTCTTTCTCCAGGTCTGTTTGTTGGCTTCCTCTGATGGATCTCATTACCTGTTTGCCAACATCTTAGCTACTAATTTTTCTTAATTCTGTCATGAAATTTTACCTGTCCTCAAAGACTCTCCTAGCTAGTTAGTCTAAAAAGTTTTCCCATTTTTCTCTATAGTTTCATTTTGTCATATGGCAGTAAAATGGTCCAGGTTTATAATTTTCTATCTGTGTTTATCATACGTGAATTTGAAATGGGATTATCTGATACACCACAGTCCTGCTGGTTATAACACAAAGCAAGCAGAGATCCTGAGTCAAAGTTTGTATACTGAAAGAGTCATAGGTCCCAGAGTCCAAGTACCCAGAGCTGGTCACTGCTTTCTCAGACCACTGTCTGAAGACAGATTTTTATGTGTTGAGGCTTTCCAAAATAGAAGGGAAATATTTTCATTACTCTTTACAGCTTAGAAGTTATTCAAAAACTAGGTTCATTTCTTATTAAGTCACCTTAAATTGAAACTGTGATTTAGTGTTTTCCTGCCTCTGTTTTGACTCCACGGTCAAACTCCTATGGGTTGGGGTTTTTTTCCCCAAATATGAAGTTAAAATTATTAGGAAAATAATACAACAAAGCAGAGCAGAAAAATATAATGATTCTGTTCTATGCATCTCTGATGGTCCAACAGCTTCAGAAAGTGCACAGAGCTAGAGCAAGTAGGGAGAGATGCAGCAAGGGTTATGAAAAATTTGGAATAAGATTTTTCAGTTCAGAAAAAATTGACTGAAGGAGATGACTGAGGGCTGTAAGGTCAGGAATACTCTGAAAAAGTCGACTACAGAATTAATTATTCACTGTTCTCACAATGCAAGAACTGGGGCATTGCAGGCAATTACTAGGCAAATAAGCAAGAGGAAGCACTTCTCCACAGTACAAATTTAAACTGTAAGATGTGTTCTATAGGATACTGTATGGACTTGATGTATATACTGGCTCAAAAAGAGATTAGACAAAATGAGGTGGGTGGGACCTCACAATGGCAATTAAACACAAAAACCTCTAACTCAGAAAGCCTCTAAACCAGCAGTCGGTGAAACAGAGGCCTGCCTTCCTGTGCATTTTTCTTCCTTACACACATTTCTTAGGCATTGGTAGTAGCCATGCTGACAGAGACAGTACTGAATAATTGGACCTTTGGTTTTTTCTGATACCGTCATTTTCATTTTCTTATGTTTTGTCCATATTTTCTCTGGTCCGGGACATGAAAACAGCGGTCTGATTATTAGACTATAGGGGTGCTGGAAATGAGAATTTTGTGTGATTTATCCAGCATGGCAGATTCAGGTCTATAGAAACATCTCTTTTTTCATCTCTTTGAAGATTTCACCCGTTATAAGTTTTATTTGGCTTTTTGCAAAGTCTGAGTAGTTCATATCAAAGCTGGTTTTCATTATCCCAGATAAACAGCTTACTATTGTATTAAGCTATTTGTCTTTAATCCTGTTTACAAATACTTATCTCTCCCCGAAGAACAATATTCTAACCATGATCTTAGCTTAATTATAAAAGATTAAAAAAAAAATAGGTGCATAATTCAGCTGATTTCTATGCTTACCTTCTGTGATACCTCAAATTTAATGTTAACCTAGAGAGGTTCATGGAGTAACTCCATATTTGCACAGATGTAAGCAAAGCCAGGGGGTGGCCCCATGTCTTTAGTAGACACTGACACCAACAGTTTAACTGCAGTCTGTACCTTTCTGTTATGTATCACATTGCACAGAGTAAAATAAGGTTTAAATTCAAATTCAAAACATGGTCTGAATATTTACAGGAAAAGCTCTTCTCATATAGTTATTTTTCACATCTGTGCTTAAAGAATATTTTTCCTCTTTTTTATGCATACAGGCCTGAACTTATCTATGTATTAAATTACCCCAAATCTGAAGATACTCCTCAAACTAAACACAAAGATATTAAGATTACTAAACATGGTGGAACTGAATGAGGGTAACATATAGAGAATATTAGGAGAAGTTTATTAACTAAACTATGTTAAAACATTAACTAAAGGTCCACATTGTAAAAATTAAGAAAAGAGTCAGCTATCTTTGACGCACTACATAATAGGCAGACGTAGAAAAACTGTATTCAAATAACTCATTTGCATTAGTGGGTTGCATCTATTCTAACTGAATTTCGCAGAGCTCTCTAAACAAGAATGCTGGTGCAGAATTCTGATGAAAGTCTGACATTTGTTAAATCCACAAAAGATTATTTTAGAAAGTAACAATAGCGAGTATTCATACAGAGAAAAAAAAAGGAATTTTAATTAACAAAATGTGTATCTATTTTATTTTCTTTCTGAAACAAAGGGAAGCGGGGTAGGGGGGAAGAAATAAGCAAAGAATTATTGGCTTGACTTTTAGGGTTCTGAGAATCCAGAGTTCCTGACAGATTCCTCCAAAAGAAGTGGGAGGGAGAGTTTCTCAGCTGCTCTGCAAAATAGCTTATGTACTATTCAGCTGAAATTTATGGAGAAAGGCTTAACAATAATATATGTTTAACAAAAACTTAGTTATATTGATTATCTGGGGGTTATTTTTAGCATATTGTTTATATATAAGGAAATTTCAAATCAATTATACATTGTCTGTGAGATATGGCAAACAGATAGGCTCTCGTCCTGATTGTTTTTCTCAGTCTATCATGAACTCCTACGCTTTCTGCAGTATAAAACCATTAAAAAATTATATAGACACAAGTGTGTGTGAATAAACACAAAATGTGTTTCTGTGTATTTTTATATATGTATAGAAGTATACATGTGCATATAGATGGACACACATGTATATGCTACAAAGGAGCAGTCACAGCAATGCTAGGCATCCCCATCTGGACTGGGAGGTGGGAGGCAACCTGCCTATTTGATCTATCTGTAAATTGGCCTGTGGGCTTCTGGGTGGGTAAGTCAGAAGGAGTTGTATGTTGTGCTACCTTGCACTCTGTTGAGTTCAAAGCTTGATGTGCCTTAACTATACTAGTCCAATAGCCTGAAAAGGTTTGAGAGCCTCTTTTATGTAGCTGACAGTCACCAGCAGTATTGGTCATTTGGGTTTCTGCCATCTTCTAGGTTTGGTTCTATTATTTTTATGGCTGTATGTAGTTCCTAAGTAAGTCTGTATGTTTTCTATTTTCAGTTAACATTGGCTGTTAGCTTCTCCAGGACTGAAAATTCAGTCATTTGCCATAGTTGGTATTCTGGCATTACAATCTGCTACAATCAGATTGTTTCAAATTTTTCTCCATTGACTACAGAGGGAGCTTAGGTAGCTGGCTTAAACTGGACTCCTACTTCTAATATGCAGAAGTGAAACAAGATGAATCTTGGTGCATGTCAGTGCCACACAGCATAGCACTGTCATAAGTACCTGAGATGACTCCAGACAAACAAGTGACATATTCTGCAGAACTATTTAGCCTGGCCAAACCCAGCACTGATGCAGTTTCCAGTATCCAAGCTGGGGCTAAAGTACCAGCTCCATTGTGCTGCATAAGTAAACACATTATGTCACACAGCATAATCTGTTTAGAACTTTTTTTGTCTTTCTTTTTAGTTAGAGACTCTCCTTTAGTTTCTAACCCAGAGAAACGCCTTTGCACTTAGATGCATCACCACTAGCAATGGGCACTGCTGTGACCCTTGAAAAAGAAGAGAGTTACTGGATTTTGTACTGTTAAATGGACTGCTCTTTATTAGAATGATATTGGTGCTGTTTTTTAATTTAAAATAGCTAATACAAGCGGATAAAGAAAAGGCATGCATTTCACTTTTCTTCTGCTGGGAACATCATAGTCACAGAATCATAGAATGGTTTGGGTTGGAAGGGACCCTTAGAGGTCATCTAATCCAACCCCCCTGCAGTGAGCAGGGACATCTGCTAGTCCTCACTCAGTAAGCCAGTCTGAATTTATATGACTGAAATGGAAATTGATACAGTGTCTCATAATATATACATAGGTAGGCAACGATTAGTAGGATGTTATTTCCTAATATATTTGAAATATTATATGCTGATGGAGGTTATCCATATGAAGGAAGTTTTTGCTGCTGATTTACTGAGGATGATGTAAATTTGGTGCCATTTCTTTCTATTCTGCAGCCTGTGATTTTTATTTACTGTGCCTTTTGGACTCTAAGATCTTCTGAGCAAAAACTCAAACTGTGAGTTCACACAGTGTCTTCCATATTCAGGTCCATCTAGATTTATCATTATGCAAACATTGACTAAATATGACAACAAAAAGTAGCCAGCTGAAGCTAAAGGACCAACACTTTGAAATACAGTAAACCAGCAAATATAGCATAATCCTAGGAAAAACGACCAAAATGGTGAACATTATTCACAGACCCATGCTCATGTGCGTTTTTGCAGATGAAGAGAAGTGGCTTGGGGTTGAAATCAATGAAATATCTCTCACCTCTTATTTTCAGTCATTTACACTTTAGGTGACAGCCTAAATTATACCTGAAAGATACTGAACCACATATCTGAGGAAGCTTTGGAAAGTCAGTCAGTCTATGAATTTACTGTTTTGATAGTTTATGTGAGCCATAAGTATTCCTTATGTGCATGAGCTGTGTGTATTTTCGACACACCAGAACTCCTCAGGTAGCTGAAGCAAAGTGATTTCTAGACATTCTCTTCCACACACCGACTTCCGTTTAGAAGCAGCCCAAGGCTGGAGACTTTATGGCTTCATTAATTTCCTTCAGTGTTACTAGCAAATGGCAGTTTGAAAAATATTTTGAAGGTATTTGCCTCTTTGTATATTAGTACATTTCTATACCCATTTAAAAAATATTTCCTCTAAAGAGATTTTTCTAAAAATTTAAGAGGGGCTGTATAGTGTTGAAAGGGTGGCAAGACTTTGAACACCAAGGATTCAGTCTTCTCAACAGACTTGATTCAGTTCATTATCTGTGGAAGACTTTAAAGGAGATGTTTAAAGCCCTGTATGCAATGTGGAACACTAGCAATCGCAAAGCACTTTTCTTAGGACTTTCACTTTGCATCTTTTTCCATGACTCTGATGTGCAGTGTGCAATCTGATGCACTATTTGTTTGCTGTTTGTAACCAAGTTACAGGAGAGGTAATCCATGCAGCCCAACATACCCTGTAACCTGGTGTAACAGTTTCTGGATCTACTAGTTCCTCGATCATGGCAATGTACTGTGCGCTATTGTTATTCTTCATTTAAAATTCAGATTGCTGCATTTGTTTCAGTCAAAATTGCCTGAATTATGTGATGAACGATATCCATCAATGATTGGTGTGATTTGGTTCTATGTATATTACCTTAGAAAAAGAAACTATAGCCATTCTGTCTAATATTTTCTCATTACTGTGCTAAGAATTTAGACCTGGAATTGGACATGTCTGAAAAACACACTTACTTAAAGTGAATGTGTATACAAAAAGATACGGAGAACAGGAGGAGGGCCATGAAAATATTTGTTTTCGTGGAGGAGTGCCACAAAAATTATCAGAGGGCTGAAACACCTCTCCTCTGAAGAAAGGCTAGGAGACTTGGGGCTGTTGTGGAAGAGAAGGCTCTGGGGAGACCTTATTGTGGCCTTTCAGTATTTAAAGGGGGCTTATAAGAAAGACGGAGGAAGGCTTTTTACCAGGATCTGTATTGACAGTACAAGAGACAATGGTTTTAAACTGAAAGAGGGTAGATTTAGACTGGATATATGGAAGACATTTTTTACAAGGGGAGCGGTGAGAAAATGGGCTGGGTTGCCCAGAGAAGTTGTGGCTGCCCCATCCCTGGAAGTGTTCAAGTTCAGGTTGGATGAGGCTTTGAGCAATCTGATCTAGTGAAAGATGTCACTGCCTATGGCAGGGGGGATGGAACTAGATGATCTTTAAAGGTCCCTTCTGACCAGAACTGTTCTGTGATTCTATGGTTCTATGATTATGATGTATAAATGTTGTAAATTATTTCATTGTAGCTTATTGCAAATTGTAGCCTATTACACCTTTATAACATTCTTGTTGTGGTTTAGCTCCAGTCAGCAACTGTTTCCTAACTCTACTAGTAAACTAACACAATGTTAGGCATTCTGTGTGTTTTACGTTATTTTTAGATCATCTTGGATGATCTTAGTATCTGGAGAAGCAAATTTTATTTCTTAAAGGCCAATGTAGGTAAAGAAGCTAAAGTTGCTCAGCATTTTGCAGGATCCAGCACAGGTCATGCCTGGGGTCAAATCTATATCAGCACATCTGGTCTGCAATCAGTATTAGCTAGTACTACTAGTAATTATAATAACAGTAATAGTAGTAATAGCATACTAGTCTATGGAATTTTACAGCTATACATTGATAGTCTGGCTAACTGGCTTTCAGACAACTAACTTGTTTCGTAAGTTATTTGTAGCATAGTAATTCTGAAGCCAAATAAGCTGTTTGGCAAGCTAACTTCATATTTTGTACCTGCAATCCAATTCCTGCCTGGCAGTTTTAAATCTGTAGTAGTGTCGTATCTGAGAGAAATGGGTTTCCACTGCATACAGCATTAAAACACAGAGTTGTTCTCTGGCACTGAGTCCAGCTGGCACAGAGTTATGCAAATCTATACTGTGATACTCTTCTACTCTCCAAAGCAGCCTTTTGGAAGTGATTTCTGGCACATTTTACCTCCTGAACCAGGACTTTATTGGAGGTGCTCTAGAACTTCAAGCCAACACTGTGCTAGAGACTCTCCTAAAAATGTAGCAGTAAAATGATATAGTTCCCATGCATCAGCATGTGTCTTGGTATTGTATTTACTCACGTAGACATAGCTGTAGTTTACCAGAATAAAAACAAATGCAAGAGAAAAATAAAATTGTTTTTCATCAGCAATGGGATTTTGGGATTCATGTGACTGTGTGATCATGGGTGAAGAGACACTGCTATGATTCAAACACCATGGAAATGAGAGCAGGGTAATGACAACAGAATGTATTCCTCTGCCAGAAATACAGAGTGAAAACTTATGAAATGAAATGAAAATTTGTGGATTTGTCAGTTAAACATGACATCAGTAGATAAAAAGATACGCCTTTCCTCTTGGTCATTTAGACTTTGCTTGGAGAGTATTTTTTATCGTTATTTGTGGCTGGGTTCCAGTGCACAGCAACCAATGTAGACTCTAGTCAGTGAGTTTAGAGCTGACCATTAAAGTGTTTCGTTAGTGAATTGAATTCTCTAAATATGGTCCACTTGTAAAATCCTCATTAAGACTTAAAGTATTCACACCACATATATTTGCACCCATAAGAAGTGAAATTCATGACCTCATTAAAGTGGTGTGCCTTCCACAGAAGTTCTGTCACTTTGGGGCATTCAGAGACACCCACCTACCAGGTAGCACTAACCATAAGGATGTAAGTGGAAGCTGGGCCACCTGGCTGGAGTGGATCCTTTACCTGTGCACTACACAGTGCAGGCAATTTGAAAGAGCATGCTTTACAAGAGAGATGTGATAAGTCTCTGCAGGGCTTTGCATGACAGAAGCTGACTCAGAAAACTTCTGTTTGGTTGTTCTGCACCGAAATAATGCACAGGGCTGTGGCATATAGTGATTCCAATAAAGGCAGTCTGTGTTCTCAAGAAAAACAGATTACTTAATAGGCACAGAACTTTGCAAAATCATCTCCCCTTAATATACATTAACCTTCTACAGGTTATGTCAAAATTATATTACAGACTTGTAAGACAAATGTCTCTCTGCAATGCTGACGTTTGGACTCACCAAAGCTTTCACCACTCGATGATAATTTAATACTTTTATAGAGCAAAAATATCTGACAAGACCTGCACTGTAGTGGCAATGTCCTCAGCAAACTATGTACTCTCTAGGCATTGCAGCCCTTCAGTGCAGAGAACAGTGCGTGACAGCTACACACCTTGCTTTCCA
Organism: Phalacrocorax aristotelis; assembly: GCF_949628215.1. Taxonomy (NCBI): domain Eukaryota; kingdom Metazoa; phylum Chordata; class Aves; order Suliformes; family Phalacrocoracidae; genus Phalacrocorax; species Phalacrocorax aristotelis. The sequence continues at coordinate 146,362,221 of NC_134277.1, forward strand.
TCCTGCTGTTTTCATTTGTCGTTTTCTCATGTTGTTTGCAAAACACGTTTCATCTCAGTACTTTTTTTCTTTTTGTACATTTTTCTGGAAAAATACAAGCATAAAGATCGTAGGGTGCTTTTCCACAGTATCTCTTCTTAAGTGACATGAGCAGAGTGCTGCACCAACACAGGTGCATTGACTGGGTGCGTTCATTGTGCAGTACAGTGTGCTCCACAGGCTGTGCGAGTGCCGATAGTTCCGTACTGGTTTTGTTCCTTGTGTACTAAAGACTAAATTATAGAGGGGAACAAATCATGTTTCATGAATTTACAGTTTCAGAAACTAATTACTCTGCCCTCATCTGTGTTTTGAAAACCTTCAGTGGAGTACACAGGCAGCTGAAATAATAAGAGTTGAGACTATATGTGAATAACTGCAGCATGTTTCTAGGCTGATGGGTCTGATGAATTATAAAGAAGGTTACCCTCGGAGACAAAAAGGTGGATTAGAATCTCAATAGTGAGAGAAGACAGCCTCCATGTAGGCATTTAAAAAAAAAAAAAAAGCAAACCCACTGGTTTGGTTTTTTTTGCAGCTTGATATTGTTTCCTGTGAGTTTCTTTCTCAAAAACAGGTTTTCCTTAGAAAAGCATGTACATTTTTATTCCTGTGCTCTTTGTTTCTCACTCTGATGAAGCATTATGAAGTAATATGTTTTGCTGAGCTCTAAGACACCTTGTGGTTTGCAGATTGCCTTGTGATCAGGAAGGTGTGAAATTATTTTAATCAAAATAGAAATACTCAGCTGTGTAAAGGTTTTCTGCTCCAATTCTGACCTCTTAGTTGCTTGTGAGCTAGCTACACTGCATTGCCGCATGCTAGCCCATTAACGACTCCCTTTGTTGTTTAGAAAAATTATGACTTTTGGTTTTGTGGTTTTATCGTAAACAGTGGAGCGGAAAGTTAAATATATTTTATTTAAATAAGAACAGACAACTTTCACATGTGACTAATATTAGCATTAAAGCAACAGAGAGACTTATTTTTACAGATTTCCTTCATGTTCATTAAGGAAGTCATAATACAGAAAAGAGTGCCAACTGCTGGTCAAGCAATCCTACTATGTTAAGAAACTAAAACTGGTATTTCCATGGGTTTGAAAGCATCTTATGTTTCCAGGAAGAAAAATCTTAATATTTCCCCATCTCTGCCTTTTAAAACAGCTTTATGTTAAAATATCCAAATTTTATTTTAGAAGATTGAACTCTGGTTTTGGAAGAGACATAACAAAGCAATTTTGTTTCAGCTCCTCAAATCTGTATCATTTGAAAGTGTGCAAGACTTTAAATGATCCTTATAAGGCCTAAATTACTTACAGGTAGAGTCCCACCGGCACAGACTTTTAGGGTGATGGGAACAGTGGGAGCACTTTTCCAGTGTAGGAACACTGGAATTGGGTACCAACAAATGAGTCCTAGTGTGGGTATGCAAAACAAGCAGTTCTAGGAGAATCCTCTTTTGCTGATATAACCGCACTTGCACTAACAACTAGGGAATTCTCCCAGAACAGCTGTGTCAGTCAGCAAAGCTATTTTGGTAGAAAACTGTACTCTGTACTTAGCTTGATATTTGAGGTGGAGTTGACCTTACAGTAGAAAATGCCAAAACAACCGGGAGAATGGAAAGATTTACTGTTACCACGTAAGCACAAGGAAAAGCGTGGCTGCATTCTCCGTGACTGCTTAATAGTGAACGCACAGAAAAATACAAAATGTACTGACTTTAAAAAAATAGAATTTAGAAAACTTATATCCGATTGCTAGGCATAGAAATGACATAGGAGTGGTCATTATGTCATGAAACTTCAAGGAGTGTAGGAGACCACTGAAGGTTAGTGCTACATGGATGGGGAGCCATTGCCCTGGGACAGAGTTCATGATCATATTAGTTATGATCAAAAAAATACTAAGGCAACAATAGTGAATTGTTATATGATGGGAAACAGATAAAACAGCCATGGCTTTGTGAAGGACCTTGTAGCTGTCTGAATCTGCCCCTTCCAAGTGCTTGGCTGGAGTTGCCACATGCCCCTCTCTGTAGGCATGCGGACAGCCAGCACAGTCCTAATATTTAGAAAATTACAATAAGTAACAACTTATTACTACATGTTATAGGTTTTTATACATAAACCCTGTTTTACACTGGCTGGGCAGTACTTTTCGTGATCTTTTCAGTGTATTGTTTTAGCTTTTTTAAAAAAGGGAAAACAAAAAAAGAAATTCAGTAATAATTACAGTCTTATACCCCAGTGATACTTAACCGGGACAAATTAATGGAAATTACTTGAATAATAACTTCTTTGGTGAATAACGTTTCCTCTGATTAATACTGGTACTTATTTTCCCTTTTCTGTCTTCCTAGAATTAGTTAGGTGCTGGGTTTTCGAACTGGGTTATTTTTTTGGAGGGGAAGATAATTCAGTTAAGTCTTTTTCTGAGGCCCTTGATGTTTATCAAGTGTTTCTTCTCTGTTGAAGTGCATTGGCTGTCTCTCCCTAGTGAAGGCTGAGGGTGTGAGAGGATGCCAAAACTCAGCTACATAAAACATGTTCTGGATTGCACCTCAGTGGGAGGTGTGGGGGACTGCCCCCCAGGTTGTAAGAGGAAGCTATTCGCCCTTCTTGTAGCCAGCACATTGCACAAAGGTTTTTCCTAAGTGATGAAGTGATGAAGGTGGAAAGTCATTACAGAGTTTGAATTACACTTGTAGTATCTTATGCCTAGTAGTTGATAGGTGTAATGCAAGTCAAAGATAATTAACATGTATAAGAAAAATAGGCGGCTGCACTGTCTTTTCTGAAGACCACCGTGATCAAAACAAATCCCCTCTGTAGCAAACAAAAGAAATCTTTGAGGACTGATTGACAGAAGAGCAAAAAAGGTGACAAAGAAAGGGGCAATCACTCCTTTCCAGTCCCGTTCCCAGACCACCCTCCTTAATCACAGGATTAAACGGGGATGTTCAGAAAATTTAGATCACCTTTCCATAGTGTCTGCACTGCAGAATCCTCTCCGAAATGTGCACTGCCTTAAGAACCCCCTTATGGCAGTGGATGCTTTTATTTTGCATTCAGGAGTCAGGGTAGGCTTTAGGAATTAACCCATACTATAGGCAGTAATAAAAAAAATCATCTGCACAAATAATTTTGCATTCCTCAAATCCAGGAAATTATGACCTCCAGGTTCAGTACATAGAAGAGCAATAGGGAGTAAAGAAACTTTCTTTCCCACCCCCCCCCCCCGACATGTTTCATGAGGGCATCATCAAATCATTGTTTTTCCTATGCATCCCCATTTAAAATCTAATAATTAGTCTTTAGTTGGAGCACGCTTGCTGAAATTCACCCAGTCACATCTAAAGATGGAGAATACATTAACTTCCCTATTAATTTTTCCTGTGTTACCATATGTACTATATCTATACCTATATAAAAAGAGAAAGATACATATATTAAATCCAGAATCCCATGACTGGTTGCCTGTATTTAGAGTAGGTTGGCGCTGAAGATCCAGTACCATAAATTCATGTTACATGACATTTTTTAGTATTTTTCAGACAGTACAAGTAGTAAGCAATGGCTTTCCTAGTTCAGAAGATGAGCCACCAAAACATTTGAAAATATATGCAACTCTACAAATAGAATTGCCTCAGGACAGTACATACATTTATAGCAGGTGTTTGACCTTGTTCTGTTTGACCTGGATTCTTACAATGTACTGTTCTTTCAGCAAACTATCAGAAATTGTTAAAGAAATATGATACCGGGGAGTCTCCATGCTTTGACTTGATACCTAGCATTGAGGCATGAGTATGGATGCAGTTACTTTAACAGGCATTTGATTCACTTGCAACTGGTGACACAAAACAATGAGTAGAAGTTAAAAAAATAAATCAGCAAAACAGCAGGGGGATGTTATCAATGTCAGGGTGGTAATCTTGTTCTCTGCAGTCAAGGCATGTGTCTGGATTGCTGCCAATTAGATTATTTGTATAATGCAATCATGAGCAACTGTTGGAGGAGAGCCTCCCCAAATCCCAGTATCCTGAGAATTTATGGCTTTCTTATCTCAGTTCTTTGTCTCTGTTTACACTCTTCCCTTTAAACTTTTATTTTAAAGAAGCAAATCAGGAGAGAAGTATATTGAGGAAGGTTAGACGGGATTGTGATCCAGTGCTTTGTCACAGATTTGCTGAACAGATGTCTCCTATAGCAACCTCTGTTTGGGGTAATTTGGAATTGACTATGGATTGTGGAACATTTAAAGTGATTCTCTTGGTAGAGGCTGATTTTACCAACAGTAAGAGTCCTTTTTATATACTGTGCAATATTGGCAAAAACATCAACTGTGGCTGTTAGATCTTGTTCAGTGCTGAGGGGCTGAGGGATGTGGGGGCTCCAGCATTCTGGCACAGCCTTCAGGGTGCAGCCAAATTCCCACCAAGGCCACACATCACCAACGAAGCACCCCATGAGCGTCTTGCTTGGCGTGGCGTGCCGACCACCCCTCCGACGGCCGTGTCATGGCAGGACGTCAGGCCTGTATCAGAGGGGAGCTCCCATTTTCTGCTGAGGTCAGAGCCTAGGGGGAGTGGAGATGATGATTACCCTGTTTTCTGGGAAGGAAAAAAAAGTGGCCTGCTTGACAGCTTGCTGGCTCCTAAGCAGGTGTTATTTCTTCTATAAGGGATACTTCTAAAGGGTGTACTTACAAAAGAAGTATTTATAAATGGGAATGAAAGTAGATTAAACAGATGTTACAAATCAGTTGCTCTTCACTGAGTATGTGTTCTACAGTTTGGCTGTATTTTTGTAAATATCTCCGAGTCATCCAACTGTTGTTTTGCCTTTCTCCGCATCCTCCTCATCTTTTTCAGTTTTATTCAGCTGTTTTTATGAAAGTCATCAGCAGTTCAGCTGAAATGTAATGAACAATAATTTTTTTTTGCATCCAACTTCTCAAAAGCAGTCGTGAGTTATTATTTAATCAAGCCACAGACATTTACTTTTCTGCCATATCTTACATTGATGAAAATGCTGAAGGAAGTTATTTTGCCTGCTTTAGTGTTTATAGATAAAAAATTCTATAGTCACTAAGTCTTTTTAAAACGTCTTTAACAATTACTTCAACACATTTTATTTTTGCCAGTTACATAACTGTGTACTAGAGATTTATTATTATTACTATTATTATTATAATTTATTTTAGAGCTTTTTGCTTTATAGTCTTTTAGTAACATCTTTTTAGAGTAATCTGTAAACAGAAAAAGTTCACTCTGCAACTCGAATATGCTTCAATGTGATGTAGCACTGGTGCACATGCAAAGGGTGATTTCAGATGAAGTGCTGGAGGTATTGCAGGCTAACCGGGTGTCCACCTCAAACCTGCATGGCGCAGCAGGTTTCTGTGATTGTGGCCGGCCCACAGGTCTCAGTGGCATACAAGGGAGGTGTCTGTCTCCTTGATGACCAGCAAAGAGTCACAGATAGCTAGGAAGGTGAGAGCCTTTGGCATGTGGCCAGAGAAACATGAACTTATGTAGAATGACCAACTAAATACATATTTTGGAGTATGACCTGCATGAGATGTCTAAAAGATGCCAATGCCCAGATGAGTTGCCCTGGACATTATTTATAGCTAGTGCAGAGGACAAGAGGATTTATGTTGTTCTAAAGTAAGTGCCTATGGTGTCACATGAAACATGATTTATAAGGAATACTAGATTATAGTTATCTAGAAATGAAAATATTGTGCACATTGTGAAAATAGCTGTCAAAACTCAGTGCTCCCCTGTAGATCGTGTGATGATGGGTTCCATCCCTGAGCGCTGAAGTTCTGTTTAGTTTTCATTCCTTAGGAAAGCATGAGAGTAATAGTGCTAGCTGTTTATAAACTCTTATTATTACCCAGGCACAAATATTCCTTTCCAAACATCAACTCAGTGAAATACGCTTCAGGTGTGTGACTCTATACATGTTCTTCACAAAGAGTTTCAGTTGGCTTCAAACTGGCATTCTGTCTGCAATTTGTTAGATCAAACCCTAAGTATAATTTACCATTGTTTTAAGGGAGTTAAAGACCTTTGAAAGAAAACTGAAAAAAAATCACATGTACTATCATTACTCTTTAAAGGGCCAGTCAGAAAACAACAGCCATGGGCAATGTTTGATACCGCTTTTGCACTGTCATGAACTATAGTGGGATAAGTTATTGATGCTGCAAAACACTGCTACTGTAGCTCGTGGCATTTTTAATGATGCCCAGTGCTTTAGTTTCTTATCATTTGGGGGGGAAGGTTGCCAAATGCTATTCACTGCATTAAGAAAACACACTGGATGAACAGAAAAGAAAGGTGATGTTAAATAGTGGTGAGGAATATATGGAAGTAAAATTGAAACAAAAATAAAAATGGCTTGTAGTTACGAGCAAATTCTGTGAATTGAGGAAAGATACACCCGTTTGCTAAGGAGGCAGGTGTGCTTTAGAGAAAAACAGCTTCCTTGGCGTAGGGGAGAGGTGAGGGATTTGCCTATGGCTTGTGGGGCCGATTCCTTGCCAGATGCTGGGCCACGGACAGGACCGGAGGCAAGGGGCACCACTGAAACACAGTAGGGTCGCTCTGAACATCAGGAGGCACTTTTTCACCGTGAGGGCGACCGAGCCCTGGCGCAGGTTGCCCAGAGAGGCTGCAGTCTCCATCCTTGGCGATACTCAAAGCTTGTCGGGACGTGGTCCTGGGCAGCTGGAGCAGGGGCGTGGGTCCCTTCCCACCTCAACCCTCCCGTGATTGAGGGATCCATTCCTCCTCCGCGCAAGCACCCCCCGAGCGCGGACGCTTTCCCAGCTGGCGGCAGGTGCGTCCCGCCGGGCAGGTGCGCCCCGGCGTGCCGGCGGGCACCGGCCCGAGCCACGCCGCGGCCCTCACGGCGCCCCACGCCCCGCCGAAGCGCGGGGGCCGCCCCTCCCCTGCGCAGCGCCCCCCCTCGGGCCCCAGCGCCCGCCTCCCGCCGCCCTGGGGCCACCCCCGGCCCCGGCCCAGCGGGGACCGAGCAGGGAGGAACAAAGTTTGCGGGCGCCGTGTGTGTCCCTGTCCCACCCTCCACCCCCCCCCGGTGAGTTACGCCGGCGGCTGACGGCTCACCCCGCTGGTAGGCGGCCCCGTGCTGGCTGCGGCAGCCCGCCCCGCCGTGAGTGGCGCCGGCGGAGGCAGCGGGGCAGAGCGGGGCAGAGCGGGGCAGAGCCGGGCAGAGCCGGGCAGAGCCGGGCAGAGCCGGGCAGAGCCGGGCAGAGCGGAGCTCCGCGGCGCGCAGCCCGCCCAGCGCTCCCCGCCGCCCTCAGCGCCCCCCTCCCCACCTCCCCGCAGAGGGCTCCGCTCCCTCCCGCGCCGCTCCGCCGCCGACCCCGCGCCGCTCCGCCGCCAAGACGCCGCGCTTCTTGTACCGCGCCAAAGGCGGGTGCCGCTCGGCCAAGATGGGCCGGCAGACGGCGGCCGGCGGGCGCAGCATGCAGCGGTCGCAGAGCCGGAGCAGCCTCTCCGCCTCCTTCGAGGCGCTGGCGGTCTACTTCCCCTGCATGAACTCCCTGGAGGAGGAGGACGGAGGTGAGGGGCCAGGGCCGGGGCCGGGGCCGGCGTGGGCGGGGAGGGCCCCACGGCCGCGGTCCCGCGGGGGTTGCGGGGTCGGACGGCCGCGGTGCCGAGCGCCGGGCTCGGTGCGGGGAGGCGGCTCCCGGAGAGCTGCTTGTGCCGAGGGGCGCTTGTGGCCGTGACCGTGTGATTCGAAAGGTGATGCTTATCATCACGTTTGGAATGAAGCTACTAGCTGAGCTGTAGTTAGGCTGGAAAAAACGGAGTAGAGGATCTTTCCATTTTCTGCTCATTCATAAGGAGTTTAACTTTTTCTTAGGAACAGCCCTGCAGGCAGAAGCTACGCGTGCCCGGGCACCTTGCAGGTCTCACTCACAGCTCACCCCTACTTGTAAAAGTTAAGTCCGACCAGTGAAGCGCATGTGTAATTGCCATATATTTGTTGCAGGACCAGAACTTTACGTAACAAAGAAGAGAAATGCAATGGATTTTCTGTATAAATGGGGGGGGGGGGGGGGGGGGGGGGGGAGAAGAACAAAACCTAAGCTAGCTATCAAACAACGCCAAAAACAAAAAAGTTGCAGTTACTATTCAGAATGTGTGTAACAAATGTACATGTATAGTCAAGCATGGCATCAAACCCTACGCAGGACAGAACCTATGTTTCATGAGTTTGTTTTGAGAATACTGGTTTCATAAAGAAAATAATCTGGTGTGTTTAGATACATATAGAATTAACTGACAGTCTTCCCGGTGCTTATCAGAAATAAGTCAAGATTTTTAATTTCGTTAAGATTGATGGAACATATTGCATCTTCAGTAGATTTGAGCAATATCAAATTAAGATATCAGTATTTGTACAATGCTGCTAGACAAACGTGTATCAACTATGTATGTGCACCACTCATAATCTGTGTTTAAAATATCTGCATATGTACATATCACCTTCCACAGCTGAGGCCGAGAGTTCTTCACATGGCTTGATTTATCTTTTAACGTGTAACAGTCCTGAAGTCTCTTCTCTAAAGCATCTTTGCTTTTCTGACGCGAATGCCCAAGTGTGTCCCTCCATTTCCCCTGGACCCCGCTCTGGGGCTGGCCGTGTTGCCCCTTTCCATAGAAAAGAGGGAGCTGCTCCCTGGGGCAAAGTGTGCTGTCCTTCAGTACCCTCATCTGCTCCCTGCCTTGAACAATGAAGTGAACTGCAAAATATTGCCAGCAGACTGCAGGGTAGGCTTCAGAGGACATTTTCAATCTTTTGGCGTGCTACTAAACACTATGGCTGAAAACACACATTTTTAAAAGACTGAAAATATCATAAATTATGCTAAGCATGCTTCCATACTCTTTAAAGATATTTTTTTTTTCCTCTATCATTCCAGGATAGTTGTCTTTTCAGTCCTGATTATTAGTTACAACAATTGCATTAATTATGTTCAAAATCAGGGTATTGATTTGTTTTGCCCTGGTCTGTTTTCTTTACTTCTCTCGGAAACACTTATTCCTCGGTTGAGATCTGTGTATGTTTGAAACTGCTCATTGGTTCAAATAAATATAAATTATATGGAAGTCAGTAGAGGAATATGTGTTAATTTAAGGGTAGTTGTAATTATTTATTTAGTTTCTGCTGGCAGGTTATTTAAACAGAATTGTTAAAAGAATGTATACTGATTTTTTTTACATGTGTTGATTTGCATTATCTGGTTTTATTTAGATGTAGGCTACACTTGAAAATGCATTTTGTGTAACTTCAATGAAGAAACAGAGCTATAATTGCTATGCAGTTTTTATGGCACTGGGTTTCTACTACCTGAGAATTCAGACATACCAGGTTACAGAGGGAGTGACAGGCACAACAGCTGAACTCTTTTCCCAAGTGCACTCATTGAGATTATAAAGAAAAAAATGCGATGGGTTTTTTTGATGGCAAGTCACCTCTGCACTCAGATTTGTTGTCTTCTCAGTGCTCCTATGCAATTATATTTATGCACCACCAGCGTCCTTAAGTGGGTGTGGTACATGCACTCCCATGTTCATGTATTTAATGCCCTTTTACAGTTTAATCTGAAAAAGATAGATGTTAAATGCACTTCATAAGTTATCCATCCTCAAGATGTAGTTATTTCTGCATATGATGGATAGGTTAAAAAAAGGTAAGCTGCTACAGGGATGCTTCTATGTTTCCCACTCAATCACATTTTTAATACAAATAGAAGATCTGACCTGTTGAGACATTTATTTGTGATACTCCCTTGAAGACTTTTGGTCATTTACTGCTGAAATAAGTATGCTGGCCCATAGGTGTATTTTGGGGTATGAAAGAACATGAGTGATGTCCAGTTCAGAAGTAACTGAAGAGTAACTCAATGCAATGTATTGATAATAATAATTTTAGAAACCATTATTGAAGACAATGTTTGAGAAGATCCATTTAAGTGTCAGTTGATTAAAGAAGGAGACTTCTTAAGCCCTGACATCCAGGCTGTAATGTACTGAAGAAGTGGGCTGTGGAAAGGCTGCAGTTTTCCGGTTGGTAGCCATGAACTGACCATGGGTAGGCGTGAACTTGCCATGGTCGGCCAGGTTTACGGCCCAGGGCACTGATACTCACTCTTGCATTTCCTACTTGCTGATCAGTTTCATGAATCCTTCAAGTTTGTTCACATTTGTAATTTTAAAGTTATTCTTAGCTGTTTCTAGTAAAAGGTATTGAAAAATCAGTTTTTTCATTATCAGTTTACTTCTGGCATGTGGGCGTTTGCACATACAGAACTAACGCTTCATTCGGTACCAGAGCAAATTACATATGTTATCAAAGTATCAAGGTTATCAAAGGGTGTCTTTTGCATTTTTTGTTAGATTCATTGATGATAAAGTGCACAGCCTGTGTTGTAAAGTGAGAATTGGCATCAACCGATGCTTGGAACAGATCTAAATTACATGGAAGTTGTTGAAGAGGGGTGTGGGGTGCAGAGGGCAGATCAGTACCTGTCTGAATTCCAGCCGCTCCCGAAGCATCCCAAGCTTCACGTTTTGTCTGAAATTCTGGCTTTGTTGAAATTGAAGGAAATTCTGTCACTGAATTCAACGGACCAATGTAAATGTGTGTAACATCCACTTAGATGTCTGTGTGGTCATAGTGCAAAATTTTATGCTCATAACATAAAGTAGTAGTTTTGAGTTTACTAAACTTTCCTGTGGACAACTGGAATATGTGCTAGAGCAAGTGAATTCTTATGTACAAGAAGGTTACCGGAGGAGAATTACAGTTACTCATCATGCACAGAGAAAAGGAGAGAGGCTCAGATCACATGTGAGCATCAGAAAGCCTACAACTGTTTTTATGAGTGGGATTGTTAACTTGGTGCTTCCTCAGATTACGCTGTGTGTATTGTTTGCTGTACTAAATTTGCGCTACAGTTTCCTTTTTATACTCTATTTAAATTCACTTCTGATTTGCATTTACACTGGGGTGTTGATATAAAATGGTAAATAGCAGGTTGCCAGGAGTGCAGCTATGGAACTGCTAGTCATGGCAAGATCTGTGTGCAGAGCTATGCCTTCCAAAACGGAGTATATTTCAATCTAATGTCTTCTTTTGCCAGAATTTTTGGGTGGTAGCAAAGCTATGAGATTCAATGAAAGTCAAATGCTTTGCAGGTGCTGAAGACAATTCAAGAGATAATTTATGATAATTTAAGACATAAATTATTTCAGAAAGAACTGGAAAGCATCTTGGTCTCCCAAGTATGTTAGAAAAACAAAAGGCAATTGGAAAGAAAAAAAAAGCCTCAGAATGTTCTTCAGCCCAAGACAATCATGCCAAAAATAGCAAGAATTAGTTGTTTTAGCTGAGGAGAAGATACATATTGGTGTCCACCAAAAGTAGTATATGAGTGTTGCTGCAGGAGTTCAGTAGGAATAGAAGCACGTTATATGCTCCTGTCGCCTGGCTGATAGCTATGTGGGAAACTTGCTCAAGGGGCTTTTCAATGCCACATAGGTATCAGCAGGAGTATTGCCATTGATTCTAGTGAGTGGAGGAGCAGGACTTATTTAAATGCATGCTGAACTGCTCAGCTGAGCACTGTTAATGGCTTTAGTGGCATTTCTCACTGATTAATCATTTGCTCATTGGTAGAGCTGGAATAAAGCTCGGCAGTTCCTGGATTCAGTTCCTGTGGTTAGGCCGCCAGATCACACTGTCCCTCTGGAGGTCCCAGTAGACAATAACAAGCAGACAATAATTTAACCAGAAATAGAAAATAGGGGAAGTAGTAACAATAAATTCATTAGCACAGTAATTATTAAAGTGAAGAGAATCCTGCATATGAGGTAGTTACGCTTTAAAATTATCCTCTTAAAAAGAATAATAGGAGGAGTATCAGGCAATGAAGAAAATGAGAATAACTACATCTTCTTGTGGGAATTGGCCTACTTTTTGGCCTTGGTGGTAAAGATGACCTTGTTTACAAGGAATGTTCATAGGCAAAGCCAAGGTGGAATTTGAAAGAAGGGTATACTGCCCTGTGGCAGGGTATCCGCTATACAAGATGAAGCTTTAAAGACCTTGGCTTGACTAATGCTAACAAGCCAGAGACTGCTGCACGTCTCCTGCAACAGCGGGTGGCTCATCTTAGAGGATAAAAATCACTCCTAACATGGAATAATAATCATTCCATACAGAATCTGTATGACATTCAAGTTTATTGTTGATAATTTTTTATGTTGGCTGCTAGGGCACTGCCCAGGGTCTGAGCTGAGTCAGCCTTTCTGTCTGTGGGGGGGGGCTGGGTCGCTCCCACTTCTGCAGCTCCTCAGGCTGACTCCAGGCTGGAGGCACTGTGGAGGCATTTCCAGCAGTACGCATCTCTCTTTCCACTCCCAAGTGTTTTTGCCAACCACGCTCACTGATGAACAACAACGCACTGATAAAGTAGATGTAGAATGCCAAGATGGGTAAGACCTTTTAAAAAAGAAGCATAGAAAAAGCTATACCGTTGCTGGCAAAGTGAAGAGTGTGACAAACAAAACACACGCATTCTGGGAAACATCTGGAAAATAACAGAAAAGTAGAAGAGACTGCAGAAGGATTGACATTCAAAGTACAACATAATTCAACCTGACTATATGATGGAAATGCCCAACAGAATTTTAAAGCTGTATTTCTCTTGTATCTCTCTTCTGAGCTGCTAGTTACCCTACAGCATGTACCTGAATAGTCAACAGATAACTCAGGTATGGCTGTATCAGCTGGTAGTGAAGCTACAGTGTATGGCAGGTGTCATCTCTGGTGTTACCTACATAAACCTGAAAAAAACCTGTCTAACTTATATCTGCATGCTCTAATTGTCATTTTTCAATGGCAAGATCAATAGTGTAGTCAGAGCCACGGCACACTGTGTTGCCATTGTTTCAATTGGAGAGGCAAATGTTTAACAGCAGTAGTTTGAAAGTGGGTCATTACAGAGTGAAATTTGCTCAGAGTTTTGGAAGTGTGATTATTTAAATAATGATATTTGCATAGTATCATTACTCATCTTAGACAAAACTAGGAGGAAGAACTGTTTCTAATTCGTGTAATCTCAGTAGCCATCCAACTATTTGGCACCATCTATCTCATTAGGCCCTAATAGAGGGTGTTGAATTGTTTCAGCAAGCTACATCATTCAAAGCTGCTGCACAGATCCATCTGATAGCATATGTAATGACCCTAGCTATACTAAAAATAATCAAGTTTGGATTAAAGAATGGCGTTACTGTCATTATTACATATTTAGTAAGTATCTCTCAATTTGTATAATAGAAAAATTAAAGAGCAATTCCAAGCTACACACTCTTAGCTTTTCAAGAAGTTTTAATCTGCTCTTGGCACTGCATGGAGTAATTGTTATTAATAAGTGCACAAGAATGGTCTACATCCAGAAAATTGAATGTACATCTAAACATAAAACCATTATCACTCAGAACTGCAGTGAAGGTTTCTTTTTACTTAAGATGGTCAGCCTTTGTCATTGGCAAAATAAAAGACTGGGTTTAAAGATTTATTGTGGTGAAGATGTGCACCTATTTAGTGATTCCCTAGGTAAATGGTATATAAAATTAGAATGTAATTCCACAAAATTGCTTGCTCTGTTTTTTCAGGATTTTAATAGCTTGGGGATGAGACTGATTTCACACTGCTTTGCACTTTGTGTAGTCATGTGGATCGCTGTACATGATGTACAAAGTGGATATAAAATGCTACCATTCTGTTTTGACACATGCACAAAATACGCACAAAGTCAGACCTATTATATTTGAATGATAAGAACACCTATCTGTGTGGAGATCACAACTAGTCTAAACAAGGGTTCGGGGAAACCTGTTCATTCAGATCACTTGGCACAGGGGAAATACAGCTGTGGGCTGCAAAGCCACGTGCTTCTTCATTTTCGTAACTTTGTGTTCAGTTCTACAGCAATCATATGAGGCTTTTAGCAGGTGCATCTTCTGGCCACACTCAGAAAACTGATGGGCTTATCAGTAACAGAAATGGACTTCTGCAGAAGTGCTGAAAAGGCGCGAGTGGCTGTGTGCAGTTGTGTTCTAGATTCGCATCTCACTGCCAGCAGTTGTACATTTCTAAACAAAAGTGATTGGGTAACATTAATTCTGCATTTGTTATCTGCTGGTTTTATATTGCGTAAGAACCTAACTGGTTTTTTAATCCCTTATTTGAGCCACTTAATATACGATAGTATTTTTTCCAAGATAGATTCAAACTTTTATGGATCTCTGGTTAGACTGGCTAGCCAAGGGGTTGTTTACTAGTGCAGTAAATCTCAGTATAGCAGCTGACTTGGAAATATATCTTACACAAATTTGAAGAAAACGTTCCTTCCTGGCACTGCAGTCATACATTTGAAAAAAACAGCCTAAATCTAACAGAGGTGTCTTGATCACTCTTGGGCCAAATAGGTGATTAAAAAAATAAAAAAATCTCATTTATTTTCTCACTGTATATTACAACAAAAATCTGTTGTCAACATCCATAAAATGAAGGATCCAACCAGAAGCCTGCATAGTCGGTTTGTAGTTACGTAGTCAGAGGCAAGTAACCGAAAGAGAAGTGCAAATCACATCAGTACTAACACCTCTCATCCTCACAGGTACGGTTATTTAGTTTTGATTCCCTGGGACGGCTCCCAGTGCATTGGCTGTCTGTTATCAGGGGTAAATTCTTTGCCAAGGCAATGGCCAAACAACAAACCTTCATGCTGTGGTTCCATATATACTTAATTTCCAAGGAATGTTACATAGCACAGGTATTGAAAACAAGCGCTAAGCTGTCAGCTGTGGCTATTTGTCCTTTTTATATGTAACATGTTCAACAGTGGATAATACAGGGGTACAGGAATTTTAGGAACATTAAGTAATTATCATGGGTGTGGAAAAAGAGTTCTTGTTAACAACTCAGGCTTGTAAAAATGCTTCAAAAACTTTTGGGATCACAAGTGTTGAAGAGCTTAAACTGATGGATGCCCCATGCAGACAAAAGCAGTTTCTATTGTCTGATGCTCTTAAGAATTTGCAGAAGGGTCAGTTAGGACTGAAGAATGGACATCAGCACAGCAGTGAAATGGAAGTGGCAGAATACAACTTTAACCACATTAAAAAGTGGGAGAGAATAAGGAGCAGGTGCCTGCCTTAAACCACAGCATTGCCTGGGAGCAGCGTGTGGTAAACTGACTCTGCATCATGTGGTTACAGCAAGCTGGGGGAGGATCTTTTCCAGACTGAACATACAACCATCCATGACGTGAAAGGGAAATGAAATAC
This sequence comes from Phalacrocorax aristotelis, assembly GCF_949628215.1. Classification (NCBI taxonomy): domain Eukaryota; kingdom Metazoa; phylum Chordata; class Aves; order Suliformes; family Phalacrocoracidae; genus Phalacrocorax; species Phalacrocorax aristotelis. Next base: position 146,377,668 of record NC_134277.1, read on the forward strand.
AGACGAAGGATACTGCAGTCTGCCCAAAGCCTTATATCCCAGGAACAACCAAGATTTGTGATGACTGTCTCAGTCCCTGTATATGGAAATTCATCAAGAATAGGACCTGAAAGCTTCATCCCAGTCTTTGACCAGAAGCTCAAGAAACAGTTTTGCAGTTGCTTATTTCATTCAGTTCTCTCTTTCTTCCACTTTTTCTTAGGTGCTGTCTTAATTAAGCTTAATCTTAACCATGCTTCCAGTATGGCTAGAGGAAATTGAAGGGAGGAAACACAAAGACAAAGGACAGGAAGAAGTATTTCTTGACTGAAAATTAACTAGTGAGGCCTCCCAAGACATTTAAAAAAATTCATAGTGCAAACTGAGGCTGTCAGTCCAGGCCGCGTCAGACTTCCCAAACGTGGCTGTTCCCATACTGAAGAGCTTCCCTACTGAAGGCAGCTCTGCTTTGGGGCTATCAGGGCAGGCCATCCCCATCCCAGTTGGGATTTATCAGTGTTATACATTCAGGTATTCGTGGGAGCAGGAACTGGAACATGTCTTCCCTTCTTCCTTATAAGTACAAAGTAAGGGAGAGCCGCTGGCTACAATTTTTCCCTGGACCTGCAAACACTCTTTGGGCTTCATAAATGCTTATGGCATACGCTGTAAAAAAACTTCATCAGAAGGGCTGTAACAGGATGTTTCATAAGCACTGGCCTGTGAGAATTGGTGAGACGGGCTCAAAGCTTCTCAAACTGAGGTGACAGTGGAATCTGGGTTTCCCAAAACCTGCTTAAATTAGTAGATCCTAGTCCATGGCTGCTGCTAGGGGTCTGTGGGTGACACAAGGAAAGAAACAACTCAGCAGTGGTTCCCAGTAGTGCTTCAACAAGAGTAAATGCCTCATTCAGTGCAGCCAAAACCTAGGCCAGACACAGAATTGTGTGGCTGCAAAGGGATTTGAGACCTACCCCATCCCCCTTTTCTTAGGTAGGATCAAATGTTCTTGGCCTGTCTCTTGATGGCTCTATCTAACCTGTTCTTAACATGCCCAGAGCAGATCTCTAGATGCTTAGAGTTTTACTCTTGAAAAATGGTTGCTTACAGGCAGCTAACGCCTGGGTTTAAATGAAAATACTGAAGCAGTTTTTATGCAGCCTTTTTGGTGAGGTAAGGAGAGCAGAGCAGAGGCACCTCAAGCACTTGAGTGTGTTTCTGAAGCCACAGCTGCTCTGTACTCAGTACAAGTCCTACCAAGAGATCATACACCACCTCGGGACTGGCATAGCCAGCCTGCCTCTGCCTGCGCCAGCTGTGCCCCATCTCGGGGCTCTGTGCCTGGTGGTGAGCAGTTGTTGGAAGCGCTTGCTGAGAGGAGCTGGGAGCTCTCGCTTCTCCCCACCAGAGGCAGATTTCATCTGCCTAGATCCCAGATCACAGAAGGTAATCTGTTGTGTCCACTGCAGTTTTCGACTTGTCCTCACCTGATATTGAAGATCATATCAGTAGTTCTGCACCTCTAATTTGTAAGTGATTTGCACTCCAAGTTGTGGAAACAAATAATTCCATGGGTAATTTAGAAAATATGGCCTGTGGAGTCTATTTGCAGTAACCATATTAGTTAAATTACCAGTGTGATTAACTGTAAGAATGAATGTGCTTTCATAAATACCAAAACAATTATTTCCTGTAATTTATTCCACTCCTTACAATATGGCTGCAAGAATGTGAACTAGTGTTTTTCAGATAATATATTCCATATTTTGTGATGGGGACTTGAGAGAAATTTCTTCTTTTTAGGGCAATTATATTATACTAATTTGGAGAACATTTTCAATGTTCTTTATTAGATTTTAGTAAATTGTGAATAAAATGCTTTTCAGTGTATGTGGTCAGCATCATGCTTAGCAACGAAGTACGCTACTAAACTCTTTCTGCATCCTTTCATTTGGTAGGATTAAAAACAGTGTGCTTGAGGTGAGTGTATATGTATATATACTTCATGATTATAAAACCAACCTCCACTTTTACAGTGGCACCAGTTGCGTGTTTGCTTCTGTGTTAGTGTCAGATGCGTTCCCAAGGTATTCATCTCGCCAGACGCTAGCATCAGCTCAACCAGGTTCATTCAATTGTGCGTTTGTTTTCACAAATGTTTTTAGGAAATTATCTGTCTTAAAAGAAAAAGAACAACTTCAAAACGTATTGTCGGTTTGTTCCTCTTGAGCTGGGTCCAGTACAGAATAAAGCCACACAAGTAGTTGAATTAGCACAACAGAGGATGTTTCAATTTCCAGGCAGAAATGAGGGAAAACACTTTGGGTTTACTAGAGTGGTAAGACCTTCAACCATATCTTCTATCAGCTGCAACTTGGAAGTGTGGTACCACAAGCTATTTTTCCTACTTTGCATTTTCATTGCTACTTGCAACGTTTTAAGTATTTTAATGCTGAATTTATGAAACACAAGTTATGGATCATGTAAATAATGCCTTTGCTTCTAAATTGCTTGAGGAATTGTGGGCTTATTTTTTATTTATTGCATTTTTTCTGGGGACCAATGTATTGCTAGTATCATGGGCAATCAAGTGTAGGTATTTCTCATGTGTATTATTACATGTTAGTTTTAGCCAAGCTTAATCTAAAAGATTAGTAATCTCTAAAACAGTGGCTCAGGAGTCATGCCTGAGATCTGGGTGTCCTTCTGTAATTCTATTCCAAATTGCCATTTTGCTGTTAAAATCTTCAATTCCAAATTTTCAACTACCTGAAAGGAGGTTGTAGTGAGGTGGGTGTTGGTCTCTTCTCCCAAGTTACTAGTGATAGGACAAGAGGAAATGGCCTCAAGCTGCATCAGGGGAGGTTTAGATTGGATATTAGGAAAAATTTCTTTACTGAAAGAGTGGTCAGGCATTGGAAGAGGCTGCCCAGAGAGGTGGTGGAGTCACCATCCCTGGGGGTGTTCAAAAAACATGTGGATGTGGTACTTCAGGGCATGGTTTAGGAGACATGGTACTGTTGGGTGGACAGTTGGACTTGATGATCCTAGAGGTCTTTTCCAACCTTAAAGATTCTATGATTTCTTATTTCAAGAAGCATCATCATCATGATTAGGAGCTGTATTGCTGAAAGGTCAGATGTTTCTCTTTTGAGATTATCAGAGTGCTCTGCCTGTTCTGTTGAAAACAAAAATAGTTATTCGCATAGCCTCCTTTCAACCCTCCTTAACTTCCTAACCTACACAAAAGTTGGATATACTATGCATGCCTAACTTTCATGGTGCATCAAAGTTGTATCTTTTCAGCCGTTTGCCTGTCTTAAAGTGAACCAGAGAACTTATTTCAGTTAAAACGAATGCAGGAAAGTAAAACTGCTTAAAAATAAGATTCAGAGGGGTGCTAAGAACAGCTAAACCTGTGCCTCAATGAAGGCTTGAATGGCAATTGCACCAGTTCTTCCTTGATTTTTCAGTAAATTGATGTGCAACAGATGTATTGATTCTTTCTGTGAATTTTCTGCTAGAGTGAAGGCATACAAATTTATAATTCTAATTCAGAAAAAAATCTGCCTTACTAATTAATAAAAGTTCCTATGTACTCCTTCACATACCACATATTCAAACATTTATCCCAAAACCCAAAATCTTTGAAAGATATTATATGAAGAGATTGAAGAATCATGCAAGATGGAGATGTTCTGTTAAATTTGCATGAGGGAGTTCATGTTTGCAACAATGAGCCGAGAATGACCACCATTGAACAAGGCTGAATGAAAATGACTTCTTAGTAATCAAAAGAGCTCGTACAATGGAAAAGTAATATCCTGTAATAATACTTGAATGAAAAGAGGATAGGGCTTCAGGAGTTGTGTGCCTTTCACATGTAACTATGACGCAGTGTACCTTTTCTACAAAACTATAGCACAATTTTTTCCTGGCAGTTTTGTGGGTATATTTCTTTGATATGAGTGATTCGATTTTACAACAAGTCAGCTGCCAGGTTTCATTAGTTCAGTATAAATAATAAAACCAGCAGGCAACTTGGAACAGTACAACCCAATAGAAATGAAATTGCTGACTTCTGCTCTTCATTTTCATATGTCATGTTAGCCTTTTATGTTTTTTATTTTTATTTATTGCACCAGATATCGATGGGCATTTTCAGTAGTTTTGACATAGTAAAAAATTTATTTCACTCTGTTGGGTACTAAATTCATGTGGGTAGCTGAAGTCCTAGAGTAAAATATTTCTTCTGTTATTTTTATATATTGATTAAAAGTCATGGTCTTACGGAACGCACAGAAGGCTTGTAATAAACAATATGATTTGAACCACTCATGATACTGCTATAGAAATCTCTCACTACTGCTAAATATTGCAAAGTTATTCATCTTTATTGACAAGGGGCCAGTAGGTTTCAAGGTGTTTTGGGTGTCTATTTCCCACTTCACTAAAATTCCTGTATTCTTTATCTGACCTAATATCCCTCCTGACTGCAGGGCCTGGGAGACTTCAACTCACACTGCAGCCTGTAGGACAGAGTGACACCGAATGTGGACTTGCAGTTGATGCCCCTCTCCTATTCCCTGTCTGAGGGTACAGGTCCTCTTTCTCTAAGCCAGCCCATGTTCACACATTCTCCTTGGGGTGTGAGAGTCCTTATCCCAGGACAATCTCGTCCCTTGCTTATTTGCTTTCTCAAATCCCTGGAACTTCACCGACCCCACAGGTTCAGCAGTTCTTCTGACTCCGGTACCTGATGAGCCAGAGAAGGTGTAAAGGGTAGCAGAGGCTACAAATAACTGCAGAAGAGGGCGAGTCTCTAGATATCCTAGGATACTGGATATTAGTCTACCCTCATGGTATCAATGTTTAAGGATTCCAATATTATTTGGTGTCATGTACGTTTAGAGTCATGACTCTCTTATATTCTCAGTTTATCACACACCACTGTGCTGAAGTCAGGGGGGTATTGAACAGATAAAAGAAATTGGAATACAGAATTCCCTGCCCCATTGCAGGGAACAGAATTTAAAATCAGAAAATGACATGGAGCAACTGTCTTATTCCTGAAAGAAAAACTGAAGCTTCATTGCTACTCATTCTTTCTTTCTTTTTTTTTTTTTTTTTAAGAGTATCTTCCAGCTGAGGTCTCGATCAAAATTCCTACAATAAATGCTACTATATTAAATTTTGAGTATTTTTTTCCCTTGTCTGATACCCAGATATTTGTCACTTTGCTGCTTTTACAACTAAAATCAAACTGTGCAAGCAGATACAAAAATTGTTACTCTTGGAGGTGGTAATAAAGTTTCACATTGTGCATAAAAGTCAATACTGTATTTTTTATATATAAAGTTAAAGCAGCTAGTGAAATGAGAAGAGCATGAATAGAGAAAAAGGAATGGGAAGGATTCTTGATTTGTTGTTTACTATCCTCACTAATGGATATCTGTAATTTGATTTAGCAGGTAATGACCAAATGTTTTTAAATGAAATAATTAATCTGAATTAGAACATTCCTGCGACACTACAGGTTTTGACGTAATGGTAACATTTTAATTTAATTCCTAAGAGAGATATATTAATCCAAAGAAAACATGTTTTAAACACAGTAGGCTATGGGTAGCGTAAATCTGGTTACCTCCGTGGGCAGGCTTGTGTTGTGCATGTGCTGTCTACCCTTGGAGAGCAGGCAATGACAGAACTAAGGTCTTGAAAAAGAGATTTACGATGCTGCTTGCCTCTTATTAAAAACATGGTAATTTTTAAATGGAAGGTTTGGTAGAGTTCATTAATTTCTGGCTTTGAGTATTTCTGGCACGTGGAGCGGGGGTGTGCTGCCCGCAGTGGTGCCCCGCAGGGCCACCCAGCTGCGGCAGCGCGGTGCAATGGGGGCTTCTCTTTTGTCTCTGCAGAAGCAGGGGGCAAGAAGCTGCGGAGCACTGTCCAGAGGAGCACTGAGACAGGACTGGCTGTGGAGATGAGGAACTGGATGACCCGTCAGGCCAGCCGGGAGTCAACGGATGGGAGCATGAACAGCTACAGCTCTGAGGGAAAGTAAGCAGCCATTATAACTGTGGTTACCTGACCTTTTGCCATGAAACTGGTGGTTAGACAAAAGTACAGTGAGCACTGTAGGTCCTGTTCAGTCACAACTCCCATCACGAGCTAGTGTCATTGATGGACCAAGCCTAAGTCTTCCCCGGTGACTGAAAGAGTCTCCCATTCTTGGTGCAGGAAGGGTGAGGATCATTTCTGCCATGCCATGAGAAAGGCATCTGGTGGGACAGAGCATCAGCATGTGGTATTGCAGGAGAAGTGGGTGCGGTGCACCAGGTAAAACACCAAAAAGGACAGCTTCTATTCTGAAAACTCCTCACATACATCTGTGCTTTGCAGAGCTAAGCATTTCCAGAGGATTTTCAGTTGTCAAGAGTTTTTCAAATATTCTGCTAATTAATCCTAAAGAAATTATCTGAGCAGCAGGATGAGACTGTCATATATTATGCTTTTCATAAAAGCCTGTGTTAAAGACGTCCGAGTGGTATGTCCAAGATATTGCCCAGAAAAACCCTACTGTGGATAGATTTATTAGTGGTGTTCACAGCACTGGACGATATACCTATACTGGACAATAAATCTTACATGTCTAAGTTGATGCACTATATGCACTTGAGATGGACATTTATTTATGGTTGGTCATTACACATCTCATTAGTTCTTGTTGCCTCGTAATGGATCACAGATAATTTATGGCAAGAATTTGAATTTTAAGTTACTTTGGTCATTTGCCACAATGGATTTCAGTTCCATTATTGAATAGATGTCATTCTCAAAGACATTTTTAACAAAATGTTTATAATGAATGCTGATTTTAAAAGGTGGTTTTAAAAATAGTGACCAGTATTCAGTATAATGCAACAATTTCACTGGATACATTTGACATTCAGCCACTGAGTTCATGTTGACTGAGAAGCATGAGCACTTTTACCTTCACGTAAATAAATTACTGGTAAGGGCTTGTGTTAGATTCTTATTGAACTGGACTGATATGAATACTACAGTGATTAACAGTGGTCTTTAATATATTGGGAAAAGGGAGAATGATGAAAAATATTACTGTGGAATTTAGACTCAGTGAGGATTAGTGCTTCCTTCACCTGTTTGTTTATATGCTGGAGGCTGAACTGCTGCTTATTGAACACTGTATGAAGTTTTGAAAATTACAGTAGTTGTTTTGTAATCTTGTCAGTTTAAGTTCTTTGTGAACAGTAGTACCAAAAACATAAACACTAAATGCAAAACATCTAGAAAACAAAAAAGGGCAAATTCAAGTGCATTAATTTGGTTTGGGTTTTTTTTTCAATTTATTTTTTAGTTTGATTTTCCCTGGTGTGAGGTTGGCTGCAGACAGCCAGTTCAGTGATTTTCTGGATGGACTTGGTCCTGCCCAGCTTGTAGGACGACAGACTTTGGCAACACCGTCTATGGGTAAGCATTTATGTCTTATAGAAATGATATGATCTTCTGGGTCTGGTAATTAGAACACAGAAGTTATCTAGATTCTAAGTCTTTAAATACACACATTTCCCCTGTGGTTTTGAACAACTCACTTAAGACCAAAACTCTAACCTCAGCTGAAGTTGAACATAATTGTGGATGCTCATTAAGACACTCAAAAGTAGAAAGGTGCTTTGAAAAATTCAGTCTTTTATCACTTCTTCAGTTTTCCATCTTTAAAATGTGGCTAATGAGACCAGTCCTTTCTCTGTATCACTTGGATAGTATTGACTCAAAATGGGAATTTAGGTGCAAAGCAGTTGTTATTATTGTGCTTACAGACTTTTTTAGATTCACAAGTTATCTTTTCATACCTTGTCTTAAACTAGAGGCACAGTGAAGATATTTCAAGCAGTTTTAGAGAGCTGCTTTGTACTAATTCCCTTGCTGCCTTTTTTTATAATCGGAAATTCTTAAGATGAAAAGGAAAATTTAATTTGAAGAGATAGGGTCATGGGAAACAGGAGACAAGATGTTATTGCAGTGTTTTTTAATTGTTTACTAATGTAAATAGCAGTAAAGAGGGTATTAAAATATCTAGTAGTGTTAAAATCCAGATTATACTTGTTGGTGGAATGCAGATGATACAAGTCATCATGTATTTCACCCTAGAAATTTCCATAGCTTTTTACATATTTAGGTATTTCTGAGTCACAATGCCAGGATTGGTTTTTGTTGTCTAGGAGATATCCAGGTGGGAATGATGGACAAGAAAGGACAACTGGAAGTAGAAATAATCCGAGCCCGTGGCCTTGTTGTAAAACCAGGTTCAAAGACACTGCCAGGTAAGGAAGAAAAATCTTAGCAACAAGAATAGAGTTCTACCGAAAAAATCCAACAAATCCCCAGCTTCTGGGGCTTTACTGTTCGACTTAGGTAAACTCTTAGCAAATTCACACGTCGGTAGGTTACAGTATTGTACACTGAAATGCATAACGTAGTGAAATGGTATACAAAAAAACAACCCTACTTCAGGAGGAAAAAAAAATCAGACTGGTGTCTGGGCACAGGCACAAAAGACATAAAAGTATTTTAGTAATAGCAAATGCATCCTTGGTTATGGGGTAGACAAGAAGGTATGTACTGAAGATGTGATATAAGAATCTTATGGATGAAGAGGGAATCAACAAGAGGTGCGGAATAGGTACCTACTCGAAAAGTAGACCAGTATTTGATACTTACTCCTTATTTTTTAACCTGATGTCCTATAACACTCTGTGAAAAGGACAATATAATGATATTTTTAGCAAGGTCTTCTGCCAAAATAGAAATGGTGTCAGAGTCTTTTCTTCACTGATTTTCACCTTGTAGATAATTTTAAATTATTAACGATTTGGAGCATTGATCCAAATCTCACCAAAGTCGGTGCAAGTCATTCTTTTACTTAACAGGCCTATTTTGCATAAGGGATACTATATATAGGAATATCTGTTTTTTCCAGGTCAAAGTCTGAATTGTTTCATGGCAAAAGAGACATATTAAAAAAAGTAAAGAAAAAAATTATATCAGGGGAAAAAAGTAAAGAAAACGCACGGAGGCTTTGCATGTGAATAAATGTTAATATTGCTTGTGGAGATTTGTTCATATAAGTTATATATCCAATAAAAGGCAGATTTCATCATATGGTGATAGAAAAGTGCATCTGTGCAAAAAAATCTTGACTACTTCTTTACTTACTGTTTTTTATTTTCTGTCTTCTAAGCACCATATGTAAAGGTGTATCTATTAGAAAATGGAGTCTGCATAGCCAAAAAGAAAACAAAGGTAGCAAGAAAAACGCTGGAACCACTTTATCAGCAACTTCTATCATTTGAAGAAAGTCCCCAAGGAAAAGTTTTACAGGTAATTTGCATCAATAGTCTTCTGAGTCTGAAAACGTCACCTGTATAGTTTTCACTGAATGAGTTTCAAACTTCCTTTCATGCTTCATTTGGCAAGTTCTGCTATTTCAAATACTTGTTGAGCAGATAAATAATACGGTAATAACTATTGATGCGAGTAGAAAGTGCTGAGCAAAAGTTAGTTGTAGATTATTTTGCTGCTTCTATATGTATGGGCTCCTTCTCTCACTGGGCTTTCTTTAGTGTCATGGGTAACTGCTGTTACTGCCCAGGTAATTTCTGTCACTGCATCATCTCTTGTATACACAGAACTAAACTATGTCAGTAGTCAAATATTTCATTCCTTACTACAACTAAATAAGCAGAGACATCAGATTGAAGCTCTTATAATTTTTGCTGAAATATTTCTATTTTCTTCTTTTTCCTTTCCTAACAGATAATTGTTTGGGGAGACTATGGACGTATGGATCACAAATCCTTTATGGGAGTGGCACAGATACTTTTAGATGAACTGGACCTGTCCAACATGGTGATTGGGTGGTTCAAACTCTTCCCTCCTTCTTCCCTAGTAGACCCAACATTAGCTCCTCTCACTAGAAGAGCTTCCCAATCATCTCTTGAAAGTTCAACAGGACCTTCGTATGCTCGCTCATAGCAGCTGTGAAACTGTTGTCATAGCAACCAGCGTTACAAAAAAATAAAATTACAGGTCGCAAACCCTGGTAACACTGCATGCTTAATGTTGTGTCTTCTGAGCCTGTTTCTAGGGCTGCAACGCGATCCTGTGTTCTCAAGGAAGTTGCACACATTGTGCCCTACGGAAGGCCCTCAGGTGAAGGACTGAAGTCATGAAGAACTGATAGGTTTGGAGTTCAGGGACACTCAGTTTTGGTCCAATCTGAAGCCATGGACTAAACTAAAATAATCAATCTGTTTCATGCAACAAAAGTCCTTTTTAATGGCATATCTGTTTTGTTGCTCCCGTTTCTTTATTTATCTGCCCTCCCCTCCTAAAGCTTGGTTATGCCACAGAAATGGAGTTACCCTCCCATGAAGCCATGTTACAAGTCAGTGGATTAGCAGACACTGGAAGAAAAGAAGAATGTAAGGATGCTGGAAAAGTCAGCTGTCGTTTGAAACAGTTGCTTGAGATCCGAAAACTCTTCATACCGAAAAGGTTCAAGACTTAAAGTGGCGGGCTTCATACCTCCAGCTATAGATACAGTGAAACCCCAGATGTGATGGACTCTCTGAAAAATAAAATTCTGTGGATATACCGTACTGTATGAAATTAAAGAAACTTTTTTGCATGGACACAGATTTAGCTGAACACTTAAATTATTTTCTTGGGGCTGCAACTTGCAAAAAAAAAAAAAAAAAAGAATAAATCAGCCATTTTCAACAATTTATATTATTTTTAAAAATAAATTTCACTAGTGCATGGTTTTAAAGGGAAGAGAATGCAACAGGGTGATACAAAGACACACCACGTTTATCATTCTTTAAACCAGTCATGGTCTGTATTTTTGCAGACGTATATTAAAAATAAAAAATAATTTCTAGCAAATATTTAAAATTCTGTTTATGTGACAAGAAATAAGTGTAATATATTAAATTTATTTAAATGTAAAAGGTACAAGCCTTGTAAAGTTCAACATAATGTGCAAATTGTACACTACTTTTACCTCCTCCTTTCTCTATCTCTCCTCCCAGTCTCCCTTCTTCCTTTTGCTCTTTTTCCCCTCTACCTCCCAGGATGATCATCATATTCTAAAATGGCTACCTTTTGACTTATTACTCTCTTACGCCCCATATTTGGTTCAGGGCTGCAGATTGTTCTGCATTTCTGAATTATTTGAGAAAAATATTGTTTAAGAACTTACTTTTTTCAAGCATGTTGAAAAGGATTTTGCAACATGGCTTGGGAGTACATTAATGTAATTCAGCATGTATTTGATAAAGAAGATATTTGAACTTTTTGCAACTTATTGTACAGTGCATGGTAACTTATTTTCATTTTTTTCTCACCTTCAAATTGAATTCTACAGCAAAATACTGGAATCATGTGGCCATTGTAAGATGTCTTCAATAAATTTGTTTTCAGCGCCAGCATCTTTCATTCAAAGGTTGAACTATCATTTCCTGAAGGTTTTTGGAAAGAGGTAAAATTAAGTACCTGGTTGATTTTTAGGAAATCAATTTATAACACTTTTATTTGCACTAAACCAAATTAATTGCTACATTTTTGAGATTACAAAAGCAACAAAGGTTACTAATTCGTACAGTTCTGCTGTAAAGTTCAATTTTCATAAACTACATTTGTACTGCAAAAGACATAATTAGGGAATATCGGTCTGGAAAATATCAGTCTTTGCTTCATAAAACAGCCTTAAAGAAAGCTTATCAGTACCACTCCGACAGCTATTTGACCCGTTACCAGAACCCTCACTGCAGTCAACAGATTTTCGAAAACCTGTTTTTTGTAGCAGGCAGTAGCCACCGTTGGGTGGTGCTGCAAGTTCAAGCTTGTCATTAAATTGCATTATTTAAAGGAATGTAACTGGCTAACATTTAGTAACAAACTGTCCTTTTTTTCTGGGTCTTTGTATGCCTTTAACACCTATTTAAGGTTTAATATTGAAACCTTGCAATAATTTTTGAAAAACAATTATATTTACCTTTAAGGCCACAAAGAATTATTCTGATTTTATTTGAAAATCTATTAAAGTTTCCCATTAAGAAATTGTACATGCCTCATAGGTGGGCAAAAGTAATAACAGTATCACTTAAAATGCCTTTTACTTTGTGCAATATCATATTAATCAAGATTGTGTCTTGTCTTCAGAGTTTATATAATGGATTATTGTTAAGTTAATGGACAGACTGGTAAAATTATATTTATTGAAATAATTTAGACACCTGTCTACCAGCAGCAAATAAATACTACTAACATGCAGTCTACAATATCCCCTAGGATATTAAAGAATACATAACCATTTTACTGATACTGTGAGATGTGCTCACACATTCTCGTACGCATAGTCCTATAGAAATTATTTCAAATTTTAAAATCAAGGACATGACGCATGGAAGGTTTGTACATACTTGTCATTATGCAGTATTTATTTTAAAAAAATTAATGTATTTTTTTTAATTTTCACACGTCTGCGATTCTACTTATGGTTTAGTCATGTAAATAGCACTATTCCAGTGATCACTGCTGTCTTGTACATAGTACGTTTTAAAAGTTAAAAGGAATTACAGTGGGGGGAAAAAAAAGGCAGATTAGGCCTGTAATGAACACCAACTAATGTAAATCAAACTCATTCTGGTGATGGTATTTAACACTTTAAATAAAACATTTTCTTTACAGAACTTGAGTGCAACGCTTTGTTGCTTTTCTCTGAGCTGGTCAGCAGCATCCTGTAGCGGAGTTTTTGGCAAATAGCACATGCAGCTGATCAACAAGCAAGCCTTTCTTCTCTTCATTCTCTTCATTTTACAAATGAAATACCATTTGTAAAATAGGATGTTCACTGCCAGAGGCTTTCGGGCTGCGTGTGCACACAGGTGGGGGGTGCGGGGGGAGGCTGGGGCTGCGCTCCGGCCGCACTCCTGCTCTCGCACGCTGGAACAGGCGCACAGCTCCAGGGCTGGAGCTGGCTCTAAGCTGCCAACCCTGGCTGTGAGGGAGTGCTCGCACTTTGGTGTAGCCAACACACTGAATGTGGGGGGACATGCCATCCGGTTAGACTTCAGCGTTTGAAACGGGTGGCCACATTTGAAGTGGCTCTTGGGGATGGGTGTGGATCAAACCCGCTCCTGCTCCCGGGTGCGTCGGGAGGGCGCAGCCCAGCCTCCCCAGAGCAAGGCCAGTCGTGTTCCCTGCCCAGGCATGGTTCCTGCCACCGCGCAATTCACTAGGAAAGCTGAGCCTTGGATTATCAGCTGCTGAACTATAGTATTAAACGGGTTGGACTGTAAAAAGAGTAAGTTTGTGAGCTTCCACCCTACCCCTAGATACCACCTAGTATTAGCTGCCTTTATTTTTTATGAGCAGGGCACAAATGAGGACAGAGTACCCAGCCAGCAGTGGTAGCTGCTGGGGCTTGTGCAGCCTCGAGCAGGCAGTGGTCCAACACCTCTGCGGCTGTGTGATGGGGATGGAGATGGTGGGAGTGGAGGCTTTTCTCCCTGCCTGACTCCTCAGAGGCAGCATCAGCACAGGCAATGGTGACTGGGCAAAACTCAAGCACTGCCACTAAGGCACCTATACCTTGGAAATTTACTGAAGACTGAGATGCCAGCTGGTGGTTTGCACAGGAAAATCTGTGCATTTGATCCCAAATATAAGGTAAAAAAACCACTGTGGTATTGTCAGGAGGTAAAAACTCCAAGAAAGCAAGCATGTTTTGCCAGAGCACTGGTGGGAACTGTGAGGCAGGAAACTCCAGCTGTTTGTTGTACTGTGTCTGACAGTGGAACGCTGGGGAAACACTCCAAAACTTTTGGTGTGTTAAACTGCTAATGTCCCAGCAGGTTGCTCTTCTCCTTTGCTAACGCTGACATTGCTGTTGCAAGGTGACAGGGCAGGCAGGTACCTGGGTCGGAGCTGGGCTGTGACGGCGGGTGAGGCTGTCCCATGCCCTGGAGTACATCACCTCCAGCCCTGCCCCCAGGGCTCGCCTGCCTCTGGCACTCTTTAGAAATAAATGCAATTACACTCAGCAAATACCTGAGAAGGCGCGCTGGTACACCTGTACAGCCCAAAAAAAGGCCACACTATACTACTTCTGTAAAGGGTCCTTTTCTTCTTTGAGGCAGTTTCTCAAGATTGCTTACTGTTTCCCCTCACGAACACCTTCTTGCCCACCTCCACTTAATTTCAAACAGAACAAAATTGTAGCTCCCACTTTGCTCATGACTACTAAACATTGGCTCAGGCAGTTGATTCATGCTGTTATTCTGGGGTGTTCGTTCCCATTAAAAGTGCAGTAAAACACTATGTCACCCAAATTGTGGGGCTTTTCTGCTTCCATGCCTTTTTTGTAGGTCTTAAGCCTTAAATAGTTAAATGCTTTCGCTATGATGAGGTTGAGTGTGGGGCCAGCACGTGCTAACCAGGACACCATTGCATTCTCGTAGCCTCCCACTACTATCAAATAGCTGTTTACAACTGTGTAACTAATTAAAATAGAACTGTATTCATATAGAAAGTTAAATACCAATGCTTTAACATGACATGAAAGTTAACAAAGCATTAGATTTCACAGCTTCCTCACAAAGTTGGGTAATGCTGTAGGGGAGTCTAGAGCAGTCCATATTTGTTTCCTTAGCTCATACATCTGTGTAATTCTCACCTCCCTGTCACTCAGGCAGCAAAGAGCAAGCACCAGACCTATAGGTCTCACAACAGTCTTTCAACTGTGACTACCCTCTCTGTACCTTCATTGGTTAATATTTACAGTGAGCCTTTACCAGGAGCAAGCAGCAAGAAAGATGCACATTTTCCCAGGCAAGAACGGCCAACATTTAGGACAGGTTAATGGGAGCTAGCTTTAGCTGGCAAAAAATAAACCGATATGCTACTAAGACCAAAGATAAATTAGCTCTGGAATTATTGGCTTAACACCTGCCTATTTTAGATGTCTTGTTTAGAATGGGATGAGTAACTCTGGGGAGATCAGATCCGCTCCCTATTTCCCCATTGACCACAGAGGCAGAAAGCGATGGCTGCAGCTAAGCTTAGGAGAAGCAGACCCAGCCTCAGTAGCCAGGAATAAGAACAAAGACTCCATGGTGCTTCATTAGCAAATGCTATCTGAACTGCCTGTATAATTATCAGGTCTGAGGGCAGCAGGCAGCTGATGACTGATGAGGGAGGAAATGGCTAGAAATTAATTTCCCAGATCTGACACACTGCCCTGTCAGGTCACTCCTCAGCCCAGCCCCAGGGAGAAAGACAAGCAGCCATACTAATTAAACCATAGGGCATTAATGCCCCAAAATATATTTGACATGAGGTCACATAGAAAGAAAAAAAGCGTCTTAGAACTGCAAGAAGTACATGACACAGGACTGAGGAAAAGTTTGTCATAAATGTCTGTCCTCCGTGACCATTCCTGCAACCAAGAACAGTTGTGTTAAATGTCATCCAAAATGTACATATTGTTGAACTGGTGTTGGCATGAAGACGGGATGGGTGAGTGGCACTAGATCTCATTAGTTTTATGGATGTGGAGGCTTAGAATAGCTCAACAAGGTGGGAGTGGGTTTGGCCCTGGTAGACTATTTTGAGGGCAAGACTCACAAGGAACAGCTGAGGTCGCTTGGCTTGTTCAGCTTGGAGAAGGCTGAGAGGCAACCTCATTGCAGCCTACACCTTCCTCACGGGGGCAGTGGAGGGGGAGGTGCTGATCTTTCTCCAGTGATAGGACACAAGGAAATAGAATGAAGCTGCATCGGGGCAAGTTCAGGTTGGACATTAGGAAAAGGTTCTTCACTGAGAGGGTGGTCGGTCACTGGAACAGGTTCTCCAGGGAAGTGGTCTCAGCACCAAGCCTGTCAGGGTTCAAGAAACATCTGGGCAATGCTCTTGGTCATATGATTTAGTTTTGGGTAGTCCTGTGAGGAGCAGGGAAATGGACTTGGTGATCCTTATGGGTTCCTTCCAACCTGAGATATTCTACGGTTCTATGATTTCTCTGGACAGCTGTTAGCAGGTCTAGTGTAAGAGTTGTTAGACAAAGTCCTTCTGCCTAGCTGCAGTTTTGGTAAGGGAATGATCAGTGTTTTAGCGATTATAGTTATTTTAAGGAGACAGCACCCACTGAAATGAAAACAAAACAAAATACCAACACTTACCAGGCCAAACTCGAACAGTGGGTCCTGCTATGTGAATAGTGCATCTGACACATGAAGAAAAGGCCAGTACTACACTTGCCAGTGTATGTCAACCTAGTTTGAATGCCAATAGCAGCCAAAATTATTATCCCCTTGATGAGAATAAAAAGCAGATTTAGGGAAGACTAAGGGATGAAGTAGCAATATAAAATTATCAAAGTAACAATGGGTGGATATTTTATTGATCTCCCATTTTGTTTCTTGTTAATTAGCACTTCAGCTGCAGCATTTAGCTGCAGCATTCCTGAATAGTGCCAGACAGCTGCCTTGAAGACAAGGAATGTAAGTCACCATCTCCCAGGGACCATCAAATTGAGACTGCTGCTGCATGGGAATCAACTCGGTTAGGAAGTCTGGGGACTTTTCAAGTGCCTTCTTATGGTCTACCACACACTGGAAGTGACAGAAAGACAAAGGTTTTCCTTATTTAAAAGTTTCTCAGCCCATATTCTGATTCCATACGAACTTCCAAGCTGTCATTTTCTGTTTTGGAGTCTGAACTCAAGACCTGCTTACTCTCAGATCTGCTAACTTGGACTTTCAGAAGCCTTAGCTACCGCCTGCCATGTACCTGAGGTATCAGTGCATGTATTTACAGAGCCACATACATGAACAAGTGAGTTGTGTCCTTCACTGTGTTTCAGCTGTACAAGCCCAGCTACCTGGGAGCCAGCAGCTCTGGTTCTCTAGGAATGACCCTGGGGTAATATGGCACTTCTCCAACAGATGACTTTGTTCCTCACTGGCAAAGATACAAGCTGGAGGAAAGACATTTTAGTATATATCCTGATGCACTTTGGCCATTGAAACAAAGCTGCAACTTTGAAAAGTAGATCTCAGAACAAACCAAGAAGTGTTTCGGCCACATGAAGGGAACCAGGCCACCAAATCAACTAAAAGCCACATCTCAGATCTGTTCCCTAAAGACACCAGCCAGGTGCTGGACAAGGAAATATTGAGTGTAGACACAGAGGTAACATATTCCTGCCAGCACCTTAAAAAACCTTAAACTAAAAACCCCTCATTGGCACAGCTCTCAACTCTGAAAGTTTCAGTAAGCTGAAAAAAAAAAAACCAACCACCAACCAAAAACCCAAAAAGAGCATGAGAATGGCCATTTAAGATTTCTGTAAACTACTTTCATTTCTAAACCAGAATTTCTTGTTTTCAATTAGCATGCTGAGCTATCAGTAAACATCACAGTATCTGTAGGGCTGGTTTTCTTTAGTTACACACTTGAGTAACTAAGAACTTATTTTTGTATAGTAGTTGTTTTCTTCACCTGCTTAGGCACAGTTTTTCCTTCCTTGTTTTCTTTAAGAATGATCCATAAACTGAAAGCAGGACTGAGCTGCTTCCCCATGACCTTTCCACATCTAATATGTGTCTGGTTTATACTTAAAATGTGAGCAGATGCCTTAGGCAGTAGATTCAGAATAATCTGGCATATAGTCTTCTCCCTCCCTCAGCAGCTTTGCTTTCCTAACCAGTGTTGATTAACAAACTTAATTGTGACAGCTGGGTGTCAATGCAGTTCTGAAAGCCGTACTTACAGCCTGAGATGGATACTCAGGCTGTCTTTGGACATCTGATTTAGGTGAAACTCAGAGGGTCAGAATTAAGAGTCTATTTAATTGTACTCAGTGGAAAAAGACAGGAGACCTCCAGGGTAATTCTAATTTAGGATCCTCTGGAAAGCCATTCTGAGCATATCAGCTGCATAGGAGGCCTACAGCTTCCAAGGTAGGCCATGCAAATAGCTCCCGAAATGACAATGCCACCATCTGGATAAGACGTAAAAGAAGAATCTTTGCTTATTCCCTTCAGTACTTTTTTGTCCCAGAAAACATCTGGGAAAGTCTCTCTCCTGAGACCTGAATGACAATGAATTTGAATGTTGTGAAGGCAAAAATGTGGGGAAGGGAAAAATTTACCCGCTGAAGCTTCTCTACACTCTCATACAAACCTCAGGGCTTCGGACTAACTCCATGTTGACTGTCACACTTGGTGGCAGACCGTGACATGAGGGTTGGCCATATTTCTACTCTCAAACAACAACTTGAGTTTCACTTGCAGAAAAGCAAGGTACCACCTGGCTGCTGGACCCCTGCAACGGCATCATCCTGGTGTCCCTGACTCGCTTCAGCCCTGGACCTTATTCAGTTAGGTCCCATCTGCACTGCTAAATAAAACTCACCAGTTCCAGTTTGCAGGCACAGAGACCCAGTAGCATGGCTTACTTTGCATCAGCAAGCCTGAACTCTCTTTCTTCCTCCCTTCCCTTCCCATCCAGAAATAAGACTGCCTCTGCTAAACTGCTGGGAATGACAGCAGGCCTATGCTATCCCCAAAGCATTTCCTGGGAGAGCACTGTCTATTATGGGTTAAAACCATAGCAGGAGCTATGCTGGTGATGGCACAGTATGCAAGTACAAGCCAGGGCTTTAGCCCTGTTCTGTAAGTCCGTCCTTGCTTATAGCGGCAGCCTGGCCACCTTTACACATGGAGGTGCAGAGCCAGATGGGAATTCAAGTAGATGAGAAAAGGACAGATCAGTCCCTTCCAAACTGGGAACATGGCATCTTTCTTGCCAGATTTAAAGCCTGTTCCTTTACTCCACGTGGTCTTAAATAAATGCTTAAATAAATGCAGATCTGTTAAGGGAGAAAGGCTGAAGTCAACAAGAGTTCCAGGAATAAAAAGCTGTTGAAGACAGCCAGATTCCTAGGCACTGTGAGCAAAATTGGAGATTTTGGCCTCAAATGTACAAGGGCCAGGGAGAATCTCCCTTGCCCCAGGAGGTCCAAGCTATGTGAAGTTAAAAGAAACATCTGGGTGGTGTTGAAGAGCCACAATGTGCTCCTGCCCCCACAGGAGAAATGGGAGGTGTGGGAGCTGGAGGGGGCACTAGGAAGGGCTACAGCACATACCCTGTCCCCATCAGCAGAAGGGGCCAGAGCCACCCAGCATGCTGAGGACTTGCCTCAGGAAAAGTAAGAAACAGGATCCATTTTCCCAGAAGTCTGCTGTTCTGGCCAAATATTTACCTTGCTCAAGCTGGTCCTACTTGTACAAGTTTGCAAAAAGAGAACAGACTCATGGCCACTTAATCATAATTAACAAGGGTAACATGAATGAACCAAGCAAAGTTATTAAAGCCTGAGGTGGGGGGGTGGGGAGGGAAGATACTGAGCAATTTAATTCATTCCTCTCCATCTCCTGGCTGCACCCAGGATGTCGTCTTGTCTAACTCAGCACCTGTGATACTGTCCCATAATTGTTTCAATAGGTAAAAGAAATAAACCAGCGTGCGGGTGGTCTTTCCAATAGCGAGCCATCATTAAACCTCAATAGCACAACAGTTCCTAACATTTTTGGAAGGAAGGAAGTTATTTGTGTTCCAGGGCTGAAGCTGATCTCCAGGCACCAGTGTGCTGGTTTTGGCTGGGATAGAGTTAATTCTCTTTACTGTAGCTGGTGCAGTGCCGATGGCACATTGATGATTTAGTTGCTGTTAAGTAGTGGCTCAGTGTCGCTAAGTAGCGCCTGTAGTAGCCAGGGACCTTCCCAGCTTCCCGAGCTCTGCCGCGTGGGCGGGAGGCCGGGAGGGGCGGGGCCGCAGCCGAGGCAGCTGACCCCGGCTGGCCAATGGCGTGTTCATTCCGTACCATGTGACGCCACGGCCAGCACATTAACGGGGGCAGTTGGCGCGTGGGCGGCAGTTGTGGCTCGGGGACTGGCGGCGTCGGGTCGGCGGGCGGTGAGCGGCTGCGTCATGTGCTGTTGGTTTTGGTGGTTCATTCCCCCCTGCCCTGGGTTTGGCCTCTCTCATTATTTTCTTTTTCATTGCATTAGTATTGTCGTTGTTGCTATTGTTTTATTTTAATTATTAAATTTTTCTTATCTCAACCCACGAGCTTTACCCTTCTTGTTCTCTCCCCCCTCCCGCCAGTGGGGGAGTGAGCGAGTGGCTGTGTGAGGCTGAGTTGCCAGCTAAACCACAACAACCAGAGACAATAAGCTCTTTTGATGTGGCAGGTTATTCTGCTTTTTCCTACCAAGGAATGTCATGTACTTTCTTTTGAAGCATTTAGCAGCAGTAGTTTTCAAACCAAGGTGAAACAAGAGGCTAAGATCCAGGATGGTGACTCGCATGGTCTTTGAGGCTAGCCTTAATCTTGCTGCTGATCTGCAGTGTTTAGGGATGCTAAATAACAGTGAAATGAGATGCCATAAAGATCATGTTTATGAGTCTCCAACTGACACCCTCTTTCTTTCTCAAGTTCCCTTATACCCAAATGTGGGTTTGGTTTTTTTTTAGTACACTATTATTTACTGAGCACATGTATCCAGGTCATAACTATTAATATAGCTTGAGTTGTTCAAGACAAAATCTTCTCTGGAAAAAAAAAGAAGTGTTGTGTTGGGTAGAGGACACGAAGAAAATGGCAAATTGAAAGGAAACAGCTCACAATTCATGCAGAAAAGGAAAGTTAAGGAATAAGTGCCTGCCTTGCAAGGCTCCACAATGGGCCATTATCAAATAATGCCAAATCCCATACATCATCTCCTCTGGAAGTGAACAAAATTGAATTTGTTTTAAGAACTATTACCCAAAGCTCTGCAGGGGGACAAGAAGCTGGAAGAAGCTGTGATCCAGTTGTCTCCCACTGAGCCTTCGCTAGAACTTTCTTTTGTTGGGAGAGGAGCTGAAGTCAGCCTCAGGGGAACTGCTTACTGGGAATCTGAAACCACAGAGATTCCTCAAAATCTTCAGGGATAATGGGCACAGCTGTGTTAGATGGTGATCGGCATGTAGCCAGTACCGTGTTTTTTAGAAGTATTTAGATGTCTCACTAAAAATGAAAATACAGGTACAAATAATGACTAGTGAAATGGTGTGGAGGAGGAGCTGGAAGGAATCCTAGGCCCTCAAGTGATATGGAGGCACCATGAGCTTTGGGACAAGACCTGCCCTTTAATTATCACTCCAGTCAGCACTGAGTTATGTTATACGCCACAAAACCTTTCAGTGCAATGTCAGGTAGTGCCCTTTGCCGAATACTGCACTCCTCTGGCAGACTGGGACTCCCCAGGGTAGGTAAATAAAACTACCCATTGATATCTGCAAAAAAGAGGCACATTATCTTCCTCTGATGGGTTTTCCTGCAAGAAGGGACTATTCAAGCTTTTGCATCTAATAACACTGGACAGATTTTGAAGCTGTTGTTCCCCATTAGAAATTGGGCTGTCCTTCTGCCCTGGCACCAGGCTCTACTCCCTGCTGCATGGGTTGGATAAATGCCTAATCTGGGCTTATGCATGCCCCATGTGTTACAACATCACCACTGGCCCTAGCTCCCTGCACTGTGTTTCACAGTTCCTTCATCTAGGATTTTCCCTCTCCCTTGGTATTAAACTTGAGGGTGCTCTGCTGTCTGGCAAGTGTCTAGGGACATTCTGGTCTCCCTGTATAGACAGTGGATATGGCACTTTTAAAACCCAATTTATCTGACATTTTAGATGTCTCCTTTAAGATGGAAGTGGATCATAGCTCAGCTGTGCCTATTCTCATCACTGACTGTAAAGGGGATAGCTCAGATGTACATCCAGTAAACGGAATTCCATTAACTGCGTCTTGCTATTGACTCAAACAGGCTTTTGACTGAAGCCTCTTACATGACTCCAGCACAGAAGAGGCATTGCTGCAGCATCCAGTCTGAGGTTGCTGGAGACAAGTATTGAGTGCTGTGGGACAGCAGCTGAAATAGCCTCAGTAGTTGCAGGGCAACAGGTGCCTTGAGCTAACCCAGCAGAGACAGCAAAGACATCTCTGGATATATTTGAAACTAGGGATTCAGGAGTTGTTTCTGGGATGCAGAGTGAGAACCCTCTCCCAAAGATAGATGGCTGCAGCATTTCTTCTCTCAGGTAGCTAATTCTGCCTCAGGCTATTTTTTAAAAGCTTGCTGAGGCAGCTGTACTGCTCGGTCTTTCACCTATAGCATGAACACCAGATGCTGGAGAGTGAGACTGAGTTTCTCCTTACTCCTGAAAGACTTTGCACCCAAATCTGTTGCTGAGCAGGAAAGGGCCCCAGGAGCCAGCTCTGAGGCACGTGATGGAAAAGAGACTTTCCCAGCCTCTGTGAAACTGAGTGGCTGGGTAGCCACGGCAGTGATGGACAGACTTGTGGGAGTGCTGGTTGAGCTGAGGGGCTAGGCATGCCGGGATTCTGGTCCTGGATCTGAGGAACATCTCTCTATTTTATTTAAACAGCTGCTGAATAAAACACACATCAACATCCCTGGGTAGCAACTGTCCACCTCTCACAGACCACTCAGCTCACAACACGGAATCAGGCTCCAAATTCTTTATTTTCCTCTGATGTAGACTAAACCCCATGTCTCCACCATGCTTTCTACAACTGATACAGCCTTCACACAAAAGCAGCCTATATCAGTTGTCTGAAAGAATACATCTTCTTTTAATCTCCAATTCAATCTCCAATCTTCCAATTTCTTCTTTCTTTTACTATCAACTATTACTTTAATTCTAAAATAGTTTTATCCCTCTCACACATGTTCACTTCAGTTAGAGAGACATTACCAGTTAATGATGAAGCTAACCCACATGGTGCTCACTGGGAGTCTTTCAAGTCTGCATGTTGTACTAAAAGATATCCTCCAGCATGAGAGGAGACCGGTGGCTTCATAAAGAAATTTCAGAAAGGGGTTTTGTGTCCTAAATAGCCCCATCCCTTCTCATATTCAGCTGTTTTCCTTTGTACTCAGAGGAAGAGGAAATGATCATGGCATCCAAACCAGATTTGTGCAGGTATGTTGGTAAACAACAAAGATAATTGCTGCCATGGAGAGCGGATTTCTGCAGGTTTATTTTTTAATTTCTATATTATCGCTAAAGTGGCTGAAATTAAGATATATGCCATTATTTTGACCTGTGCTTCTCTGCCTGGCCATCTTCTGGCTCTGCCAGTTCAACCTTCAGTTGAATGGGGTGTTATTTAACTTGCACCTTTTTTTGAACCCTAGCTTGTAGGAAAGGTATTGCCTAAGGAAGGAACTGGAACTTGCAAGTTATCCTCTGTGATTTTGGCACAAGCTGAAAACACAGAAAAGCAACCCAGGACCTGTGCTATCTTTTTTAAAAATTTATTGTTTAAACCTGAGGAGCCCATCCTGGAGATGTCTGTCTCAGATCTTTATTTCATCAAAGTCAACCGCAAAATTGCTGTTGACTGATACAGTTAAAACCATAACCAGTGGACTTCTGTCCATTGACTTTTAAGGATTTGTCACTTGGGAAAGGAAAAAAATATGCAAAGTTAGGGTTTTTTTATAGGGTGACTATTAAGATGAGCAGCACAAAATGACACTTTCTTGAATATTTTCCCTCTAGTAAAACTCTCATTTCTGTTAAAACTTATCTTTAAGGTTTAGCAGAGAAAGAAGAGCAGGACTTGGTGCCTGTCAGGGTGAGTAGTGGAGGGGCCAGATTCAGCAAACATCAGTTTGCTGGCTCTGCTCCTGAGTTTGAAGAGCAGCCCTTAAACATGCTTTCAGTTTAGGGCAGTGCACCGTAGGGCACTTCCGTAGAAGTTTTATTACCTGCAGTTAAACCAGCATTGACAACAGCTGTTGAGTGTGATATATTATCTGTACTAAAATGCTGGATTTCTCCAAAATTTAACAAAGGTAAACAAGCGTTACACTGAGAGGGGCAGATGACTTCCAGGCTGGCTGAGGATGAGGCTGCTGAAAGAAGCAGTCAGCTGAGGGTGACTGATGGGGAGGAAGATCTGCAGCCTGTGCTCTGAGTCACTGGGGGCTCTGCAGAGCCCCAGGAAACTGGCGGGAGATAACAGGCTTGCCTTGTGCACTGAAGAGTGGCAGGAAACCAAAACATAAAAGGTTTTATCTCCACTAAAGCCTCCCACTTCCTATGTTAAAAGGTTCGCTCCCTACAATATATTTTGAATTTTAATGGTGCTCTGAATCTTTTTGGTTTTTCTGGCCCAGGGAAGGGAAAGCGGAGAGTTATCAGTACAGTTTGTTCCCTGCTAATCAGTTCTGAGAGCTCTGCCTTGCCTATGGAGAAAGGGTTTAGTTTCTCCTTCTTATCCTTAAAGAAAATAGTGGTTTTGTACTGGAGGATTAATGTATTCCACTGCAGATCACAGCATACTCGAAATAAAAGAGCTCTATATTAGATGCTTGTGCTAAGTGTTATTGGCACACAACAGCAGACCCACAGGCTGGCAGCAGCCTCTCCTGCCAGCACGCGTGAGGTCCTTGCCTGCTTGGCTGCCTGTCCATGGCAGCCTCAGCAGTCACACTCCCAGGCACGCGATGCGCAGGATGGAGTCAAACTTCAGGTTGGATTATTTCACTCTTCAACTACAGGGCTCCGTGGCTGCAACCGGACACCCAGCCATTACAGTGCTACTCCGAAAAACCTTGTGCTGAGCTGAGCTACATCCACTGCTTTTTTCCACCTAGAATGGAGCATTATTTAGTGATGGGCTATAAAAGCCCTCACTGAGTTTTTTATATTCTACCTTTCCCTGACGTTCAGAATTATGTTTATGCATATACTGTATTTGACAGAAGTCAGACATATGCATGCACAGGCACAGTGAAGACACCAGTCTGTTCAATGAGGTCCTGACACCCTCTCTTCCATCCTCCGGCCCTGATGGCACTTTTCCTTTCAGTAGATATAAGATACATCACTGTCCCATGTACCCTTGTTATGTGATGACTAGACTACATGGGTTCATAATTTGACCATTTTCTTGAAAGAGAATCCCATATTAATATTTTTAAAAGAATCAATACTTATAAATGAGACCTATGAAATCGTGAAAGTAAAAGAAAGAGAGCAAAGACAAACAAGAATCTTTTGCAGTCCGTTCAGGCTGCATTACTTTCTGCTCGGTTATTCATCTCATGCATAGAGAAAGCAAAATCCTAAGATCTACAAACCACTGATGTTAAGATAGTGCAGTTGTTTCACAAGCACTGACCTCTGCTAATTGCGGCAATCAATTTCACTTCTCGGCAGTGTCTCCCTGGCCTATGAGGCAAGAGCGACTGTGTACAACACATACACAGTACTGGACTGGATTTCAACTCTGGTTTTAACTTCCAAGGGTTTGGGGATCAAAAACCTCAGAAATGCAGTCATAGTATGGACATTCAATGTTTAATATGTTTCAGACTGATAAATATCTGGCCTATAACATCAGTGGTTGCTTGGCTGAAATTGCCTCAAAGCTTTGCTCAGAAGGCAAGTGCCAAATCACTACTTTCATCACTGAAAATTACATGGGTATTTCTACTGAGTATGCAAGGGGTTTTTGTCTTGTTTAGATAACTAAAATTGATTTCACAAACTTCTGTCTCAGCAAACGCTGAACTGAAGTTCCTGGAGATAAACTTAGGGCTGGCTTGATAGCCCTGGGCAGTAAACTCTTCCTTTTACCCACTAAACCAGTAGTAATGCAAGCATCCCCACAATGCCCCTGGATGCTGGTAGACTTTAAACCATTTATGCTAGTTCCAGAAAACATCTCAGGAGCAGTCTTGCACTAAAACCTTGGCTCCAGACCTCCTGAATACAATAAAAATCAATAGGACTCTTTGTGGCTATTGGAACTTTTTAAAGAACTGGATGCATTCATGAATTGTTAAGGCTGAGACATGAAACATGAGATTTCCAAATGCTATACAGTAGCCATATAAAATGTTGTCCACATATGTCCTTAGTGCCAAGAATATCTTTTGTATGTTAATAAAATCAATAGTAAGTCAGAAAGTATAAACATTCACTGAAGGAACCGAAGCTCCCTGTCAAGAGGGAGAGATAACTGGTTCAGTTTTCTGTAAATGGAGAAGTAATTCTGTGTGGACAGACCATGAGAGGTTTCAGAGGTTTCTAATGTGACTAATGTGGTGCCTGTGACTGGAAGGACTGTACTCTGTGACCCTTCTGCTTTTCACAGACTCCTTGTGAAATCATGGAATAGTCATTAAGCTATATCTAAGTACACTAAACACATTCCTGTGCACCTCAGTTTACAATTTAGAAAAAAAAAAAAATGCTGTTACACCTCAGACCACAGAACATTTCTGTGTACCTTGCTTTTGTGTTTAGAGGGTGCCTCCCAAAAACAGAATTCAAGTAAAAATTGTTATACACATTATTTTCTATTCCTTTTCCCACTCACCCTTCTGCTTCTCCAGTGATTCCTAAAGCTAGTGTTTGCATTCTGGTGTTTCCAGCACCTCATGTGCCTCTCTGGAGGAATATGATGTTCATGTTGATAGTTTCCTCTTCCCCTCTTCAAGATCCACCTGGGGTCACCCTTTCCTAACACGCTTTTGTACTTTTGTTCTTTCTTCACTTGTCTGCAGCTCTATGTTGTATCTGAAGTCACTGGTGCCTTTTACATGTGTTACATACTATTTCTTAGTCTCTTTGTTACCTCTAAACCCAGTTTTCTCCACCTCTGGCTCAAAATTTATTTAACTGACCATTAGGGAACTGTTTATAGCTAGAAGGCCTACAGTGACAGCCTGCACCTCATCTCTTATCACCCCTTGCCTGTGCTCTCTACGCTGCATCCTGTGTCCCTACTTCTCAAGACCTCTGGTGTTGTACCAGGTCTGTATTTCTCTGCACTACATCCTAGTGTTGGAGTAGTTGATATTCAGTGCAGAATAACTGCTTGTTACTGCCTGGTATCCACCTAAAGCTAGGGCTGTGTCGCACAAAGTAAAAGATATTAGCCATAGATACTTGAACAATTAGAGAACTTGCTATCACAGCTAAACCAAGTAAACCAGAGCTGCAGGCAGATCAGGGAGAGTTCAGACAGGGCAGGCCTGACCAGCCTCATTCCTGAGGCCTTGCAGACTCATATCAAAGCTTATGTCCTGTTACTAGTGATAGCAATACTGTAGTACAGGGCTATACTGTTACACAGTCCTCTGATGTCCCAGTGCTGCGGCCTGGGGATGTGCTGCCTGTGTCAGTGAAAGCGGAGCAAAAGAAAAAGCAAGAGCAGAAGCAGATGTTAATTTTTTTTTACTGTTAAGACAACGTTTGACCAGCATTATGCTCAGAAACTACCTCTGCTGCAAATATTGAAGGCCAAAATGATGCTGGGAAAAAGAATCATGTGAAGGCTCTGGAATGACTCCACAAAACCTGTAGTCAAATGCCTCAATAACCTAAAGGGAGCAGATAACTTGGAAAAACACCTGAAGTACCACAGCCTACAAAGTCTTGAGGCACCAGACCTTCAGTTTTCAGGAGTTTGCTCTGCAACCTCTCCTCCTGTGTTTATAAATCATGATTTCCAGCTTTGCTAAGTCAACTGTGAAAACAAAAATGCTATAAAACAAACTGGAGGAAGATCAGGAGAATGGTTCCTCCAAAACACAGCTGTGAGGAGCCTAAGGCCATAGTTTATCTCCCACACCCACACTTTATGTAAAATGTGTCTGCTTTACGGAATTGGGAATTACTTTTACCAGCCTCCCCCAGGGCTGTGGGAGCACCCTGTGCTTGGCACAGTAGTGGTGGCAGACAGGCGCTGGCACACAGGAAGGTTTGCATGGCAGCAGGAGGTGATTGGCAGGGCTGGAAGCTCTCCTTCACGCTGGTGGGAAGGTTTCAGAGTAACACGGAGTTTTGTGGTGTAAGCTGGGGGCAGCCGCTTGTAATACTGGGTATTATACTTTTACATAACAAAAATAAAAGAATGTAATAGCTGAATACATGATATCCTGGTTTTAATAGGAAGGAAAACCACAGCTATGTTGTGCAGCCAAACATGTTCTGCAGCCAGCCCAAAAATGTGAAGATTGACTCTCTGAGCCAGCTATTGTGTTTTAAAGCAAGGGGACGGAGATTTACAATCCACACCCTGATCTGTGAAAGCTTGTCTTCCTACAGTGTCAGGGTCAGATGAAATGCAACACTTCCATAACTGGTGTTTCTCCAAAGACCATGAGAAACATTTGAAACCAAGTACTTGTCACTGTAATATTTGCCATACCCTACCTTTGACTCATCCAAGACAGATCTGTATCTCCCACCACAGTAGTCATAGCTATCAGCAGAGACATTTTTTAAGTTCCTCTCATTGTGTTATTTGTCAGCCACAACCATTAAGGAATCATTAGCAGATAAATGCTACTCAAAATCATGTTCTGAGGCCACTAGAAGGGCTTACTTCAACTTTTACCTATAACCTTGTATTTTTATGTTTAGCTGTGCTATACAGACCTTACTCAGTTCTCTTTAAATTAAAGCTAAGTTTTTCTTATAAGTTAAAGGGAGGAAAATCAGTCCAGAAGAGGCCTTATAAAAACCTGAGCAGAGAGCTGAGAAAAGGACTGGCAGAGAGAGCTCATATGAGCAATCTGCAAATTGCCTTCTCTAATTATTTTGATATCAGGAAAAGATGAGTCCACTTCTTGTTCACACAGTCAGCACGTGACACTTTGGAATGATAACAAGTCATTTTTACCCACTCTGTATTGAGCTTGAACAACCACTTTTTCCTCCAAGTGAAGCATATAAATCTGTGTGGCATTACAGGTCAAGTTAGGCTTAGCTGTGTCATACTACCAATAAAAGTAAGCTGTAGTACACCCATGACTAGCTCTCATTGATAACCATGTAGCTGTGTGGATCTGGGGCTGGCAGTAGGTGGAGCTGGGAATACCTAGGCGCAGGGTAAAGGCTGGGAAGAGCCACTTCGTCTAGCAGCATTTTGGACCCAGGCTGCAGAGCCGCACCCTAAGGGCAGGTCTGCCGTGGGATTTCAGTGCTGTGCCAGGGACCTCTGCTGGATTGAAGTATCATGCTTTGGAGCTTCACAGCTGGAGCAGTTCATGTGTATCTCCTTAGAAACAGAGGAGAGCCTTGGTGCGTGTGTACCCTTAGTCTCCGTTAACTGCCTCTACAAACATCAAATCCCCCATCATGCAACTGCTAACAGTTATCCTCACTGATCACAGATGTCAGTCAAGTTTTAAGCAGTAAAGCTGCATTGACATCTGAAGATTTAGTTAAGCCTGCCCACTACTGCCTAAATCCTACCTGGATCCACAGACGAGGTGAGGTGATCCTCTGCTTACATTAGCAGAGGGGCACAAGCTAAGAAGCATTTTCAGAATATGCTACCCATACTGTTAAGTGTCCTCTGTTCTGTATAACAGTCAGCTATTCACCGGCCAGAGAGAAGCACCAGGTCAGGGCACTGCTATGCAGCTGTGGAGACCCGTTCCCTAGGCACTGCTTCCACAAATCCTGGAGTTACTTCTGCTTCTGCCTCTACAGTTATTTAATTGTTCCCATGCAGAGCTTCAACCTCACAACACACACAATTGCTTGTTCTGTGCTTTGTAGCGACATGGGCTTACACATCTGTAGGTCCTATTGTTTTGAGCTAAGTCCAGAGAGCAGATGGTCTCCAGCTGTATCATTGTGTGCTCTGGTTTCATCCATCTTCCCTGAGCTGAACCATGCCTGTTCGAGTGGGATGTCTCAGGGTAGGCAGGAGGCTGTCAGGGAAACTCTGAGCAACAGAACAAAAAAGCAGCACTGTCAATGTAGGATACAACCTTTTCCCACCAAGAACCACTGCACCAGTCCAAAGCATAGTGTTAGACATAGCATTCCCCTAAAGGGGTGGGTTTGGTTATGGTTTTGAAGGTGAGCCATTCTGGCCACTGGACGATGTAAGACATGTGGTGGGAACTCTGCTGTCCTGGGCAATTTTATCTTCCTGGGATCACTGCAGCCTCAGCTGGGAAGGGAGCTTTGCATTGCTTGTCTCCATGTGAAGAGGCTGGTGTGATTAAGGAGTCACTTACTGTTCCTACTGAGCAACCTCACTGGTGCATGACTGATTTATGCCACTATCTCTGCTGTAGCTCACACATAAAAAGCACGAGTTTAAGCACTTTAGTAAGTTCTGTTAAAAATTAGGCCATAGTGTCTGACCTGACATTTTTATCATTATTTTCTATACTTAGTCCTTATGTGAAATTAATTGATTATAATAGACTTTGGATCAGGTGCTGTGAATGTGGAATCCACACTGAATTTAGAAACCCATTGGCATGATCCATTGATTTTGGTGCTTTTTGCTCTGATAGAGTGCAGTGTTCTCTACTCATAGTCAAAGAAAGGAGAAACTGCCCTTACAATGCTCAGGCAGCATGTCAAGTGTACACTAGGAATTTTGCCCACTCTCAGACAAGACCTGAAACAGAAAAACACCACATTATCTCTGGCTTTGACAAACATACCTTGGGCCCCTCAGTAGTTCAGAAGATATATTTGGATCGCCCCTGACTGGCTGCTATTGTAACCTGCATCATCGTGCATCCTGCAGCAAGAGTCTTTCCAGCTTCTTCTGTGTGCAAGGAACTTCCACTTTATAAGGGGATATGCCACTGTCAGAGCCTTAGCCTGACCCTGAGGTTTTGCAATGCTCAGTGGCTCATACGTATTCCAGGCAAAAGACCTCCAACCCTTTGTCCTTGATTCAGTAGGCTTAGTCATTCGTGTATGTCCATCTTCAGTAACACAAATGCTTTATGACTAGAATAGTCAGAATTTCAGGAATTTTTTCTTAGCAATAGTACAGAACATGTATTTGTAGAAGAATTCAGTCAGCAATAACCATGCTTGCAAATTATTAGTTTAAAATGCATTGGAAAACTGGAATTGGTTTGCTTGTTGATGTTCCCAGGTGTGTTAAGGAAGGAAGGAAGGAAGGCTGAGAAGGAAGTACAGAGCATCATAAGGTTATAACTTTACTAGAACTGTGCATTACAAACCTGGAAAATGGTATTTGGATTGTAACTTGATGAACTAACTTGAAATATCCCTAGAACATCCAGACATCCTTACCTCTGCCCTGAAGAGGTGAAATCCCAGGGTGATCCCATTTGTCTTGAGAGGGTGCTGGCATCAGCACATTAAGCGTAGAGAGGAAGGCAAAAGGAGGGAGAAAGAAATTATGACTCTGAAGAAGTAACTGATTTTTTTTTCCCTCTTTCTGTCTTCTCCAGGTACAAGTGCCTACCTGCAGCCCTGAGGCACTTCTGTGGGACTGAGTTTTGCACAGCCAGGTTCTTTAGATGGGAAAGACTGGCTTACATATCTTTCCCTAAAAAGTGAGCCAGAAAGAAGCCATTGTGTGTGGAGGGAGGCTTTGTTTCCGTTCCTTGCACTATCTAAGGTGATTTAAAGTAATTTTTATTTTTCTTCCTCAGAAAATGCCTTCAGCACAGGGAAACTCAGGTAAGGGCAAGTCCTTCAAGAGGACTTGAAGCATATGCCTCTGAGGCCGGACCATTACAGCCATGGCAGTAAGAAGCAGCATCACACCTGCGGGATTTCGACGCTGTTGTCCGTGTGTGTCAGATGCTCAGCACACCCTTAAAAGAAAAACAGGCCTCCACGACAACTTTGCTGGGGTGTACTTAAACTGTACTTAGCTGCAGCTCCTCATAGATCTGTTCCTGCTCATGCAGCTGCTGGTTTCCACCCTCCCTGGTTTGAATACAACTATTTGGGCAGAAACATAGCTCAGCTGAAAAAATAACCACTTTGTTATGTGTTATTTTCAGCCCAGATCAGTCCCTTCTTCATCACCTGGACTCCCAAGTGTGATGTCTGCACTTGGCAGTGAAGGGTGGGAATCACAGGAAAAGGAAGGAACAAGTAGTATCGTCTGATGTCCTGCATTCTCCTGCAAAAGCACGGAGATCAAGGGATCGAGTCATTTGACTGAAAGGGTCACCTAGGTTCCCTTTACAGTAGATGGAAGGACACAAGCAGCTGCACCATATGACCCATTTCATCCTGAAGCAGCCAGGACAAATTGTGCCCCACATGTGCACATTGTCCATAAAGAGAACTGGGAGTGGCAAGTGCACATGCAGAGATACAACAGCAGATGAGGCTAGTCACAATCCTACAGCCTCTCAGGACCTGAAGGCAGTACTGGAGGGCTCTTGGCACCACAGGTGTATAAGGTCCACCATATGCCAAAGTAATTTTGAATGTTGCCCTTATTTTTTTCTTGACAGAGTAAATTAAAAGGATTTTCATGCACCACCGCAGGCTGGGGACCAACTGGCTGGGAAGCAACTTTGCAGAGAAAGTCCTGGGAGTGTGGACAAAAGGTTGACCATGAGCCAGCAGTGTGGCCTTGCAGCAAGGAAGCCAAAGTATCTTGAACTGTATTAGGTATAGTGTTGTCAGCAGGTGAGGGAGGTGATCCTTCCTGTCTGCTCAGCACTGGTGAGGTCCATCTGGAGCACTGTGCCCAGTGCTGGGCTTCCCAGTAAAAGAGAGGCAAGGATATACTGGAGAAAGCCCAGTGCATGGTCACAAAAATGATTAAGGGAATGGAGCACCTGTCATATGAGGAGAGGCTGAGATGTTCAGCTAGAGAAGAGATTGCTCAGGGGGATATCATCAGTGTGTGTAAATACCTGATGGGGCGTGGGTGTAAAGAAGAGCCAGACTCTTCTCAGTGGTGCCCAGTGCAGGTACAAGAGGCAATGGGGCACACTGAAATAAAGCAAATTCCATTTCAACATAAGAAAAAAGTATTTTTACTATTCAGTTGGTCTAACAGTGGAATAGGTTGTCCAGAGAGGTTGTGGAGACTCCATACATGGAGATATTTAAAACTTGACTGGACATGGCCCTGAGGAGCCTGCTGTAGCTGACCCTGCTCTGAGCTGGAGGCTGGACTAGATGGTATCCAGCGGTGTCTGCCAGCCACAAGTACTCTTTGATTCTGTGATTTTTTTAGAGACCTGGTTTTAAAATATTTTTCCTTCACATTGCCATTGCTGGGAAGTATTAAGCTTTTGTGGATGTCTCAGTGATACATCAGTAACAGTCAACATGGTTCACTTCAGTTAGCTCAACTTTGAATTTTCTGGACTGAAAAT
Source organism: Phalacrocorax aristotelis (assembly GCF_949628215.1). Taxonomy (NCBI): domain Eukaryota; kingdom Metazoa; phylum Chordata; class Aves; order Suliformes; family Phalacrocoracidae; genus Phalacrocorax; species Phalacrocorax aristotelis. The sequence goes on from NC_134277.1 coordinate 146,410,969, forward strand.
AGATGTTTTCGGGTATATGTTTCATTCTTACCCTTATCTTGGTGATGAGCAGCTTTATCTCCATTTTAATACATGTGTTTGTCTAGAAATATCTTTGGGCTTTAAAAGTTAGCAAAGACTTCATAAATAAATACTGAACAGCATCCCTTGCTATTTTTAATGTTTTGCTATTATGGAGTCTGGTGGTAAAACCACTCAAATTTTTTCAACTTTTAAGGAGAGATTCAGAACCGACCAAAGCAGTCAAAGCACACTGGCCAGCAAAACCATGTTTGCATTGCCAAAGCAGCACAAAACCAGCGAAGCCTTACTTGTCTTTAGTTCCCAAAAGCCTCATTTCCTTAGCACATTCTGTTATAAAGACCAGTATTTTGTGAGGGGCAGAATACTTCTAGTTCCTCTTGTTCACATATCCCTGATTCGTTACAGAAAATACATGCATTACAGGTCAATGGTACCAGTTAGACAGGAGAAAATTCCCAGATGTCAACTACAATGTCATATAAGATAATCAATTAAATAGTTATTGTTTAGGGTGTTTACAATGTAAAGTTTTTTCAAACCTAGTTGATGCATAAAATTACTCTGACTTTAATATCCAGCTAAAATTTGGATGATCTGTGTTTTTGAACTACCAGACTAATTTAAGACATATTCAAGATAAGGAAAGGACATGTGATGAAGCTCTTAAAGGCTCTAGAGTTGACATGAAAAACGGATGAACTAACCCACATGGCAGTTCTTAGCAAGCTCAAGAATAAGAGCTGGCAGATTATGTGATCTATTGTCCAAACATTGAGTCCTTCAAGTATCAAAGTTAGGATGTTATGGTCTGAATGGATGGACAGCTAGATGGGTAAAAAACTGGTTGGGTGGTCAGGCTCAGAAGGCAGTGGTTAGTGGGCCATAATCCACCTGGATGCTGCAGAAGTAGAGTGCAGGGATCTCTTAAACATCTTTACTGATGACCTAGAAGAGGGAGTGGAGTCTGCTCTCATCAAGTTTGCATACAACACCAACCTGGGGGCAGGAGTCAGTCAATATGCTCGAGGGCTCTGCTGCCATTCAGAGGCAGCTAGCAATGCTGGAGGAGTGGGCCACAAGGACAAATTCAGCAAAGGCAAATGCAAAGTCCTGTACCTGGGGAGGAATAGTAGAATCATGAGTTAACAGGATAATTCAGGTTGAATGGGACCTCAGTGGGGCTCCAGTCCAGCCTCTGGCTGGAGAGGGGACTTAAGAGGGTACAGACATCAGTGTCCAGGTAATGTGGCCTGGTGGGACAGGCTGGGATGGGAGGGTCTTCAGTTTGACACTATGCATGTTTGAGAAACCACTCACTTTTTATGAGATGCAAGTTCTGAAGTGCAATCTGTGGTGAAATTTTAACCTACAGGATTACTGCAAAAGACTACTTGACAGGATTTATTGCATTTAGTAGTTTGCTATAGGACTAGCTCCTGGCTTTGGTGTAAAAGAGGAGTATTTGAAACACTGTAGAACAGCAGGGGTTTAGTGGTAGTGTTTTTAAGAGAGGGTGCATACCAGGCATTCTAAATAATCTGTGAGCATTATTCCATGCCAACTCCTGATATTAAGTTGGGAAGCACCTCAGAAAGGCATTTCCAAGCGGCAGAAGCAGCCGCTGCCTGGCACGAGGCAGGGGCTCTGCCAGGCATAAGCTGGCACAGCATGGGGTTGGGAGCTCAGGGAGCTCAGGGCAGTGGCAGACTGCCTGCAGGGATGTGGATACTGCCAGCCCAAACCCAGAATGGCTTTTCATCAGGGATCAGCCAAGCTTGCAGGCTGACAGTGGAGGTGGCAGAAGTGGCAGCCCTGGGGTCCCCAAGGGAGTAGCGGGGAGATGGAAAGGACTTTGGGAGGGAGCAGGGGCTTGGAGATTGCAGAGCTGGAGGATGGCCAAGAGGAGAGCATGGTGGGCATCTGCACTTCCAGAGCCCCATGGGAGTTTGTCAGCACACCATGAGCACAGGGGCTATGTCCCCATCTGTGTCCCAGTGAGCTGGTGGGGACCAAGGAGCACCACAGGGCTCTTCAGCAACCACAGGCAGCTCTGCAGGTGGCTCCCCACCAGGCAGGTATTGCTGCCCTGAGTTCCACAGTACCACTAGGATCCAGGTCTGTCCCACATTCTCCATGGACCCAAAGGGTACAGATTGTACTGTAACTTTTACCTCCACAGGGTCTCACTGTAAGATGGTGGACTTGGACTGACTTCAGTCTCAGATGAATGTGACTTTATCCACACCCCTTTTTCTCCAAAATTGTTGATTTGGTAGCTCATGAATGCCTATGCCATGCTGAAGGGAGGGATGACTCGGTTATTTCCCCTCTTATGGCTGGTAGGTGGCACTCAGCATTGCTGCTCACATGCTGCAGCCTCACTGGCTCAGGGCAGAGCCTCAACCACCTTTCTGGGATGAGTTTGTAGTGGATCCATCAAATTCAAAGCAGGTAGCACAATGTATGTTTGGATAAAACCTAAATCCCCCTCTTCATTACAGTGTAAGTCAAGAGTAACATCCATGTCGACTCCAAGGACAACAGGACAGATTGAAAAGTCCTCAAAATATAAAAGTTTCCAGTGAAAACTGTCAATGATTTATAAACTATTCTCCATCCAGACTGAAAACTAGCACATGGATAATAAAGAATATACTTAAGACAAAACATTTTGTACAATTACTGTTTCCTCAGATGGTCATATTGTGTTACTCAGAGATGTAGTCTATTCTGTTGCTTAACTGCTCTGCTTGTGTTAACACAAATGACTACTTTTGTCACCAGTTGGCTAAACTAATGCAGAGCTTGGAAAACACATTTCCTGAGCTAATGGCAGGAACAAATAGCCACAAAAGAGTGAACTATTTACACGTTTCTCCTTTGGGATACAAAGTTCAGAATAATTACCACAAACACAAAAGATGCTGTACTAGAGTTTCAATTAAAAACATAAACAAAATAAAACACACAATAATTTTAAGTTTGGGAAACAGAAACAAGCCCCATTCTTTTTTGTCACACAGACTAATAACTGGTTTTAATGTGATGCATTTGTATCACTAAAGCCATTTATCTCAATCTTTTTCAAGTAAAGAACTTAAACTTTGAGGGGAAAAAAATCTGCAGGCCATTTTTTATGGTCTTCCAAGCATTGGTTAGCAGTTTAAGGGGAGGGAAATAAACAAACGAAGTACTTCACATTTAGATGATAATAAAATAACATAACAAAATGATACTATTCTGCAAAAAATTATAATTTTACAGTTACTTTAAAAATATTATTTAAGCATGGGGTATGGGCAGAACACATCCTGGCCACCTGCATGGTATTATGCCTGCAAAGAGTTTTTAAATCACTTCAGTGTAGTTTGAGAGTGTGTTTTACAATCATGTTAGGGTGAAGGATGACTGGCAAGCCCTGGGGTACATGCTGAGTAACCCTGATTTTGGATAGGATGTGCAGTGGACTCTTTTGTTATTGGATACCCCAGGAGGACTGGTTCTGCCCAACCAGATGCACCTTAGGGACCTGTCTGCATCAAGCACTGTTGGTTATGTGTATCACATTGGCATCCACCATGTACAATCAACTGAAGAGATGCTATGCTTTTCTTATTGCTTAAAACACCCTGACAAGTGGAAAGAAGACATTTCAGCCAGGCATTAAAGGGTCTTATGTTTCTTCTGACACACACCCACACAGACACATCCTGCCACTCAGAAACTGAAAAAATTTAAAGACCTGTGATAAAGAGCCATCAAAGAGCCCTAAAGGGTAGGTAGGTATTTTACTGACAAAAAGCCAAGTACATTTCAAATGGGCATGGAGTTTTCACACAGCTTTTTGCCTGGATGAGGCAAAATCCTCCAAATGATCCCTTGGAAAGCCAGCTCCTCTCTCCCAGCAGAAGCCCAGCTGTTGAGAGCCAAGGCAGCATGTGGGTTTTCTTTATGTTATATGAAAAAGGAGAAATGTAGCCAGGACAGCAAAAAAAAAAAACCCAAACCAAAACAAAACCCCAAACCACCAAAACCCAAGGAAGAGAGGGAGTGACCATAGTCCCGAACATGCAAGGTAAAGCAGGGGCAAGGGGCATGACCCCTTCCTGCCTTCCTTTCTTTCTGCCCATTCTGTCATGCTGTCTTGCCCAGGACTATCTGGTTTGCCCTTCACAGCATGAGAGCTGATGATTTTTTTTTCTTCATAATACACAGACAAATTTAGTCTGGGAAGCCTGACAGCACAGCTGACACTAACTGTGGGGTTGGACATGGGGGAAAGACCCCAGCCCTGTCTCAAGAGGGAACTATGTATGTGAATGACCATGGCATGAGAGTGGACTGGGGCTAGTGGCCAGGGCTAAAGGTCTCCTTACTCCCCAGCTCCTTGGAAAGTTCTTAAAAATACCTAGTTTAGTTTTTTCCTCAGTTCTGCTACCTTCTCTACAAGTATCTCCTCTCCCACTGTGCAGGGGGAACACAGGAGAGCACTGCGTGCAGTGGGTTGGTAATAGGCAGCTGCAGGGATCTGCAGCTCTTCATATTAAGGTGAAAATTCCTGTATTCCAACTTGTGCCCATTGCCCCTTGTCCTGTCATTGGGCACCACTGAAAAGAGTCTGTCCCCATCCTCTTGACACCCACCCTTTAGATACTTATAAGCTTTTATAAGATCCCCCCTCAGTCTTCTCTTCTCCAGGCTGAACAAACCCAGGTCTCTCCACCTTTCCTCGTAAGAGAGATCCTCCAGTCCCCTGATCATCTTGGTAGCTCTCCTCTGGACTTGCTCAATCAGTTCCACATCCTTCTTAAACTGGGAGGTCCAAAACTGGACACAGTATTCCAGATGTGGCCTCACTAGGGCAGAGCAGAGGGGGAGGATAACCTCCCTCGACCTGCTGGCCACACTCCTTTTAATGCAGCCCAGGTACCATTGGCCTTCTTGGCCACAAGGGCACACTGCTGGCTCAGGGTCAGCCTGTTGTCCACCAGCACTCCCAGGTCCTTCTCAGCAGAGCTGCTTTCCAGCAGGTCAGCCCCCAGCCTGTACTGGTGCATGGGGTTGTTCCTCCCCATGTGCAGGACCTTGCACTTGCTCTTGTTGAATGTCACGAGGTTTCCCCTTGGCCCGGCTCTCCAGCCTGTCCAGGTCTCGTTGGATGGCAGCACAGCCTGCTGGTGTATCGGCCACTCTTCCCAGCTTGGTATCATCTGCAAACTTGCTGAGGTTACACTCTATCCCATCATCCAGGTCATTGATGACTATGTTGAACAGGACTGGAACCAACACAGACCCCTGGGGAACACCGCTAGTGACAGGCCTCCAAACAGATTCTGTGCTGTTGATCACGACCCTCTCAGCTCTGCAGTTCAACCAGTTCTCAATCCACCTCACTGTCCACTCATCCAACCCACACTTCCTAAGCTTACCTATGAGGATGCTATGAGAGACAGTGTCAAAAGCCTTGCTGAAGTTGAGGTAAACAACATCCACTGCTCTCCCTTCATCTACCCAGCCAGTCACGCCATCGTAGAAGGCTATCAGGTTGGTCAAGCATGATCTTCCCTTAGTGAATCCATGTTGACTACTTCTGATAACCGACTTTTCTTCTACATGCCTGGAGATGACCTCCAGGATGAACTGGTCCATCACCTTTCCAGGGATGGAGGTGAGGCTGACTGGCCTATAGTTTCCTGGATCTTCCTTCTTTCCCTTTTTGAAGACTGGAGTGACACTGGCTACCCTCCAGCCCTCAGGCACCTCTCCTCTCCTCTCCTCCATGACCTTTCAAAGATGATGGAGAGTAGCTTAGCAATAGCATCCACCAGCTCCCTTGCACTCATGGGTGGATCCCATTGGGGCCTATGGATTTAAGAGGACCCAGTTTGCCTAAATGATCTCTAACCCAATCCTCAACCAAGGGGAAGTCCTCCTTTCTCCAGATTTTCTCACCTCTGGGAGCTGGGATGCCTGAGGGCCAGCCTTAGCAGTAAAGACTGAAGCAAAGGTGGCATTCAGTGGCTCTGCCTTCTCTGCACCCGGCGCACCACAGCACCCATCTTGTTCAGCAGTGGGCCCACAGTTTCCCCAGTCTTTCTTTTACTACTGATGTATTTGAAGAAGCCCTACTTGTCATCCTTGACGTCCCTCGCCAGATTTAGTTCCAAGTGGGCCTTGGCCTTCTTTCTTTGCATCTCTGCATACTCTGACAAGTTCCTATATTCCTCCCAAATGGCCACTCCTTTTTCCTTGTACTGTGAAACTTCTTTCATTTGAGTTTTTCTAGAAACTCTTTGCTCATCCATGCAGGTCTCCTGGCTCCTTTACTTGACTTCTTCCTCCTAGGGATGCACTGATCTTGAGCTTGGAAGAAGTGGTATCTGAATATTGAATAGGGCCCCCCTACCTTCTAGAGGTGGAAACCCAGGGGATTCCTCCAAGCAGGTCTTTGAAGAAGCCAAAGTTACCTCTCCTGAAGCCCAGGGCTGGAATCCTACTTGTTGCCCTGCTTCTACCATGCAGGATCCTGAACTCCACAATCTCATGGTCACTGCAGCCAAGGCTACCCCAAACCCTCACGTCCTCAACCAGACCTTCTTTGTTTGTTAGTATAAGGTCCAGCAGCACATCTTGCCTCATTGGCCTCTCCACCACCTTTGTCAAAAACTTATCCTTGATGCTCTGCAGGAACCTCCTGGATCATGCATGCCTCACCACGTTGCTTTTCCAGCAAATATCAGGGTGGTTGAAGTCCCCCACGAGAACCAGGGCCTGAGATTGTGAGGCTACTTCCAGCTGTCTGTAGAAGGCCTCATTGACTTCCTCTTCCTGATCAGGTAGCCTGAAGCAAATTCCCACAACAGTGTCACCCATATTTGCCTGCCCCTTAATTTTTACCCGTAAGCTCTTGACTCCTTCTCCCTCCACCCCTAAGCAGAGCTCGACACATTCCAGTTGCTCCCTCACATAAAAAGCAACTCCCCCACCTCGCCTTGCTGGCCTGTCTTTCCTAAAAAGTATGTAGCTGTCCATGACCACATTCCCGTCGTGTGAACTATCCCACCATGTCTCTGTGATTGCAATGAGATCATGGCCCTGTGACCACACAGATATCTCTAGTTCCTCCTGTTTATTCCCCATGCTGCGTGCGTTGGTGTAGAGGCATTTCAGAGAGGTAATTGAGCACACAGGTTTCCCTGGAGGGGTGCACGAGGATCCACTATAGCCACACATACCCTTGAGGTGGTTGGTCTTGTGACTGTCGTCTCATGAGGCAGTTAAGGCACGTTTGCCACTGCTCTGGTTGGTCTGGTGACGCATGGTGATGCATGTAGCAGCTCTGACCCTGTAGCAGGGTTCAAAGAAATCTGTCCACTCCATTATTTCACATGGACACTGAGACAAGCCCATTTTCAGCCAGTTTCTAATGTATCCAGGCTGAGGAATACAACCACCATCTCTGCATGGCAATTTTGTGATACTTATCCTATTTATGGTGATATTTCCAGATGAGGTCATGAACTGCAAATGCTGTTTTGACTACTGGTCTAGCCAAATCTGCAAATTTTTCACATTCGTCTTGGATTGAAATTCCTGGAGGTGGTGACACAAGACTAATAACAGATGTTTGTGAAGCGCTAAAACACTTATGCTTAAATCTCTGGGCAAGGGAATGGCCAGACGAAGAAAGCACCTGGGTTGGCTGGTAGCTAAGAGTCAGGTCTGGTCGGGACAGTAACAACAACTTGACAAGGGGTTCGTTCATGGCTTCATCTTGATACGGAGGACGGAGTATACAGAAAGGAGGTTTGGATGTTTTAGAAAGGGAGAAGGATCTGAGAAACCCCATGATTTGAAGGAAATGCTTTTTGTGTGACAAGGGGTCTCTGGGAGAAAGGTAAAACCCTGAAGCACAGTTAGGAGACTTAAGAGAATGTATCTTAAGAGAATGAACATTTAGCAAGTTACATGAAATTAAGAGATAATACATAACATACTTCAACTGATACCAGGCTCATTATATTGGAGCAAGATTAAACTGCCCACAGCATTGGTATTCTGAATAGACGGTAGCAAATCAATTTGACTGCAAGTATGACAAGGCTTTTTTCTTTCCTAATCTAAGCTGTACTGTCTACCTAAGAGTTAAGTAACTAAGATATAAATCTTCTTATGAAACTTCAGTGAAACAAGCAGGATATTCCTGACTTATACTGAGAAGTCACTTGGTTACATTTCCTTTTACAGACATTTCTCCTCATTAACATTTAAAAAATCTCCATAGAAAGGCTAAAAAAAAAAAAAAATAGAATGAAAGCTTTCAGTATAATTGTGGTGAGGGGGCAAGATCCACCAAGAACTGGAAAATCAGGAAAAAGGAAAAGTAATTACAGTGTGCTGAGCATCTTTATTCCTATCCAATTGACTCAAACATTCACAGCATGCCAGAAGCAAAGCAAATGCAGTAATTCTCTCATAGAACTGATATTTTCTTTGGGAACGTTGAGATGTACATAATAGGGCTTTTGTCAGCTAGGAGCAAGATTTTCAGCAAGAATTATTGATTTTAATTATCATATGGTAAAGCTTTTAACATATAACATAGTCTATGATTCAGATTTTGAGCATATCCCAGGCTAACTCTCTTTGCGAAGTACTTCTCTACTGCCGCAGGTCCTCACAAGGGAGGAACCAGCCTCAGGTTCTCCCCCTCTTCTGCTTCCAGGAGGTTTGGCTAGTGTCTCCTAACAATCCTTATTAGCATCATGGCTATAATCAGGGTCTTTCGGCACAGTGTAATTAATCCCGTTAGTAATTACAATTCAACACAAATGTGTCCTCAAGACAGCTACCTACCCTATAAATTTCTGTTAAAATCAGTTTTTAGCCATACTTTCTCAGTGTTGGCATGTGATCTGTATTGTTTGAGTACTTGGAGAAAAACTCAGACTCTGGCTGGCTCACTTCAGCTGGAAAGTTGTCTTCCTCAAAGCCTCCTCACACCCTCGTTTTCTGTCAGATGTCCTATTGCCTATGAAATCTTTCATGCTGCAACCTGTTAGCTGATCGTAAAATATATGTTTCCCTCAATTGTCCCAAATTTACAGAATTCTTTGTAGTTCTAAAGTGGCTTATCTCATCTTGAACACAATCTTTGCTTGATTGCAGGAAAGGAAATGGCTGATTAGCTGTTTTCTTCCTAACAAAATATAAATGTTGATAAATGGTAATTGAAGTTGTGATTACTGAAGAAAAGATAATATACTGGAAGCCTGAATGTTGCTTTCAATAGAAATGGAATAGAACTCCTTTCCTTATAAATCACATACTTCAACATTTGGTGTTGGTTTTTATATTTCTCTTCATTAGATGTATGCCAAGAGTGCTTATCTGTAACAACATAAATAATTAATTGCTGCAATCATTGTAACAGACTTATTTCAAAACTTATAATGAATTGGTTTAAGATACTGCAAAATTATATAAACACAGAAAATTTCTTCCATTCTCCCTCTTTGCAGCCACCTAGCAGTATTGTCCTGTGATTACTATCATCAGTAAGAAAAGGGGTTTCTATTATTTTTGCACTACACCAAATTTCTTTGAAAACATCACACAGCTAATCCTCTGATTTTATTAGTGAATTTGGGGGTCAAAAAACCTCTGGGTAGGTCAGAAGGAAAGTGACATCCTACCTTTCAAGTTTTATCACTGGGAGCTCATTTTTTACTGCTGTTGTAACCTTATTTATAAATAAACATTTAACTTCTCCGTATTTGAGTTATGAGCTGCAACTGTCGTAACTGCCATCAGCTGCAACTTCCAGTTGGTAGAATGTATGCTCTCTCGTTTTGCTTGTTTCCATAAAGAAAAATTTAATTGACTCCAGTCAGACAAACCAAATAAACTAAAAAAAAAAAAAATAATCCATTACAGAAGATATAATGGCCTGAATACGAATCTTCCCCATCTCACTTTGTCATCATTCTTATTGCGGGTCCTTCCCAGGATAGCTGTACTCATATTTGTCTTTCCTCTGTGCCCTTGTATGTCTTGCAGCTCAGGGCCCTGCCAAGTCAGACACAGGAGCACCACTGTAATGGTGCTGCTGTTTGAGAGTCCCCCTCCTTGCAGGGGCTCCCGAGAGCCTGCCTGCAGAGGAGGATTGTCATGCGGAGGATCAAGGTTAAGTTTTAGGACCGTATATGTTGTGATCACTCCCTTTCCTGTCCTTTCTATGTCTTTCTCTTTTCTCTTTTCTTCTTGCTAAAATAAAAACACGGCTACTTCTTTCTGTATCCATGCAAGAGCATTAAACTACAGGTTTTTTCCCTAATTAGCTGGGGGAGCTGCTGGATAATGCATATTCTCAGCTCCTAAGTAGTTCAGGCTCAAACCTTCATTGGTTTTATAACTCTGAGGAGATGAATTATGCTGTTAATTGTTTAATGGCTAAAGAACAGTTAATATTTTTGTAGCTGATACAGGCTGTGGCTGTCTGGGAAGGTGGCATGTCCTGTAAAGCTACAGGACAGATGGGAACCCGTAACACTACATATTAATGTCTAATGAAATTCTAACTATTCCCATAACTCTACAAACTTGTACGTGTTGAGGTTTGGTTTATAATTATTCGTGGGTTTCATTCTGTGCCTTCCCCTTTGTCTTACCAATTCCTCATAATACTCTATTTCTATACTGGTTTTAGTATCATATACTCATTGTGCACAAGAACTAACTTTATTGCATCAACCACTTCCTCTCCCCTTTCTTTTAATTTAAAGAAGCCATTTTTTAGCTAAACCATGTGGGAGTCAGGAAACAGAAGACTGAGAATTCAGTCTTTGGCTGAAGTAGACAACACAAGGAAAGGCTTTGGAAAGAAGACTGTCAAGTATTGTCTTGTAAGCCTTAGTTGTCTTGTAAGCCTTCGGCTGCCTTACTTTTCAATTATTTTTCTTTTTTTATTATTTTTTTCTTCTTTTTTGTCAGAAGGAACTTTCTTATTAATCACTAACAAAAAGCATACATCCCAGACTGGAAAATAATACTTCATTGCAAGTTTCAATCAAGTTAGCAAAGTTATAAACTCCTTCAAAGTAACTGAGGGGTAAAGATAGAAATGCCAGACCTATTTTATAGCAACGTTGCCAGATGCTTTGATAGATCCATTATAAATTCTACTTACATTATTCTAAGTAAAGATTGCTATCCAGTTGCTGTTCCTTGGCTACATTATTTCTTCTCTTATCTTACTGATTCTTTTCATAGCATACAGTAAGGAATTTATTAGTAATGTATCAGATTTCCTGGTAAGATATGGTCCAACAAATGCTGTTATTACGTTTTTCTCTTTTTTCCATATAACCTTTTTCCTTTATCACTTTGGCAGCCTTTTCTGTATGGCTGACTTCACTGGAGCAATGCTGACTTCACTATCTGGAATAACATATATTATGGAAAAATTAGATGGAATAGTGTGGTATTTTATTACAGTATAACTCTGTGGGGCAAAACCTTTTTGTGGTGCATCCTATTTGTTTTTAATTTCCTTAGAGTCATTTAAAAGAGTCAGTTCTTATGTCTGGCATATCTCTTGATTTGGTAAAAAAGATAATAGTGTGTTGAGTGAGCAATGGGATGAAAACACAAAGAATAAAAGGGAATGAAGTATCAGTTATCAATGTATGAATAGCTTGGGGTTTACTTTAAGCTGATGAAAATGATCTGGAACCCACTTCTGGAAAATGTGCATTGTGAGTATCCCCAGGTGTTCCCCAACTAAGCAGGAGCTTACATGGCATCTTCATCTGGAGAACTTGCCTTGCTCTCCCCAGCCCATACCCATCAGTATGGCTCAGCAGAGATTACTTCCCCTCTCAGATTTTCTGGAATAACCTCTTGTGCAATCTCTAGTTAGCCTAACAGTGTCAAAGTGATACCACTTATTTTAAAGTTTTTTAATATTATACCTTTTCTAAGCAATGTGATTTTGAAATGAGTTAAAGCAGGAATACATGAGCAGTTGGGCATGTGACTCTAAGGATGCTGGGAATGCTCAGGCCAAGGACTCACATGAGACCAAAACAAGGTGAGTGACTGCACCAGGGGAAGCTCCAGCCCAAAAACATGTGTCCATGAAACTGCCCAACAGTTCAGGCTGCAGAGCGAAGGGCAGGAATCCACCAGGCAGCAACGGCCCAGCAAGCATTTATTTCCAAAAAAAGTTTTTATTACAAACCCCTTAACCCAGGATCTCACACAGGCTGCATCCTCCTTTTCACTAGCGCTAGTTAGGCAGGTGCAGCTTCTCATTATAACTGTGAAACTGCTACCAGTGCTTTTTTAAACATTGATTTTATATTTCATTTGAAATGTCTATTCTCTCTGCAGTTGGAGGTAGCAGCTGTAGCTGGCTGCATAATTTGTTGGGAGTGACATCTCCAATACAGAAGTGGTTATGAAACATAAACAAAGTAAAGGAACTTACAACAGTGAAGAGAGGCATTTCCAGCTTTCATTAAAAGAAGGATGTGACAAATCTGTGCCTTGGGCAGTCACTTCATCATATCTGTTGGGCACTCAAGACTCCATAGAGGGGTATCAAAATCACATTTTCCTGGGACCAAGTCAGGACCATTTATGTAGCCATCAGTGGTGACTATTCAGCTGAAAACTCCCTGCTTAGCTGCTCTCCTGGACACTGTTAGGAACCTTCCCCAGCAAAACTTACAGGAATTGTTCTTTATAGCAACCATCAAGTTAGTGTTTTCACAGTCACTCAAGATTAGCTTTGGCGACCAGCATCAGATACAAGCTTTACCCAAGCTCAGCAGTATTTGGACCAGGTTTTTCACTGGAGCCCATCAGAAGTGAGTTTCTGCAATCCTGATTCACGCCGAGAAACATTTACTCATAGATGTTGTGTCACTGGCTCCAGACATACTGCTCATCCAGTGGAGCTCTGCTTACTGTGAGTAGTGATCCACTGTCATTATTTCATTTCCTCACATATTTAGAAAAGAAAATGTAATTGTCTTAATCTAAATTTCTGCTGTAGCAGTAAAACAGAAACAGTAATTAAAACCATGACTCAAAAACAAGAGCAGAAATATTTACAACTGCTGATCTTTGTTTCTTTCCCAGCTTTCTGGAAGCCAGCCACAAGGAAGGACTATTAGTTGCTAGCTGGTCTTCCTTAGGCAGAAGCAGGCAGAGCAGAATATTGAGTGATTTCAATGCGACACAGTGCTCACAGCTCTGAATTTGCTTTGTTCTTGCAGCACACAGATCTGCCACAAAAGGAAGGCACCTTCAGCATCCTAAAGACAAACCCAAAGAAATGTGCATCCAGCTTGCATGTTACAGTACTTGAAGCACGGTGTTATCAAAACTGTGTTAATCACAGCATCACTATCTGTTGAAATGCATTAAGGAACTGCCAGAACAGTAGGATCTTGAGCAGTGACATTTTTAGTACTTTTTTATGTGCAAGTAAATCTTGCTAGTCATTCTGCAGGGATTAAGAATAAAAATGGGAAAAGAGGTCAGAAATGCACTAATTCTGAAACCATCCTCACTTTTTTAGTGCGGACAGAGGGATCTGTACTGCACTGGCAGACAGAGCAGAAGAAAAAAACAATTAGTAAACTGTCAGTTCCTCCCATTTTACAGTGGCCAGTACTGGACAACATCAGCAGGGAAGTGCAGGAACCAGGCAGCCCCAGCAGCTGCTGTTAGATAAATTAAATATTCCTCCAGCAGAGGCTCATGTTGTAGTTTGTGACCCGGTGCCCTCAGCCACCTGCAGCCAGAAGGCATCCACCTTGGTCCCCAAAAATGTGTTTGATAGTAGTATTGACAGTTTGTGAGGGTGGGCTGTGAGTGGGCGCTAAAATATTCTGCTTTAAAGGAACTGCCAAAAGAACCCAGTGACACTAGCACACCTGAGAGGTGTCCCTGGTTGCAGCATATGAGTTAGAAAAGACCAGCTGAGGTTCTTTATTGGCATGCTGTATCACTGAAGAGAACTATGGCCTTGAGTAACTGAAATGTTAGGACACTTTCCAGGTTGCAGGATTGATTTCTGCACCATCTGGCTGTACTCTACAGGTTTATTTGGTTCTCTAGAAGAGGCTAGGAGCACTAATGCCATCACTGCCACAAATCAATTCAAACTGGTATGTGTAATGTCCACCCACAACATCTTGTACTTGAAAACGTAAAGGGTGGAAAAAGTTATTCCACCCAGATGACCATAAACTATTTACTTTCACATATAGAGCTCAAGTGGATGTAAAAATTCCTTCCTCCCCACCCTGCTCTTTGGGCCCAGTTCTTTAGTTGAAAGCTGCTGACCTGGCCAGCATTTGGGTTATTATGAATGAACTTTGAGTGCCATAACTGGCTGGTCATGGAAGAAAAGTCCAGTTGCACATTCCCACTGCTTGTAATGGTGCTGTGGGAGCCTTTGTTCTTCCTGGAGCCCCAAAGGGGTTATGAAGTGCTGCAAAATTTCGATGGCCAAGAGATAAAACCTGTGTCTATGAACGGTTCTATTTCACTGTATAAAAATTGACTATTAGACTGACAGCATCCCAGGTGAGGAAAATAGTGACTTCTCTAGACTGCATGCAGAGATGAAGAAAGTGATTAGCAGTGAACACTTGGTATATGTTGAAAAAAACTTAGGTCTCTTCAGAGATCTTCTTGGAAGAACCTGATGTGATATGGTCATTCAGAGAAGGGTTCAGGAATGCTGGTTGATATCCAGAACTCACCTCTTCAAAGCTCAAGAACGGTTCATCCCAACCAAATCAAGCAAAGGCAGCAGGAGGCCAGCATGGATGAGCAAGGAGCTCCTGACAAAAATCAAATGTAAAAAAGAACCATAAAGGAGGTGGAAGCAGGGACAGGGGACCCAGGAGGAATATAGAGGCATTGTCTGATTGCATAAGGGTGCGGTCAGAAAAGCCAAAGCCCACCTGGAGCTGAATCAGATGAGGCAGGCAAAGGGCAGCACAAAGGGCAGCAGCAAAAGACAGACATGGGGAAATGTGGGTCCCCTGCTAAGTGCAGTGGGGGTCCTGGTGGCAAAGGACACGGAAAAGCCTAAAGTACTCAATGACACCTTCAGCTCTGCCTTTACTAGAAAAACCACCCTTCAGAAACCCCAGTCCTCTGAGACCAGAGGGCAAGTCTGGAGCAAGGAATACATGAGGGGGATCAGGTCAGGGAATATTTAAAAAAAGTAAGTTCATGAGACCTGACAGGAGGCACCTATAGGAGCTGAGAGTGCTGGCTGAGGTCATTGCAATGCTACTTTTGATTATCTTTGAAAGGTCATGGTATGTGGGAGAGGTTCCTGAGGACTGGAAAAAAGCAAATGTTACTCCCGTCTTCAAGAAGGACAAGGAGGAGGATCCAGGGAACTACAGCCTACTCAGTGTCACATTGAACCCTGGGAACATGATGGAGCAAGTAATCCTGGAAATTATTTGTAGGGAGTATTTAACAAAGTGGAAGACATGCTTACCCAACCTTACAGCCTACAGTGAGGTGACTGGCTTGGTGGATGAGGGGAGAGCAGTGGATGCTCTTTACCTCTACTTCAGAAAGGCTTTCAGCAGTGTCTCCCATAACATTCCCATAGACAAGCTGATAAAGTGTGAGTTAGATAAAAGGACAGTGAAGTGGATTAAAAACTGGCTGAACTGCTGGGCTCGGGGGGGTTGGATCAGTACCACAAAGTCCAGCTGGGCAAAGTTCGCTAGTGGTGTATCATAGGGGTTGGTACTGGGGCCAATACTGTATAACATAGAATCATAGAATAGTTTGGGCTGGAAGGGACCTTCAAAGGTCATCTAGTCCAACCCCCTGCAATGAACAGGAACATCTTCAACTAAATCAGGTTGCTCAGAGCCCTGTCCAACCTGACCTTGGACGTTTCCAGGGATGAGGGCATCTACCACCTCTGTGGTCAACCTGCTGCAGTGTTTCACCACCCCCACTGTAAAAAATTTCTTCCTTATGCCTAGTCTAAATCTACCCTCTTTTAATTTAAAACCATTGCCCCTTGTCCTGTTGCAACAGCCCATGCTGAAAAGTTTGTCCTCATCTTTCTTGTAAGCCCTCTTTAAGTACTGAAAGGCTGCAATAAGGTCTCCCCAGAGCCTTCTCTTCTCCAGTCTGAACAACCCCAACTCTCTCAGCGTTTCTTCATAAGAGAAATTTTCCACACACACCCCCTGATAATTTTCTTCATTAATGACCTCAAAGAGTGCACCCTCAGCAAGCTTGCAGATGATACAAAACTAGAAGTGGCTGATACACCAGATGGTTGTGCTGCCATACGGAGTGGCCTCAGAGGCCAGAGAACTGGACCAACAGGGATCTCAGTTGTTACAGAATCACAGAACTGTTGAGGTTGGAAGGGTCATCTGGAGGTAATCTGGTCCAAACCCTGCTCCACTCAAGCGGGGTTGGCTAGACCATGTCTGGATGGTCCAGAATACCATTCTGTGATTCTGTAAATGTCTGCTACATGATTCTATCAAGGCTAAGATGCTGAGCTCAACAGAGACTTGGTCTGTCTTAATATGCACTTACTTCGATCACTTTACAGAATTTTCCCCTATATAATACTATGAAGGATATGTTCTGCTAAAAGATCATTTAATTCATTTGTCCTATAATGAACAGAATCTTTCTCCAGTTATAGACGGTCCGCTGTATCTAATTATACCCTTACATTATGCATAATTTAGATGCTATGTTCATCTTGCTGCCTGCCAGCTTTCTGAACTTGTTCAGTAGCTGCTTTTGAAACAGCAGGGGTATGGCTGCTCTGTGGAGGGGAAACCTGGTCTTAGGGTGAGCCAGTGAGACCTACTACTTCAGTGCTATCAGTACCTGCTGGAAATCCAGCTGTCTGGAAAATTACATGCAGGAACATTTCACGCAAGGGCAAATAAATAATGTTCATGCCAGTACTTCAGTAGTTGCTGATTGGACTGGACTCTATGAAGAAACCAAAGACAGAACTGAGCCTGATAGACAGCCCTGGATCTTTGAAATCAGAGTCTACATCAGAGTTAATGTCCAATTCAGAATTCCTCAGGTGTAGTAGGTACCATCACTGCAATGAACCTAACCACCTATGACATTTCTGAGAAAAGCAATGGATACACTTTATTCCAAAAATCGACATGGAAGTTTAAACATAAACAGTAAGACCATAACTGCAAGTTAGTTCTGAAAGTGGCTGTAAGAGACAGCCTATGGAGGATGTTATTGGAAATGTAGTAGATTGTGGATAAGGCTCTTCTTACTCTTTCTGTCACTGTTGTCCTTGTAAAGCAGTGTATCGGCCTATGATTTCCTGTAAAGTATATCTGTAGTTCTCTTTATCAGGTGGCCCTGATGACAGCTGAATGAAAGTTCAATGGATCAATCCAGTAACTGGTAGGATCCATGTGACCCACTTCAAGTGCCGAGGATGGGTGTTCAGAATTATCTTTTTTCTCTCCCATACACACAAATATGCATACAAACTGTGGTGTCTGCAGAAACCAATAGTTCATTAAAAGTAAAATTTTAAGTGCCAAAGTTAAAGCAAAATAAGATTTTAATGTATTTTCCAGAGAGTTGTAAGAAATATGATCTTACTTGGCTACTGAATGAATCAGAAGTTATTAAAAGTCTTTGCTGTGTGTTGTGTTCCCATATAAATGTGGTAATGAAATCTTTCCCAGATTTTCAACTCTTTTCATGTTTGAACACAAATTAGCACTTCTCACCATTTTTTTCTGAGTACCATGAGCAAGAAGAAAATCCATTTGCCACATCCAACAAATGAACTTTTCTCTGTAGGAAAACTACTGTCTTGCAAAAATAAGAGATCATATGTCCGCTTATGCAAATTACAAAAGCTGTAGGGTATTTAAGATGCCAACAGTAATCCCTAAGTTACTCTGCAGCCCTTTATGCAGATAAATTCCTGGAAGACGGACTGATTTCACCCTTTCTTTAGGACCTTAAAGCTACTAAAGTAACAATATTTTGTTTTGGATTTTGTTTATTACTGAGGTAGAATGTTTTACTTTTGATAGGTGTGTAAAATTCATTAAACTTCTCTAGAGCAAATGTAGAATATGAACACAGCACATATACATGGTACTGTGCCAATAGAGATCAGAAGCAAATTTAAATGGGTTCGATATCTCAGTCTTGATTGGTAAGGCATCTGGTGAAGAATAAAATAATTTAAGTTGGAAGGGACTCCTGGAAGCCATCTAGTTCAATTCCCTGCTCAAAGCAGGTCCAGCTAGATCACATTGCTCTGTTGTACTGGGATTTCTGCTGGACACAGCACTCCACATGTGGTCTCACCAGTGCTGAGTCGAGGGGAAGAATCACTTCCCCTGACTTGAGGGCAAGTAAGCTCAGGATGCCAATGGCCTTCTTTGCCACAAGGGCGCATTGCTGGCTTATGTTCAACTTGTTTTCCACAAAGAGATACAGATCTTTTTCAGTAAAGCTGCTTCCCAGCCAGGCAGCTCCAGCCTGTACTGGTGCCTAGGGTTATTCCTCCCCAAGGGCAGTTCTTTACATTTTCCTCTGGTGAACTTCATAAGATTCTTGTCAATCCATTCCTCCAGCTTGTCAAAATTCCTTCGAATAGCAGCTCTACCCTCCTGTATATCAATTATCTTTACTAACAAAGGACTTGTACATAAGTCGAGTACTGTTGGATACTTAAGGTGGGTACCATTCTTACAGCCATATTCTGACAGATTGGCTACAGAAATATTTACACAAATCTCAGTAGGAACATTTGTAAGGTAAGAATGATTAGAGCCTCAAATTTATTTGGGCACTGAGTTGCTGCTAGTTTTATTGAGAAGCACCAAAATAACTTAGAAGTTCTCTACCTAAGGCGTTATTCAACATAAAATTAAGTCTTTGAAATCTGGGCCCAGAACTCATTTGCTGATATCTATTAGTCTGCCAGAAAAAAAGGTGGAAAATGGCACTTGCAAATTATATACTATTTTGGTCTTGTGCATAAGTTACTTCCTCATGAATCTTTGTCAAAACCAGAATAATTTCAGAATTGTAGCATGCCTGACTCATTGAGGGAGGGTATGGGAAACAAATTACTCATATGAAATGTTTTACTAGTGCCCATCTCAGTTCCTCTTGAAAATCAAGAAGCACAATACAGCACTGTGGACATCCTTCATGTACTTTACAGGAGGGCCTGTAAGTAATGCTTTAAGGTTAATATCAAGGAACTGTGGATAGTAATCACAGACTGAGTTAGCTGTTCTAAGGTAAAAGGACTTACTTTAAGTTAATTGTTGTCACCTTACTGATTGGAGGGTCTATTATTAAAGTTCATGAAACTGTTTAGTCCTAAGCTCTCTGAAAACTATGTATAGTGATATTATGTGTAGCAGAAGGGACTACGTAACCCCCCCCGTTCCATTCCACCCTCATAGTGGAATTTTTTGTGTTTTATAGAGTTGTTTTTGTCAATAGGCAAACTACCATTTGGGGTTCTAAACTGTGCCTCCATTCCTGCCTGCGCTTTAAAGGAAGAATATGTCTGTCAGTCTGCTGCATCAGAGCTTCCAAGCATAACATGGTCCTTAGCGGTATAAGTGAGAAAATTTGGTTTCTTTTTCCATTTTCCTTCCATAGCTGTCCATTTTCTATGGCTGCCCATGACACATTTTCTGTGTCCTGCTTTTAGTGTCCAGCTCAGTCAAATATAACCTGTGCTTGCCGTGTAGAAATATAGCGAGACATTTGTCTCACCTGACTTTGGATAGCTCTGTCTGAGTAGTCCAGACTCTTTTCATAGTCAAGACAGAGAAAAAGCTCTCATACAATGCAATCCAGCTCATGCAAGGGTGGACTTCTAAAACGGGTCTGAAGTACGGCTTAGATCTGGACGTTACGTTATAGACATCAGATATTAGATGACATTTAACCAAGCTGTGGCATCCTAAAGACTTGCTAATATCTTGCAGTGTTCAGATTTTTCCTGAGCCATGTATTTTAAATACATGAAGAAAAAGAGAGCTTGGTCAGTTGTTATTTTTGTTTGTTTTTTTCATGTGTGTAAATTGTTTTGTTTGCATTGCTGTGTTGTTTAGTATTTCAAGTTCTTATGTGCACATATTTGAGTAGATATTTTAGTCCTTGCCTGTGTTTGTTGTGTTTAGTACCATTTACTCTCCTTCCCCCTGCAGTTAAAAGCAAACAATGTGAACATGAGAAATGACAGGGGTCTCAGAGAAGCCCTGGGAATAGTTACAGTATCGTTGCTGGATTATTGATTGGGCTTTTATTTCTTTGCTGAATGCGCTGCATTAATCAAAGGAAATAAAACTAAGCAAGTTACAAAACCATAGTTCAGCATTGTATTTTCTGATGGTATCCAAAAAAGGGAAGTAATTCTCTCACATTTCAATGTAACTGATCCAGGCTAGGAGAGAAAGCTGCTGAAACTGCCAAAAAAGGAAATATTTGTCTTTGTATTCTTATTGTTTGCTTTCTCTTCCTTGATTCCTGTATAAAATCCAGACAGGATTTATGAGGCAAAGATCACTGTGTAGCTGAAGCTTTAGCATCAGTGGGATATAAGTTTCCCATTTAACCTAACATGTCTCTTAATAATAGTTTATGTATGAGGATCCTGTGCACTACACGGGACAAAGGGCCTGCCAAACTACCATGGTCCTCCTGAGATCAGCTCAAACAACAGAGAAAAGTTGTGTCAGACTTTGTGTGAGGGTGCAACAACTGGGTGGTACTAACCAGTTCCAACTCAATGGGACTTATCCCCAGGCTTTGTCTGAGTTAGGTCTGTGACAAAATAGAAAGTAGACTTAGATTCTGACTCTGTCATGCTTTGCAAAATCAGCTGTGTCTCTACTAAAAAAGCTAATTATGTAGTAAATCCCATTCTTTTTCTCACTGTATGTTATTAGGACACATCTGCTTCTTCCACTGTATTAAAAATTGGCAAAGAGTTTGCATGGGTGGCTAATCCATATACTAGAAATGGAGGCCTGGTGATCACTTCTAAGCAAGCAGTAGTTCGGGTAGAGAAGGTTTCAGAAATACTCCCTGCAAATACAAACGTTTCCAATCTATTGCAGTTGGACTAGGTGATTGTTGTAGGTCCCTTCCAGCTGAACTAATTCTATTCTATTCTATTCAACTGTAGCAAGCCATCATCAGATAAGGGGTGAGCCAGGAACTAGGACAGGACCAAATCGGTCATGAAGATGGCCACAACTTCTTGGACAATGAATATGGAGGAGCCTCCATAGTAAGCAGGGAAGAAATCGTACATGGTGTGAATATATACTGTAAAAAGATGACATAGCTCTAGCACAAGGCTCGTTGCTATGCTGGAAAGACATCTTCTAGGGACTCTTGATGCTATGTATGTATCCTCTGCTTACTTAAAAACTATAGCCAATATCTGAAATATCACAAGCAGGATCTTAAACACTCTTTAAAATTAAATTTTTCCTATTTTATTTTAAAATGAAACTAGAAAAATACCTTTTAATTTTATTGCATTAATTTCAGTACATTACAAGCCTTAGAAGTATGGTCCAAACTCCTTGCTGGAGAGGCTCCTTTTGAGAATTTGTTCTTATAACTACTCCTGCCAGCATGCCATATGGTAGATGAATATCATGCTTCCAGATCAGAGTAAGTATTTCCTAGAGAGGGAAACTCAGGCGTAGAGAGGTTCCTCTTGGACTCTACAGAAAAATCAGGTTCAAAGGCAGAGCTAAAACACAAGAGTTTCTAGCTCCCCTCTGTGGCATACATCATGAGAAACTATGGTGGAAAGAAACTGCCACATAAGATCAAGAAACTGCTTTCCAAGGATAATTCTTTCCTTATGCTACATAAATAATGGTAGCAGCCCCTGCATTAGTTCATGTTACAGGACGGAAGAAAAAATGTTTTGCTTCAGACTGCAATTGAAATGAAGGCTTTGCTCTCGTCAGCCTCCTGTTAGAACTTGTATCTTCACCTAACAGCTTCAGGAGAGGTTTTGTGATTTATGATTTCAAGAGGAATCATTCCAGAAAGCTTTCAAGGTTTACTATTTCTTTAAGCACTGGATTAGCCTCTAGTCCAGCCAAAGATTTAGTTCTACCACTGAGCCAGTGTTATTTTCCCTTCCCAAGCATTTGCAGCTTTTTAAGTGCCTACTGATACAAGAGTTTTCAGCCTCCACATTTTTTTAGCTGTAGAATTTTCATCCTTTGTGTGATTCTCCTGTGCTACATATCTACTTCTGTTGCTGAAGTCTTATGGAGGAAAATGGAGGTGCCAGACAAGCCAGAGAGAGACATGCTGTGAGCCTGACTCTGACCCCGGTGGTGGCTAAGCTCAGACAGGCTCTGCAGGGGATAGGGGTGGTCCCTTCCCAACCTTCAGCAATCACAGAAACACCTGAGCATCCATGCCACAGGCTCCAAAAATCAGTGGCTCCTTACAATGCCTTTTCCACCTTAAAATTCTGGGTTCATACAGGCGAGGGACAGACTTGCCATGTATGTGCTGAGTAGTGCAGTCATCTCATGTAACAGCATTGAATCTGCCCAGTAAAGGAGACTTTTTTATTATTTTCAAATTCTGTCCATACTTTGCAAGTTTCCAGCCTCCTGCTCCAGAAGTACAGCTTTTGTTAATTCCAAGGCTTCCGTCTTGACACTCTCTTGAATTCTTAGATGCAGTCATGCCAAGCTCCTAGTCACATATTGCAGCCATTTACCAAATGCATATAAACATCAACATGAATAGTCTATATCCATACATATAAACACACAAAACCATGCAGAAACTATGCCTGAGAACAGCTGTGAAATCAGCGCTGCAAAAGAAAACTCAAAATGTGTTATTATCTCAAACGGAAGTTTTTGCAGAATATTACATAAATGCTAGGTTTTAAGCATTTGATTTTTATGGCTTCTTACATCAGGACAGAATTCCCGATCTATTCACTGTAACAGGGCAATTTTTCTTAGATCTACCAAGAAGATGTGGCAGCATATACTGTTTAAGGAACTGACCTAGGAAGTTCAGGATTCACTGGCCAGGTTTGCTGGCTATTAGGTCTGGTTCTGCTTGGCTCCAGGATGAACATCTCCTTTTTAGTTATGTTTCCTAAAAAGTACATTATTAATTTATAGTTCAGTAGGGAGAGGGCAAAGCAGACCATCCATGTAACCAAAGAATAGCTCTGCTCCCACAAAGCCGGAGTCCAGTGGCTTCTGTGCTACCTCTCCTCCCAGTTTTGCTTGGGCCACTTTCCCAAACACATGGTGACTTCTACCTACAGCTCCCTGAATACTTCAGGGATGTTAAGTAACCAATTTCACGCCTGTGAAGGAGCTGCTAATTGCCTTTATACTCCCTTTACAGATGAGCTCACTGAGGCCCTGGTGGGAAGCAATTTCCTCAGCCTTCACACTCCAAGCACAGTGAGAGTGCCAGGGACTGAGTCCACCCTGAGAGCTATTGTCCACTGTTAATCCCTGCTGAAGCTGTTAAGCACTGAAGACATTCAGCATCTTTCAGGATAGCCGTCAGCACTAGAAAGAATCAGGCCCAGGTGAGGCCAAGGAAAAGCAGCACAGCAGTCCAAGAAGGTCCCAGCTGGGGTCAGATACCTGCTCCAGCCACCCTCAACTCAGCCGATAATGACGTAACTAATAACTCATTACAACAAGAGGAAGAGGAAAATAGTGCAGTGAATGCTAGCAGAATTCATAAAGTTGAATGCTAGTAAAAAAGAGTATATGTACAAAACAATAGTTTAGTTCCTGGCTACCTGCTGTGTTCAAGCTAAACAAAGACAAAGTAATATCTTCAGGATGTATTTGTGAAGACAACTGTTCCCTATTACAGGATAAAATTGCAGCAGTTTATTTTATTTAATTAGTATCTCATTTGTTCTAGTATGTTAAAAGGCTAATATGCATATAAATTGATCTTGCATCTTTAGACAAATTGCACTATAAATATTATATTGTAAAAGAAGGAGGAAATATGTGAGCACTGGACTGTCTCTCATCAAACTGAATCAAATCTCACAGGACTACTCCGTAATTTACAGTATGGGCATGCTTGTAGGCAGGAGAGATGGTGACAAGTGCAAGCAATTAGGGTTAAATGTGTATTTGGGCCAATTTGTAGCTGTGCTGTCCTTGGAGACAGCCAAAGAAGTAATGATGCCTCTGAGACACAGAATGGCGCCTCTGACCTGCCTCCAGCTGAAAAAGGAGAGCTTCATTCCCCATCCCTGGGCAGTGTGCACATGCTCTACCCTTTCCTCCCTCCCTTGCAGCTGCTCTGGCTGCTCCCCGCGGGTCGGGTCGAGCCATGCTCCCCTGCACCGGGGTGCCGATGGAAAGTTTCCATGCTCCCCTCTTTCCCTTCCCGGTGTCACTGAAATTGGGAATAAACCTTGTAACACCAATGTAGTGTTAAAAGACAGGCATTCTTTAATCACAGCACCAGATGCGCGGGTGATTGCTCCACCTAACGTACATACCTTAAGCACCCTTCCCATGTGATTTATATAGACCAAAAATATACATATTCATTTTGTCCATACATATTTAATATTATTCTCTTTGGTGATTGGCACAAACTTGCTTGCTTCACATGTAAATTATTGCGCAGACTCAGTTGTCCTTTCCCATTGTTCTTTTTTGAGTAGGTGGTATTACTTGGGTAGGTAGTCCGTGAGTCGGTGATTGTGATCTCCCCCAGCTGGAATTACCTTTTACCTACTTGGTTCTTAATCCTGGCAGTCCTGGCCAGTTTTCTCAGTCCACTGCACACAACCACATTTTGTCATCCTCTTCTGACAGAGGTACATTGTCTATTATTTCATTCACATTAATGATTACCTAGAGACTAAAATACAGATCAATGACTACACTGATTCGTATACTCCATGTCCCCAGACTTAATGTCCATTGGATAGGGCTGTACAAGGAGTATAGCAACATCCATGGCTGGTTAACTCCATCACCCTGGTTACACTGGTGCTCCTGTAAGGCAAATCTAGCATCTGCAGGGAAGCACTGGGAGCTGCGGGAGGCTTGCTCCCCTCTCATTCTCTCCTCATACATACACAAACACATATATGTACATATTAACTCCTGTGTCTATATAGCAAATGAGAAATCAAGTGTGCAAAAAGTAAAAAGACAAAAATACTTTGTAAAAAAGATAGAATACCTTTTAGAGTAATCTCTTCCATGTTTATATATGTGATATTAAGGGTGAAAGTCTGGGTCTCACATGGGGCGGTTCAGCCCCCATGTGAGTCAGACCTGTGTTTTTTGCTATGTGAAGCACTATTGATCAGCCAGTTAAAAGCACATCATTGTCAATAGTGTAACCCTCTAACTAACAGTGTTTTTGTTTTCCTTTCCTTTTAGTTTGAGCTATCACCGTGTCAGCAACAATCAGAAGAAAATGCAAACATTTGTCTCAATAGCCCAGAGTGCCTGGGGAATCTTTATATCCGAAAGGAAACCTGGCTGGAAGAATCTGATGCAGCTTTTTGCAGTTTGCTCTGCAGTTGGCTTCCTCTCAAGCATTCTCCTATTCTTTGGCATGCATTTCTCCCAGGCACACTACCCTTTGGGTCCCTTACTGATTTCTGGATTCACCTGGATCTCACTTTCTATCGCGCTCTCCTATTTCAAGCACCTGCGCTGTTTTAGTGTCCTGTTCCTCCTTTCTTGTGGACTGCAAAATGGCAGGAATGCTCTTATTACTGCTGGCACGGGCGTTGTGGTGGCCGGCAACATCCAAAATATTTTTCACAACCTAAAGGTTCTGGCAGACAGTATAACCTGTCATTTGGAGTATGAGCAATTTGCCTTGATAAAATATTATGTTGAGGCAGTAAAATGGATTTACGAGGCGGCCAAGCTTCCCACTGAACTATCTGAATATATAGTGTTCCTAAGGCATAATTTCACACCATCTTATTCAATTTCAAATGATGCATTTAAGCAAGAGCTAAATGACACAAAGCAAGAAATCCAGAGAGTTGCAAACCAGATATCTTTTATGCTCACTATACTGCCCTATATAGGCCAGAAAGTATTGCCTATAGTGGCGATTTTTCTAGCTTCTTTTGGAACTGGTATCTTTATAAAAAAATTTGTGGGCTCTCACAGTGCCAAATTTAAGAATACTTATATCACGAAAAAGTTCATCAGGTTTGATGAGCACCAAAAGCAACAGCAAAGACCCTGCCTTCTGCCACTTAACAGAAAAGAAAGAAAAGTTTATGTAGCAATTCCATCTTTTAGCCTCACGAGGAAGGACAGAAAAAACATGCAGTATTTTTTTCTCCCTGTAATTATTCATCTTTGCATCTGGCTTCTGTTTGCTGCAGTAGATTATTTGTTTTATTGGTTAATTATTTCTGTGAATAAATATCTCCAAGAAGTACCGGATCTAGAGATTCAGCTCAGCCTCTTTCAGCAAGTAAGTACTTATCAGTACTTTATATTTCTTAGCTTAGTGTTGAAAAATTTCCCTTCATCTTCAGCAGCTGCAGGAGTAGACGTACAGCCAATGAGCCATCAGTTCTTTCATGTCATTATCACTCATTTTCTTTCAAAAAGGACCATTGCCTTTACAGATATGTGTGTTGGATGGAACCAGGCAGTTCTCTGTACTTTCCGAAGTGTCATCATATTTCTAGAGAACAGTAAATATAGAAGGAAGGACCTGCATTATTCCTTTTATATATGTGGATGTTCTGAAGTAAACCCAGCCAGCAACTCAGCCCCACACAGCTGCTGACTCACTTGCCCCCAGTGGGATGGAAGAGAGAATTGGTAAAGTAAAAATGAGAAAACTCGTGGGTTGAGAAAAAGACAGTTTAATAGGTAAAGCAAAAGCTGCACACACAAGCAAAGCAAAACAAGGAATTCCTCCACCACTTCGTTCCCATGGGCAGGCAGGCGTTCAGCCATCTCCAGGAAAGCAGGGCTCCATCACACATAACGGTTACTTGGGAAGACAAAGGCCATTGCTCCAAACACCCCCCCCTTCCTTCTTCTTCCCCAGCTCTATATGCTGAGCATGACATCATATGGTGTGGGATATGCCTTTGGTCAGTTGGGGTCAGCTGTCCCAGCTGTGTCTCCTCCCAGCTTCTTGTGCACCCCCAGCCCACTCGCTGGTGGGGTGGTGTGAGAAGCAGAAAAGGCCTTGACTCGGTGTAAGCCCTGCTTAGCGATAACAAAAACTTCCCTGTATTATCAATGCTGTTTCCAGCACAAATCCAAAACATAACCCCATACTAGCCACTGTGAAGAAAATGAACTCTATCCCAGCCAAAACCAGTATAGAGAAGGCTGGAAGCTTAGAACTGGAAACTCACAGTGCTGACATTTGTGAAGCACCACTTTTATAGCCAAAATGCCACTGTGACACTGATGTAAGAGGTGCCTACCTTTCTTTAGCTAAGTATGTAAGGAGCTCATAATTTCAAAAAACGTAGATCCATACACAAAAAATAATAACATGTTGCTGAAATCTCAAGGTTCTTCTGGCAGAAGCAGCAGCATTGTACAGAAACATAAGGTAATTAGGTTGGAAGGGATGTCTGGACGCCATCTAGACTAACTTCATGCTCAAAACAGGGCCAACTTTAGAGTCAGATCACACAGCTCAGAGTCTTGTCTGTGAATACTGGCTGGAGATTCCACTGCTGGAGTGTGTGACCCGTGTGATGCTCTACGGGCACAGGAAAGCTGACCAATCTGACAGCCTGCAAGATCAGGCTTAAAACATTTCCCAAAAGCATATAACCCTTCAATACTTTCAAGATAAAAAGATTTCAAACGGATGCTCGACTGTTAGTACAATATGATATATGCTTTTTCTTCTGTCAATTTTTTCTTAGTCAGCATTTTCTATTTCTTCCTCTTAGAGCTTATAATAACAGTAATTCATTCTTATTTCTCCCCATCCTCCCAAAATTCATCTAGCCAAAAGCAATTCCAGAGAGCAAGGTTATTAAGGTCAGCAATGCAATAAGTGTGTTGCTTAAAATTACAAGCAAATAGAACAGGACACACAATCTTTGGCAGATTCTCATTCTCACTTTTGCATATGTGACGTATTAAACCTCTGAGCTGGCTTCTTCAGCCAGACCACATATTCTATGGTACAAACCATCGCAGGTTCAGCTTAGACAGTGTTGTTGTGACAGACTGGTGGTCCCATTGTGTCATGGGATGTTCATCTGCTTGGCGCTGAACCATGAAGGAGAAGGGAGACGTAGTCAACAGCGTGCTTGAGGCATGGGTTTACTTCAGTGAAATGTAAACTACTAATGAAATTAGCTGAAATGAAGTCAAGCTGCTGGTCAGATTCTGTCATACTTCAGATGATAGTATTTTGTATTGTATGCCAAAATATTGAACTCTTCCATGCAATAAAAATTAAATTATTGTTCAGTTTCATATTAGGAAAAAGTAGAGAAATTCAGAACCTGTATGACAGACATAAGCCAAATGTTTCCAGATTGGGTCAGTGGAAAACCACTTTTCCGAAAGGATGGAGGCTGCCAGCTTCAAACAGTTACCTTTCTAATTGTTACTTTTCTAATCATTATCTGAACTTTCCTTTAGGAGTGTAGGTGCAAAAGCCATTGGATTCACTGTAACTGTGCCATCAGCACATGTATAACAAGTCAGACCCATCCTGGAGAGGTCAGATTCCTGTGCAAAACCAGACAGGCTTTCATCATCTGGTCAGTCAGTCAAATGTGAGATTTGTTGAGGAGGCAGATTGCTACGTATGCTAAGGGGGTTTTACACCTCATATAAACCCTGCTGTGGCACATCTAGCATCACCAAACCAGGATGCAAATTGGGCCTTGTCTCCTGGGGTATGGTCATTCAGAGAAGGGTTCAGGAGAGCTGGTTGATATCCAGAACTCACCTCTTCAAAGCTCAAGAACGGTTCATCCCCACCAAATCAAGCAAAGGCAGCAAGAGGCCAGCATGGATGAGCAAGGAGCTCCTGACAAAAATCAAATGTAAAAAAGAACCATAAAGGAGGTGGAAGCAGGGACAGGGGACCCAGGAGGAATATAGAGGCATTGTCTGATTGCATAAGGGTGCGGTCAGAAAAGCCAAAGCCCACCTGGAGCTGAATCAGATGAGGCAGGCAAAGGGCAGCACAAAGGGCAGCAGCAAAAGACAGACATGGGGAAATGTGGGTCCCCTGCTAAGTGCAGTGGGGGTCCTGGTGGCAAAGGACACAGAAAAGCCTAAAGTACTCAATGTCACCTTCAGCTCCGCCCTGGACCCAGAAGGTTCTGATTAGTGGCACAAAGTCACTTTTGAAAGAGCTGGGGCTGTTCAGGCTGGAGAAGAGAGAGATCAGGAGGATCTCATCAGTGTGTATAAATATTTGACTGGAGAGGGTGGTTGGGTGGTTAAGAAAGAGAAGCCAGACTCTTCTCAGCGGTGCCCAGTGCAGGGAGAAACTAAAGGAAATTCCATTTCAACATAAGATTTCATTTTTTTTACCATTCAGATGATCAAACACTAGAACATGTTTCTGAGACAGGTTGTGGAGCGTCCATCCTTGGAGATATTAAAAGCCCAACTGAACACAGCCCTAAGCAACTTGCTGTAGCCTCAGCTATTCTCTGCGTACTGCTGTGTGTGGTTTTGCCTGTGTTTCTGCCCTTCGTACCTTGAGGACAACCCCTTATCATGACCTGCCTTGGGTATAACCCAAGTCAGGGCAAAGAAGGAGCTTAGTCGCACCATTCATGAACTGAGGGCCTGAGCCTGACCCTGCCTAGCTGATTCATGAGTCCTGTACTAGGAATTTGCTCTTTTTTTGTGGAGTGTTTACTCCTGTGGAGAGATGGTTGAGCCTCCCAAAACAGAAAATTATGCTGTCATTAAATTTTTTCTAGTTCCCCAGGAAGGCTAGTTGCATTAAAATGTAAAATCTAACCTCAATAGATTTGTCTTAACAAGCCTCAGGGCTGCTGACCTCAGGGAGCCTAGAGAGCTGGTTGGGTGACCAGGACAGCCTCAACGACTTCTTGAGATGTTTATTCTTGGTATGAACAGTAAAGTTCTTTATGACTTGTGCCACTGTTTCATACTGAGTTCCTAATGCAGTTTTTCCTTGCTTATACATTGGCTCAGTTTAGGGATAAAATGTACTGAGATAGATAGGAACAGGATAATGTCAAGGAAAGGCTAATGTGCTGAAAATGGGTGGCATACTCTGGACACTTGATTTTTCCAAAGAGCATCTAACAGAAGTGCCTCTGTAAGGTGGTTGGAAGAGCTACAGGGAAGAGCTACATATCCCCCTGACATGGTCAGAAAGGAGGGCTGGGTGATTCAGTCTTCCTACAGTGTTGCTACATGCAGAACAGAAAGTTGCCTGCTAGTATGAAATACTGGTCCCAGCAGTGCGTCTAATTTAGTCCCTCATTCAGCATTTCAATCCACAAGCAGTGCAAGACATCAGCTTTTGTAAGCAAAGGCACCTACTAGAGGAGGAGAGGTGACTTTAATTGTGTGGCAACCTTGTGGTCAGAGCACCTGTGTAGGTGGGTGTGGAAGCACTGCTGATCATGTACTAAGCCACAACCAAAGTTTCAGACACATTCTGTTCTGCTGTTTTACTCTGAAGGAAGGACCCTCTAACAGAGGTTCTGAGCAAATTCATGGGAGTGGGAATATATTAAACCATTATAGCCAGATTAGCTATATATTTGTCTATCAGAGCCACTGAGAAGGTAAGTTCTTAACAGTCCAAATTTTGGGACAGTCTCCCAAGAGAAATACCACCTAAAACATTTATAAATAACCACTGAATATATTGTTATGAGCATAGCATACATAGACACTGGATGGACTACATGATTTATGGTCCTTTGTAAATCTGAATGTCCAATAGGAGAAATATTAAGAAAGGAGGGAATCAGTGCTATAATCAACCCTTTCCCCCCCCCCTTTTTCTTCTGCAGAGGAATGAGAACAGCTTTATCATTGGTATGAGAGAGCATACTGGAAAGACTGATTCTTTCAAGATCTCTCTGTTTAAGCATGACTGCATCCCTCAGCCAGAGCTCACTCTCTCCACGACATGGATCCAGCTTGGAGTCATAATCTTCTTCTTAATAATTTTTGGGTTATTCTCTGGCCTCCTGACCCAACTTAAAGTACTCGTGTCAACTTCATTTTATCCTGACACTGAGATGAAACGGATACATTATTTGCATACAAAATTACTCAAGAAAAGAGCAAAGCTACAAGAGAAAACTAGGAAGAAAATATTTGCTAGAACGGTAAGCCATTAGCTCTAGGGAAAAAAAAAATCTTTCTCTCAGCTTAGTAGCCAGATCCAGGAAATACTTAAACACTTGTTAATGTCAGTTATGTGCTAATAGACTTTCCCCAGTGCTCTCCTACACAGGGGCCGAAGATAAGTTGCCTATCGATAAGATCAGATCATATAATTATTTTGTTCTGTCCTTCATCACACGTGCATCAGACTTGACACGGGTACACCCAAATGACTATGTGCTGGCAAGAAAATACTCCTCAGACTTAGAGCTCTCCAGAGAAGAAACTTGGTTTTCATGAATGTATGAAAAGTACCTCCAGCACAATGGGTGTTCCTGAAACCTGATCAGCAAATGTTAGGCACTTCTGAGCAGCCTCTTAATGTTGAGAAAGATGTTCCATTGTTGCTTAGCAAGAGTGCGACTGCAAATACCATTAGGAAACAGAACTTTTTGCTTGCAAAAACATTTGCCCTGTATATGAATGTATATATGCACTAATGGAAGTGGAAACACACATACATATATTTATGGTAAATCCAGGTAGATAGCTGCAGACACCTAGGTTGTTTTGGTTTGGGCTTTTTTTTTTTTTTAAAATAGTTTTCCACACTGACTATACAGGATGTTAGTGTCTAGATGATCTCTAACTCTGTAATACCATGATCACAGCATCATATTTCTGTCTTTTCAGGTCAACTTTTGGTTTCCAATACTCAAGGCAAGAGAGGCAGTGAGGGAGAAAGAAAGGAGCGTCGCAAATGACAACATGGTGTGAAAAAGACCAACTGAATCTTTGGATAAGGCTGAGACACTCTAGCTCCACAGGGACCTGTGTTTTGCACCCATCTTTCCTATGGAATTTCAATTTTAAAATTTAAAAATAGGATCAATGGTTAATCAGCAGTATTTTTGAAATGTGTGGAAAGGAAGCCATGGGAAATAGTGTTCTCTCCACCACAGAGAGCTCTGGGTTGCATTATACTTGTTTTTCAACTTGGGTTCTTCACTGTTTGGCACTTTAGAATGCCATGGAGGGTATGTTCTTCTGTGTAAAAGCAATCAAACCGCTTGGAGGTTTTAGGACTACAGCACAAACCTCTTTGGGTTGATCTAAAGAGGACATACTGGCAGCAGCACGTTTGTCTTCTTCACATTTGCCAGAGATAGAAGACATAGCAGAGGTTGTTCATTAGTTTCTAGGCTGGCCAAGAACCTGACTAGTGGGCTTTGATGTTTCTAGACATTTCTATCAGGCTCGACCCTCAACTGCCCCAAACCACTCAGCCTGGTTTTTTCCCTTCCCTAGCTTCATACACCTGCTCCTGCCTTTTTAGCCATCTCTTCTGCAGGGCCAGTGCTCTATATGCCCTGTCAGTCTTCTAGTCCAGCTGAACTTTCCCTCCCTCCCTCCCACCTTTGGTCTACCACTTACTTTTTTTTATTTGTCTCTCAGACATTTCTAATCCTAGTCTCCCACCTGGAATTCCTCACTTGGTCTTAGTCTTCCACTTTTGCATATCCATAGACTGTATCACTGGTGTAGACCATCCTGTATCTTTGATAATCACAAGAGAGGCAATGTGGTATGCACAGAAGTGAGAATGTTCATGAGAGCTGGGATACAGAGGAATCAGGTGCTGTAGGTGCAAACAAGCTGGTTTTGAGGTGTAGGGACATATGAGCAGAGGTGAACACTGCTTCAAACCTTGCAGTCTGAGGGAGTTTTCAGGAGTGGCAAAAATGGGCTTAATTATGTTGCTAAAGCCACCATTGACTTCAATGAAAGAAAACTGAGCCAATACTGAGGCTTCATCTGTTCAGCTAACATTGGTTATGTGACCTTCAAATGATGCAAGAAAAAAATGTTAATAGCATAAAGACATAGGAGAATGGCTTGACTGGCATGGCACTAGAGATTTAATGTAGAGCTAAAAATCCACCCAACATGCAGCGTACTCTTGATTTTCAGCCACAGCCAACTTCCTTCCTTAGGTTTCATGAGAATAGGAAACTCTACTCTGTTCCTCAATAATACACCCGTTGTCCTAGGACAGCTATTGATCAATGTCTCTGTTAAGTGAATGAATAAAGGCTCATTTAAAACTTTCCAGTAGCAAGTGTCAGAAGTTATCTTCCACCTGAAACACTGAAAAACACCAAGCTTTTTTTGGGGGGGGTTTTCCAAATCAAGTATCACTCCTTCATGGACACAGGTGGTTTAGGTTGCTGGTGTGGCAACACTTTGTGTCTAGAAAATGGGGTGCTAGATTGCATTATTGAGGGTTGTGCCGAATGTCTGAGTACCCTGGCTATGTTCTCTTTTGTTGAAGTGGGACAGCCTTGGAGAGTAACAGAACATCATCTATATCCCAGGCACTACTGTCAAGGACGAGTAGCCAAAAGCATCCTGGTGAAAAAGGAGCAAAATGATGGATAGTCTAAGTTTGTTTTCACAAAACAACTAGACAGCAGACTAGCTGTCCAGGTACTATTGACAAAAGGGTATATTCCTTCACTGTTGTTATCATTGCAGATGAAAGAGAAAAGGAGTTAAATGTCAGCAAAAGCTGGGCATTTTTGGCTGAGTCCTGACAAGTTCTTTGCTGGTAGGAGTTGGCTGAGCTCCTTTCAGTCCCAAAGAACAAGGTGGTGACAAGCCCTGATCTCCTACTCATTACAATGGCCAAAGGCAGGGGCAGGTCTGATTGACAACACTACCACAAAAGAAAACACTACCTGTTTCACTTGGCATCAGGAGGCAAAATTTGTCTTGGGGTTTCTTGCCTTTCCTGTTTGATGGTATGTAGCCACTCAGCACAACTTTTCTCTCTGTTCTGCAAGAAGCAAGTGAAAGCTTTGCAGCACACAGGAATAGTGCATCAAAGTGACTCAGATGGGGGTCAGTGGTTGGGATAGGTACTTAAATGTGTTAGGGTTTTGAGTTTGGGAGTACACCTTCAGCACAATACCATGTCTATACTTTGCATTTACTTAAGGAAATTAAGCCTAGTGGGAATGACTGACTATGAAAAAGAGCAATTAGTCCTTGGTAGGGTAGGTGAGACCTTGCAGGGTTTACAGAACAGTGTTGCACCTGAATGCTGGGACTCCGACCACTAACTGGCAGGGCAACTTACTGAGCATTGCTTAGCTTGCTTCCTCAAATTGACAAGAGTCATGGCAGTGATAAAAGGCAATCCTTCTTAGGAAGCTAGCTGCAATTCAATATAAAATGTTCAGCTCTGGTAAACGTTTTACCTAGATGCTTGACCCCACATCCAGAGACAAAGGATATGGAAAAGCCCAAGATATTTCTTTGCCTTGATCTTTACAGGTAAGACTGGCCTTTAGCCATACCAGGCCCCTCAGACCAGAGGGAAAGTCTGGAGCAAGGAAGGCTTACCCCTGTGAAGGATGACCTGGTTAGGGGGCACTTAAACATACTTAAGGCTGGGCATACTTAAGCCTCTAGGACATGATGGGAGGCACCTATGGGTGCTAAGGGTGCTGGCTGGTGTCATTGTGAGGTCACTCTTGATTATCTTTGAAAAGTTATTGTGACGAGAGGGGTTCCTGAGCACTGGAAGAAAGCAAATGTCACTCCCATCTTGAAAAAGGGCAAGGAGGAAGATCTGCGAAACTACAAGTTTGTCAGCCTCACCTCTATCTGCAGGAAGGTGATGGAGCAATTTCCCCTGGAAGCCATTTCCAAACATAAAAGTCAGGAACCCGACTAGGATATCACCTAAACATGAGAAAATCTGTCTTACTGTAAGGGTGATTAAACACTGGAACAGGATGCCCAAAGAGGTTATGGAGTCTCCATCCTTGGAGATACTCAAAACCCAACTAGTCATGTCTCTGAGCAACTCAGAGCAGTGGGGTTGGAGTAGATATCTCTAGAGATGCCTGCCAGCCTCAGCAACTCTGTGGTGTGACTTTTACAGAAAGCATTGCAGAAAACATTTTAGACATGCATAGCAAAATCTTGTGTTGATTTGTGAATGTGCTGTGCCAGAACCAGGGTGCTACCTCACAAATATCGTTGCCATTATACCCATGCTGGAGTCATGCACTTGAGTGGATGTGGCTACGTACATGCATACTCATGTCCTAAAGGCAAGCTGGATGGCAGGCAAAGGAGAGAAGTTTGCGCTTCCACATCTCACTAAAGCTGGCGTACCAGGGAAAAATGGCACATGCTGCACATTCTTTTTAAATTCTAAACCAAATTCATCTTCAGTGCCTCAAAGACATTGAGGTTTATCTCAGTGGTAGAACAGTTCGTACCATGATCTACAGTTTTAGTTTATTCCTTCAGCTGCCCAGTGGTTGCGAAGAGAGTGGAAGAAATAGCCAGTCACTCAGGTCCTCTTTAGTTGCACAGATGAAAAGGCAAGTCTGTCTCTCCCCTGGGATTACACGGAGACATGCCCGTCATTCCCTGCGGGCCTTGCTTGGTTTCTGTTTTCTCCCATTTGTTTCTGTCCTGTGAGCTGGGAAAGTCTGGGGGTTTGTTTATCTTCAGCTGTCTCCTTTGCAAGTTGTTCAGTCATTCCGTTTGGTCCCGCTGTTTACCATAACCCTCAAACACATGATTACATTGTTCTTTTTTCTTTTTTTTTTTTTTCAAAAAGTCTACAAGTTACAATAAAAACCCAGTATTCCATCCACAATTATTTCTGTTCCTCTTCTTGTCTACCCTCTTGTCACATTTCCTACATTTTATTTTGGCTCTTTTCCCCTGTCTTTGTCATTCAAAGTCTTCTTTCCTCTTTTGGTATGTTTTCTTCTGCTCCAATAGATCCTTCTGCCCTATACATAAAATCATGTATTTTTTCTTTCTGCTGAGCACAAGTGAACTACAGGTATAGTTGAAATTAAGGGGTTTATTTATTCATTTATTGGATTAGTGGAAAGTTTTAATATCTTTCATGTTACTGGGCATTGTCTAACTCTCTATGGCTTGTCAGAAATGTATTAATATATCCCCAGCACTCAGAACAAGAGTCTGAGAAGAAGTCTTGATTTGGCTTTTGACTCATTCATCCCTTTACTTCCCCCATCTCACAGCAGAACTCAACTTCCTCTTTAAACGTCCTTCATTAGTGAAGAAGCTGTTTGATTTACTGTGAAAAATCCCCCAATTGGATCAAAACTGGTTTGTAAAATTAATGAAAGATTGACCTGATTGTCATGTGAAGATAATTCAGAGAGACATGCTAGTGCTCCTGACTCTTGTGAAGCACAATACAAATGAGGATTTTTCCTTTCAACAGGCGTGTTTATGGAACTCTCCTCATCACCACCCGGTACCCCCAAACTTGCCTTTCTCTGTGTTAATTTTGTTGCAGCATTTCATGTGAGCAGTTGGGTGTGCAAAGTCAGAGGATGCTGGGTTTGCAACCTCTTTCACCCTGATCCTTGCTCTGTCAATATTGTCACACTGACTCACTTTGTCTTCATAACAGTATAAATAGCCCAGAGATGCTTGTAGTTAAAGAAGGAATGAACAGCCAAAGCCTTTTCTCTAGTTCTGTTTTACATTGTAAAAGTGGAAAGCAAGGATCAAAGCATCTCTCTTTGTTGATGATGAAATAAAGCCTGAAAATAGAGATGTTATTGTTGACTTTATGGGCACAAACATCAAAATATGTGAACATGCTTCATGGGTGCTAAGACTAACTTCCTCCTCATCTCATTCCTGATATATAATACCAGCCCTGCCCTCCAGTGGCCCAGTAAAGCTACATACCCCAGTATTGCTACTCACTGCAGAGATCCCCAGGCACTTCAGGCTGAATTGAGAAGCACAATGGGCCTGTCCAGAGTATCTAAAGGATACTTTACTCCTGGGTTTCACTTCTGTCACAACTGAGTCATTTTGGCCTTGAGCAACTCACTTAAGACAACACTGGATGTTAAACATCAGGCAACTACATATATTCAATCACATGAGTGATTTCAGAGGTTTGAGCATCCATAGTTCTCACAACTGTAAACTTATTCTATTTACTTGTCTCACAGATATATCATGCAATTGCAAGGCTCTAATAATTGTTAAAACCTGAAGCCTCAGGTCAAAGACTCCACACAAATATAAATTACTGTTAAAAGTAGAAATGGGTCCTTTCTCTCCCCTGCTTTTTCCCCTCTCTTTCTAAATTTCTGCTCTTCTTCCAAGGTAGCAAAAGATTAATTAAAGAGAGTGGGTTCATGGTTGACATGTACTCTTGATGAGACAAAACTTTACAAAAGACAGGCATCCTTCATACCAGAAAGTTCCAGTTCTGAGAGGTAAAGACGGGCTAGGTGTAAGGCAGCTGCAGAACAGACATCTGCACCATAGTTAGTCACATTGTATTCTTTTTATAGTAAATGGAGACAAACTGGCATTGCAAGAAAACTACTCATCTCATCCCAAAGGAGAACAACTCTGGACAGGTTCATCTAGCCTGCTTTAGATCTTGATGCAGAGCTGAGTAGTGTTCCAGAAGCACCTTCCTCTCTGTTGATTACAGAGGGAGTCTAGACAACAAGCTCAGATGCAGACCATTGCAGTATAGAAGCCTACATTGAACAGGGAACTCTATTTCCTTGTAACAGCCATTGTAATAGTGCTGGATGCCTGTTTCTGCTGTTCTGCCACTCCAAAGACAACCTGAGAAATGAGGACCTGTGCTAGCTCTTCCTGAACATCCCCATGATTATTCTCCATCATCTTACATAGAAAAATTCTCCTTTGCTATTTAGAGACATAAGAACTACAGACCTAGTAGGAGTTTGTTTCTCATACAGCTCATACATCACTGTATGCCTATGAATCTAGCAGGAACTACAAGTCTGCCTTCCACTGTCAAATTAGAAATAACAGTAATTATCATATACTTTCTGTGTCTGTCTTAAAATATGAATTCTTTTCTGTGCCTGTTTGGCCCATGGGTTGTGCAGAAGTACAGGTTATAATATTTCTACATATAGGACAATAAACTCACTGTACATGTGGTTTTGTGTTGGTCTCATTTCTCTCAAATATTCCCCAGTCACAGTTGCTTAAAAAGAAGGGCTATCACATGTGAAAATGCAACATTAAATAGCATTCTAGGTTTCCAAGGCAACGCCTGTCTAGACATGGTAACAGAGTCATGCTTCTAAGAATACAATTACCTCTCAAATGGGAAATCAGATAATTTGAGCAAATGATTTTTTTTTAAAAAATTAGGAATCTTATCCTAAAAAAAAGAACCCAAAGTATTAGTTACATCAGGAAAACCCTTACATTTTCAGTAAAATATTTTTTTGAAATTAATGCATTATGCTTTCTCTGGTGATCTCACTTCACAAGCCTCCACGTTATGGGTGTGTGTCTCGCCATAAAGCCTGAACACAAAACAGTATTGTAGGTAAGTTCATAGGTATGGTTAGCTTAGGTTTGCCATGGCGTAACAATGGAAACACTTGAACGCACCAATAAATGCTTGGCTGTGCAGCTGGCAGGGACAAAATGTATAAACTCATTTGAAGAGAGGGAGAGAGAGATGCTGTAGCAGCTCTAAGAGAGTGACAGTTCCTCTGAATCAGCATTTTTCTGTACCTGACCCATTCCAGGAAGGGAAAAACAAAAAAATCATATTCAGCATCTGCTATTCAGAATTCTCTGCATTGCTAAACATAACAGCAATCTTCCTAACATATGAAATTAGAGAATTAGGATTCATGTGCTGTGACCTAACAGAGCAAGAATGTAGAAAATGTGCTTAGAGGGCATTGCTCATTGGTTTGACTGTTTAGGTTAGCTGATACCTACTTTCAAGAACCTACAGAGCTGCTGCCACTTACAATTGTAGTTATTACTTTATTATTATTCCATTTTCTAAAAATAATTTTCCAGTTCTAATAACAAAATTCCTTTTGAAGAGAAATTGCAATGACAACTTTCATGCAGAAGCCCCATATAATGTTTATTGGTTACTGTTGTTTCATGTTGGCTCTTGAGAAGTTGATTGTGGATTGATTGTGGGACCCAGAATGCACTGCTTTGGTGGGGACAGCAGGGTCATTTTCATTTGCTTTTATCTACACAGAACAAAAAGACAATATGATATAATCTTTCAAAAGAGAATCTTTGCTTTGCAATTTGTCACTCAGAGAGGTAATAATGGAGAAGGAGTGGTAGGAGCTAGAAAGAATGATTATTGCTCCCTCACTCTATTGCAGCTTTAGCCTTTAGTCCTCTCTATTACAAATGATTTCTCCCTTACAACAGAAGAAACAAATAGCATGCTGCACTCTGTTGTTGTTACTGATGCCCTGGATGAGGTTCACAGTGAGGAAGCTTTAAAGGAATGATACAGTGAAATGTGGAAAAGCTAACTTCACCCTCCCACCATTGCAGGTTTGTTCCTGTCCTCATATTAATTAGCACTAAGAACAGGCCCATTTTACTGAGGTGCGATCTGGGGCTTTACAACCATTTATTGGGAAATCATTTCTTGAACTAGCTGATTTCATTGTTGGTTCGTATATGCACCCAAAAACTCAGTCTGGATTTTGTCATGTTTATTGCCACTCACTGTCGCCCTGACCCATATTAATGAGGTCCCCTGCTGTAGCAGACATTTCAGCTGCCGCTGGCATACAGCAGCATCATGTTTTAATTGTGCTCACTGAAGGTCTTAGCTAGTTATTTTACTTTTTCCTGAAGCATTTCTTCTGCTTGTTAAACAGTTAAAGAATGAGGTGGTGTTGCCTATTCCTTCTCCCCAGCTCCTTATGCCACCCATATGTTGCACTGCACTGATCCTTGCTAGATTCTTCTGAGAGACAGTTCAACTCACTAAGCCAACAGAAAACTAACCCAGAAAAAGGAAGCTAATTGTTTTCTGCTGGCTTAGCAAGTAATCATCTCACAGAAAGATCTACTGAGCACCACAGCATATACAGGTGAGGGAGTGTCAATAACCAAGCTACACACTGTGGATGCTGGAAAGGAGGGAAGGGAAGATGCTGAGTGTTATTCCCTTGTTAGCAGCACTGAGCCTTACAGCAGCTCAACCATCCCTTAGACCACTGCTGGCATTGACTGCAGCATCCCTACTGCATGAAGACAGCTTTTGTCCTTCAAAACATCTATCATCTTAACCCAAACAGCTCATTTGGTGGAGAGTTATTGTCTGTGATGCAGAGACACCAGAGAATTTAATTTTTCATGTCAAGCTGGTTTTGGTGTTGGTTTCTGTAAA
This sequence comes from Phalacrocorax aristotelis, assembly GCF_949628215.1. Classification (NCBI taxonomy): domain Eukaryota; kingdom Metazoa; phylum Chordata; class Aves; order Suliformes; family Phalacrocoracidae; genus Phalacrocorax; species Phalacrocorax aristotelis. The sequence goes on from NC_134277.1 coordinate 146,451,646, forward strand.
TTTGCAAGCCAAACATTCACGCTTTGTACTCCTGGTGCTAAGTGAACTCAGGTTTTCTAAGGGCCTTCATACCCATGTCTCAGTCTAGCAGCTAAGCTCTATTTGCTTCTCTCAGCTGAACTTTTTAAATGAGGCTCCAATCTGAAAGAGGTCATCCATACCTGGACTGCCACACATTTTCATCAAATTTAAAGATACCAAGACAACTCAACTTCTGAGAGGGCTTATTTTGGACAAGCCAGTCAAAAGCTAGATGGCCTGCTGCATTTCTGTTTTTTTGAAATTTCAGAGGAGGATTAAATAAAGTAGCTTTCACTAATGAAGAGAAACAGTTACCTGCAAGAGCCAAAACTGGGGAATGACCTTATTATTTTGGTGGGATGGGTGTTCCTGAGACCACGTCTGTATATGGTGCTCTCTTAACAGGAACAGGCTGACAGACCTGCAATAAAGTATTAAAAACCTTTATTATTTGTCTTCCCCTTACAATTGCTAATTGTACACAATGAAAATAGCAGTCCTATGATAAGTCAGCTTTGTTATGAATCCCAACACTTTCATGAAACCTCTCTTGAAAATATTCCTTACACTGGGATTAAACTATTCAGTTCTCTGCTTTCATCAGGAGCTTTTAATAACTGCAGAACGTTCTCTTACATGAAAATGAATTCCCCAAGATTTTGCTGGTGTAATGCCAGTACAGATCTGGTTTCAATAGTTTCTATTACCATTACCTGGCATTTATTTTGCATTAAAAGTCAAAGGAATCAACATATAATTTAATAATATATATGTTGATTATTGTCATGGTTTTAGCTGGGATAGAGTTAATTTTCTTCACTCTAGCTGGTATAGTACTGTGCTTTGAAATTAGCATGGAAAAAAAACCTGTTGAGATAACACACAGATGTTTAGGCTGTTGCTGGGTAGCGCTTATACTAGTCAAGGACATGTCCAGCCTCCCATGCTCTGCTGGGTGCACAAGAAGCTGGGAGGGGAGGGGGCACAGCTAAGAGAGCGGATTCAAACTGGCTGAAGGGATATTCCATGTCATGTAACGTCATGCCCAGTATGCTAGCTAGGAGGGGCTGGCCCGGGGAGGGAGGGGGCAATCGCGGCTCGGGGACGGGCAGCGTCGGTCGGCGGGTGGTGAGTGGTTGTATCATTTGTGTTTCCGTGTTTTTTTTTCCTGTTTTCCCTTTCCCTTCCTTTTCCCTTTTATTATATTAACATTATTGTCATTATTATCATAATCATTTATCATTATCATTTTATTGTAATCATTAAACTGTGCTTATCTCAACCCACAAGTTCTTTTGCTCGTCCGATTCTCTTCCCCATCCCACAGGGGTGGGGGGGGGTGAGCGAGCGGCTGCGTGGTGTTCAGTTGCCAGCTGAGGCTGAACCACAACAATTATATATAATGATAATAGTAATAAAATGTGCATATAATATAATATGCAACATATAATATATATGCATAATATGCAATATAATAATAAGCATCCCTCATTAACAAAGTACCAAATATCTTCACTGTCCAGTGGATTAAATAGACTCACAGGCACATACAACTCTGTACATGATACATATCCCACTGAAGATAGAGCCAAAGGACTATGATTTCTAAGAGGAACACTTCAAAGAGAATCTATCTAGCTTAAAAATGCAGAATGAGTCTACTGTAGGCGAGCAGTTCTCACTATTTTGCCTGTGAGACAATCTTATCTGCAGCTGGCCAAGGAATTGCACGACCTTCGGAGCAATTGTTTAAATTCAGTTAAATATTCAGTGGAAAGGGATATTTTCTCCAGGCAAATTCACAGTTAGGACTACTCGTTCACTTTTCTACTAGGTCTGGGAAGTCCAGGCACAGATTATTTTCTTTGCCCTTCCTTTCCCCTAGAAACATTAACCTTCATTCAAATTCAAAACGTGAAGAGAATATAAAAAATTTGTGGACTGATTTAAGTGAGGAATCTGGTTTCAAAATCAAAAGCAAAGTAGAAACAGCATAGTTACATGTTAACATAATGCAAGTGAAAATATCTGTAATTTATCTAATTTACACTGACTCATAGTGGTATAAAAAATTAAAAAGTGTTCCTTTATGTTTGGAAAACCCAAAAATGCATCATCTGTTTTCTGTTCTTAGTTCCCAGGGAAAAACTGTGTGCTCACGGGGGGGGACTTCCCTGCCTATCCACTGTATTATGCGTATCAACTTGCAGACAGCTCCTGTGAAAGTGTGGTCTTTGGAGAAAAGCCTCACTCAGCCACTTTTACATGCCTTTCTTAGTCCATCAGGACAAAAGCAGGAAGAAATATACAGAGTTATCTTGAGGCATTTCGATGGGCCATATCTCACATGGATGCTAGTCTGGTTCAACTTTTAGATCCTACAGTGAATCCCACTGATTCAAGTTGTGATTTTCAAATGTTCTTAGTCTGGGTACTTTTGAAAATCCTATCCACAATAAGTAACAGTAAGGACTCAAAAGCATTCTGCATAAATGCTTGGATGGTAATTAGGCACTGAAAATTCAATCTTCATGTATTTTGCAAAATTTCTTTTTTTAAAAAAATATAAAACAGAGCTTGAACACATATATCTTGCTTGGTCCAGCAGTGCACTTTGCACACATTCAGCTTTTAACACATTCTTGCTGGAACAGAGCCAAGTGTTCAGTATTCTACAGGGTTTAGCTCCAAATACCTGATCCATGAAAGAGTTAGAAAATTATTGATCTCTTCCTCGGTATAAGATTTCTTCCTGCATATACTGTTAAGCCTCTCTGATTTTCAGTGAAATCAGTGACGAAATCTAACAGTTAGTCAGATTACCCTTGAGCAAGACTTTGTCCACTTTTATTGCAGGTAGGATGTGTTTACTTTAAAAAGTACCCAGGCTTAGTCTACGAGCCGTACAGACTACCCTAAGAGCGGGAACTAGTCTATGATATTTTTCTCTAAGGTAAAGAGCAATAAAAATTGAGTCCTTAGTTTCATTTTCCTCCCACCTTGGCAGATTTTGATTAGTAAGGGAAATTACCATGAAATCCCCAAACCTCTCTTCCCAAGAGCTAGTTATCCTCATGTTGTACAAAGCATTACAGAGATTTATTAGTTTAATTAACCTGCTCCCGCTGTCTGACTCGTTTGTAGACATATGGAGGGAATGGTGGACGGGAGACGTATTTGCCTTCTCCTGCTGTGACATTGAAAGCTCCGCCTTTATAAACCACTTTGCCTCTTGAAATTGTAGCAACTGGTACTCCATGGCAGATCATTCCTTCAAATATATTGAAATTGTTGGCCTGGTGATGTGTCTTTGCAGATATTGTCCTGCGATTACAAAACAAAACAACACCCAAAATTACTGTGATCCTTTCATTTTACTTCATTATAAAATGTTGAGAAATTGATAAAGGAAGAAAATTTAGCAGCATTATTAAACTGTGACATTGTACAGTACATCATGGAACAGCTGTAAAAATAGGGTAGAGCATTAACATTTCATTGAACAGTAATTGCATTTCAAAAGAATGAAGAGGGAGTCAAAAGGACAGAACTTTGCAGCCTTGAAATGCAAAATTTTCCACTAGAAAGAGATTAGTGGGGGAAAAAATCAGGTTGTAATATTTTATTTGGATAACATGATTTCATTCTGCCATGTCAAGCAAATATCTATGCACGATAAGGTCAGAAAAAGTTCTGACCTTTTAGCTAGAATGACTTGCAATTTCAAATTTGAAAAGTGTGGCTGCAGTGTTTCAAAGATCACAGATAACCCAACCACTATTTCACTGGAAAGTCAGTAGATGGTAATGAATTTTGGTAACTCTTAATGTGACCTGGATTGATCCAGTGACCGACAGCCCAAATATCTTGATGCTGCTAAATAATGACAACATCAACAGCACTAATTTGAGCTACAGTATTATTGCTTTCTTTATGCATGGATCTCATTCTTTATGATCACCATTTTTTCTAGCCAATTTCTCCAGTCCTAACTGGCTACATTAAAGGCTGAGCCAATGCTAGAGCTGACATTAGCATCATGAAGTGTAGGCTGTGTGTACTTCCTTTACTATCTATTTTCCCTGCTGAGCTACTTACTATCTACTGTATCTAAAATGGGTCACAAGATTTTGAATTTTATTATTTTATTAACTTCCTTTTTCCAATCTGCAGATTTCTTTTTAAATATATGCAGTTTGGAGAGTTCATAAGTTTATTGCCATCTGTAATTTCTGAAAGGAAGGAAGCTTCATGCTTTTGGCTAGCAGTCAGAATTTTCCAGAATGGGTGCTCACACAGTCAGAAACCTATCATGCATATATAGTATTGACATTATTCCAGAGCCTACATCTTTTGCAAAATAATTATTGAACTCAGAATTAATATGAAATATCAATAGATTAAAATATTGATCTATTTGGAGAAGAATTTTTTAAAACTTTAGTTAACATCCTTATCAAAATGAGAAAATCACAACAAAATCTGTATCTTTTTTGAAGTATAACCATTTTCAAAAGTAATCATTTATCAAACATTTCAAATTATTCCTTATACAGAAGAAAAAAGAATTTGTGGAAGGATACTTAGTTTTCCTTTCATATTGTTCTGCTGAACTAAGAGAAATTGGTTCTACTAAGCGCTACATTTAAATCTTGGTGGCAACTGACTTGTCAAAGGCTGTATATATGGAAATACACTTTATGGCAAATCGGCCCATAGGAATATAAACTTTTCCTTATTCAGCACACCTTGGACAGAAAACTTGCACATGCCTGCTCACCAGTATCAGCATCATCTTGTAGATTCACAGTGGAAAGAAAGAGTGATCAGTACAAGTCAGACCTCTCTTGTATTCACTCATCCTATGAATACTGTCGAACAAGTTTATCCATGGGTGTTATAATAGTCCTACGGTTTGTGAACATATTCCTCTAGCTTATTTCATTACCCTTATGGGTAATTGCTAGAACATTAAGTAAGAACAACTGTAATACAATTATCTTTAGCATTCTCTGGGTATACATCGTATCTATTTGCACAGAAGCACTGGGACACAAAGAGAAAAATGGAAAAGGTAGTTTGAGCAAATGAACAGAAAAATAAGCATGATCCTTCAGTTCAACATGCGAGCTGTTTAAATGTGCTAGAGCAGGATCACTAGAAGTAAACATGCCTCAGAGGTAAGTACATCCTTTATAAAAAGATGCAAAATGAATGGAAGTTAGCACATTTAAAAGAAATATCAATTTGTACAGATAAACCTTACAATACAAAACACTTTTCCCAGAGCTTGTATCAACAACAAACTTGTATAGAACTCATTTATAACTCTTCTGTTTAAACAAGCCTTAGCTCACACTGCCCTTTCTGAAGGTGAAGCATGTTCTCCCTGATGGAGATCACCAAAATTCATCTGTGTTTAGATTTAATCCTTTGACATTATCAATGACAATGAAAGTTTCAGTTAGCAAGTGAGCACCAATTAAAACAGAACTAGATGGCATGCTTGGGTCTGAAGCTCGCAACCCAGCAGCCTTAGGCAACAGAATGTTTGCTGCTGTATCAGCCATTTCAGTAGCAGGCGGCTTGCTGGGGACCTTAGTGAAATTCCAGTGTTTGCTCCAAGTGTCTGAACACTGTTGGCCACTCGGCTGATGGCAAGAATGGCTGTAACCCACTTATAATCTAAGAAATTAAGATTGCTGTGGTAGTGAAATATAATGTAACAGCTGTCTACAGCATCCTAAGTGATGTTTGACATAAGGGATTGCTCAACATGAGAAAGCAGGTTCTGACTCCAGGCTTCAAAAAACTAAATTGGAATTTTTTTAATAAAGTTTATAAAATTCTCTAATTCTGCTTATAAAGTACAGTGGCTCTTGTTTCAGATAACCCTTTCTCAAATGGAGACTGAGATCAGAATGATTACTTCAACATTTAAAAGAACATTCTCCTCTACAAAGAGGATACTGCAAAGATATCAGGCCCTGTTTTCACAGAATCACAGAATGGCGGGGGTTGGAAGGGACCTCTGGAGATCATCTTGTCCAACCCCCCTGCTTGAGCAGGTACACCCAGAGCAGGGGGCACAGGAATACATCTGTTTTGTTCCTACTTACATCAGTGTTTCCACGCAGTTCACTTCAGCTCCTTCTGATAAACCTGTCTTGCAAAGAGGTTTTAGGCTATCGCTATAAAAATTGATATTCCTCTAGTATCAAAGAGGAAGACTGCTTCTGGAATTGTCTTTTTTCAATCCAGTGCTTCTGTCCAACTGATTTACAGTGAAACAACAATTATTTTAGTCTAAGAGCAATTACCAGATTTTCTCTGACTGTGTGAGAATTCAGTGACCAGTAATCCTGCATTTATTTATGCTCTATGTGAGAAAGGGCTTTTCTGCCACTCCTAGAATACTATATCTATGTAAACTACAAACTGAAGTTTGAAATTTAGAAAACAGCATCAGAATAGGTAAATGCAGCAAGTTATACAGTGAAATTCAGGACTATACAGGTGGTCAGCTTAAAAGTTATGACCTGAAGTTTTGTTAGGGAGTTAAAGGTACCAGTTTTCATTTCAAGTCAAACACAACTCAGGAGCTTCATAAACACGTCTACGTCTCAGTTGGAGCCTGAAATACTGATTTACAGGCAGGCAGGAGAGGGAACTGGATGAAGGGAAGCCATTAGGTATTAGAGTAATCATCTACCCCTCAGACATGAAGTTACATCAGCCCAGTGAAGGTGGATGTCGGAATAGAGCAATCTCTGGAACCTAAACTTTGACTGCTGTGAGGAGTATCACTGCAATTTTCAAGAGGAGCATAAGAAATGAAGAATTTAATTACTTTCGATGGAAATTGGATGCATACCTCATATAGTTTTCTTTAAAAATTCCAGGCACAGAAAGATGAATGAATTCTGTAGTCACCAGCCCTTAGGCAAGAATAGCTGTTCAACATCTCAGTAGAGGACACCTATTTTATAAATACTTAATTAATTTAAAACATAGTAATAAAGGCAGCTAAAATAACCTGAGTCTATTGTTGAGAACAACTTGTCTGTTGACAGCTGCCATAGAAAACCAACTTATATAAAAGTGATTATTTGAGCTGTAAGCAAATTCTCTCAGTGCTTACAGTTCAGTATCTCTAAGCTTTTCGGAGCTGGGGGTAGGTGAGAAATGCCAGTTTGCTGAGGATAGTATCAGTCTTTGCAAGGTGCCTCTTCACATCACTTTCAGATGCCTTTGAACTCTCCATATTGTTAACCTGCTTTTCTAAAATCTAGAAAAAAATAAACCAGTGGTTCACCTTTCTGTGCCATCCTGAGCCACCACTCATTTATAATGATCATTAAATTGAACTTCATTAATGTTAAAGAGTCAATTTTATTACAAAGGAAAGCAAAGGAGGGGGGAAAAAAGAGAAGAAAAAGAAGAAAGAGAAAGTCTTAAAATCCATGTGCAAAAAATGGTAGCTATAAGCCTATAATGTGGATTAAAATCCCCAGGGCCTATTTTATATTAAGGTATTACAATAACTGCACATGCAAATACATACAGGCAAGTATTCATAAAATTGTATTCCCAGCCTTCTAATCTTTAAATAAGCATTGCCTTTGAGTAGCCATATGAAGTTAGGAGATTTGTGCATAGAACAACAGATGCAAGATGAGGTAGGAATTCAATGTTTGCGAGCTCCAAGTCAAAGTGACTTATCTGAGGGATGGGATCTTTATTTCATGCAATCTTATCTCCTAAAATTCATCATTTTAAGATGAGTAGAGAATGACAACAAAATTATTTTTGTGATTATGGTAAGAAACTCATTTGTCAACAATACCACCAGTCTGGTCCTATCAATCACTCTGAGCTGATACTGGATGGAAGTGAAAATTGTCAAACTGTATAATGGGCAGGATAAAAACAGTAATGAGAAATAAAGCTTGCAGAAAAGCATAAAAAGAGGAAAATACAAATGAGTCTATTCAATGACTTAAGAAGATCTGGAAGTGATTGCCAGGGAGGAAAAGGCACGGTTATATAAGGAGAAAATAAGAAAGAGGTTTTTTTGGTAACATTTCTAAGATTCAGTTATCTAAAGAGAGCAGCTGACATTTTGCGAGACAGCAAGTTACTAGGGAAACGTACATCATGCTTTCTCAGAAAGGCTTATTTTGTTACAGTTCACAGAACCACAGAGTCACTGGGGTTGGAAAGCATCTCTGGAGATCATCTATTCCAAGCCCTCTGCTCTGATCGAGGTCAGCTAAAGTAGATTTCTCAGGGTTGTGTCCAGTCAGGTTTAAGTACCTCCAAAGATGGAGACTCCACAATCTCTTCGGGCAACCTATGCCAGTGTTTGATCACCCGCACAGCAAAAAAAAAGTTATATCTTATGTTTAAATGGGATTTCCTGTATTTTAATTTGTGCCTATTGTTTCTTTCTCCATGTCCCCTTAATTTGAGATAACAGGCCTTTGATAGGAACTCTCATTCTAGTGAATTAGTATACTTTCATGCATGCATAGGCTTGCACTTGTGAAAAAGAATATGGGGCTATTGAAAATGCCAGAACATATTTGTTCTATGCACACATATTTGTATGCCACATTATTTCATTTTGCCTTATTGTGTCTAGAATCTTTTCAGTATTCAAAATTATGCTCATTCATCAAAGGAGTAAGACAGTTGCAGCATTATTTATTCTAATCATTTGCTAAAATCTCAGTTTCTTCCTCTTTCATGTTATAAAAGATTACAGGCAGTTGCTTGGCAAAGAGTGCTGAAATGTTGTAACCTGTCCCCACTTAAGCCTCTGGGGCTGAAGACTTGACTACAAATGAGACAGACATAGGCTGCAGATTTCCATTCTAACAAATGCAAAAGATTTATCTGTGAACATATCTACACACAAACAAAGACATTGAGGGAACATATGCCAGCAGATTGGGGCACTCTGACTTCTCACTTATTTGCATCCAGTCACTGTCTCTTCTAACATGCATAAACAACGCAGGAAATGGTCTAGAAACCACATCTTCCCTAGTCATGTCATAGCAGGTAGATTACAGAGTAACACATCCTTTTCCTCCCTCTCCTCCTCACGTCAGGACTCCTGCCTGGCCTGCTAATCAGGGACCCTGCTCCAGCAGCTGTGCGCTTGGGTCTGCAGCCATCACCGCTGTGCTCAGGATTGAGCCCAGCTCCACTGGCACACGTGGGTCATATGCTGGGCCTGCCAAATAGGGCCACCCCAGTGGAACCCAAGGAGGATGGGGTGAGAGACTGATCCCTGCACAACCAGCTCTGCCTCTGCATTCAAAAGTAGCTTTTAGGCTATATTTGTGAGAGGAAAAAAAATGGTGGCTCAAGCTTCACAGACTGTGTATTATTATAATGAAGTGGCTGGATTTAGAAAGTTAAAACTCCATTCAAGGTGGGCTTTTTATCCCTACAGGTGTTTGATCTTGCCTTTGGGGCCTAATCCAGGGCTTATTTGCAAGGCTCCGACAGGCTACAGTGAGTTTATTAAGCCCTAATATCTGCCAGGAGCTATATGTCTCTCATAAGATCTTTAGCACCTTCAGCCCCTACTTTCAAGGGATGTGCCACTCTTGCCATGGTCTGAATGGGGTACTGCAGCATTTAGATTCCTTGCTGAGCACTTCTGAAACAAGTCCTAGAGATTTTGTCTTCTTGCTTGCTTTCAAACAGCTAAAGGCATCAACTATAGAGGACACTGACTTGCTGACAGGTGACATTCCCATTTTCTTGCTTACTCTGCCCTCTTCTTCTGGAACAGTCTTTGCAGTTGCTTTTGTTTCACAGACTTGGGGCTGTTATATTATTCGTGTGCAGCTGAAAGAAGTCAGTGAACATTCTTGATCAAAGAACGGATTAAAATAAGACGGTACAGTGAGTACATATTTGCTGCCTACATACATTTTTCCAAGAAGTCCTCACAAAACAACCGTGTGTGCACAGGCTGTACTTGGGATGCTGAGGGTGTTGAGGTCTGTAAGATGATGTTTGGTAGCACATGGCTTCAATAAAGCAACAGGTCCCTTTGCTATTTGTGTTCTCCTTAATGAATATTCAGTTAGTATAAGGAAGCTAAGAAATAGACCTAACCTGGCAGAACTCACACCCCATCTTCTCTAATGCAGTTTCTAATGAATTTATACATTTATTGTGTTTCTTCCCAATACTGCTTGCTTTCATGAAGAACCACTAAAGCCCATATTTAGAAGCCTTTATATACAGTAGCAAATCTGGTAACTGTTCATATAATATTTTCTGCAGAAATTACCAGAAAATGCTACAGAAATAGGCCAGTCAATGAAGCTGACCTACAGAAGGAAAGCCTCAGCTAAAGCAGCAGAGTGCTGGAAATGGAACTTTGAATTGCAATTCCTCCCAGCTTGCACAGCACTCAGGTTAAATTCACTAGGCTTTTGCAGCTGAGAAGAAGAAAATCCTGAATGCCCAGATAGCACCCAACATGTTTCTATTGTGCAATGATGTGTGAGGGAAAATGCAGCTGATTTTGTAGGGATGTAAGTTTTTGTATTTTGAAGAGCTTCACTACCTTTCAGCATTACTTCAGAATCTTCCTTATAAAATTCCTCTGACAGATTGTGATAATACCAGTTCCTCACAACAATACTTCAGCAATTGTCTAACTCTTTAGGCTAGTATCAGCCAGTATTTTAAGATCAGATCAGATCAGACCTGGAAAATTGTATTTTCCTCTTTGAAGATTTAGATTTACAAACAAGAAAAAAAGTCATGCTCAAAAGAGGAAGGACTTTGCAAGAAAAAGGAACAAGCCTATTGTGAAATTCAAAATCACTCCTCAGCGTCAACAAAAGTACATGAGGCTGCACCTTGTGTAATATCTTAAATGGCTGAAGTCCAATAGCTAGATCCTTTTTTTCTGCTGGGCTCTTTGTGCCCTCTTCAGGATTTGTAGTGAAATGAACAGACAAGCACTAGTGAAATTTATTTATACTTATGAGTTCACAAAATTATACCTGCAGAGAGGCTTGTTCCCAGCAAAGCCAAAGGGATAAACAATGGGAACAATACCAGATCAGAAAAAAAGGTATTGGCTGAACTTAAAATCTGCTTGCTCAGTATGAAAATACAGTTTAGTGTTTGAAAAACATATTTGAAGGAAAACTGCACCTTCATAGCTGCAGTGGTCAAAAAGGCAATTAGGGCACTCAGGAGAGACTGATGGGAGGGAGAAGGAATGTTGGGGGGGCAAAAGGATAAATAATTTCAGGAGCTGACAAAGCACCTTGAGGAAAATGTCAGACCTCTGCTATCCTTCTAGATTAATTTGTCCCCAGGCAGAGCAGAAGTGAGCTCAGAAAAGAATCCTTCAGGTTTTTTCTTTTTTTAATCAGGGTTCATAGCTCCACTGTCCTGAAATAGGTCATTGCTAGTATCTCAAAATATGCTTGCTCAACATGCCAGAAGGCATAATGCACATGAAAATCTCTCTGACCCAGTGCTGGGCAGGCCTCTATGTTTATTGGGGTTGACACTCCTCAAACTTCTTTTGCTGGTGCTGCCAGTTTTTTGTGGGACTTCTGAATAGTAACCTCCATGCCCTCAGGCTTTGCAGCTTAAAACACAATGTTTTTCCTGTCACTCTCACCTATTCTTTGTGCTTATGAATATACTGAAATGAGTGAGAATTGCATTATCAAAAATTCAAAAACCAGGAGATTGGTCAAGAACATTTTGTTTGTGTAAGGTAAATCTAGGATTAGAGCTTTCTTTTCCTCCATTTGGCTTCCAAAATCAGACTTGCCCAGTTATGTTTCAAAACTTTCCTCTACTATGAGGGGAGTCTTCAACTCTTTATGTAAAAAACAAAGGCTGAAATTCTAATGCCATTTGAGTTACAACAGCTCAGGCTTTAACAACACCAAACACTGTGACACCTTGATGAAAGCTGGCCATATTGTCATCATGCCCAACACCCCACAAAGCTCACCTAGCTCACCTGGGGTTAATGATTGCTGTCTTCTATGGATTTACTATTTGGCTGCCACTGATAAAGAGATTTCAGGAAGGGTCGGTGTGTGCCTTCAGGGCAGTTGTATGTTCACACTGTTCACTAGAGCTGAGCCCAAGACAAAAGCACCATCCCAGCACACCTCCTGACCTGCTGCTGCTGCTATGTGTAGGGCTGGATGTGGTCAGATGCAAGACTCAGCTGTTAAAGTGCCTGCAGGTTTAAGCTAACCTGCTCAGCACTTGAACAGTGGAGGTGCAGTCGCACAGCCCATAGGCACCTCAGCTGAGAAAGACAACTACCCAGGTGAGCTGGCTTTATGACAGCCAGCTGCCAGACCATTTCCACGCAGTTTAAACAAGACCAGGGTGGGCACAAGAGCCAGAGCAAGACTGAAGACATATAATTCTTGAGATGTTTATAGTGGCCTAAGGATGGAGCTGGCTGATGGTGTGAATATACATGAAGACAGGAATCAGCTGTAACGCACAGTATGCTGTGTGAGTTGAGGTTCCCAGAAAGACACTCCATGCCCTTTGTAGTAACAATGTGGCATGACATCAAGTCATGCAGGGTGAGACATCAGCACACCTTTTGTGCGTCTGTTGTTGGTGTGAGCAGCTTTATTCTAGCAGACCTACTGTCCACAAAATCAGAAAACTCCTTAAATAAAAGCATAAGCATGCACAGCTTGAACTTCAGAACTAAGTTCTCTCCTGGCTTTACCACTAGATTTGATTTATCCACTAGGGAGAAGACATTAGGAGGGCAAGACCCCCCTCTTTCACCACCCATCCTGACCACCTTTGAAAATGTTTGAAGTAGCTGTAAGTTCAAAACACAAGCTTGCAATGGGTCATCCCGCAGGAACACAGGCTTCCCTCCCTTCTCCTTGCTGTGGGAGGAAGCTAAACACATGCTAGCACTTAACAGAGTTACTCTAAGATGCCAAAGTAGTTATTTTTACTCTTAGGATACCAAGCCCTTGTAGCATAATGTACAGACCTTGTTATTTTTGCACTTGGTCAGCAATCTAGGAGAATTTTTTAAAGTCCATCTAGCAATCAAATATCTCTGCTTACATACAGTATTGTAGGAGACAAATAACTTGTAAATAATTCACATGAAGCGCTGTTGAAAACCACCAAAACTTCACCCCAAAGGCTTATTGCTGTACAGAGGCTTTGAGATATTTTTTCCTGCAGAGAGGCTGCATAGGAGAAAATAACTACACATACATACCTCGTAGCTTTGGGATCCCAAATTACAATGTCAGCATCAGAACCCACAGCAATTCTCCCCTTCTTCGGGTAAAGGTTAAAGATTTTTGCTGCATTTGTGCTGGTAACAGCTACAAATCTGTTTTCATCCATTTTTCCACTGTACTGCAGAAGAGTACACAAAAGCAAACTCCTTACTTTTTTAAACATGGAATAAAAAAATGTTCCCATTGTTCAAAAAGCTAGGATGAGTGACAGCTCCACCAACATCACATCAATTTGTTTTTAAATGTCATACTGAAGAGTTTAAAAGAAATAAAAGTAACTATTTTTCTCAGATGCACAGACTGCAATGTACATTCACTGAATAGGGTAACTATCTTACTTTGCCCCACAGCAAAGGGAAAAAAGAACAACTTTAAAGACAAACACTCTGTGAATCCCGTCCCAAGTCAACTGAAATAAAAATTTTTAGCTAGGAGTCAGAATGTTGGCTGCTCACAGCTTGGACAAGTGCACTCTATGCTGGGTTAAAAACTGGCTAGACGTCCGAGCCCAGAGAGTGGTGGTGAATGGAGTCAAATCCAGTTGGCAGCCGGTCACGAGTGGTGTTCCCCTGGGCCCTTCATTGATGATGTGGATGAGGGGATTGAGTGCACCTTCAGTAAGTTTGCAGATGACACCAAGCTGGGTGGAAGTGTTGATCTGCTGGAGGGCAGGAAGGCCCTACAGAGGGACCTGGACAGGCTGGATCGTTGGGTCAGAGCCAACGGTATAAGATTCAACAAGGCCAAGTGCCAGGTCCTGCACTTGGGTCACAACAACCCCATGCAACGCTACAGGCTTGGGGAGGAGTGGCTGGAGAGATGCCTGGAGGAGAAGGACCTGGGGGTGTTGGTTGACAGCCAGCTGAACATGAGCCAGCAGTGTGCTCAGGCAGCCAAGAAGGCCAACAGCAGCCTGGCTTGTATCAGGAGCAGTGTGGCCAGCAGGAGCAGGGAAGTGATCGTGCCCCTGTACTCAGCACTTGTGAGGCCGCACCTCGAGTACTGTGTGCAGTTTTGGGCCCCTCACTACAAGAAGGACATCGAGGTGCTGGAGCGTGTCCAAAGAAGGGCAACGAAGCTGATGAAGGGTCTGGAGAGCAGGTCTTATGAGGAGCGGCTGAGGGAGCTGGGGTTGTTTCGCCTGGAGAAGAGGAGGCTGAGGGGAGACCTTATTGCTCTCTACAACTACCTGAAAGGAGGTTGTAGCGAGATGGGGGTCGGTCTCTTCTCCTTAGTAACAAGCAATAGGACGAGAGAAAATGGCCTCAAGCTGCTCCAGGGGAAGCTGAGGTTGGGCATTAGGAAAAACTTCTTCACCGAAAGGGTTGTCAAATGTTGGAACAGGCTGCCCAGGGAAGTGGTTGAGTCTCCATCCCTGGAGGTATTTAAAAGAAGGGTAGACGTGGTGCTTGAGGATATGGTTTAGTGGTGGACTTGGCAGCAATAGGTTAGCGGTTGGACTCGATGATCTTAAGGGTCTTTTCCAACCTTAACGGTTCTATAAAAATGTGTTTGTATAGTGGCCTGTGAGCAGTCATCTGAGAAGAAAAGCATAATGAAAGTGGTTGTCCTGGTTTTGGCTGGGATAATTTTCTTCACTGTAGCTGGTACAGTGCTGTGTTTTGGATTTAGTATGAGAATAATGTTGATAACACATTGATGTTTTAGTTATTGCTAAATAGTGCTCATAATAGTCAAGGACTTTTTCAGCTTCCTGCGCTCTGCTGGGTGCACAAGAACCTGGGAGGAGACACAGCTGGGACCCTGACCCCAGCTGACCAAAGTGATATTCCATACCATATGATGTCATGCTCAGCATATAGAGCTGGGGAAGAAGAAGGAAGGGGGGGATGTTTGGAGTAATGGCATTTGTCTTCCCAAGTAAACATTATGTGTGATGGAGCCCTGCTTTCCTGGAGGTGGCTGAATGCCTGCCTGCCCATGGGAATGAAGTGCTGGAGGAATTCCTTGTTTTGCTCTGCTTGTGTGTGCAGCTTTTGCTTTACCTATTAAACTGTCTTTTTCTCAACCCACGAGTTTTCTCACTTTTACTCTTCATATTCTCTCCTCCATGCCATGGGGGTGGAGTGAGCGAGCAGTTATGTGGGGCTTCGTTGCTGACTGGGGCTAAACCATGAGAGTGGTGAACACTGCTTTTCTAAATAATGGTGTGTGGGAAGGGAAGAAAGCTTTCCAGACAAACTTGCAGAGTTGCGTTCTATTTTATGAGTAAGAAAAGGGCAGATATTACTGATCTAAGAACCTTTTGAAAAATTATCTTGCCCAACAGAATACACTGATCAAAAGCAGCACTGATGTACATATACATGTCTCCATTTCATACTAACCACAAGCTAGATTATATTCCAGTTTACAGCCACTAGAGCTATGCCACAGGTGAATATAAGCAGAAGTCTGCTTTGTACATACTAACTGGAGCTGAATCCCAAATACAGATAAACAAGAGAGATTCTGAACCACATCCCTACTAAATGTGTGAGGTAGATAATTCTACTGTGGAAAATATGCTTCACAGTGCATTATCAACAAGACTTCACTGCTGCAGGAGAACTTAATTACAAAGTTGAACTAGAACCTCCAGAACTTAACAATATTGTATTAGCCAGAGCAACCTAACACCCAGTAAGCCTAAGTAATCCCTCACCAGATTGCCTCACCTCCACCCTCATCAGACCACCCCATATCCAAAAAGCCTGGCCACTGGCTTTCATACTTATATTTGTTTAAAGCCTGAAGGGCATTGTCCTGAGAAGCGCTAAGCATTCTTGTGACGGCACTGAGAAGCTAAAGTCAATGGGACTTGAAGGTGCTCATCTCTTCATATCACAGGACTAAGCTATGCATTAGAGAAGAACTTATCTCTAGCTTGTTTCATCTGACTGAAAACACAAATTAGAAGTTGACAGGCACACACTCAGTGTAGAAGCTCCTCCAACAGCTACCTTTGAAAGACATCAAAGAGAAAAAAAATACAGAACTGACCAAGTTGAAACTGTGGGCACCTCTTTCCTTTTATTTTCCTTTCATCTGATGAAAAAAATGCTGCAAGTAAATGTGCTGTGTACTACCACTGAAACAATAGCAGTCCTTTGCCACTACATGATGGAAATGATTCTTTAGTACTATTTTTTAAGCACTAAGAATCTTCTTCTATCATCTCCCAGGACCATAAAGTGAGAGTAGGGATTCTTACGATGTTTGATCAAAGGAGTTATCCTATGATAAATACACTTGCTAAAACTGGAGAGTTGATGATGCTGAGATGATATTTTGTTGGAGAAATCAATTACCTCCATGTTCAGACATCTTGATTACTTACAACGCCTTTTTCCCATATGACTGACATCCTGTCTTCCACACCATTCACTCCATTAGGGATTTTTGTGAAGTCATCCTTCCCCAGAGCTTTCTGGCATGTGTCAAAGGTGCAGTTGTCAGTCCCTGTCACAGATAGGTCATCACTATGGAGAAACAAAGTTCATTATGAACCAGAGTATGTACAAGACAGTGCCACATAGGAAAATCTGTTGCCAGGCTGGAATAGATCCACCCATCCCTTCTTCAAGAAAAAACTGATATGCCCTGCTAGCCTGTCTTCAGTCACACCCTCCAAGAGTAGCTCCACAGTAACAGCCAGTTCCCTGTGAAGCAGTTTTCTCTTCAGAACCCCCTCAGAAGAAGCCAGGCATCAAAAATAACACTTTTACTTTGGATATGTCAAATGTGTCCCACAAATGGAGGACTGTCCCACTTTGCCCAGAGCAAAGGAGTTGTTTCCATCCTCGCTTAGAGCAATTTTAGACTGTGTTACTCCACATACCCTGTGAAATTGCTGTGGATCTGCGCAACCATCAGTCAGTGCTAAGGCATACCTTCACAGACTCTGGTCAAATTCAACCCTTTTGTGGAGTTAAGCTATATTTGTAATGAAATACCAGTAAACTACACATTTTGTTAACTGCAAGTATCTGTAGGATATTTCTGTTCCTATTTTCTTCTGAAGGAGATGTTATAAAGTGGCCATTTTATACCTTCAGAAGTCAGCAAGCTTAGTTTTTATGCAGCATGTGAATTTCAAGTAAAAAAGACAGCTGACAACAAAACCCAGAACTTCCATCTGTGACCCCACTTCTTACACATTTCTGACCATCTTACAGCGTTACTGTCCCCCTCGTCATGTTTCAATTTTTGCTGCAGTATTAGCAAGGCAAGGCTTATTGATTAAAATCAAACAGGGACAGAAGGCCACAAGAGTTCAGAGAAACAAAATCTGAACACTTTCTAACTTCCTTAACAAAAAAGACGTTTTTCATCTATGGTTTCACCTTCCATTTCTCCTTCCAGATAATGCAACATTCTGTACTTAGAAAAATCTCAAGGGCATCAACCTGTTATTATACAGTCCAGACAGAATTTGCTGTGTATTTAGGCATCAGCTGTCACTGTTTGCTCATCTGCTTACTTGGCCAGTAAGTTCATGAGGAAACCAGGAGTAGAGGGATCTGGTCTCAGTGGAGGTCCCATGACATACGCTGCAGCATGAGCCCAGTCTTTATTCCAATAGTTGGTGCCATCGGTGCCAAGACTAGCAGCAATAGGCTCCCCATAAACCACCTTTCCTGAAAAATGTAAAGTAATAGTATCATCATCAAACAACATAAAAATGCATGTCCTGTATTTTCTCTGTTCTGGATCTTTTTGGAGGCAATGGATTTAAATTTGAACCAGCATTTCAAATTAAACACCAACATATGGAAGGACATAATAAACTAAGCTATAACACAACATCTCTGTTCTGAATATTCTGTTGGTGATCTCACAATATATTTCCTCATAAGAACATTTCTTGGGCAAACCTTTTAATTAAATTGTTGACAGCTATAATGGCATTTACATATTGTTTATGAGGCATGTGACTGAGATTTCAAAAGGAACACAGTTCTCAGTTGCAGTAATTGTATTCAAGATCCATATATTTCTTGGTAGTACCTGTTTGGAGCTCTGAAGTTATCGACTGTGTAACAATGTAAGTTAATACATACAGCATACAGACTTTGCAAGGTGGTACTTTTAATTGTCAGGCTATAATTGTTCTACAAAGAAGAATATGGCACCAGATATAAATGTAAAGAGTGTAAAAACATTTCCCAAATAAAAAGTATAAATAATTTAATTTAAAAAGTCTTTTCCCCAAATTTTAATCTTTAATTCTTTGCTGCACAGTATTCCAGATTCCTCAGAAGATTATGTCAACCCAGCCTGGCTGTTAGCCTTTGTATAGAGCTAACATATTTTGACTATTTTTCCCTCCTAGGAAACACGGGTTTGAAACTCATCAGAACAAAAAGGGAGATGAAACAAGATGTTTCACTCCCTGAGGAGGTGGTCCAGCCACTTTGCAGTTCTGTAGGTGACAAGTGGTAATGCCCCTGACTGTGATGGTCACCAGAGAACCAGAGTGAGCTGGGACCTCACACACCCACTCATAGGCTGCTTGATGCTGGATCCCAGCAAGACCTTTCTCCCTCCTCTGCTCCCCACAGACAATGGGTATCTTGCTATGGATCCCAGATTTCACTCCAGGGACAATTCTTATTAGAACTATCACTACATTACTCCAGCAAGGGCTCAGCTGGTAATTGCTCCAGGATACAAGACAGTGACCTTTCTCTGGCTTTCTGCGTGTAAGTCAGGCATTCGCTGCACTGTTGGAAAACAGCAAAGCAAACCTTTGCAAATTTCTTTCTGCACATTAGATTCTGGTACTTCTGTGACCTACTGAATTAAAACTGCTACACTAGCATAGGTAGCTACTGAGGAGCTCAATTCTTTTCAAACTATGTTTCCCACTGCAGTAGTGCCATTCCTTAAATTTTCTGTGCTAGATTTGCAAAAAAGCCTCATACCATTTAAACTCCATAGTTCTACAGTTATTTCTACAAGACCTGCCCTGACATTACTATACTGTACATTTACTCCAAGTACTACATAGCATAATGTCTGCCACAACCTAAAGACTCCTTTTCAGCATTATTAATTTGTTATAACCATCTCAGCATGCTCCAACATGCTGTACGTGCTTGTCTGATACTGACACTTTGGCTTGGAGCATTCTAAGTTTCCAGACCCACTTACCTACATATTTTACACTTGTGCTCAGAAGGAGACCACCAGCATTTTTTGAACTGGAAATCATGACTTAAGCAGTTATTTGCTGATTTTTGCATCTTATTTTCAAAACCCAAAGCACTGGAGATGAAGCCATCCATGTAAGTGATATGTCAACTCAGTGAATGAGGAGGTTTGAGTCAGATTAGTGTTTTCCTAATTCAAATCTGCTGCAGGAGTTAAGGGGATCTTGGCCTTCCTTGGGCAACTCCAAACACAGTGTTTAGGGCAGGTTGCCGCAAACCTAGATATATACAGAAAAAGTCCTACTTACATAACCAATCTCCTATATTTACCTGTTAGGTTTTTGACAGATTTTTCATGAGCAAAGTCAGTGGAAATTGGGAGAGAAGGAAGTGTGGTATGGTGTAGTGTGTGTCTTTCCTACTGCATCTAAACACGCTAAAGAAACTGCCATCCAAACCTAAACAATTAATCATTAGGACATAGCTATAAATGATGAAAGCTAAAATAATAAGGAGAAAATGTTTAGCTTCTGTAAATTGTTTTGTTATCTCTGTTTCACAACATAAAAATGAAAAGAATTTTCCAAGCTCACAGTTGTATATTCTGATTTGATTCTAACTCACATACCACAGCTGATAGTATTTCTGCAGTCAGAATTTGACCTGAGCAGCTCCCCTCATTCCCATGAGTGGGAAGGGGTACAAGTTATTTCCTCAAGTGATTTTGCAACTGAACACTACAGCTTCAACAGAGTACATCTGGACACTTCTGCTGACTGTGCAATTTCTTGTGTTTCATTTGGACCATGACTAGGCAGACTGAAAGGTGCAATAATATCAAGATTCTGCTTTAATCTAAATGACATGGAAATTCTGCATTAAGGCTCTTTTAGCTCGATTGATAACAAGGAAATTCTGCATTAAGGTTCTTTTAACTCAATTGGCTTCTGCCTATAGACATAAAACTGGAGTAATGCAGTAATAAATCAGGTTTTTCCATTTGTTAAGTTTTCCTGCATTCAATAAGAATAGTAAGCAGAAAGTGTTTGGTCTTCCTGACATCTCTGAGCTGCTGCAAAATAGCTGTGGATTTTGTGACTTCTTCATCAGATGCCCAAACTGGTTGGCAAGAGCTATTTTCACATAAATTACTTTATAACAAAGGAGAACATGCAATTGCAATTTATTTTACCACCTATCAGAACTTAAAGAAAGTTATAATCTTGAGAAACACCAATTAACATTTACAGGCTTGAAAAACTGGTCCTTGTGTGCTTATTCTACTAAAAGTTTCAGAAGCACTTAAGATAAGGTCATGCAGGGCAAAGATACTCACTGACCAGCTATGATCTGAAAGAAGCAGAACTGCAAGGCAGAGTTTATTGAATCAGCCATAGCATTGCATCAATTAGGCTATCTACAGTCTGGACCTGAGCTGTCCTGCATGAGCCAGCTAAAAAATTGGCATTTTTAGTTGCACTTTTGTGGTCAGAATCAATTTGAGGGTCTGTATACCCACAGCTACGGACATGTCCTTCCTCTCACTAAGAGCAGATCTAACCCATGACTGATGGTAGGAGGTACCAACTTTATAAGTCTCAGCAAACTTCTTGTAATCTTACCAAGTCCATATTTTTGTGGAAGGGAGAAACTTTTTAAAAACTGTCTTTTTAGTAAGATGCAGCTTGCCAGCTCTAATCTGTGCTAGAATGCCTTATTTCCTTAGCTGTAACAGCACATTTAAATGGGCAAAGGGGCATGATCTCCGGTGGGAGGCAGTATAAGACACATATCCCGATGTCACAACTTATTAGCCTTGCTTCCCTGTAGTCCAAGGGAATGGGTGACAGGGCCACATTAGTTTTCCCCAGTAAGTTCACATCAGGTAGTCTGAACAAGGACTGGACAGCTGGACACCAGTGCTGTGAAGCCTTGTCTTCTCATTGAAGGAAGACACACAATAGCAAAAAGAGGATCCTCTTTGACTTCCCATTCAAGGGAATGAAGCTGAGCACACATTGATATCAGACTAGCCTTCTGTGGAAGCAGGGAGTTCCTCTACCTATTCTAACAAGATTCAAGATCATGTTCTGCCCAGAGGTGAAGAAGCAGCCCACTGAGACGAGCAAGAACAGTTCTTGCAAAGATACTGTCTTTGACCCTCTCAAATGGAGCAATGGTGAACCATTGCTTTTGGCACAGATTCTGACTGCATGAACCCAGGAAGCTATAAAATCCATTTTGCACCACAATAAGCATAAGCTGTACCAATTTCTTCTTTCTACACATCGAAGAAACATACTGTTATCAAGTCACTTATCATTCTGGCACTGCAGACTATTCTTACAACACACGCCTAACCATATTTTACAGTATTTACTATCAGCATAGAATTTTGTACTTGAATATTGTTTTATAAAACACTACACCTCTCTTAGCTCTTTTATGCTCTCAGTGTTTCATCTTTAATCTGGGTATTTTAACTGTTGTTACAGCTTCTTGTAGTTATTGTTGACACCATGCCTGTGAATGTACAAACAACCATACACTGATGGATATAATCCACATTACCAGCAGCACTGTCATCTAGTGGAGGAATCTAATATAGCACAGTACCAAAAGATGTGCTGGTAAAAAATATTGTGATAGATTCTTTTATAAACTTGAATTACTGCTAAGTCTTACTAGAAGTCATAATCAATATATATTCCACATAAACTTATCTATTGTTATTAGCACAATGATATCATGTTGGTTTTGATGGCACTTTCCTCAAGCTCTTATACTCTGCATTTTGCTATTAATAATCTACTCCCCCAGTGTAAGCACTATCTAAAGTCAAGAAATAAGGAAACCGAGGTATGCAATCATATCAGATTAGGTCAGATGAACACAAGCTGAGATGTAAAAAGATAACAAGGACAGATACTCCATAAAGTTTTAAGTCCTCCAAAACACAGGCCTCTGCCCAGCTCCTTTCACTGATATAATGTCTCCTCACAGTGCTGTGGTTCCACCGGCTGCTCTGGATGAACTTACAGATGAGGAGGTGAAACATCCTGAATCCCTACATGATTCAGGCTGCTTCTAGCCTGCTAAACAGATGGTCAGGAGGGTCAGTCTCCCTTGGCTGACCAGAACTGTTTATGAACCCTGCCTGCAGTGCATGACCTGAGAAACCCATCCCTGGAGGGAATTGAGGCTTTCAGACACTGTTATCACCACCATGATTTCTAAGTGCCCAGTGAGTGAACAAGAGCCCTGGTCATGCCGTGGCACTGTCTGTAAGAACATGTTGTGGTATCTGTTGTAGAATTTCTCTGGTGGTAGTACCTTGCAGACTATAACACAAGGGAAGGGAACAGCCGAGCATATATTGTCTTGGACTAGCAACATCATTTGTAATGCAATAGTGCTGTCCTGGCTGTCACTTTGACCTTGGAGGTACAGTACGAAGGAGAAAAAAGTTGGCTTTGGGCAGAAGGGAAAGTCTCAATCCCAGTTGCTGTTCTTCCACACTGCTTAGTTCCCTTCCGGCCCCACAACACACAGAGTTTAGGCATCCCACTCCAAGAAATTCACCCGTGTTCTGAGGGTTATGGCATGCTTGACAAGTAGGACAATGTTTGGTTTTCCATGACCCTTCCTCCAATGCCATTGCCCAAGCATAAAAGAATTAGGACTTTTACCTTCTCTTCGTGCATTACTTATCACTCTTGCTGCAGATCTACTCATTACATGGACGACGAAAAGGGGACAGTTTACAGCATTTGCTATGGTAATTGCTCTCTGCGTAGCTTCAGCTTCCACTTCTTCAGGACGACAGAGCTCGTGCCCCTCAGGGCCAGTTATTCCCATTGCCAGCATCTTCTTTGCACCCTGAACACCATACAAAAACACGTAAGAGTCAGTTAAAGTGCAGCCATGGTGTTGTGAACATGCTGTCAGCCAAATGGATCCTAAACCAGCCACTGCAGATATTTTGAGAAGAAAAAAAAAAATCAGTTGTCATTTTTTTCAAGTGAAGTTATTATCGTGTTATCTGAAATCCAATATATCTCTCCATAAACAGAGGTCTCAGAATACGTAAGTGAATTCAGGGAACATGCTCCACTGGCTTGCAGGGACAAATCACCGCTTTTGAAAATCCTACTTCTCTCTCAATATGTACTCTTAAATGGTCACAACCAGTAACTGAGACGACAGTACTAACCCCTCATTGGAAAAAATCTGAAATACCCTTACTAAGCACAAAGACACACATCTAGAGCCTCTGAATGAGGCTCCAAGGTTTTAAGAGGCATAAGGTTTTGTCCCCACTCTATTCCTGGGGTTTGTCCTTTGCTGATTTGAGATTACATAGCAATAAATTAATTTCCATTATGGGACCTGGGGCAGAGTCAAAGCACTACTGACTAGAATAGTTGAAGAAAATAAAAAATATCAGTGTACTTCCAATATATGAGACCTCCCCACATACTCCCAATGCCTCCACACAGCACTAAGATGGCAGTACTCAGTGTGAATTGAGGCTAACTATGCATAGAGAGACATTGAGACTTTTGTTCCCAGTCAGTGAAGCTTTCTCTGTACTTCTGGATTTGTGCTGTTAGATGAGGTGACTATGTCTGGAGAGACCTACGGTGAGGCATCACACATCTGACGTCTAAATACTTGGCCAAGTGCTCCCCATTTGACCTGGTCAATGGTAAGGCTCTGACTGATGCTTTCTTTGTCAGTCAAGTATACATATTATATTGCAAGTATATATATTATACTGCAACTATAACATTACAACAGGATTATTTGCCTCCTGTCTACCCTGAACCCAGGACTCCAGATTACAATTTCTTAGCCCACCACAAGCATTCTTTAGGATCTTGGACAAGATGTTTGTCTTCAGTTCCACTGAGGTAAAATAGGGTAGAAAAGCCTTTCTCTATGATACAATGATGGTACCGATATATCTATTGAAGTCCTTAGGTAACAGGACCATTTATATTCCTGACTTTGATGGAAAAAATGTCAAATGCCTACCTGGGCAATTAGCTCCCCATTCTCTGCATGGACTTGAGCAATGGCTCCAAGTTCCTTACAGCAGGAAAAAGCTGCATATAACTCCTCATCATTGACCATATACAGATCTTTATAGGCCATAAACATCTTGAAGGAGTTGACACCTTTGGTTTGAACAAGGCTTTTCATTTCTTCCTTCACCTGAAATACAATATGCCATTTTCAAAACAACCAGCAATAATATATTTTACCTGTCAATGGTTTTGTATAAAGGAATTGTAAGTATGAAGGGTGAGCCGTTACTCACCCATCAAGCATATGTTCAGTCCAGAAAGCCTAAGTCACATATTTAAAGATTTAAAGACTAATTGATACTGTTCTTCTTGTATCAACTTGATTCTCAAAGTACATAAATCAGTACCACTGCAGTGCAGATTCTGGAGGCACAAGCTAATTGCAGGAAGGGAATCCTTTTTACAAAAGATAGTGAAGCAGAATTTTTTTCCAAATAAACACCCAGTCCAATATTACAATCAATGTATCCAATTTCTAGAGTATGAAGATTTGTGCAAAATTTATTTTCAAAATTGGATTGTAATAGGCTTCAGCTTCTGACAAATAACAGTGACAGAAAAGGTCTTATCTCCTAGAGCTTTGTCCTGACTCTAAACAACACACAGCCTTTTGAAATATTTTGTTGTCAAACAAAATGGCTGTAAAACTCTAGATGCAAGTCTGTTTTTTTCTTATATGTACTCCTTGATAGGATTCCCTGTTTCTGCTAGAGTCTGCGAAGCCCAGCAAACCTTACGTCCCAATGAAAGAACAAAAGAAAGGTGCAGATTTTAGCCCAAAGGTTTCTTGTGCAGCTGCTTAGCTAGAACTATCCATTACCTAACTTTGTCTCTCCCATCCCATTAGAATGATAGTGACAGTAATTGGCATGTATCTGTGATGTTATTACAATTTTCATGGGATTAATTCCTTTCAAAAAGTAAAGTATTATTTTTCATCTTCTCTCTAATAATTTAGTTGGATCTGCCCAAGAAAGGTGAAAGACTGAAAAACTCAGTGAAATTTTCTGGGCTTATCCAGAGGAGGAATGGGAGCATATCTTGAGTGGAAATTATCAAACAGATAAATACCTGACACAAGGCCCTGGTATGGCACAAATATAGAGGCACATAATTTATTTTCTTCTTCACTAATTACTATGACTATGGGAAGGCATTGTAATGAATCTATGTCTTTAATCAATACTTTAAATTCTGAGAAGATCTACTAAGGCTGTTTCAAATGCACATTCCTCAAACTTCACTGGAGAATTTATTTCATGTCTTTGCTTTGAGCTACAATTTGGGGCCAGCCTATTTAATGCTCAGTACACAGAATACCAAAATGAAGTGTTTGCAGAATGAAGGCTTTGTTTTATATATTTTAAAAGTTAAAAATTAGAGGGAATACTCATATTTAAAAATGGAATTTATTTAATATATCTATGTACTGATGCATGCTCTCTGAGGATCCAAAGTGGTCTTGTAAAACCTGGGTCAGGTTCAGACAGATGTCAAGCACCTGAGAAGTTAATTTATTCAGTAAAGCTTTCAGGCTATCAGCAAACATTCACACAACAAGGACGATTCTCATATACGTAAATTCCAAAAAGGTTTTTTAGTTAATCTCACATTCAAGTAATTATGGCTCCAGTTCCACTTTACTTTAGGGGGTTATTACTGCAGTCACTCAGGAGCAGAGCTTTCCCTTCACAAAGTTAAGCACCGTATTTTTCATGTATACCCTTAATAAAAAGAAACACCAAACCAAACCAAACCAAAACAAAACCACCAAAACTCAACAGGAGCATAGATTATCAAGTGTTCAAGTAATAAAAGCAAAATTTATGCAAACGCCTCTTGAACCCTCTGGCCTGCCCTGTCCTGGTCTTGCACAGCTGCTTAGTTTTCCTTTAACTTTGTGCAGGACTATCCAAAGAGATAGGCTATCTGCAGTCTTTTTTTTTTTCAAATACATGTAATTTTTAGAAGGATGTAGACTATTTCTAATGCAGTTTTTACACACAAAAATACACTATTACACTGCCAGCAACATATTTTTAGCACATGACAGCTAATTCAGAGGGGGTGCGATACCAGTTCATGGAATTAAAAATCAGCTACTGCGTCTACCTTGTTGCTCCACCATGTAACTGCCACGTGCAGTGAGTAATCACAGCAGACTTTAGGGTCTGCCCAGCTTTTCCATGTATCAAAGGCTTCAATAAGAGAATGGCCTTTCTGAGGGATGGCAAAGTCGATAATCATTGTGGTTCCACCTGCTATAGCAGCCTGAAAGCAAGAAAGTTAATATTTAGCCATCAGAAAGAATGCAAATTTCCTCCCACCCTCTCGGATTCCCTGTGCAACAATTAATCTTGATACACTGAAAAGCCAAAAGTCACTGAAGAGTTTTCCTGAGTAAAGTCTGAATTTGCAAAATGATTGTGGAGATTAATTTAACCTCCTTTGTGAAGGATATTGTCAAACAGGTATTCAGGAGAATCTATGGGGATATTCTCAGACTGAAGGAGAAGATTTTGCACATGTACAAAATCTTATCAAAGATTTGGCGATGAGTCTTCAGCATTCATGCCTCAGTGAGTTTCCTTAAGCGGGTGGAATCACTGAGAAAGAAGAGCACCAGAAGACCATAGTCAACTTCAGAAATGCTTCCTCGGGGTCTACACAGTTGAAAAAATAAGCCTGTGTGACAGGAAAGTACGAAGGGGCAGATATACAATGAAAAACCCCTGATTCAGTTTGAAAATCCAGTGTGAAAGTCCCCAAACTCTTGCCTGACATCAAAAGGCTTTCTAAAGGGCTTTAAAATTATTTTTGTTACTGACAGGATATCATTTAGTAAAGCTGCATAGCAGGTTTTGAAACAGAATGAGGTATTTACATCCTTCATATAAATATTTACAAGTAAATAAATAAACAAAAATTTTACTTTATGTATGAGGACCAAAAAATGCTTTTTAACCAATAATTTTCACTGTCCTTTATGGACAATTGATTTATTACTTTTTTTTTCCTTTGAAGGATCTTTGTTAGTCACTCCCAGAAATCAGATCCCTGACTAACAGAAACTGGTCCCGTATAGAAATTCCTCTGCTGTTATTGTTGCAACCTTCCAAATTAGCCAGAGAAATCCTCTCTATTGCTCTGAACAAAATCTCTTTGCACAACACGTAAAACCAATTCAGATCAAAATATACACAGTTCAAATCCATGCTAAATAACTCTTCCTATTTCTAGATCCATCAGTCCTTCCTTCTCTCCACTTAGCAATCAGTAGCAAAATTGTAAGTATGTCAGTATATTCTGCAAAAAAAGAAGTTTGGAGAGTGGCATAAACATTTGTGAATCAGCAGAACATTTTCTCCAAGAGAAGTTGTTCATAGTTTCAAAAATTTTTTTCAACAAGAAAGGTTGACTTATTCGTTAAATAGGGTTTAGAATTAAAGAATATTTTAAACTTCAAGAAAAAAAAAGTCATTGGTTGCATAACTCCACTCAAAGGATCTTTTATCCCCTAACATCTTTTTTCCCCTGTCTTTGTAAAGAGAGGTATTCTGCACCTTTATTTATTCAGCTGAATAGGTAAATCTTAACTAATCGTCGTCGCATGTTTTGCAACAGTTGGAACACAACTTTATCTCTGATTCTCTTGCGAAAATATTTGTCAGATGTCGACCTTCAGTAAATAGCTCTGAACACTTTCCACACTTTAACCCGGGTTAAAAAGATCTACAATGAATGGCTAACTTCTTGACATCTGATCACTAGGCTGGATCTAAAGCCTTCTTTTAGGCACCAAAGTGACTATCTGGCCATCCTGTTTTGTGTATGAAGTCTATGATTTGCAGCTTCCCTGTCCAGTGCCGCAAAAAGTTATTCAAAAAACCTATACGCCAACTGAAACTAGTACTTTTTTGCAAGTTAGCTCACAATTTATCTCAGATGTAGGCACCTACATCTGAGTTAGTTTCCATCTTCGCATCCCTTTAAAGTCAATGGAGACACTTGAAGAATAAGATCACTTACACATCAAGCAGACATCTTAAGAGAAAGCCACAGTCCTTGGCCATTTCTTTTACATGTTTTCTCCTATCAACCAAAATCTTCTGGTTTCAAGTCACAATTCTCAGATGTCTCTTGCAATGTCAGTTTTCTAAATACATTGTTGATAATTAGTTTCAAAAATGGTCTTCACAGGGAAATAAAGGATTGTTGCAGAAAATGACAAGACGTTAATATATAATTTTTTGTACTTTAAGTCACGTAAACTAAATATTCCAGAAATCAGATTCTGCACTTCACTCAGCCAGGAAACATACTTTGTGATGTGTGTAGAGAAACAGAACAGACATTGTGGAGTTGATTTTTTTCTCTCCATTTATCAAAAGCATAAAAAATGCTTGTGGAAGCCATTTTGGTAACTACAATTTTTTTTTTCAAAAAAATATTTCTTCTTTATAGACATCTGAAAAAGACAGCATGGTGAGATCCATATAATAGTAGATTCCCTCATTTCTACCAGATAGCTATGGAGGGGACTTAGTTTGGTGAAAAAAAAATTACCATGATCAAATTTGTAATCCCTTTCCAGCCTATCAGTTCTGGAGTTGGAAATTCAATGCTGTAGTTTTCCTTTTATATCTTACACCTGACTTGGAGAGACATGTTATTCTTGACATAGTAGCCATTTTGATATGGCAGGAAAGGTCTGCTGTGATGCACAAAATAATCTTTTGTCAGTTTTGCAGAATAATTACAGTCTATTATAATGAGCCACTGTAGAATCATAGAATATCTCAAGTTGGAAGTGATGCATAAGGATCATCGAGTCCAACTCCCTGCTCTTTGCAGACTACCTAAAACTAAACCATATGACTAAGGGCATCGTCCTTGAACTCTGTCAGGCTGTAACTGCTGTGCTCATTGAGAAGAACGATTCTAGTGCTTAAAACTATCCAGTGTAAAATATTTCCATTCCAAATAACATCAGAAACACCAGCAAATCTATCTTGAGTCGGAATAAATATCGTTATTGAAATAAATATGCTGGTAATTTAAGGATAGCACACAGGTCATTTGTAGCCCTCCCTTCAGTACTCTGGGCTCAACATTAAAAAAAGCCAAATCCTTGTTAGAGTGTGGAAATGCACAATTACATCACTCAAACTATTTAACTCTCACTCTCATGACATGATGGGGCAAGTTAAAAATTAAATTTCCTATTAAAGAATAGGGTCAATCTAAGCAGGACTGCAAGCTTTAAAGGTTCTTAAGAGTTGTGTGGTTACTGCACCACACCATTTTTTAAGAGGAGTTGAATTTAACTTATTTCAACTATTTCAAAGAGGCAAACTAGTATTTTGCACATCAGAAAAAATCTATATCAGTGAAATCCATTTCTTTAGAAGGGATACACTATCGCTTTCTGCTTTTTAGCAAACCCCTGTTCTGCTGTGAGAGGGACAGTACATAACAGGCTCTCTGAGGATGCTGGCTAACAGACAATTCAAGTAGGGCAATGTGATCCCTTCTGTGGGTGAAGGACTTCAGCCTGCACAGCAAAGCTCTTATAAAAGCACTTTAAAAATTTTAGGGAGCTCTGTATGAGTATTTTTACTGTATGGAGATGTTGCATAATACTCTTAACACTAGTAATTCAACCACAGCTAATGCAGGGAATGTAATGAGATCAGCTAAAAAGCTGGAAAAAACCACCCTAAGTGTAAACCCATGAGAAATTAGATACTTTTAGAAAGTGTATTTGAACTGGACTTTCACTGAGAGACACAGTAAGGACAGGAGTAAATGAAGAAAAGCTTGCGTTCCTCCATGCTAACAGAGGAGAAAAATCAGATTACCACAGAAGTGCTCCGAATGCACTGGGGAGTTAAACCATTGCTTTAGTTAACTTGGAAAAGTATGAAGCCTGTTGCGTGTACCAATGCAAATTGTAGCCTGCATGGCAACAGCCAGGGTAAATGTCTGTGCTTAACACTTGCCACCCACAGCCAGAAAAGTCTCTGAAGGAACGCAAGCAACATGCTGGTTGAAGGTGGCCTTCGGAGTACCGCAATTGCTTGTTAAAATGTCCCAGCCAAGGGATAGTAACAATTGCCTTTGCTTGATTCAGACTCTCTTCTCTCTTTTAGAAGTAATATTGAATAACCAGCAGACATCCCATTCTAAGAAAGCTCAGATGAACACAGAGACACATGTATGTGTACCCACCTTTGTTCCTGTATAGAAGTCATCTTTTGACCTGCTACCCATAAAAGGGAACTGCATGTGTGTGTGAGTATCGATGCCCCCAGGGATCACCAGCATGTTGGTTGCATCCAGCATGACAAGTCCAGTGGGTGGCTCAGGGTTGAGGTTCGGTCCCACCTGCTGCACCACTCCATCTTCCACGTACACATCAGCCACCACAGAGCAGTCATCATTCACGACTTTTCCCCCTTTAATCAAAAGTCTCTGCTGAGCCAGGTTTTGGGGTGGCATGTGAGCCTAGAGAGTGGAAGTGAGGCCTCAGCTCGGAAAGTTGCTCTTGCCTGAAAGTATTTGACTGCTCACCCTTCTCCCAGAGCAGCAGGTTATCTCCAAATGGCCCTAAACACACACCACGCAGTGCTATTTACACAGACTGCCCATGGCAGCTCCACCTACGTCCCGCAGCAGAGCACCAATGCCCAGCGAGTGCAGTGAGCCAGCGTGCAGGCTGCCGGCAGAGAGATGGCTCCAGACCCTTTCTGCTCCAGTTCTCTTTGCCTGGAGAAAGCAGGGCCAGGCTTTCAGGAGGGTTCGGCTGGGTTCTCCGGGCACTTGCTCCAGCCCGCCCTGTATACCCTGGGCTTTGAAACACTCTGGGCTGTTTTGAAAATGCATTCATCAGCCTGTGATGCCCAAAGGTCACCCAAGCCCTTTGCAACGGGGTTTGAGGAAACCAAGGGTGACAGGAGCTCTCCACAGGGGTGGCTAGGGAGCCCGAGGGTGACCTGAGGTCCCTGCAGCCATGTCCAGGGAGCCTATGGGTCCTGCCCATGCAGAGGGGCTGGGAAAGCTCAGGGCAGCAGTGACGCCCATCTCAGCTGAACCCCCGCAGGCTGATATGGCAGGGACCCTTCCTGCTGCCATGGGACTGAGCCAGTGCTGGAGGACATCAGGAACTGCTCCCGAACTGTTTCTCAGAGGATGGTCTGGTACACACAACCCTCAGGACCTAAACACGGCTCTCACCCCACCGCCAGTGCCACCATTTGGACACCACCCCGGGCAGAGGGGGCAAGCCCCTGGGGATCTCTGGAGGCTGCCGAGGCCTCTCCTCACCCTGTCTGCAGGAGGTTCAAGCGCCACAGCCGTGTGGCTGCTCTCGAAGGACCACATGAAAATCATCTTCCGGTAGCTGTTGCCTTGCGCCATCTGCCCTGCTGCCCCGGCCCACCGTGCTGGGGCTGGCTGTGCCCGCCGACCCCGCATTGTTGTCCACACAACCGCTGGCAGCCCCGCCCGGCGCCAGGCTGTGCCGGCGTGTCCCGAGGGCCGAGGCGGTGGATGCCCAGTGGTGAGATCCAGGGAGAAAGGCAGGTTGGACTTCTGTGGTGGGTTTCATACAGGGCTGGCCTGACCATGCTGGGAGAGGCAGTGTGTGCATTTCAGAGTATAGACCTGGAAAAAGAGGAGGGGAAGTAAAATTAGGACAGCTAGAAAATGAGCAGAAGAAGAGCAAAGATCTGCTCTACACCATCCTAGAGGCCCCTGCTTCTACGGACTTTGCTTCTCCAATAATCCGGGCTTTGAGTACTCAGCAGTGACACTGCTCAAGCATGTCCCTGAGTCTGCTGAGCACCAGCATCTTCATCCCCTCAACCTCTTCCAGTCCAGTGATGATGGCTTCAGAAGACAGAATATTTGTCTCTGAGGGCTGTGAGAGGGTGCACACATATGCTACTGAAAAGACACTTAGACGAATGACACTAGACTTGGAAAACACTTTCCCATCAGTGTGTCGCCTTTGTTCCTTCTCTCCCAGTGGGTAGGAGAACAGTACCAGAAGTTTTTCTTTGTATCTGCTCATCCCAAATTGTTTTTCTTATGCCTCACTTTTGTGTAGCGGGACTGAGACCCACTGGGATTCATCACACCACACAGCAACAGAAAAGGTCAAAACCCATTTGGAAAAGCAGAGCAGAGAATGAGAACAACAAAGCCAAATGTCCCAGGGCAGCTGTGTGGCGCTGAACAGGCAGGAAAGAGCAACCTGCATCTGCCATGTTGGCTGCATGTAAAGCTGGTAAAAAGACAAGGGTCAAGATATTGTGATGGGGATTCAGGCAGGAACTCTGGCTCACTAATTACAATGGTATTGATGAGCCAGGAACAGCTGAGTTTCAGTAATATGATGATTCAGATGAAGAGCTAGGGAATAAAGACACAGGAGGGAAGTCAAACTATAGTGCTTTAAGACAGGAATTGTGAACGTTAGAGTGAGGACGGAAGAGGTCCAGGTAGGTACTGAAATGGGGTAAGGGGCTATACTTTGAATCTCGGTGGCTGCTGAGGCAATGAACCCATTTCTCCCACCATGCAGATGGGCACCTGAATAGCTGGACTGCCAGGGATCTGAGATCGGTGTGTCTCAGGTGCAAAAGTTTCGCTTTGTATAAATGAAGTGACCTTTATAAGTGAGGAGATCGGGTGACAAAGACAGAGGTTCATTTGATCATGTGCGGTCACGTGGGGTGCAACAGTCAAGTTCTTATGCCTGCTCCAATGGGTATTTAATGATTTCACAAGGAACAGCATTGACAAATTTTTCAGCATTTATTGGCAAAGAGGCTTCACCCTGAATCTCCCAGCTCAGTACTGAAATTTCCAACCTAAAATAGTCACTTTCTTACTATTTCTCCCTGGCCAATGAATATTCAGCTATTTCTACAAAATGCATTTCTACATGACAGACCTAGATAATCACCTGCAAGTATGCTCTTGGGCTAGTGGCAGTGGTAAACTGCTCCTGCTCAAATCCTTCCCCCCGCATTGGGCAGAGGGAGATTTGAAGGCAGGCCTGCCACGTCACAGCAGACTATGGTAAGCAACAGAGTATTCAGTTCTCTTTTTTTGTGTGTTGCACAGGGAAGAGCTGAGATGACTTTGACACCTAAATGCATGAAGAGTAGCATGGCTCCAAATCCCACTTACCTCTGTTTTGGAACAGCATCAGGCTTGAGCTCCATTTCCCCTCCTCTGATTTCCTCCTGGCTAATTTAGACTTTGCGGATCTTACTCTAAGTGCCTAAACTTTCCTACCTGTAATTTCATGCCAAACTCAGAGTTGCTTTGGTCCCACAAACCAGCAAAGTAATTGAGTGTCAGGGCTTATAATGCTGTGCCTAGGAAAACTGAATTTAACCCACAGGTGGTTTTGAACACATTAAATAGGTTATTGGTAGATGACATTCAGTCTAAGCAGTCCTTTTACTTAGTCCGTCTGGACCAACAAGATAATGCCACATCAAATGCATTTACATATATTTGGTAAATATTTGATATTCACAGCTTAGCTGCCCCTCAAAAGAATGGCCTGAAATACCACCTGTGGGACAGAAATAATCCTTATAATACTGTGAGAAGACAACTGGCCCTGTGGTCATAGTGATCACTGAATACGTGTTGGTGCTGCAATAAGGCTTCTGGCTCCTAGTCAGCTTTGTAACCCTCACTGACCTACAAAACATTTTACTCTTTTTATCCTTCGATTTGCACAGTTTAAAGCAAATCTTTGCTCTGTAATAAAAGTGGCTGACTCTGCACTGTTGTACTGGTTTGGGCTGGCAGAGAGCTAAATTTCATAGTAGCTAGTATGGGGCTACGGTTTGGATTTGTGCTGGAAACAGCGTTGATAATACAGGGATATTTTTGTTATCGCTAAGCAGGGCTTACACAGAGTCAAGGCCTTTTCTGCTTCTCACACCACCCCACCAGCAAGTGGGCTGGGGGTGCACAAGAAGCTGGGAGGGGACACAGCTGGTACAGCTGACCCCAACTGACCAAAGGCATATCCCACACCATATGATGTCATGCTCAGCATATAAAGCTGGGGAAGAAGAAGGAAGGGGGGGATGTTCAGAGCAATGGCCTTTGTCTTCCCAAGTAACCGTTACGTGTGATGGAGCCCTGCTTTCCTGGAGATGGCTGAACACCTGCCTGCCCATGGGAAGTGGTGAATGAATTCCTTGTTTTGCTCTGCTTGTGTGTACAACATGTGCTTTACTTATTAAACTCTCTTTATCTCAAAGCCACAAGTTTTCACACATTTACCCTCCCAGTTGTCTCCCCCATCCTGCTGGGGTGGAGTCAGTGAGTGACTGTGCAGTGTTTAGCTGCCAGCTGGGCTTAAATCACAAGAACTTCCCTGTGCAGAGAAGTTTTCTGTTAAGAAACATTTATTTTTCCTAAATTATTACATAGTAGCTCAATGATTTGAGAGACATTGCAGGAAGTCATGAATTGCAACCCTGAACTTGAATCTTATGCTAATGTTTTTGTGGTCTGCAGCAAAGCAAATAATCCTGGAAATCTAAACATTGGAATTACTTCTTTAGTGTAGCTATCACAGAAGTATGAGCAAAGAGATTTCTCAGTAACCTAATGATTAAGTTAACTGATGTAATTTTAAGATGAAGAACCCTGAAGAAAAACCAACCAACACCTATTATTTACCAAAAGAAAATAATTCAGCAAATTAAGGAAGAGGTTTGCAAGAAATGGACAACTGAAGTTTGGAACATTCAGAAGACCTTGGGATATCTTCTAAAAGTCATTATAATGAAGACACAATCAGTTTAAAGTCTCTTGAGACATATACACACACACTCATCCACCTCCCCCTAGAACCCTTAACTCCTCCCATCATAAAATTTGTTAATTTCTATCTTCTGCTGTAATTATCCCATCCTACTGTTACCCTCCCTTTCCTTCCATTTTCACATCCTTCCTATGATATCCTATTTCTGAAAAGCCCTTCTATCATCACTCAGCCTTCAGCTTTTTCTTAACCCAAAGATTCTTACTGGCATTAAACTTCAAATAAAAGCTGGTGAAGCAGAGATGTATCTCAAAGTGCAGGAGATGCAAATAGTCTTTTGGACAAAGATGTTATGTTTAATATCTTTATCAGTGATCTGGACAAGGGGATCAAGTGCGCCAGTGTGCCCTCAGTAAGTTGGGTGGGACTGTTGATCTGCTCGAGGGCAGGAAGGCCCTACAGAGGGACCTGGACAGGCTGGATCGTTGGGTCAGAGCCAACGGTATGAGATTCAACAAGGCCAAGCGCTGGGTCCTGCACTTTGGTCACAACAACCCCATGTAACGCTACAGGCTTGGGGAGGAGTGGCTGGAGAGATGCCTGGAGGAAAAGGACCTGGGAGTTTTAGTTAATCAACAGCTGTCTGAATGTAAGCGAGCAGTGTGCCCAGGTGGCCAAGAAGGCCAACAGCATCCTGGCTTGTATCAGGAATAGTGTGGCCAGCAGGAGCAGGGAGGTGATCGTGCCCCTGTACTCAGCACTGGTGAGGCCGCACCTTGAATACTGTGTGCAGTTTTGGGCCCCTCACTACAAGAAGGACATCGAGGTGCTGGAGTGTGTCCAGAGAAGGGCAACAAAGCTGATGAAGGGTCTGGAGAGCAGGTCTTATGAGGAGTGGCTGAGGGAGCTGGGGTTGTTTCGCCTGGAGAAGAGGAGGCTGAGGGGAGACCTTATTGCTCTCTACAACTACCTGAAAGGAGGTTGTAGTGAGGTGGGTGTTGGTCTCTTCTCCCAAGTAAGAAGTGATAGGATGAGAGGAAATGGCTTCAGGTTGTGCCAGGGGAATTTTAGGCTGGATATTAGGAAATCTTACTTCACTGAAAGGGTTATCAGACATTGGAACAGGCTGCCCAGGGAAGTGGTTGAGCCACCATCCCTGGAGGTATTTAAAAGACATTTGGATGTGGTACTTAGCGACATGGTTTAGTGGTGAGCTGGCAGTGTTAGGTTAATGGTTGGACTTGATCTTAGAGGTCTTTTGCAACCTATACGATTCTATGTATGTGTTTTGTGAAGGAAACCATAGACTCATGATGAGCAGTGGGGAGAAAGCTCAGCTAATGAAGATGCGCTATTAATCCTATTTTACTTTTTTGACAACTTTCCTCCAAGGAAGAAAGACTGGGTCATGAACCAGATTTTCAGTGCAAGAAAATTAACAGAAAGGATACCACCGACTTTCAGTAATGCTGAGTAAAGCACTTGGTTTTGGAGAATTGGTGTAAAGATACACCAGTTTGAGGTGAGCTCTGGATTTGCAAAAGGGAATGAATGGTTACCTTTTCCCATATTCAGAAAGTCAGAAGACACTGAATACTCAGTAGGCATTTCTCTGCAATTCCTATTAAAAAATCCGTAATGCCTGTTCACCTGGGATTTACTCTCACACTCCTTTTTTCTGCAGTGGGAATTTAATATTCAATAAAATCTGATGGCCAACATGTAATTGCACCTGGAAAGTCTTCATAATTGTGAGAACAGTCAGGTGTTAAAAATTCACGACTAGTTTTCTGAACAATCTGGTGCTGACTACTTTCATGAGACAGATTTGCAGGCACAAACAAGTAGTGATGTTTTAAAATATCATCTCTAAAGGCTTCTTCAGTTGTAAATGCTTTCCAAAACTAGCAAGTACACCCTATTGGTTTCCTATAACAAATCAAGGCTAAAAGAATATTATGA
Source organism: Phalacrocorax aristotelis (assembly GCF_949628215.1). Lineage (NCBI taxonomy): Eukaryota > Metazoa > Chordata > Aves > Suliformes > Phalacrocoracidae > Phalacrocorax > Phalacrocorax aristotelis. The sequence continues at coordinate 146,488,979 of NC_134277.1, forward strand.
AAGGAGTTGAATCCTGTAGTTCCACATCATCTGTACAATTATAAATACGTTCCCCTTAGTGTAAATACTGGGCCACATCCAAGCTCCTAGTGTCAGTCTTTCCCCAAATACATTGGAGGTGGTGATGCAGCCCGTTAGCACCCTGCCTCGGGCCTCACCCCTGTGACACAAAGGCAGGCAGCCAAAGCTGTCGCATGGGCTGAAGACCACCTACTTTTTAAAGCAACAATAGGTAGTCACTGTTCTCTCTCATTTTCATAAGGTTAAGTGCCTCTTGCTCCTTGAACTTGCTCAACACAAATGATGCATCACAGACAGCACAACCAAGGAAGAGAAAAGGAAGACAAAGAACCCAGCAGAAAAGCATCTAAGAAACCCTAATACTATGCTTTTTTTCACTATTCATTTCCCTTAGCGGCTTAACAAGTGTCCAGTAAAATGACCACCTTCTAGAAATCTGTGAAACCACAAAAGCAGTTCAACTCAGGCATTAAAGTTCTAGGTCTCAGGATGTTCTGGGAAAAAAAAAGACTAATCAGATCTGTCAGTTGCTTCCTGGTGGATAATCTCAGCCAAAGAAAGCCAGTTCATAGGAGGGATTTTTCCAAACTCCAAGAAACATAACCACAAAAGAACAGAGATTAGCTTTCTTTGGAAACTGTTATTTTTACTAATACATTATCTAGAACACTGCAAAATATTATTTATATTGTTTTGGTCAATTCTCAAACTCAACATCTCTCTTTTGAAGGAGCATGAAGTCAGAATTATAACTGCTGCCAAACATACCAGGTAAGAGAAAGCAAAACTGAACGCCTCTCTTCCATGCCATACCACTGCAGAAATAAGATCCATGTTTAGAGCCTTCCTCGCTATCCTGTGTATTGCTCCTGCCTTTATTTGTCCTCTGGTGCACCAGAATCACTTCCTCTAACTGTAGTTGTCGAAGATCCTTCTTAACTGACCATAGGAAAGATGACAGGTTTAAAAAATACATTTTACCAGTTGTTCTTGCTCAATTTTCTACACCGGAAGAAGCAGCTAAAAGTTATGTCTGTGTTTCTGTCAGCATACCTTTAGATGCAGGACTATTTGGTTGCAAAGATACAAATGCTATGCTACCTTACCTCTGTAACATCACAAGTCAACAACGCTGTGACAAAACCTGAGATTGCTGCTCCGGATTCAGATACCTGGCCGTTAGTGTCTACAATGCATCCTCATGTCAGGGGTCTTTTCCTTATTACTTAAAACAAGTGTATTCCTTTGTCCTTTACATGTTGCATAAGAAATCATTATTGTTAGGAAGTGCACCCTGAACTAGAATCCCTCTTTTCCTTCTCTTACACATTCCTGATTTGACATGCCCTACCCATTCTGACCTTTTTTTTGGGGGTGGGTGGGGGGTGTCTCCTACAATTGCTTATCTTAAAAGAAAAAAAATCCTTTGTGCAATGTAATAGATTATAATTATATTCCTTTAGAGTTTCTAGTCCGTTTTATTACAACTCTCCCGTCACTCAAGTTCAAAATACAGTGACTCATCTTTTAATCTTAATTTTTTTGCCTCCTGTGTTCCATCCTTTTCCTTCCTGCACAAGCGGCATACAGGGTGACTGTAACATGGACTAATCTTTCAAGCTGAACGCAAGTGAAGTATTTCAGATTGTATCTTTTCTTTGGTATTTTGGTAATATGATGCAACTTGGCCACAACGAGGAACTAATTCTGAAAGCTACAGGCTTCTGCTAGATTTGGGTGTCTGTGGGAAAATATTACAAACATTAATTTGTGCCTGGATATTCACAAAGATTAACTACATTTTGTTAATGCTGGCTTTCCCCAAACACCCTTTCCCAAAGCACGGCTAAGAATCACTAACCTACATTGCTTATAAAGCTATTTCTCTCATTTCCTCCACCAGTGATGGTGGAAGTTTTGCCTACCAGAATTGTTAGATAATACTTCAATTTAGTGGATACTACATTGTCTTCCCATAGGTTACTATCCACCAGATAGACCGTAGTGTGGCACTGGATGTGAATAGAAGCCTCAACTGGACTATATGACATGAAAGGAATGTTGTGCCATAAAACTTCTTGATATCAAGTCCAATAATTATGGACTTTAATTTACTTTGATTAGGGAAAGCTAACTACAGTAGTCAAATCCCAAAAGAGGATAGAAGGAAAGAGTTCTAATTATTGATCTGCTTACCTCTCCACACTTGCAGTGACTTGACAAAGGGACAAGACAGTCTTCTCCCTTGTCCTTTCAGAACATGCCCCATTTTGGGCAACTGAACCGATGTCCTGCAGGAGTTCAGTTACCAACTACTTATTTTCAGAAACCCACAGGTGAGGAAGAAGACACAGCCAAAAAAAGCCCCTGCAAACCAACAGAACACACCCTGCAAAAAGCCTCATCACAACTACAGGAAGATTAAAGCTGTTGACTTAAGATATATGGGAAATGTGCAGTACTTCCTCAGGACAACTGCAGCAGTCGAATAGCTGCTGGAGAATGAAACAGGCCGGTAAATATTCACTTTCCAGAAAGGAAGCAAAAACTCATCCCAATAGGAAAAGCTATGATTAACCTTGATCTACAGTGAGTATTTAATGTAAAGACTCACTGAAAAAGTATTTGTGTCCCAAACTTGAACTGTGATTTCCCTAGACTGAACTCAAGCTTTGCCACAAGTTCTTGCTTTGGCATTTGGCTAGGAAATGGAACACAAGGTGCTGTAACTGATTCCAGCATCCGCTCCAGGAACCTGTTTTGAAGGAAGAGTTATCAGCAATAATTGCTGAACTTGTACTGAAAATGGACTTTACTTTGGAAACAAAACAAGCCCTTTCAGCATTGGAAGCTCAGTCAGCTTCAATGCAAATCAAACAACAAGAGAAGTCCGATATGTGAGAAGAAACAAGGACTAACTCCTTCCATGTTTAGAAAGCTTTACATGAGAAAACTTGCCTCACAATAAACTGCATTCTTCAAAGCTTTCAGATGAAAGTGATCTATTACAGAAAATAATTCCACAGTGAATCATTCTGACTTTTGTTCAAAATGCCCTAGCATTTAGCATAGCTAAATCAAGAATTATTTAAACAAAACACTAATTTGAACTTCTTTTTATTCTGGAGAGCTAAGTAATATGACTTATAGGAGTCTCAGTAAAAACAAACCAAACAAAAAACCCCCAAAACCAATCACTAATACATTAATCAAAAGAAAAACTGATCACTCCCTTTAAATCACTAAGAAAAAAAAAAATCACTGCAACAAGTTAGCCTCATACAAATAGGAATTTTATTTACAATTTTCCAAATTCTCAGTCAAATACAACTTCTCAGTTAAATGTGTAGCATTTCTCCTTTAAAACAAATTAAACATTGTGTTCTTTTTACATCTGCAGTATGGAGTCCATAGGTACATGCTATTCGGGGCATCTAATGGAACAAATTTAGGTCGCTCTGTGTGTTTAACACCAAAGGTATTCTGTGAAGAGTCTTTCTTCAAAATATATCTGCCTTGGGGACAAACATTTCCATAACCACTTTCTAATGACAATTAGTTAGGAAGGTTTAAAAACCCAGTATTTTATACCAGGACATACTGTTCACATGTATTTCAGGGTGCGTTACCATGTTCGTATTGCAAAGTTGCCTGCTCTATAAGCAATGCCACTGAAATCAGACTAAAGATTACCCACAGATTTAGATATTATTCAATGTGAATAAAAATGGCCATTGATGACTTTTACTTGAGTATGTGTAATTATGGGCCAATCTGTACCTGATCTGGTACCAGTGTGATGTGATTTGTTCTGAAACTTGAAACCACATGGGTCATTATACTAAAATCTTTTACAACTGTATTGCACATAAGGTTCCTCAAAAGCACAAATCTACATAACTGTGTCCTGAACTCAGAATTTACCTGCTAATTCTCATGAATAAAATCAACCAGATGGTAAAATTGTTTGTTTTTCTCATCCCAGTGTCTGTGAATGAAGAGAAGAGGGAGAAGATATATAAACTTTGGAATCCATTCAATTATTTGTTTCTTCTGCATGTGATTTGTACTTCAGAGATGAGGATTTTAAAAAAATAAAATAAAAAGCCAGACAGACCTTGAATTTATCTTTAAAAGTACCTCCAAAACATAACAAAAATTCAATTTAATTTTGATACATATTAAAACATTTTAGTCAGTTCTGCCTGACAGCATAACACGACAGAAATGCACAAGACTTTAAACATGCTTTAAAATGACATTCAACAAAGTATTTAAAATTTAATAAATAGCATACAATCACACACAAATACATTTCATACTGGATCTTTAAGCCTACTAAAAACAGACTGGCAAAGAATAAATAAAACAGTAGTTGACATTTTTGTTTTTAAAATGTGTAGGATTCTTGTCACACTAGTAGCCACATATTAACCTGTTTATCACAAAATTGGAAGTTATGAGTTTTTTTTTCCCACTGATCTGTTTTGCTCCAACATGTAATATCATTAAAAAATACACTAAAAGGGACTTTTTTAAAAAAAAAAATCCAACAAAACAACCAGTCTGCAACCAAGTAAACCAGTTTTTAAATACAACGAATAAATAGGGAATTAGTAAAGCAAATTCAATTGCAACAAAAATGCAACACCCCAAGAAAAGAGCCATGGAAATATATAGCATTTGCAATATTAGACAATAATAGTACTTAAAGTGATAGTGCTTGTGCACTAAGCTCATTAGAGACCTTAATATGATTTTAGTGCAAATCCCTTGAGTCCAAACAAGCTTTATACCCTACAGTATTAGGGAAAGATCTATTACCAGTTGGAACTTACTCTGTAGTGTATTTGTACATATTGGATTATTTAAAGAACACATATTGTAATATCTTCGGCCCTTTTTTACTTCAAATTGAAAAGACTAATGACTGGGGATTTTACATACTGTTTGGCTGTACCATATTAGATTGCGGTTTAGGAAAGTCAGTGCTATAAAAGCTTTTGCCATCAGTTTACCTATTATATCTATAATTCAATAAATCATTGCATTTTGTACTTGTGAAAGAAAAAGAATGCTCCTGGAGAAAGGTTCTCCTCCCTTTAAATAAGTTCACATTATGATGAAATTCAAGAATATTTAGACAAAGTGTTGTATAAACTCAAAGAAAAGTACATATTTTACATTAACAATCCTTACCAGTATTTAGTATATTGTTACAAGTATGTTGGCAATAATACAACAGAGTCAATTCCTAAAGGAAAACAATTCTGTACAAATTCACCTGTTAATATGGGGTTAAACAGGCAGCCAGTAACTCCTGAGCAGCCATGTTTCTGGTTTGAACTACAGTACCAGGATAAACTAAATGTGGAAACTAACTGGGATAACTTCAGTTTAAATCAGATTATACTGGATACACACATCGTGCATTAAGAGCTATTAAAATGTTCACTCTAATAGTTCCGTAACGCCATCCAGTATAAGAAATGTTTAATCAACCACACAGGCTAAAATAGTTTTAACATAACGTTGTCCTGGGTTTTTAAAACTAAAAACTAGTTTCGACTGTGAAGTACAAAACAATGACAGATATTGCTCCAACTTGTACACAATCTTTCCTAAACAATCCGTACCTAGCAGAGTAATAATGCCTCATCATCACTAGTTTCATTTTTCACTGTTGCTTCTAAGCAAGTGTCGGGTATCTGGGCAGTGTGTACGATGCCACAGCTCTCACAAGGGCCATCTCGACTGCATGACCTTACACCGTGATGTGTTGCACTGTAAGGCTGTCTAAGCCCTGGTCCTTGATCTGAGCTGAGATCAAGTAGAGGTCTTGAACAGTCATTCATGTCAAAGTCTGATGCTACATCAGAGACTGGAATTAACATTTCAACATCATCATCCTCTTCTCTTCCACTTACCCCATTATCAAGCTGTCTCAAAGGACTTTGGTTCTGATTCACTGAGCTTGATCTCCCTAAAGTAAAGCGTACCCAGCGTAAGCCTTGAGTCATACGACTTAGAGCACTAGTGAGCTGGTGACGTGCAGGACTCGTGCTTGGGGGCTCTACACTCGTCACTTCTCTTCCACTATCCATGTTACTGCTACTGCTGCTCTGAGCAGAGGAACTCCCACATGCTCCAACTGTTGCTTCGACTGCTGTTGCAGGTGGGACTTTCTGAGGCAAGGTGGCAGCAACACCACCAACTGCTCCTGCTGTGTCTCTTCTTTCATTTTCTGTGTCTGTATCATCAGATTCGACTGAAAACAGACTTCTGTGAGTATTACTTCTTTCAGCTTCTCTACTAGTACTTTGGCTGGCAACATCATCTCCATCCGCTGAGACCAATGCCAATGATCCAGAATGACGTGACCTTGCAAAATTAAAAATTCTATTCCAAATGTTACTTGATCTGCCAGCAATAGGAAGTCTGATTGAGGTAAATCCAAGCTGAGATCGTACTGCCAGTCTCAGGTTTTCCAGAACTGAAGCCTAAATGAGAAGACAAGCAACAATCAAGCGTTGGCAGTATGTTAGCATTGTTCTAACAAAAGAACGAAAACTGTTGTGCAAAATGGCATATAACTACAAAATTAAATGTAGAGTCTTAAATATTAAAAAATGTTGCATTTTTAATATTAAGGATCTGGTGTATGTGGCAACAGACTATTTTAAAAACAAAGCAGGCATGAAAAAAGTCTAGATTCTCTTAAGGAAAAGAGACATTATGAAGAGGAAAATTAAGCAGAAATACACATGGAAGAAAAAGGGAATAAAAGAGCCATGAAGTATATGAGGTACATTTCTGCCCATATCAAGGACCTCTAAAAATAAAGACAAAATGAAAGCCAAGGCACTATAACCTGGATATGGAACACTGATTACAGAAAAGTACATCCACTGACCAAGTGCAGACCCAGTACAGTAGGTATGCAAGATGTTACAAACAATCTTAACAACAAGATAAAGTAGTCACTGTGGATTTTAGAGTACAGGTGCCCTTTGACTTGGGGGTCCCTTACTCAAACTCACAGAAAACAGTGCCTCAGCTAAGTAGGTCAACTCTCAAATACTAGGGTAGACTATATGCCAGATGCCCACGATTCTGAAAATATTCACTGATGTGTTTAATTACAGGATAAAGTCCATATTTGCATCTTTTAAGGAAGATTATGGCAAAAATATAGACTATTCGTCAGAATAGCCCTTTTTCCCCCCAATTAAACACATACTATATATACATATATTTCACTTTGTGTACCAACAATGAACTTCGGTGTTCTCGTGTTGCCACCTGCAGCTCCCTTCTACAACCCTTCAGCTGCCACAGCGCATACACAGCACAGCCTCCAAACAAAACTTCATGCACAACCTACCTCTTCCCTTCCAATAGTTCACAGAATGATATTCAGCTCTGAAGGCATGCATCAGTTTTAGGCAGAAAGCGTTACATACAAGTCAGAACCACCACGATTCCTTTAGCTTGAGACCACTAACTTTGAGGAAACCTCAACTAGGTATCTTCAGTCCTACACAGATTTGCCATCTTAAGATGTATATTGCTCAAAACAAAGCAAGCTGAGCACGTCCTGACTTAATACTGGCTCCCTCCCCCCACACTTAACCATACTAAAAATTTAATTTGAGCTTTATAATTTATAGAATTCAATTTACATTGCCTCTAAGGCTTTTGCTCTTACTGATGTTCTCCCGTCCGAAAAACAAATTTTTTTAAACAGTGCAACCACATTGATTAGATAACAGTGACATTTTTTATTATGGAAGCATCAATGCTCTAGAATAACTTTTTAATTATTTTTTGAAGGTGATGGCCTGCTCTTTACTATTCCATATTTTTATGCTAGTTAATTTCCCAGTATAGTGACTTAAGTTTTCAAGGCCTCAAGTCTTATCTGAAATATTGGTCTTCATAACGGGAGTTCACTAACACCCTTTTACTGTTCACAACTATCGTACATGCATCAGTATTTTTACTGAGTGTGAAATCATGGTTATATAGAAAGACTATGAAGCAACTACATTCTGTTACGTGTCATTACAAAAATAGGCACTTTCAGTAAGTCTTTCAAATTCCATTATATTTTAGTTCTGAAAATAATTTAAAATATATCCAAAGCAACAGTGGTTAGTTCAATTTAAGTAAAACTAAAGATCAAATAAAATTTCAGTAACTGCACAGCTTTTTAAAAGCTCCAGTACCAACCTGCAGCTACTACATGTCTGGTTTTTCCAGAATTGTCCTCTTTATCAGGAGATTTCATTTTAGTAAGAACCAAGACCTTTAGGCCACCTTTGTGGGGTTTCATGATGAAAAACAGCTCTGGTCAAGCCAAGTTTGTCTGAAAATCATAACGGTTCCTAAACATGTTCACGTGCACAAAACCCGAAGTGTCCCATACAGGGCAGGGATATGCAGGAAACATTGTTTTGTTCCAAGTTACTTGTACTAGAGGACTTACACATCTGGGTGTGACAACTGCACTGTTTTAATGGACTTTCTTGAGCTAACCCTACCTCAAGAGGCTTGTGAGCATAGCTGCATCACAAACTGTTGAAGCTTAATTTCGGAAAAAAGAGGACAGCAAGCCAAATTTGTAAAAGTACCGAATTGTTTTTAAAAAGGAACATACTGGTCTTTATTATAACCACGATAACCCATCCAACAAGAATGAGGGAGTCTACTGTGTTCATTGTAGGCATTCATTAATAAGCTTATTGATAAGTTTAGTGCCAATTTAGCTACTGAAAAGTCTTCGCAATGTCTTCTTTCTGATACGCTTTCAAAGACTCTCATGCAAATTGCAACTGATATTCCTCTTTCCTCTGCAGGATCCTTTGTGACAGATCTCGGCTGCTGCTTGTGAACATGCATGCATGAAAGTAAGGGAAATCTATGGCCAAGTTTAATGAAATCCATTCTGTTCAAAATAAAAAAACAAACAAAACAATTCCCCTTCTTATGGCTTTGTAACTATTTTTTTATATGCTCAGCAATATTATCTAACAGTAAATTTTTTTTATTAAGCTGCAACACATAACACAAGTTAACGCCAACTCTAATACAGCACCACAGCAGGATTCTTCCACTGAGACTTTTCCTCTATTTCACAAAATAGCATTACAACTGAAAGCCCATTTTCTCTGAATGAAAAAGTTGTTTTGACAGAAGTTCATTCATCAGCCAAGTAAGAACTGTGCTAATGACCCATCTGAGAATCAAGATGGCTAGACACTTAACTGCCATTTACTAGCTTTTACTTTGTTACTCATTCCTGTTGATTTTAAATGATATTACAGCCTAGCTTTTGCCCTCATCTTTTCTATGCATAGTGGGCATGATCATACCTAAACACATATACACAGGGGATATGAACTACCATTTTGCATTAGAAGCCTCAATTCTTCTTTCCCAAATTTTGAAGTGCTACCTTGCAGTCTTAACTTATATAACATCAACACAGAACACGCAATAGATTGGTAGATCTAGTTTTTATGCAAGAAGGGTTCTATAGTGTGCATTACTGGCACTCATTATCAAGAAAAAAAGCCTGCAAAGAAAACTGTGTTGCCACTGTATTGTGATTTTGTCCAATGGCTAATCCTTAGGTATGTATTGGCCTGGAAGGAAGAAAAGGAAATTCTATAGAACAAAAAAATGCAGATGAAAGTTAAAATATATTTATTTCAGTCTCCTTAAAATTTAAGTGGTCTGCCTGCTACTTAGGAATCTTACCTGATTTGGTGAACAAACAGGAAAATCTTCAACTGGTGGAATTAAGCCCTGGGCAATTAACTGTCCATAGGATGGAGGAGCTTCTCTTCTTAACAGTTCAGCCTCAACCCTTGACAAATGAGTTTCAAATGATCTTTCAAAGAGAAAAGAAATTTCATAATACATAAGACTATGGTGTGTATATATATAAAAGTAAATCTTCATCAGACTGTTGTAATCTGAAATAAATTTCAGCAGATGAAGTTTTACTAATTTAGCTGAAATTTAATTGACAAAAAATATAACTAAGTCCTTACAGTCATTCCTATGGGTCTGTCCAGCTGAGACAAGAATAATAAAACCAATGCAACAATAAATTCAACAACGACAAAATAAAAATAAAACCAAACCACCCACCCCAAAGCCCAAACAAACAAAAACAAACCAACCCCACAAAAAAACCCATGGGCTAAATATAAAAGGCACCATGAGAGATGCTATATTATTTTACAAAAGTTAAAAAATGTGTAATCCTGGTATGAGGTAGTCTACAATAAAAGAAATATGCTGTTAAATACAGAATTGAGATATTTAATTGCAGAAATGCAACTTTTCCACACTTTCATTTTGGTAACAACATCTGAAAGCTTAACTCTCAATAATTAAGTGATCAGAATACTTCTGTTCCCTTTTATTCACTGAAAGGGTGGTCAGTCACTGGAACAGGCCCCCCCCAGGAATGCGGTCATGGCACCAAGCCTCTCAGAGTTCAAGTGGCATCTGGACGATGCTCTTGGCCATTCAGTTTAGTTTTAGGTAGCCCTGCAAGGAGCAGGGAGCTAGACTTGGTGATCCTTATGAGTCCCTTCCAACTTCAGATAGATATTCTATGATTCTTTAACTAATCTCTTTTTACTGTTAAAGAAGAAGAGGGAACAATGCCTTAGAAATCACATGCAAAAATAACTGTATGTCAGTAAAAATGTTTCAAGTATAACAATAAAAGATATGAAAATATTTTAAAAATTTAAGTTCTTGAGGCCACCTGTTCCACTTACCTTCGCTCAAACATCCTGAGTGAGTACAATTTACAAGTACATCCCAGTGCAATGACAAGCAGCAATCCGCAGATAAGACTCCCAATGACAGCTGCAGTTATTACTCTAGTGGGCACAATGACTGGGCAATTCTCTTCATCACTGCCATCACCACAGTCATCTTGAGAATCACAAACCCAGCTCTCAAACACACACCGGTTATTTTTACAATGAAAATTTCCTGGCTGACAGAAAAAGCAATTTTTTTCATCTGAACCATTAGGACAATGATTCTGGTAGTTGCAGCGATCTGAACGAGGGTAGCAAACACCATTTCGAGAGCAGGGGAACTCATCTCTTTGGCACATGGTGCAGTTGGTTTCATCCCTTCCATTTGGACAGTGCCAGTAGCCATCGCAGCGTTGCTGCTCTGTGTAGCAACCCCAATTTCCACCGCATGGAATTTCCCACGGCAAACAGAAGCCATCTACTTGATAGGTGGCATTGAATCCTCTTGCAGCATTCACTTTGTCAGCACAAAAATGCACTCTTATCTGTCCTGAGGAGGAAACAACTGTGAGGGGAGCATGAGAGTCAAATGCTGTTAGTACCCGCAACAGCCTCCGTGGATTCTCCTCTAATCCATCATATATTTTGACATAGTCTCCATAACCTGTACCATCAAGTTTAAAATCAGTGAAACGCAAAATTACTTTGCGATGGTCACCAGTGTCTATCAGCCAGGTACAGTTGCTTCCAGGTGGATAGAAGTCAGGATAGTTGGGAGAACTAAAAGTACCATAAAAGTATTTTAACCACTGCCCACATGTTGGCACATCACAGTCTATTTCGTCTCCTAAGTCAAGACAATCAATGTTACCGTCACATTTTAAAGACTCTGGAAGGCAAGTGTAAAGCTTGGTGAAGCGAGAAAGACACTGGAACTGATTGCAGGCACAAGGTTGAAAGGAAGAAGCTGTTGGAAGATTAGCTTTGGCACAGATTTCTTCATCAGAGTTGTCTCCACATTCATCCATATTATTACATTTCCAACTTTCTGGAATACACTTCCCATTTGCACAATGAAACTGGTCACAATCACAATTTGGTTCATCAGATTTTCCTGAGAGAAAAGAAATTATAAAAATATATTTTTAGAATTTAGCACTTCATGGTTTGTGTTGCATATTTATTTGCCGCTTTCACTCAAATAACTTTAATCCAAGCAATAAAACAATGCTCATTTACAGTGGTTTAAAAATCTGGCTTCTGAGGTGCTAAAGTAAGTAAAAAAAATACTGTCTCTCTCCTCTATATCATTCAATATACAGAAACATTTTGTCCTGCAATACCAGTTACCTCCTCAAGTTTTCTCTTGTAAAGCAGTCAGACCTGTTTTTGTAGGTTCCTACTTTGTACCAAAGGATCTACGGCAAGAGAGAGGCTGACAGTTGAAGATTACCTATTACTACCAACTGAAGAGAGAAACCTCTCCCCTCACCTCTTCCTACTGTTTGCTCCTGCCTCTCCTCCAGCAAGTAAGAGGGGAGTGCAGCAAATGCAGAAACACGTACTTAAAACATACAAATTATGCTTTAAAAGTTGAGGATCCAAGTAGTGGTCCAGAAAACATGGAAGTGTGGGGATTTTTGGTTGGGTATTTCTGTGGGTTTTTTTTTTTGTGTGTGTGTGTGTTTTTGGTTGTCTTTAATTCTGAAAAAAAGGTTGAGACACCCTTTTATTCAAGGAAATATGGTCTACAGGCTACTACCACACTTGTAACATCAAGAACATTTTTTTGAGGGATTCATTTATTAAAGTTCCAACCATATTAAACACTGAAGCATACCTGGGAAGCAAGCTATTTCAGCTCTATAACGACTTAACTGAGTCAAATACTGCTGTATCATTTAAAAATCACCACAATTTCTAAAATTGGCTATAAAACAAACTACTGTGGTCAATCCTCAAAAAAAAAAATTCAAAAAAATATGCAATTCAAATGTTCCTACACAGCAGTAATTCAGGAACTACACTAAACAAATATACTAAATCCAAATAACACTACACTTAGGATTTTAAAAAAGAAACAGGAAAGACAGCATGATGAACTTACTGAAATACAGACTTTCCCAGAAGAAGCACGCTCTGTCTTGCTTTACAACAGAACAATTCAGATTGGAAGGGATCTCTGGAGGTCACCTAATCAAATCATCTGCTCAAAGCAAGGCTAACTGAAGTTTGATTGGGTTGTTCAGGGCCTTGTCCAATCAAGTATTTTCAAAGTTCCGGCTTAACCACACAAAGTGATAGAAGTCCTCATATCTAGCCTGCATTTCCCTTGCTGCAAATAATCTACTGTGATACGTCAAGTCATATCACAACTCTGTTCACTTTTTTGCTATTTTAGTATCTTATAAAGCATTAAAAATAAATACTCTACCTTGAAATAACTTTCTTTAAATGTATCATCAGCGTTTTAAAAATTTCACAAATGCTAAGGTTTTTTAAAAAAAAAAATGAAGGAAAAATGAAACCAACAAGAGTGATAAATGTTATAAGCACTCCTCAGGAGTGCTTAAGTCAACAAATTTGCTGGCAGAGTAAAAGGAAAGCAAAATGTTATGTGCTGCCAGTGATTAAGTTTTAGAAAATGTTTATTTCACTAAGAAAACAAAAAAAGAATGGATCTCATATGATACAACCTTGTTCTGTTACATATTTTATATATATGCATTTTTATATATATTATACACTCACACACATATACATTGTTCATAATGTTAGTATGGCAAATACTTAGTATGAACCTTGGCCTTGACTTTGAAACTTGTAAAAGTGAACTACTAGACTTTTTCTCCCTAAATCGAATGACTGTGCCCCATATGTGGTGGCCAATATAGTAGAATATGCCTAAGAGGAGACACTGAACTCGCTTAAGTACTGATTATACTCTAGCTCAATGCTTTTACCTTGCAGAACCTGGAAAAAGGTTGAGTAGAAAGCTATAACACGGAGCTGAAAAAATTAATGACAATATTGTAGTTACAAAATAGGATATGATTTCAACCTAAGCTCTTCCTTCTGAAGGCTTTTAAGAAAAGAGCTGCTTACTTGATCCTGATTTAGCATTTTTGATCACAGATCCTGAAGTCATTACATCAGGGAAGTTTACATATGAATCAAAAATTAGAGTAATAAAATAGTAAGAGATGTACAAAATAAGACTATCCTCAGAAGCTGTACCATGAAAGACTTCAGGATAGTACAAGATAATTTGCAGAACCCATGTGCAGTTGCAGCCAAAGGACTAACACAATCCTTCCATGCATTTACAGTGAACATAAACCTCTGTACTTTTGTTAACTCTATTTTCCACTCTATATCGCCATTAGTAAACTCCATTCATCCCGTTTCGATACCCGTAATTAAAGAGGTTGATAAATTAAAAGGAGTGGGACAAAGACAGAGGAAAGAAAGACAAGTGACAAAATCTACCGTCTAGTCAATCACCCTTCCTAACTGTAATGCTTTTGTCATTGTTGTTTTGTTTGCTTGAAGTGAAATATGAATATTTACCTGGAAGGTATTTATTACTTTAAACAAGAATTAATTAAAAAATTCACATGGCCTATCTTCCACATCAGATTTTAAACATGGGTCTCCCTAATGGTCCCTTTTACACCTGTAATCTATATTGTTTCTATCATTCCAGCACAAGTAGGTCTAACTTGGATCCATGTAACTGACATATTGCTATTTTTCCCCTTTTCTAAGATCACATGCAACCTTTGAGAGTAGCCTTAGTAACACTGAATTAAATAGTCTATTGAGGAGTTAAACTGAGCACCACTGCATGATGCTAAGGAGAAGAAATCAAAAACATAATGGCACATTTGACTGTATAGCAAAAATGTTGTTAGTATTTCAGGGATCTCCTTTTCACACTGGAAAGCAGAAACAATCAAATGATTATTAAAACAGATTTGTCAACTCTTCTATACACACGTCCATTTACAACATTAGAAGAACACTCTGTCACTGAAACACTTCACTTCCATCTCAACCATTAAATACTTCATAAGTATCATATCAAGCATACAGACCAAGCTCAAAACAAAGTTTCAGCACTGTTCATTTAAAAAAAAAACACCACACACCAAAACCACAACCAAAAACCAATGAACAACCCTCCCCCACCCTAAATAATTTTTTTTTAAAGACATTTAAAAACATTGGATTAAAGTCTTAAGTACTTTGTGATACTTGAGTACCAGTGCATGATGCTAACAAGAAGAAATCACGTAGCAGTAAAAATCACGTTTTGTTGAAAATCTTACAGCTTCTTCCAAAAGGGGTTACACACTGAAATGTTTCAAGATCAGAGGAAAGGATAGGAAAGGATTTTTAGAAAAATCTCTAATGGAGCCTGTGATTTGCCTCCTCTGCCCGTTCCACACACTTATCCAAAAAAGCCCTACCTTCTCAAAGCCCCTCAGGCAGGAATGCTGCCCTCCCTCCATGCCTGTGAGGGGAGGGAGATAAGCAGGGCAGAAGCCAATGCCTCACACAGGATAACAGCATGTGCATGGGCAGTTAGCAGAAACAGTAGTGGAGGATGACTGATTAGACAGTGGCGCTTTTTTCCCCCCAGTCATGTTTTTTGGTGAGACAGTAAGCAAAACCCAGGCAGAACACTGCCCTGAAGCTGAGCCAGCATCAAATGCAGGGCTGCATTACTTCTCCCAAGGCTTGCTAAGCTGCAAGGAGCTGAAGTGTAGAGGGAACTTTTTTGTAGGCTTGAAAACATGCACTAGAAAGGGATAAGCCTGCCTGGAAACTTCAGGTTTGTGAAGGAATGACAGGGTGGAGGAAGCCATTAGGTTTTTTCTTTCTTTCTAGAATGCAGAACACAGAACAGTGGCAAACAGGGCTTAGGCTAGAGGACATCAGGGCTCATTTTACTGAATCTTGGTGGAATAGTTTTGAAGATGGGTGGCAGTGGATAGGTATAAGAGAGTATGAATTGTTTTATGGAGGAGGGGAGTTAAAAGCGCACAGAGATTTGGAGCAGATCAGAGAGTAGAGTATAGGCATACAGTGAGGAAGCAAGAGAACACAGAACTATTATGAAAACGAAGAGGAATCTAATTGAGTATTTTTTATGATCAAGACATAGAAAATCATGATCATGCTATTATTTGAAATCCTAATATCACTTAAGGCCAGAAAAAAGTTTGGAGCTAGTCTTTACCCATGACTGTCTACCTCCTCTCTCTTGGCAACAGCTGCTAGAGCAAGAATTGCCCACAAAACAGCCTCAAACTATTATTACTGGTAAATAGGTTATATTGCATACTTGAATTATCCAAGAAAAATTTTGCATGTACAAAACTATGTCTATTCTTGGCTAAAGTAATTTATCATTTTAATAGGTTTTTAAATTGTGCGTTTTTTTTTAAAAAGGAGTGTTCTTTTTGAAGAAAAACACTTCTGGAGACGGGAAAAAATGATGCAAATGTAAAGAAAATCCTACCGTTTGTTCCTTCTCTTGCCCTATTTATGTTACTTAGAAGTCTAGCCAGCTAATTCAGCAACTAATTTTATTCTGACAAAAAAATTCACATCTTAAGCTATGTTAAAAAGCCTCCCAACTTGCCTAGTATTAGTAGTGAACCTCCCCCCGCCAAATAATTCACTGTGCTTATTTCTGTGAACACTAATTCTCGCTTTGAATAGTCAAGTGGTGCATAGGATCAAAATAATCTATACAATGTATACCTTCAGTAAGCCTTAAATCAACTACAGGAAATGCATATACTGTACTTTGTTAGAAGGAAGTGGTCCTTGAAACAGAAAAAAAAAAAAAAAACAAACGATAAAACTGAACTAGGTATAATTTGACACATACCAGCAAAGTAGGCTAATCTGAAGCCTTTTCTGGAGATGCTGTCATCTGAATGAAATCTGATCCAAACATGATCCTGTGAAGAGATGTATGGTGAAGGAATGGAGGAACCACATGCTCTATAGCCTTCAATATTCTTGTAGCTTCCAATTGTTAACCAATCTGAGCTGCATCGTCGTGATCCCTGAACATCAAAATCTTGAAAGCTGTGGGGGGGGGGGGGGGTGGGAGGGGGAAGGGGAAGAGAGAGAAAGAGGTCAGAAGTGCTACTGAACTGGATATTACACAACCAAGCTGATGAACTGCTATACATAAAAATGGAAATTATCTGTAAGTTCTGGTCTGAAATAGAAAGAGTGGCTTCTCTACCCATGTAAGAATATGATTTCACATTGTAGTGATGATACTTTTATTACGACAGAATTCATTCTGTTAACCAAAATATTGCACGCACTACCTAATGAAGCTCAGTTTTGCTATAAAAAAACACATTAAGCCTTCATTCTAAAAAAAAAAAGGTCTGTTAATGAAATTGTCTTTATTAGTCTCATTTAAAGACTTTCATATACTAGTGGTGGTTTTATTTAACCCCAATTTCATCAGAACTTTAGCTAATGCTATACTTATCTGAAATCATAGTTTTGAACAATTTAGCTGTATAGTATTAGCTAAGATTTGCTCCCAGTTGCACTACTCGGTTAGCCAATGGGTACGTCATGGAATGCCATGGTATGGCTACAGCTGTATCAAGACATGCTGCCATGGTAATGAAGTGTAAAGCAGAGACAGTCTGGCCAAAACAGGTCAGTACAGGCAACACAGCAGTAAACCAGAAACGAAATGTGAACTGTATGCTAGGTAGATGAGTGGAAGGAAAAACAATGTGAGAGGGGAGAAAAAAAGTTTTATGAAAAATAAACTGTATTAAAAAGTTTAGAAAGCATTCTAGCAGATGAACAGCTCTACCTACTTTGCATTTATGCCAGTTTAATATTTAGTAGAAAGACTGTTTAAATTAAAAACCAGTACTTCAAAAGAGTAACTGATGTCAAAGCAAATACTTCATATTGAACAGATGCTTCTTAGGTCAGCAGGTGTGTACTGGAAGTAAATCTGTAGCTAATGCCGTTTCATTTCAGCCTGCGAAGCAGTAAGAATTTGTATCTTGATACTAAAACAAGCCTAGATTTCCCTTGTGCCAGTAATGGGAAATGATCTCACAAGAACTTGAACCCACAATACTACTTTTTCACATTACTGCTTTGGAAAAGTTATGAGATATGTGAAACTGCGAGGAGCTCCCTGCCCCAAAAGTCAGCTTCTCCAAAACTGCAATCATATCTATTGATACCCTGTCACATTTAAGCACATCATATGACTTCATAGCAATGAACCGTTACAGAATTTCCCCTCCATATTTTTAATGCAAAATTCTTATATTTCAGAGACATTAAAAATAAATCAAATGAATGAGCACATAGAACCTTTTTCTACTCATCAAATCTCCAGCTGAAAACAAATGCTACATGGCTTTGTAAGTGCAAATCAGATAAAAGGAAAGACAGAAAACAAACAAAACAGAAATCCCACATTTACAGGAAGGAAGAAATTGCTCCATACAAAATTGGCAGTGAAAACTGTCAATACTTCTTCAATCCATTTGGTTAATACAGGAGCACTGTTACCTTATAGTAATGATCTCCCCTGGGTTTGCGTGGATGTACCAGCTACAGTTGATTCGTGCAGGATACTCAGAGGGCCACCCCGGGCTTGTGATTGTCCCACTTGGTGATCGAATTTGTTCCGGAATATCGCCACAAGCTAAAAAATACATATATATTGAAAGCAACTTGATTAATGCAAATTTTTTAAAAGCTGGAAGGATGAAAACCAATCAACACTTATCAGGGAAAATATCCACTGAGTTAGATGAGATAGCAATAAAAACAATGTCTAAAGGAGTTCATAATGCACACAGATCACAACATGTCAGCCGAAAGATGTTCTCCAAAGCTGCCAGTGCAGAAGTTGATACTAATGTAAATTAGTACTACAGATTAAAAACTATTCTATACAGACTTTGACAAGTTTATTAGGAATGTGTAAGTTTTTGTATTTCTTAATTTTATTTTTAACCTTCACAAAGACTCAGTTCAATTTAACTATGCATTTAACACCTTATGCTGAAAAATGCATGAGAGGGTAAAAGATAAATTAAAGCAAAATAATCAAGTAGTTGAAATTTCCTGTCTTAGGAAGACCCAGTGCCTGGCTATCATTTATATACCCACTTCCAGCCCTTGGCATGGAAATAATCTTCATACACATGATTCCAGTGGTTGGAAGGCAAAGAGCACTTACTGCAGCATACAATTCATAGATATTAAAAGTTAGGTTTACAGGAGATTATTCTTAAGAGGGACTTGGGTAACTACATTTCTGATAATGGACTAGAAAGCTTGTATTTATAGGACTAATTCTATGCAACTGAAGTAACTCAGCCATTTGTATTCTTACTTTATTATAGGCGCAGCTTTCTGTACTGGCCTTAACTCAGTTCCTTGTTCCTTTCACTGGAGTGTTCTCAGCTCTGCTGATTTTATTTCAAGTAATGTACGGATTATTTTTGTGGGTTTGTTTTGCTGGTTTTTTTTTTCCCCCCTTAGCAGTCTTATATCCAACACCTGTCATACAGCATATTCACAACCTTCACATAAATAGGAAGCCAGAATACTCTCCCTACAGAGCCTGAAACTATAAGGACATTTCAGAGGTCAGAAAACACATTATAAATAATTGCCCACTGTTCTTTTTTACAATTTCCACACTGCTAGTCCAAAACTTGTGGGTTCTTGAAGTTTAGTGGTAGCACAATCAGTTACACACAGTAGTTCAAACACAAGAACTATTACAAATGAGGAGGCGTTTTCGTTATTGTCTGATGATCAAAAGCTTTTAGAATCTTTTAAACTTTGGAATATGTATTTGCTTAAAATAACAATCAGAACGGATGCAGTGAACAAACACAATGAAGAACGTAATACTGCAAAAGTTGTAATAATGTAATTTGTAAACAGGTTATTAATTTTTTCTATTTTTATCCACAATCAAGCTTTTAAGATCATTTTTCAAGACTACAAGGACCTGAAATTATTGACTAGCTCTAATACAATAAAAAGTTATATTCTTAAATGATTATTACTTAAAAATATTTCTATATGGCGTAACAAATACATTTCTAAAAACAGGTTTAAAAGGATTAAAAGACAAAAATGCTGGCATATGCCTGTATTTTCTGTGTTGGCTTAAATACACAACTCTAGAAACAAAAATAAAACACAGTAAATTTACCGTTTTCACATACAGCTGTAAGAAAACATTGCTTTTTATTAAAGCTTCATTCATGCTGCACAGAGTAGTATTAACACACTTTGGCTACAGAATGTAGGACCTGTCCAAATACTGAGGGACAAAAAAAGTCTCAAAATACAGAAGGATGCTATTTTATTTTCATATACAATCAATTATACCCTGGAAACTTTCTTGTTTTAATTTTGAGCAAACCCTATAGGTGGTGCTCTAATACCGTGATATTTTGGAACACTGCTCCTGTGTGAATGATCTGGATATACTTTACATCTGTTCAGACAAGAAAAGGAAGGGCTGGAAAGAAAAACCGGTTATTCACAATTAAATGTTGAAGTAAAATAGCAGTTTTAACAGGTTTGAAACAAAGACACATGCGAAGAAGTAGAAGAATATGTAAGACATTTTGCACCAAGCCTGCAGATGTTGGCAAGCAACTCCACACACTACTTGGTTACTAGTGAAATACTGCTTAGCTTAAAATAAGTTCCCTTCAGGTGAAATTTATACTGTTACAACATTCACCTGGTTTTATATATTTAAAAACTGACATACGAGATTTTGTCACAGAGAACCTCTAAGGATGCTTTTAAATTTGCCTGACAAACAAAATCACTACAAGATAAACGTACTCCATTCAACACACGTTTATTCAATTTTAAAGTTTACCTCCAAAAACTTAAGCATGCTATAAATATACGTACAGTGTATATCTGTTGAACAGGAACCTCCAAACACTGCTTAGGAACTGTAAATTACTATGCAATTAGCTTTGCAACTTCTTATGCTGGCACAGCGCACACTGATAACTATAATCTGCTCAATCCAATCCCTGCAGTAGTACATGCAGTAACTTTCACTTGTTACATGAGTTTGAACAGAAGAAATTCCACATGGAAAGCCTGTATAACCAAAGTAGTATTTTCAGAGCACCATGTGAACTTCCAGTTTTACTCAAACTCAGATATTTTTTAGCCTTTGTTTGCAATGCCAGCCATATCCCTATATTTTCTTTATTCTTTTAATTAAGATGGCTTTTTCTCTGTTTCCACTAAAGCTAACACTAAAAAGCTGAGGGCAAAATATGACCATTTCCAGCACCATCCAATATGGGAAGAGAGAAGCAGACTAAGGAGGGTATGAGGAAGCAAGAATGGTCAGAGGCACTAAAATACCGGGTGGAGTGAACAATACTGTACTTCTGCTGTAGAAGAGGAAAAAAAAAGGAACTGAAGAAAGTGTGTGTATGATAAAGTGGAGGTTAAAAAAATAATCAAAGGGGATGGACTTGAAAAGAGAATTACAGTTCCTTAAGTGAAGGTTAGCTAGATAAGCTAAGTGTACTTGCATGCTTCGTATATATTCATTCACTGAAATCTCTTACTTTATAACTCAGGAGACAACAGAAATCTCCTATTTGCTTAAAAAGTGTATAAAGGTCAAGATCAACTGCATAGAAGCTGTGCTCAAGAAGTGCTGTCGTTTTGAGAGAGAACAGTTTCTCAGAAAGATTTTTAAAATCAAGGATACCTTTTTGAAAGACAACAGTTTTAAAGGAAATCCACTTCATAAAGCTAACAGCAAGACTTTTAAAATCAGCTCGTGATCCTCTGCTTAACTAGGATGTTTCTTCTAAACTTTTGAAAATATCACATACATTTTGTTCATGTGTTTGTAAACATGGAGAATGTGAGCAACATCAAGTAGGGCATGGGAATCAAAATTCTGCTCATCCATCTTCTACCTGTTCTAAACTCTTTCCTTTGTGAGCCTTTATTAACAATCTATTTGCAATCTATTTGCAATTCTGTTTGTTACTTTGCCGTAACTATGTTCAGTAGATTGCAATACTGTAATTAGGACTGAAGATGTTTCACAAACTAAAGTGCAAAATAATGGTTGTTCACCGCCCCACATTACAGAATAGGACCATGAACTACCTACGGGATGTTGACTGGTAAACAGAACAGAGCCAATGAAAACTTTACAGTACAGAAATCAACTTGCAAGTTATAACAAGAAAATAATTGAGAAACCTATGCAAAAATTCTGTAGCAAGATCTAGAGGAGTAAAGAACCTGTAGTAACAGTGAACAACATGTCAAGGAAAAAAGTCACTTCAGAAAAGCAGGGAGAGGGAGATTAGGGATTTATCTTCACAGTAATGCCAGGAGATTAGTTGAAAAGATAGAAGAATTAGCTTTCAATGTGAACCACAAGATGATAAGGCATGCATTATGTTGGACATGGTAAGGACATGAATGCAGCTGGATAAATGATCTGAAGGTGTTTAAAACAGCTTAGAGTAAAAAGAGAATAATGTTGTGATAAAGTCTAAACCACGAATAGGGAGGATAATTATTGCATTTGTAACTCTCAGGAGCCACTGAAAGTCTTATTTGGAGAACTACAGGGGAAGAAGGCATAGGAATCTTTGCCTCCAGGACAAGCTGTAAAGCTTTAAGTTAAAATGCCCTTTGCTCTGCAATACAGAGACACACTCAGTAAAAAGGAATCATAATTTTTTAAAAAAACTGTTGCGAACAAGTGTTTTCACCACTGCAGTTCTTTAATATGGGGGGGGGTGTGTGTTGGTTTTGCAGTTGTGACAAGTACTGTGCTACATACCTGAAAGACAGACCTAAAAACTATTCCT
Organism: Phalacrocorax aristotelis; assembly: GCF_949628215.1. Classification (NCBI taxonomy): domain Eukaryota; kingdom Metazoa; phylum Chordata; class Aves; order Suliformes; family Phalacrocoracidae; genus Phalacrocorax; species Phalacrocorax aristotelis. The sequence continues at coordinate 146,511,708 of NC_134277.1, forward strand.
CAATTTTTCAGATTTTAAAGGCATAAACACTGGTTCTCTAGTGATAGCTTATATGTAAAAGACAACATTCCTTTATTGCTGTTGGTAGAAAAAGGGTGCTTGTATATTAGAGGTGTACCTGCAACTTGGCAGATATAATATACAGCAAAAGCATAAATACCAAGGACCACAGAGTCTGTGCTATTCAAACATAATTTAGTAAGGTAGGTCGTGTAGCCTCACAGTGGCAGCATGACAGGAAATCTACCATCAAGACAATAATTTCATTTTAAATCCTTTCGTAGCAGCAACTGTCCAAGAAAATTGCTTGCTTGGTTTCAACACCAAGTTAAAGTTGGATTTAGAGAGATTAAAGGCCAGATGTCTTTGGTTCCATTTTACAGGAACTCTGCTTAAAATTCTGATAAATATAAAGCTGTCCAGGTATGCTTCATGAAATATATAAACTGCGAGTTCAAAAACATGTTTGGGAGACACAGATTGTTTCAAAGGAACTTAAAAATCATCTACATCCATCCCCATCTTTAATACTTGGGCCACACACCTAATATTTAAGATGTACGGACAAAGAACTAAGTAAAAAGCCACTGGGTCTGCCTATGCACTTTCTTCAGGTTTTCATTAACAGACTACCTCCATCCCCATTATCTCAAAATTCTCCAGTGAAGAATTTTGACTTTATATTAAGATAGAAACTTCAAAAGTATGATGTTTATTTTTCCTCAGCTGGTAAGCTAAGCTATTTTAGAACAAAGGACCGCCAGAACTACTATATTTTTTAAAAATTTATTTTTAAATGGAAGTCCTCACTGAATCTTTCTTCTCAGTAGTTAAAGGTCTGTCTACCACCTGCTGTTATCTTGTGTAGAAAGTTCATTCTGTTTCCTCCTCTTGGCACTGCCCATTTGAGCATGCTGGCCAAAGTACTGAAAGCGGAGTCAAAAATTCCATTCACCTCTTGCCTAGTACATGCTTTTCTGCCTGTATTGCAACCTGTGACACGACTGTTGCAGTAAATAAAGGAGTGAAGGGTTAAAACAATCTGAAAGCCACATAGCCAGGTTTTAGGCTCTCTGTGTGTCTCAATCTAATTCCAGCAACAATTGTGCCGACAATGGCAAGTATCTGTTATTTATTACTTACCATGTGCCACAAAGGTACTATATACGATACTTTGTGCATTACTGCTGTTGAAAAGCAACAACATCCTTCATGATGCAGCACAAGAACGGATAGCAAAGATCTATAATTAGATTTTTGACAGTCTGAGTGGCAAACGATGGAAGAGAAAAAGAAGGTAGTATGGTATAACAGACACCATCCACTGACCATACATTTATCCAAAAACTTGACTGTGTGCACAAGTAGCAATGTAACATTTGAAGCGATACTGCAAGGATAACTATAGCAAGATGTGCAAGCTGCTGTCAAAAAGGACAATTCTGCATTTTGACTCTTTTGGATGAAGGGTGTGAAAATCAGTTTGATATCAAGGGATTAATGGTAGCTTCCCTATGGGAAAAATCAGGCTTGTACTCTTTTACCCACAGAAGAAGAGTGTTTGTCTCCCCATTTGTACATATTCTGAGTACTTGTATCGTGAAACATGACCAGCAGCTTAGCTGACACTGCTTAACATCTGAAGAACAAAGACAACACGGTGGTATCACCTAATGCCTTGACGAACGTACAGTCACATCACTAACACAGAACAATCCCAACCATGGCTGCTGCCCAGAAGAGGCCTAAAACCGGCCTACTGGAAGTGAACGTAGCAACCTTTGAGCAATGTGTGCTGCTTTTATACCCCATATTCTCCCAGCATATCATCAGTCTCTCAGTTTCACGAGTTCTAAAATTCTTTTTTTCTTGTATTAAGGAAACTGTGCAGTCAAGTGTACAGTAGTTTCAGTTACCGCTTCAATCTAATCAGGTGAAACGCATAACTCCTGGATTAATATTATTTGATAGTAGCAGTGTCCAAAATTACATTTCAATATATTTCATTTCATAAAAACTTTACTGTGGAAAGAAAATATCAATTCAACTTAAACCAACTTTTCTCTTAGTTCAATGTTTGTATGGAAAAATAATTAAGCAGTCCACTTAGAAAGGCATAATCTGTTCGTGAGCATGCAGGTATCAATTTTATCTTATGAGAATTTTTCCATGTTCCAGTTGCTTCATTCCTTATTACATGCTGCAAAAGGCAGTAATAATTTTTATAGCCAAATATCTCTTCATAAGATACCAGGTGGCTTTCAATATTTACTATTTAAGTCATGCATGAAATTTAAACATTACAAAAAATGACTTACCCGTTGACACTCCTGAAATATGCACATTTTCAGAATGTTCTGCAAGAGCACCATTTCCTAAAATTAAACATAATGAATAAGCTAATTTCCAAGATAAAATTTGTAAAAATTCTTCAGATACCATTTTACAGAACAGAAAGAACAAAACTGAAGTTATTTTAATTAATATTAAACATTAACAGTCATACCTTCATTTTATGATAAAACTTAAGAGAAAAACTGAAGGAAAAGTTACCATACAATGAAAATAAAAATCAAGAATCACTAGTGTACTAGGAACAATTAAATACACTAGAAATTTAAGGAACAAGAGACTGATAGTAGCAAAGAGTTTTGAGAAACTTCAGGCATTTTAGATGGTAGTTAACATGAAATGTTATTTTCTTTTCAAGAAAGGTTTATTTCAATGCATCTTCCCCATCTCATCTGCGATGAAGATTTGTAAGTAAATGTTATGCAAATAAAGTCAACCAGGAGAAGACATCCATCTATTTCATAATGAATTGCAGCCAATACCCTTTATCCAGAAAGATGTTTCAGATATAGCCAGGAACTAGTGACCTTCAACAGTAACTCCCCATCAACGTTCATTAAAACTAAGTATACTTCCAAAGACAAGCAATGAGTCCCCATGTGGTCATCAAGAGCTAGAGACAAAGAAGTCATTCCTCAAAATCTCATATTCTTTGTACTCCTCCAAAGTAAAAGAAGCCTGCTAAAGCAAATACGTTTGCTGATGGGTGGTAGCACTGGTACATGATGTGACAGATCTAGTTGTATTTGTGCACATTTCCCCCACTGAACAGCTCTCATTCTCCTCTCCTTTATTCAATACCGTTTCATTTAACCTTTACAACAAATTTGTAATAAAATCTTCCAGGCATTCTGGGAGGACAGAACTACTTTCGTAAATAAGCTGCTTTGACCATAGGCAGTGAATCTGAAATTTAAAATACATCACTAGGCAAATTCCAAAACCACAGCTCTTAATCCCTCAAAGTTTTGTAATATTGATGATTTGCCATGTCACACAGATTTTCATACATGTGAAATGGATTGTTCAACCAGCACTGCACTGTAAGTGTGATATGTTTGGGTAACAAGAACCTTAAATACATGAAGAAAACTCAAATTCCTTCTATACCAAGCTTAAAGACTGTTAGAGTTGACCTAGAACATACCTGCCTAAGCAAGCATCTCAGTGCTCCTCCACTGCAGTAATTACAAATAAAATGTTTCACAAATTGCTTCCAGGGTTGACACCAAATGCACAAAGACAATTTTTTAATTTCCTAAGGACACAACACAGTTAGAAACTTGATGATCAGAATTTGTAGAGAAATATGAAGTCTAATTAATCTTTTTGTTGTTGTTAAAAAAGCCTAAATTCTTGGGCTCTTAGTAGTAATGTGTTTTCCTCCCCTCCATTTCTAATGTACTAATTTTGCTGCATATATTTACATACCAAGTTGCTTTGTCTCAATTTAAAAAAAAATTCCACACTAACAATTCCCCTCAACGTTCAAGACAAGTATTTTAAAACACAAACTATTTCAAATACTGTATTAGTGAGCAACTACCTTCCAGTTAAACTATTTTCAAAAATAAAACACCTGTAAGTTTTACAAAGCTATTCTCCAAATAATTTCTCCATTTTGCATATTAACTGACATGCTAACTAATGCTTGCCACTGATTTAATATCTTCAGTAACAATTAGCTCTAAATTTACAAAATAAACACTGTCTTTGTTGTAAAGTGATTTTACCTGTAACTGATTCCACAGAAGTACATTTGTCTTGTTTTCTATTATTCCCATCAATATAAGGAAAAAATATTAACATATTTCAAGACCTCATTTAAGCTAAAAATCACGTAATGGTATTTCATCTTTCAAATTACAGTAGGGATTATTCCCCTTTTTTTGTATTTTCAAAAAGGGGTTATCAACACATAACTGTATCTGTAGTTGGTATTGAACACTGCAAATGAACAGTATGACAAAAAAGAAGGAATTCACACACATTTGGAAACATGAAAACCCTCGAAGTAATTACGCTGAGACAGTCAATAACTGGGCACTACATTGATAGCCCCAGAATCTGAATTACAGACAAGCTGCCTATACATAAAGACCAGGAAAACAAAACCCCCATAATTTTAATGATATATGTTCTGATAAAAATAGAGTAACAAAACATGAAAATACTGAAATGACACTGAAGTGATGGAAAGAAGAGCAAAATATATATAAAAAATTGACAAGAACTATCGCTCAGTAATAATGGGAAGCATACTGAAGTGGGAACTCGCATCCAAACCCCATACTCATTGACTTAGAATTAATGGTTTAAATTAAGAAGAAAACTTAAGTCAATATCCAAAATGGAGCACTAATATTTTCCATTTAAATATGCTTTATGATCTAACAATTAATCTCTTGGCATACAGTTATGTCACATTTATTGTCAAACTAACTTCAGTGATTAGTCAGGAGCAGCACTAATGTGTAATGATGAAGCCTCAACTCAGATCCAAGTATCGTAATATCAAAATAAGGTGTTTTTTTTAAAATTATTTCCTTCCCAATAATCCTTCATTACATGAAAGATGAACCTTAGAAACCTCTCAGACTATTACTTCCTTTTTTATTGGAAACTGTCACTGAAATAGAGTGTGTTCAGATGACATTTAAGTGTTACGAACTGCTGATACCTTTATGCAATTTTTAGGCAATGTTCCTTATGTGAGCTCAAAATTATGTCACACAGTTCCATATAAAGTGAGCCCACTAGAATATCAATATATAACAGATCAGTAATTTCCATTAAGGTATGGGAACATAATTATCCTTGAAACTCCTGTTAGTCTATTTAATACAGCAGAGTACGAGTATATAAAAAAAATTCCTTAGGTCACCAGTAAGCTTTCATATTTCTTGATGTTTTAAAGAAGTATTTACTATTCATTCCCATTTGAACCTGAAGTTTAAAACTGAAACAGGTGCCACCTAACAAAACTTGACAAAAGTTTGCCCACATCAGTTACAGGAGCTGGTTAAGTATGTGTGACAGCACAGCGCTGGAAGACGCTCACCAAGAAGATCCTGCACAAATCCATTCTGCCTGCAAGAAACCAAGTTTGTTTTTCAAAAACTGACATCTTCCATCACTTCTTTTTTTTGGGTAACTTCTTAAAATAAAAAGAAAAAATTAATCACTTGTGTAAACAGGGCTATAGTCATCATCTTCATATCCTTTCATAAATGGACCACTTTATTTTAAGTGGTATTAAACAGAAATACAGGTCAGCTTCAGTCCTGCAGCTTAAGATGCGGTCAGCAACTGCATTTAAGTTAAAAACTTCGAATGGACAAGGCTCAAGATAAAAACAAGCATTTACTATGGTTCTTTTTCTGAAAAAAAAAAAAAAATATCAGTAGAATCCTTGGTAAATAGGATACAAGATATGTTAAAATACTGGCAACCTATAGGTTAAACAAAAGTACAGAAAGTACTTTTAATAGCTTCCTATTCAAGTGCACATGAGTTTGTCACTATCACTGCTGGTAAGATCTCTAAAGATTCCTTGACTGCAATAAAGAAAAAAAACAGCCAATTGGTTATTAAATGAGTTAGACTCTATAGAGTATGTTTACAGTATGGAACAATCTCCAATTTCTGACGTGCCTTTGTGTGTTGAATAACTTTAAAAATCTCTTCAATATTCAAAGTATGGTTATGGCCAAAGCTGGTCACTGATTCTGATAGACTCATCCATAAAATTTTATTTTCACAGCACAAAGCCAGTCCCTTTGACCTTCATCAGTTTTTTCTATCCCACTCACATCATCTGAGCTTAGATGCTGCCTTCTCTTAGGAGCAGGGAGCAACAGACAACAAGTAGCTCCATGAACACTTGGATTAATTTGGTTTGATTTGTGTCTCACAGCTGACTGACCACAGAAGCAGGCAAGACAACACTAGATTTGCCTTCAGGTCTTCCAGCAGTTGAGGCGTTTCTCCCCTATCAGTCTATACATAACTATGTTAAACATACCCCACCCCACTCTGAACCCAACTCCCTCACAATGCCACTTCCAACCATCCTGGTCAAAGAGCCATGAGTCCTATGCTCCTATATGGAGTCTGGAGAGGAGAACAAAACTACGTGGAAGATAAAAACCATAACCTTGGAAGGTATTTGACTCACTAACATCCAAGTTTCATCACAGATAGGAAAACAAACACAGGCCAAGGGAGTGGGGCTGGCAACACGGAACATGTTGCAAGCAGCAAACACTCCAACCAAACTGCAGAGGAAAACTGTAAGGGGAAAGTGTGGAAAAACCAATGCTTTTAAACTTGAAAAACATGACATGTTTGGAAAAAATAGCTGCCAAGTTCTATATATTTGAAACCCAGACAGTAGCAATGATGCTCAGATTAGCGTGGAGGCTAACCACAATGCAGCAGCCTTCATTTTAGGATGTTACCCCACTACAACCCTCCTTCCCCACAGCACAACTCCCTCAAAATGGGAAGAATATCAGGCGCAAAAGATTACCTGCATAAAACTTCAGAGCATAAAATTAAGCCTGCAGTCCTGAAATGAGCTTCTTCTATTAGTTTTTCTCAGATTCATGCAGTTTTCGAAGATAGCCAAACAGATCCCCCCCAATAATTGTGTCCCTTTTAGTAAAAATATTCAGATTAAACAACACAAGCTTCTGCATACCACATATGTGAAGTTGGACGTTTCAGACAAAGAACAAGAAGTTTATCTAAATATTGATATATCTGAGACAGCAAACAATGACTCTTAAATGAAAACCCTGTTTTAATTTCAATTTGACTAAAACTAGTAATACAAATGCACAGTGAAGTGATAAATATTGTAAAAGTACGCCCAAAAAATTGGGTACATGCAACTTTGTCCACTGTGATTCTAAAGTAAAATTTTATAACTTCGGTTTGGAAGAGCGTCATGTATCTTGGGACTCAGTTAAATCCAGATAGTGTTTTACAGAGAAATTAACTTGATTGTTGAAATGAAAAATGAAAATTCTATATGAAATGAAAAATGAAAAATTCTATAGTAGCAAACACCACATTTAAGTTACCGTTATTTTTGCTGTTAGACCAAGTAGTTACTGTCCACAAAAAAAATATCAGGCACACATATCTCCATTGAAGCTAAATTCTTCTAAATCAAGATTAAACCTCTGCTATTAGCTTTAATAGCCAAATTACAACCCCCCTATAAATAGAACTGTAAAATTTGAGGAACTGCTGTAACTGAATGGCTGTGAAGAGAGAGCTTTTTCGAAACTACCTAGAGTTAAAAGGTACTGTGGTACCTTTTAATGATGAACTCTACATAATAATACTCTACATAATAATAATGAACTCTACATAAGCAGACTGGACAGGATATTTCTCTTGAAGCACAGTTATCAGGAACAATAGATCAACTCTTCCTGTATATCATGCATATCCAAACACCCTTTATCATGGTACATGTTCAACTTACTTCACTTTAGATAACATACTTCATGACCAAACTTCCCTTCTTCATCCTACTCCCAAAATTCCTCTCTACTCTGTGCGTTACCATGAGTAAGCTTAACTTTGTGACATTGCCTCATCAGCTGAAGTTACTTTGCATTAATCTTCACCAAATTTTGCTTCTAACTGACCAAGTGTGTATGATGCCACTAAACTAAGAATCTTACTGTACACTTCCATGAACAAATTGAGGCTGCCTTACATGTCACCCCACTAAAAATGGACCCACTTAGCAATAGTCCCTGGTCCAAAAATGGCATTATCCTTCTTGATCTAGAGATATGGGAGCTGGAAACATCCATGATGCCTTCCAGCATGCTTCCATTTTGCTAGCACATTCTGTGACAGTCCCAGCCAGTACCTGCCCCCCCAGTTCCTGCAAGTATCTAGGCACAGTTGTGCTCCACTTGAAGACACTGTGTATCAGGCTGAGTCTGTGGGAGAAAAGTGTAAAGGCTACCTGCCTACCCATCATACCTACAGTTAATCTAAGGTTAAAATATGCTGGTTTAGAGCAGAGCATGTGGGAGACCAACAGAAAAACAAGTACTACCACCCCCCCTCCAGATAAACTAGATGACCTTTAAAGGTCCCTTCCAACTCAAACCATTCTTTGATGAACACATTTGTTCAGTATGTAACCCAAACCACTATACTGAATTATTTACATGTAGGTCACATGCAGTTAATGAGGCAAAAAAGTTCGGTCGGATTCTCCTCAGTCTTTTAGCTCATTGTTTACAACCTCCTTATCTCCTGAACAGTTTGCACCTATATTTGTTAAACTACTGTCCATTTAGAATTGAATGCATTAGCTGTAGGGAATTAATGTTGTAACAACAGCAAAGAGCTACATATTCACAGGTATACAACCATGCTGCTGCCAAACTCTCCTGCACTGCAGGAGCAGTACACAGTAAATTGAGATTACACAACTGAGGAAGAAAAAAAAAACTTTCTCTAATCTCAAATGAACATGAGGATATGAAAGGGACTAGACTTGGGTTTTTTCATATTTTATAACCCAGAAGTCTCTGAGAAGTCTCCTGTACTTTCTCTTCTATCTGTGCAAAAAGTTCTCTACCGCTGCTAAACTGTATTACAGTGCGTTCCTCAGAAGACAGGAACAGACCTACGTGTGCAACTATAACATTACAAGAGACAAGGAACTGAAAGTGGAGCAAATAGAGAGAAAAGGCGGGGGTGGGGAGCGAACAGTCTAAGCATTTGAAAGTTAACCTCCCAGAACGGTTCATGAAATAAACAGTATTCTTGCTACAGGGAATGCTTCAAATTAAGGTGCAGCAGAGCTCAGAGTACACAGTTCACTGAAGCCAGGCAACATTTCTTACATCTCTATATTCAGTAACAAAGCAAAGCAGAAGTGTCATTCCCAGATTCCTACAGAAACCAGTCACAGCCTTTAGACGTGACACCATTTTATTATTTCCTGCCTTCTGATGACTTAGTTTGCAATCAGTGCACTCTTTTGATTACACATATGCGTGAAATCAAATTAACACATTTGTGCACCAATATGTATTTGGATTAACTACTCAGGATAAGATTCATGATCCACAGTCATCTCATTTTCATGTCTTTATTGTTTTCTTTTATACAGTGCATTGCATCTTTGACCAGAAGTTTCCGTCCTACACCCAACTGCTGCTTACTTCCTTGGCAAAGGGCAACACACGCTTTTGCATAAATTCATATATTTCATGACCAAAGCCAATTAAAAAAAAGCATCATGTAAAGTGGCAGTATTGACTTTTAGGCATTAACCGATCAATATTCTCCAGTTTAGCTAAAGAATCTTTGCAAGAGTTATTGACAAATTTTGTATTATTTCTTTTTAAGTCAACAGTTTGGTGTTGACTAGTTACATACAGTTCTTTTCCATATTTCCTTAGGGTTAAGTGCTGGTTTCATAGAAGTTTCAGGTGATCATTTGTAAAACAGCACTAAGCTGTGCAGAAGGATGTAAACTGACCGTAAGGGAAGGATTAAATAACCATTTCTTTTAGCATAAAATTACACATGCAATAGACAGAAACATTGAGCGAATGCTGTACTGCTGTGCAGACATCAGTCAGAATTCTCTACTAAAGGCAAGCTGAGTAAGAGTGACAAAATTTACTCCAAATCCCTATAACAGAAGAACATCTGCTACAAAGAAGATACAGTAAATATATCTAAAATTTCAAACAGTGAAAGCGAATGTTCAAGCAAAATGACGGTGTCATATACTCGAATAGTACAATGGCATAATTAATTTCTTTAATTAAGGAAAGAATAAAAGTGACTAACATGAAACTATACTGAAATAGTGGCTTATTTAAATGTGTTTATGATACAAAAGCAGGAAATAAGCACATAAAATTTCACTGTAAAAACAGATAAAACACAGAATTTGTTTACAAGACTCAGTGCTGTTCTTTTATGTAGTACCATTTTTATTTTAGACCAACTGTGATGTAGTTTTATTTAGAAAACTAAGAACTAAAGAATCAATTCTGCAATGGAATTGTTTTATGTAGGTTTTAGATTTTTATTTTTACTTTTTACAACAACTAATATCTACGATTTTGTGCTTAGAAAATTATTTCTTGGGTATTAAACAATGGGTATGGTGCTGCTGGAAGTCTGCACTGTACACTTAAGACCTGCTGTCCAACACTGCATTTTTGTTTCACCCCCTCATACTGTTCTCTCTTCCTCACAGAGGGACTTTAAATGACATGCAGCTGCACTATACTTCTGAAAAAACAGGTCTTTATTCATCTCTTGGTGAATAAAACACAACTACAAAGTTTCCAAATCTACATTCACTGTACAGAGCCTAAACACAAAGTTAATCAGTACTTGAGTGAACAACAGTGCATACCTTTATTCTTATAATCTTGATAACACTGACTTAAAAATCTCCGAAGAAAAATATTCTTCTATTTTTACATTCTTTAGCACTGTAACATTATTGCCCCCACAAAAAGAAAAAAAAAGTCTGTGTTTATTCTTCAAAAATTGACTATTAAAACAGGTACTCTAAAAATCAAAGTTTACTACATAAATAAATGCTTTGAATTTGAAGAATATAAATAGATGTTACGATCTGATCATTAAACTTCTCTGACAAAACATAAAATACCCTTTACTTCCGATAATTTTATGGTGCTAACTTGGGATTTGCCTACATTGGAATTTTATTTCAGATAAGAAGCATGCTTCTGAATCTCCTGATCTGCTCCACTTCACGTGCTTTGGTTCACATTATGCTGTGGCCTTGGAGCCATCAAACTGGACTCTTTCTAAATGATACTAATCTGGAAGATGTGCTCCTACTGGTAATGGGTGCTCAGTCCTCTGCACCACACCTGAGCTAGTTCAAAGAAAAAGTGTCAGAAATGTATAGGGCACAAACATCTTTAGCCTAACTTGTTTCACTGCACAAATCCACTCCTGCCAGGCTGTGGGGTATGCCAATGCAGAGACACCCCCAGCTACCCGAAGCGTGCTCTCTGCTCGCTGCAGCTCCAGCACTGCTAGGGAAGCTCCACCTCAACTGCTCTATACTTGTGGCTTCTCAGTCACTTTCCACTCTTCCTTCTCCCTTCTATAGGAAGGGACAGCTCTTCCTTTTGCCAATCAGACACACAAAGAAACCAGCAGTTCTGTACTTGGCCGTAGTTAATGCAGCACAAACATTTTCTCTGGGTGTACCGGCAGGAGAGACTCTCACAAGAGAGAACAGGAAATAATTTTGAAAGGGATCTTTGCACACCAAATAAGCAAGATAACCCGAGGTTCCTTTATCCTAGCTTGCAAGAGAGAAGCTAGAGCAGTAACTATAGCAACTCTGATACAGTGCTGCAGGCGGAAAAACCCCACATCTGGTCACACCTGTAAATCCCACGAGACAATTCTGAATTGACTCTACTGTCATTAAAATACAAAATTTTAAATTAATAACTAAGCTAACTTGACCTAAGAGAGGATTTTTGTGTGAAAAGTTTCAGAAAAAAAAAAACAACAAAAACCAACCAGTTAAAGCTTCTCAGTTTTAGTTTGCAAAGGTGGGGACAGAAAAGAAGCTGACTTTTTTTTTTAATTCTCAAAAATTCCACAAACTATTTATAGACAGCTCTAATATACTTGGCAGCAAGCAGTGGAAATTGGAAATCTAGCAGAGACACTGGCTCAGCATCAACAAGATTCCTGATTTTAAGCACGTAAGTAGTCCTGTTCGTGTCAAACCCTATAATTCTGCCCAGCCAGGTATAAAGGAAGTTACTTGACTGACCACTGCCTGCAAGTTGTACGTGTTCTCAGGTGGTAATCTGGTGCAGCATTTCAGATTATATAGAGAGTACAAACAAAAGAGCTTACTAAAACCAATTAAACAGTAAATACAGTCTTCCAAATTACAGTTAAATCTCAAGTAACATTAAAAAAAAAATAGATAAGGAAAAGGGAGTAGACTAGAAACTGAGGGGGTGTGAGGGCAAGAGGGACTATACTGCCTACCAATCCTTAAAGGAACTGTATGCTTTATAAGGCTTAGGTGCCTATTTTTAACTGCTTAGCCCCTATCATGAATGCAAACCTAACCATTTGCCCTATTTGAAAACATTCTACTGCCATATTACTTAAGCCCAGAAAATGCCAAAGTTTAACTATTTTCAACAGCTTTATTTAAAATAATAAAACTCAATTATTTTAACAAAGGACTGTTCAGAGCCTCTGTACATGTTCAACTGCAGTAACTATTCTTTTCTTCTCAAATTCCATTTCAGATACGAAAAGTATTTCACATTTGAGAAGTGCCAGACTAGGGGAAAATTTTGATGTGTGGGCTGCACAGTGCTTATACAGTAGGGGGAAGATTTGTTTCATACTCTTGACACACTTCGTACTTTTATCTACTACAGTTTCTTCAAATCACTGTTGCAGTAAAAAGACTGGTTTTGGTTTTGCTCCTGCTCCATGCAGGTTTAGATTGATTTCCCATCTTAATTCCTTGTACCTACAGGAACAAATGACAGTAGGCAAGAGTCTGTACAGCTGGTATATTACTTTTAAAAAAACAAACTGCAAAACCAAAAAACCATCTACAGTCAACAGAAGATTTCAGGCCTCTACAGAAGTTAGATGGTAAAAGCAGGGCTTCAGGTCATATATTCTTAAGATATAATACTGCTGATTATGTTTTTCTTCAACTGCTTTGATTCCATTCCATCTTTAAAATGTGCTAACAGAAGAAACAAAATAATCATTCATAAACTAATAACTACAGCCATCATAAATCTATTATAAGCTTGCAGAAATGAAAATATTATCTGCTACTACCCCAAGAATCCCTACCAGGAACCCTCAAAACATCCAAGCTTCTAGTTCCAGATGACAGCATGACTCAGACTTACAACTGATTTTTTCCAAAAAAGACTTAAGTAGTGTAGGAGTACTTGATATTGGGGGGTGGGGAACAATCACGAGGATCTTTGAAAAGGAGGAAAACACTGCTCCACTGCTGTATATTTATTATGGAGCCTACACCTCATGTGAGCAACAACTCAAACAGAAGAAAAAAAAATCATCACCTAAAATACATCCAGAGAATAACAGTTTCAAAATCCAGAAAGCTCACTGGATTCATAAAATAAAATTACAAAATCTATTTAAGTCTTCAAGGAGAGAGTTTCATACTTCAGTCCTGAGCAAAAGCAGGGGATTGAGAATAATCATAATTTCCAGATTTACTAGATTCTTTCTGGAACATTGGCCTGAGCATATAAGGGAATTCTGGAGTCAAGAGTATGTACCTGCTGAGGTTCAACTCTGCCTTCATGAAGGTAACAACGATAAATTAGAATTAACTGCAAAGCATCCCAGCTGCATTCACTGTAATGACATAAGTGAATAGAATGCAAGCCATTTACGGGAAAGGGTGGTAAAGCAGCAGTATATTTACATACACATTTTGCACATACATCAAATATACAAATCATAAAAGCACAGCATGTTTATTGCAGCTAGGAAAAACATCCTCATTTGAAAGATAAAACTGTGTTTTCTTCCCTCCTCACTACTTATTACTAGAAATAAAACTTTGATTTTGACAACCTTTTCTACTCTTTAATGCGTTTTGGTTTCTTTCTGATAGAATTAAAAAGAACTGCAGAGTTCCCAAGAAAGCTTGTTTTCTTTAATTTACACAAAAGTTCACAGAAACCACAGACCTTGCAAATACTTCTGCAGGCTTGTTTATGCAAAGTCTGGCAACTGAAGTTTTTAGACCCCTAGCACTTATTCAGACTGAAACTGAACTTACACAAAATGTCACGCAGTCTGCCCAGCTATCTTCCAATAATATAGGACAGATGCTTTGCTCCTTATTAATGCTTCACTGAACTAATTAAAGTGTAGAAATAACCTTGCACAGCGTAACTCGGCACATCACCATTCATATGGACTGAAACAGCACAGTAAAAAGCACAGCCAAAGGAGGGAAGAACTCCTAAGGCAATGCACTTCTTGCCTGTGCCTTCAACATCTGTAAAACAAAGCTTTTTGTTAATCTCAAGCAAACACCCACACGCAAAATTAATTTAATTATTTACTTTGAATAATATTATCTGCTCTAGTTACAGCAGACAGAAGTGGAGATGTCACTGAGTTTCAAGGGAACCACAACATGGTAGATGCTTCCATTCTCATTGTTAAAAAGACATTCAATCCACACAGCTCTTTCTCTACTGTTATTTGTTAGCTTCAAAATCTTGATCACTGTGATAGCAAAGGCTATTAATTAGCTACCCGAATTTAAGACTTGCCTAAACTATGCTGTTTACTAAATATCCTCAGGACTTCAGAAGAAGAGATGAACTTGCTATAACTTGCCAGTCACAACATACTGCATTCCTCAAAACGCGCCATGAATCGCATCTATTCAAAAAAGACAGACCTTAAGAGAATATAGATTGCCTGCAAGATATGAAATTTATTTTACTCAGATTAATAACTTTTTAAAATTAAGAATCAGATCTTAAAATAGCCCAGGCATACTCCTGGTACAAACATGTGTGCAGACATGCTTGTACGAATATGCTCAGCACCCATGTGAGAACTGTGTGCATGACAGTCTTGCTACTTCTACATTCTTTTGTTCAAACAATTAATTTCATCAAAGCAAACAAATAAGAGAAATAACCACTAAAATTTATAATCCAGTAAAAGTTATTTTCTCTCCAGTGTTTTATGGAAGACCTGCATATACTTCAAGAAAACTCTGCTACAGCTACTGCATTGATTCAGTTCTTTGATTCTAAAGTAGGAACCTTCAGGAAGCCCCACGGGTATTTGAAAAAGTCTAGCAGTCGTCCATATAATTAAAAAACAACAGAGAAATAGGTGTAAATCTCTGACATCCAAAGTAGTATTTCTTTCCCTCTCTTTGGAAAGCAGATCTTTTCTTTTTTCCCCTTGCATGTTATCTGATATTAATCCTGTGATTCTTATCCTGCAAGAATGATGCTGATGCTGTACCTCGCACATTAGCATGAGTACACCTGTGAAAGAATTTAACACCTTATGCTTCAGACACTATGCAATGTCTTAAATACAAATTTGCAAAAAGTCTAGTCATCTTTACTTGGCTCACAATATCTGTAAAACAGAGTAAGAGTGCATTTTTTCATAACAGCACAAATAAGCATATTATTATAGCATTATTGTGTCAGAAACTGTACAAACACGAAAAAAACTTGCTCCACAGAGCTCACTGTTTTGTGAAAACTGTATACGTTACTTTTTTTTCAGGTAAAGGAAAGGACAATAAAAAAAGCACAATGTATAAAACAAATGGAAGTCCCAGCCTGCCAGGTACCAAAACATAATCAGATGGCAGTGCTTCATAGGAACCACAGCAGAGCCAAGAGGGTTTGAAGAAAGCAAGTATGATGGCTTTGTGTTTCCCATGGACAGATCTACCCAGGTGGTGGGAAACACAAAGGAAAGAATGGATAATCTTGAGTAATGTTAAGAAGTGATAAAGCTATTAGTACTAAAGAACAACTGGCAGAACAACAGGCTAGTAAACCCAAGTGAAACGGAACTTTGACTTATAGCTATCCTGTGCTAACACTCCTCCTTCCCTCTCTCCCCCAAATAACTCAGAACAAAGTTCAAAATTCTGAACACCAAAGGTAAAGGCTTCCCCCCTTCCAGTAGTGGAAAATTCAGGAAGCATTTGGGTAAGCCTGAATTACATTAATTGTGCTGGATGTAGGTAAAGAGACAGGAGAGCTGTGTGAAAACAGTTGTAAAACAGTAATTGCAATATAAAGACAGATAAGATCACCTTTATATGTGATGAAAAGAAGTGCACAACTGACAGCCAAAATGCTTCTTTTCACACTGCATAGTACTGCAGAGTACTGGAAACTCTTGCCACGGAGATTGCCAGTAGTTAGAAAAGAAACACTATCTTCTACTATCAGGAACTAGAAACAAGAGTGTTGGATAGTACTATGACTCCACAATTGCAAAATGAAGCAAAGAAACGTGTACAGTTGAATAAACATTTGACCTGACGGCCAGTTGAGGCAGCTGCAATTCAGCAGAGTACAGCACACTTACAAGACAGCCATAGCATACCTAACATTAGTCAAAGAGGGCAGAACAAACACTTAAACATATCATTTCCCTCCTGTCAAACTACATCCCTGACACACACAAATTACCAACAGAAAACTTTAAATGTGTTAAAGGAGACACACAGCTAATTTACTATATGGATTCTGGTTTTGCCTTTTTCCGAGGCGGGGGCCAAGGCAGTGGGTATTTGTTACAGAAAATCAAAAGATCACAATGACTTGTAGATGCCATAACATAGAATAAAGGCCATTTGTATGACCCTAAGTGCACTTTCTGTGCCTGCTCACAATAGAGCCAGTAAGAAAAAGTCTCACATTGTACGGTCATAAAATCCCAAGTTTTATTACATTACAGTAGCTCTAAGCATGCAGAAGTCCTGCATCCTTTAGCTTTATCTCATTCTTTTTCGTAACATGGCATTTGAACTGCATCCTGCTTTCTTTCTCAAACATGCACAGACACTCCTGCCCCACGTGGCACAATCATTTCAATTAGAGTGCTTTGCAAGAAATTGGAAATATCTATAAAACTCATAAAATATGCTTTATTTGCTTACCTCAGGGTCAAATAATCCCAAACTTGGTGTCTCATTGGACTCTGAACCTTCGTGTTTTAGTGGTAAATTCACAGCAATTCAAAAGAGCAATTAGACTTCCAAGGAGTTAGTTGAAATAGGCACATTTAGAGAGGTGTGAATTGGCCTATTCGCTTCCATCTAATGTTACCATCTTAATAAAAATGCCCTACAGAGATGACTGACAAAGAAATAGGCTGCCTTTTTTCACCCAAACACAACCATACTTAGAACTGTACCATCCTGCTCAGCTTCAATACAGCTGGTGTGAGGCTGCTGATTTCCAATAGCCCAGTCCTCAGGCTCACCCACATGCCAGTCCCACCGGCATAACTAGGAAAGAGGGTTCACACACAGATGCACTCTCAGCTCCTCCAGGTCTTGGGATGTTCACCAAGAACACACAGAGCAGCTCACACTGCAAGTACGTTGGAGTACACTGAAAACCTTACCAAGCCACCAGCTACCCCATGGAGGGAGTATCAGGTAGCCACAAGTGAGCACGCATACACACACAGAGATGCTTTCTCTGAGACAGAGTTCCTGCGACAAAAGCAGAAATAGGAAGAGAGGCTTAAACATAATGAGAGGAATGAGCACCTTGGAGAAGAGAATGTGATCTAACAGGTATTTCCAAAATCCGTATCATTATTTACCCTGACATTCATATTTATAATTACCTTCCAGTATGCTATCCCTACACCTAGCACATCTTATCTCCATTTTTGCCTTGACACAAGCTCTTCTATATCTTCTTCTCATCTATTGCTTGCTTGACCAAGAAACATTCTCAGTACACATTTACGAGTCATTAACTTCCTTCCTGAGAAGGGTTTTAGCAACTAACTTTTTTTTAGGAAACTGGAGTGCAGGAAAATCTTATTAAATATATGGGATACTATGGCAAAACATGTTTCGACTCTTCCTCTGAGGAAATCCCTGCCAAAAATCATTCAGATAACACCAGATGACTGAAGGTCAAGTTACATAGTTACTGCCCACCCCTTTGTCCACCCAGTTCACAACCCGATACTCCAAAAGCCACTTCAGCTGTTTAGTTTGAACAAATTCACTGTTATCTGGTGATCCGAATATCAACTTGAGCCTAGTTTCCCGCAGATCACACAGCATAAGAACAGTTGTGCACATCTGCACATTCCCCACAACTTCCAAATACTCTTCCGCCAAATGTGGTAAAAGTAGTCCAAAGTAACAGTCCCAAAAATCCAGTTAATAGGAATTTCCTGAAAAAATTATACATGTCTACTTGTATTCCAACATAAAAGCTTCATTGCAAAACTTCTTGTTACTTAATGTAGGAGATTCCACATAGAATACAGTAATCCTTGAGAAAAAAAATGTTCTGTCTGCTTCCAATAAAAGCTAGCTGGTCTGAAGGAGCTCTCTAAGTGGCAGCAGATGATCATCACCAAACATTTTAAAGCCGTGTGCAACCATTTGCTTAAGAAACAAGAGCTAAAATACGCAATGCACTGTGTTTCTTATGTGCAGAAAAGGTTTGGCATTTTGGGGCTGAGGCACATTAGTCGGTAGTCACATTTGTAAAAACAGACAAGGATAGGAGTTGGAGTTTTAAATAAAGTAGAACAGACACGCTGCTCTCAAAGTAGCCTAATTCCAGTTCCACAATGAAAACTCAACAACCACATCCTTCCCCAAAGGAGGCTGTTTGCATTTAAATGCTTTAGGACCTTTATCTTCCCTCTGAGGGACCGACTAGCCTGCCTATACCGAGAATTGATACTTCTCCGAAGAGCAGTTCAGATCAGTAAATCACACTCCTGTTGCCTCTCGTCCCTTTAATAAGTCTGCTTTTCCCCACGCTGACTCTGCCTCAAGTTAAGGCAAACCAACACTCCCCACTTCACACTCACGCACAAAATCAGCATAGGACTAGAAATGTGGAGTAACAAACTCCATTCATGCACAACCATGGAACAGCTATTTATTTTCTGAGCTTCAGCTTCTACCCTGCAAACAATATTTTACAGGAATACCGTCAGTGTGAGGGGTTATTAGTCTATCTCAATACTCAAATATCAGATAATAAAAAGCTTTTACGAAACTACACAAATAATATTTTAAAAAGAAAAATATTCACTGAAGGTTTGTTTCCAAGCATGTCACATTAGTAAAGCACAGTGAATTTAAATGCGAGTTAGGTTTATAGTATTCTTTTGGAATAAGGCCTATTTTTAAGAAGAAAGCTCAGTACCAGCAAGTCACCGCTTGATACACGAGTGTTCTTCTATAAAGAGATGCAGTGTATAAAATAACAGCCAACTAGGGAAAGAAAGAGCGCTCAGATTCAACCACTGTATGAATGAAACAAAATGATTTTCTGAAGAAAGGGATGAAGAACGCTTTGGAAAAATAGCTATGTGAAAAAGATACCAGTATTTTACGTTAGTACCATTTACCAAACTTGACAGGCAGTTGTATTCTTTTGGATGTAGCTTCCTTTCAATTTGCATGAAAAGCATTGTTACACTTGTGCATTGATGAAAGCAGATTACATCCCTTACAACTCCTTACTGGCAACTCTGCCTAATGAATAATAATCAGCCACAGTTTAAGGGCATTGGTTTCGCTGTGTGTTTGCTATTCAAAAAAGGAAGAGGATATCATTACAAGAGGTACCGTTCTGGGAAAGAAGTATAAAGGAAGTCTGGACTATTTCATAGTATCCGAGTTTTCCATTCCTCATCTTTTATTGATAGTATATACATACACCAATTTCTAAAATTGGTAAGTACTTTCAAGCTGATACAGATGGCAAAAATGAATAAGGTTTATTTGTATAAAACAAACACTACAAAGACAGAATACTTGCAAGTTCTTACACTGTTTATACTTCACCACTGATTGTTATCCACTTGATTGTTTACTTTCAGTGGAAGGATCTGCTCAGAGGCTTGGTATTGACATTACATGAAAACTTTTACATGGATTCAGTCACTACCAGTGTTGGGGCATGAAGAGATCTTCTTTTCAAGAGATCTGTGTATTCGCTAAGTATTTTAGCCAGTTCAGTTCCCAGAAGGTAGCTATTAGATTTGCTGTGGCTAAAAGTGATGGTACACATGACACTTCTGTTGGCCTCTCTCTTCTCAAAGCAAAACAAACTGTATAGGTTTCCAATGTAGACCACCTACAACAGAGCTAAATGGCCTAAAATAATCCTGGATGGGTAAAGCTTTCAAATGTAGTGTTTTATAAAGATAATTTTGAATTAATAAACACGCCACTGAAAATTCCTAAGGTCTAAAGTTAATTTCATTGCTTATAATCAAAGTGCAGGTAACAATTTTACTACAATTTTAAAAGCAGTTAATTTTGACTTGACTTTAAATTTTACTGCTGGCATCAGTAAAATCAAACTGATTAAAGCAGCAGAGCAAAGTCAAGGCTGACTTTGGATTAAAATTCCACACCCTTCCCCTTCCAAATATGTATATACATATTCAAAGCAACCACAGGACTTAGTAGTACTTACACAAAATCATACACACACTGCAAAACCAAAGATCTACCTTGACTTTGCCAACGTCTGCTGACACAGAATGATGGATGAAGTCAATGACTAACTTCATTAAGAGTGGGCTATGGCAACGGTCAGCAAAACTAACAGGAGACAAACTTAAGCCCAGAGCAAGTTAGTCTTGGCTTAGGAAACAACGCAGTGGATTAACGACAGAAGTTCATAGCCTGCCCTACACAAATACTATCTCCTGCGAAGTTTAACGGAACAATACAGTCCTTGGATAATCTTTCTTTAAATAATCATGACCATGCTACAACAGGGGACGCTTCACTCTATACTGCTACAGAAACGTTCTAAGGCTCAAATAGCTATGGGTTTCCTTTTTAAGGAATGTAGCTTGAAGAGGAAAACGGATAAATTAGGCTTCAATGCACTAATTCAGCTGTAAAATAAAGGGTAAGAAATTACATATACAAGCAGACATTCCACTCTATTAAAAGCCAATCTGCTAACAAAATTCAGCACTTGCTCCTACACCCTTTTTAAAGGGAGGCACTAAATTTTAAAATAGCAAAAAGTGTGACATAGTATGGTGACAAGAACAAGATCAATGTCAGACATAATGCCTACATGTTCAAATTTCTATTTATCTGCTTTTATATAATGAAATATATTGCTCATTTAAGAATATGTTATAGAATCATAGAATCACAAAATGTCCTGAGTTGGAAGGGACCCAAAAGGATCATCAAGTCCAACTCCTGTCCCTGCACAGGTCAACCCCGAAATTCACACCCTATCTCTGAGGGCATTGTCCAAGTGCTTCTTGAATAGTGTCAGGCTTGGCGCCATGACTGCCTCCCTGGGGAGCCTGTTCCAGTGCTCCACTACCCTCTGGGTGAAGAATCTTTTCTTAATATCCAACCTAACCCTCCCCTGGCACATCTTCCTGCCATTCCCTCAGGTCCTATCACTGGTCACCAGAGAGAAGAGATCAGTGCCTTGCCCCTCCTCCTCCCCTTGTGAGGAAGCTGCAGACTGCGATGAGGGCTGCCCTCAGCCTCCTCTTCCCCAGGCCAAACAAAACAAGTGACTTTTGCTGCTCCTCATATGGCTTCTCCTCTAAACCCTTCACCAACTTCATGGCCCTTCTCTGGACACTCTCTAGTAGATTTATAACCTTAATGTACTGTGGTGCCCAAAACCGCACACAGTGCTCAAGGTGAGGCTGCACCAGCGCAGAGCGGGACAATCCCCTCCCTCAACCGGCTGCAATGTAGTGCTTGATGCACCCCAGGACACGGTTGTCCCTCCTGGCTGCCAGGGCACACTGCTGGCTCCTGTTCAACTTGCTGGTGACCAGAATCCCCAGGTTCTCCAGCCTCTCATTCCCCAGCCTGTATGTATATCCAGGGTTGCTGTGCCCCAGGTGCAAAATCCGTCACTTGCCCTTGTTAAACTTCATACGGTTGGTGATTGCCCAGCTCTCTCATATGTCTAGATCCCTCTGCAGGGCCTCTCTGCCCTCGAGAGTGTCAACAGCGCCTCGCAATTTTGTGTTGTCAGCAACTTAATTAGTATTCCTTCAAGTCCTGCATCCAAGTCATTTATGAAGGCATTAAAGAGTAATGGCCCTAAGATGGATCCCTGTGGAACCCCACTAGTGACTGGCCACCAGCCTGATGTAACCCCATTTACTATGACCCTTTCAGCCCGACCCATCAGCCAACTGCTCACTCATTGCACTACGTGTTTATCCAGCTGTGTGCTGGACGTTTTGTCCAGGAGGATGCTGTGAGACAGTATTGAAAGCTGTATTGAAATCCAAAAAGATCACATCGACTGGCTTCCCTTGGTCAACCAGGTAGGTAATCTTGCCATACAAGGAAATCAAATTTGTTAGGCAGGACTTTCCCCTCTTGCATCCATGCTGCCTGGGACCAATGACTATGCTGTCTTTCAGGTGTTCTTCAATAACTCCCAGAATAATCTTCTCCGTAATTTTGCCAAGCACAGAAGTGAGACTGACAAGCCTATAGTTATCGCGGTCATCCATGTTGCCCTTCTTGAAGACTGGGACAACGTTTGCCAGCCCCAGGCAACTGGGACCTCTCCAGATTCCCAAGAGCACTGAAAAAAATCATAGAGAGGTCTTGCTATGACATCAGCCAGCTCTTTAAGTACCTTTGGATGAATCTCAGCAGCCCCCTCGACTTATAGGGATCCAGCTGGAACAGCAAGTCCTGCACAAGCTCAGGGTTTATTAGGAGTTTATCATTCCCGCAGTCACTGTTCTCTAGCCCAGGGTTCTCAGGGTCCCTGAGCCCATCATTGGTGTTGAAGACCGAGGCAAAGAAAGCATTAAACATCTCTGCCTTGCCTTTGTCCCTGCTTGTGAGGTGACTATTCTCATCAAGCAATGGGCCAATGTTATTTCTGGCCTGCCTTTTGCCATTACCGTATTTTAAAAAGCTCTTTTTATTGTCCCTCACAGTACTGGTCAGCTTCAACTCTAATTGAGCTTTGGCCACACATATTCCCTCCCTGCAGTGGCTTACAGCATCCCTATAGTCCTCCCATGTCACCTGACCTTGCTTCCACTGGCCATGTACTTTCTTTTTTCTCTTTATTTCAAGAATATCATGCCTGGTCAGCTAAGCTGGCCTTTTGCCTCACCTGCATGACTTGCTACACTTTGGGATTGCTTGCTCCTGTACTTTCAGGAGGCGGTACTTACAAAGCGACCAGCACTGATGGACCCCAGCACCTTCAAAAGCTTTTTCCCGGGGTACCTTACTAAGCAGTTCCCTGATCAACCTAAAGTCTGCTCTCCTCATATCCGGAGTTGAGGTCTTGCTGGCAGCTTTTCTCCTGCCAATATAAATTTTAAACTTGACTGTTTCATGGTCACTGTGGCCAAGGTGACCCCCCATCTCCACTTTACCCACAAGGCCCCTCTGTTAGGAAGCAACAAGTCAAGGAAAGCACCTTTCCTGGGCAGTTCCCTTAGTACCTGTACCAAGAAGCTGTCATTAGATGGTTTAGGAACCTTCTGGCCCTGTTTGTCCCAGCCATGTGGTATTCCCAGCTGACATCTGGAAAGTTGAAGTCCCCCCTAAGGACAAGGGCGGATGACTTAGAGGTAACCCTTCGTTCATTGGTGCCAACCTCCTGGCTGGGTGACCTATAGTAGACTCCCACAACAACATTTGCTTTATTTCGTCTGTCCCTTAATCCTTACTAAGAAGCTCTCAACTGTGCAATTGCCAACTGCAAGCTCCATGCATTCCAGCTCCTCCACTACACACAATGCCACTCCCCTTCCTCGCCTGCCCTGTCTATCCCTCCTAAAGAGCTTGTTACCATCCATTGTGGCACATCAGTCACAGGACTCTGTCCCACCAGGTTTCACTTACGCCAATGATGTCTTATCTCTGGGACTGGGCCAAGGCATCCAGCTCCTCTTTCTTGTTCCTCATGCTGCACGCATTTGTGTAGAAACACTTCAAACACAGCTCCTTGTGCCCGTAGCCACATGCAGCAGTCTGAAGAGTCTCACTAGCGCACAGCTCCTTCAACTTTGGCACGTCTACCTGTTGCCCATTGCTGACTAGCTTGGTACCACCCCCTTCCCCCTTCCAATCTAGTTTAAAACTCTGTCAGTCAGCCCTGCTAGCTCCTGAGCAAAAACCCTTTTCCCCTTCTGAGAAAACTGAATGCCATTAGATGTCAGCAGACCTGGTGTTGAGCATACTACCCCATGACCGAAAAAGCTGAAATTCCGCTGATGACACCAGCGTCGGAGACACATGTTGAGCAGCTGGACCTGCCTGCCTCATTCAGTATTCTTCCCTGATACTGAGAGGATCAAGGAAAATACTACCTGAGCACCTGATCTTTCAGCCATCCACCCCAAGGCTCTGAAATCCCTTTTGACAGCCTTTGGGCTTCTCCTTGCTACCTCCTCTCTGCCGACATGGAGAACCAATAGCAGGTAACAGTCTGAGGAGCTTACCAAACTAGGGAGTGTCCCAGCGACATCTCTTACCCTGGCCCCAGGGAGGCAGCAGACTTCCCTGTGGGTTGGGTCCGATTGGCATATCGGACCCTCCATTCCCCTCAGAAGGCATGACACCTACCCTTCTTTTTTTCTTGACATCAGTGGTTGTGATGTGGGGGGTGGGCTGCCTAGATGACCGCTCCATCCCAGAAGAACCTTCATACCTTCATCCCCATCATCAGTTGTCTGCCTTTCCAATTCCAGGGCCTCATACCTATTGTGTACTGGGACCACGGAAGGTGAGGCAGGCTGAGAGTGGATTCGCCTGCCGCCCTGAGCAGTAATCTGCTTCCATTCTCCCCCATCTTATGGGTTACCTCCTTCTATCTGGTGGCAAGGGGGTACTGGGTTCTTTGTCTCTTGTGCTGTGGTTGGTTGCTGCAGGTCCCTCAGAGAGGGATAGAGGAGTACTATTCCACCAGTCGATCTTCTCTCACTCCCTGATACTCCTCAGCCTAGACACCTCCTCCTGAAGCTCTGTCACCAGGCTGAGCAGCTCACTGCTGTCATCAGATACTGACCTGAAACTCAGGCGCACCCTGCGACCCGGGACCTGGGCAGCTGCATGTTGCCTCGAAGGCTCTGTCTGGGTGGCTGCATCAGTTCTTGTCACTGGAGGGGCCACGAGGGATGCTCAGGGCACAGCTCTTTGCTAGGTGGATACCATGGCGCCTACTGCACTCAGCTCCTTCTAAGTGGGACGCAGCTTGTGCTTGAAGTGGCAGGGCCCTGCCTGTGCAAACTGCCTGCACGAACTGCTGCGCCACACCCTGGCTTTCTGTCCTGGTCTCTGTGCTCCTGGTCACTCGCGCTCCCTCGGGGCTGTTTAAGCCTCCCGCAGTTGCTCCAGGCCATGCTCCCGCCGCATCAGCCCCACCTGCAGGATCTGCCAGCTCCCACAGGGTCTCTCTGCACACCTGCGGGTTCCCCGGCTTCGGAAGCCCTCCTTTTCCTCGTCAACATGTACTCAGCCGCAGGTCTTCCCATTACCACTACTGTGTCCGTTGTCAACTGTCCTTCCAGTTTAATAGCAGACTTTCAGATACAGGGAGAAAAGCAGACCCAGAACACTGGAACCCCATAAACTGCAAAACAAACTCTGATTACACGTCTAAATAAATTAAAAATACATCAAAGTACACAGTATTTCAGTACAGGCATGAAAGAGTTGCTTAATAAGAATCTGATGCCACGGTCCTTATGTTCATAGCAATAACTTATAAAATATGTTCAACAACTCACAAGTTTAAAGTTAGTTCAGACCTCCCTCCCACCAGAGTAACTGATCTCCCTTGTAAAAAAACTTACTGTTTGATATGATCATTTTACTGATCACACCCAATTGTGTAACACACACATGCCTGAGAAACTGTGCACGCTTATTTCAAATTATGTTCTTTGACCACTTTATTGGCTCCCACATGTGCAGTATGGCCAGCAAGCAGGGTCTCAGATTAAAAATTTAAATGCAGCCTTATTTTGGTCATTAATCATTTCTGAATGCTATTGCATTTTATGCTGAATGCCTTCATGTCCAATGCTCTAAACAGCTATCTAGAGTTCAGATCCACCTCCTCTGTAAAGCCACAAACTAGGGAGAGTTCCAGAAAACTGGTGAAAGAGATTCAAACATAGACTTACTCACTTGATTCCCACATACATCTTCCTGACCTCCATGCTTTTAATTAACATTTTAAGACAGACATACAGCTGAATATTTCATGATACTCATTCCAAAAAGTCACTATCGAGTACTACTAGAGCTTTCTCTTAGCTAGGAGTGCAAAGGGGGATCTCTCGACTTCCCAACCACGACCTTAACTTTTCCCTCCAGGCAGATTTGACTTGCAAGGGAGTCATCCCCAGGAGATGTCATTGCAAAGGACAGTTGACAGCACTGCTGCTTCTCCTAACCTGCACATTTAGAACACAGGGTCTCCAGCAAAATTCCTCATGGACCCCAAAGGCACTACATACAAGCAGTGGGGAAAGTGGACTGTGTTCCTCAAGAAGGCAAGAGGATAAAGGTATAGTCTTTCTCCCAAGCCTTATTCACCTAGAGTGTAAAGGCAAAAGGGCTGTACAGGCAGTACTGCCCCAGATTTTCACAACGGATGAAGAAAAACAGAAAGCTGGTATTGTGAACTGAACAAAAGCATTATCACTTAGCTTTGGTATACTGGATTGCCATTTACATTAGAACTGTGATACCACTGAAGCTTTGTTACAGTGCACACAGATGACAGACAACAGGTAACTTGAAACCAGGGACTGGAGCAAGACAAGCTAGACAAGACCCAGGCAGCAGCCACTGGAAACAGCATTAGCTGGATCAGCAGCAACAGGGAGGTCAGTAGTAACTGGACTCTAGAAACACACAGCTCCCAGGCACATCCAGCAGTAAAGCTGCTACAGAGCACACAATTGCCAAATGCCAGCATCAGCCAAAAAGGAGAACACACATCAGAGTCACAAAAAAGGATGTTTCAGAACATTGACAAAAGCCATACGCCGAGTTACAAAATGCTCAAAAATCGGTGTTCGTTGTAAAAACAGAAGAATCTAATGTTTCCCTGAGAATACATGGCAGGCCTGAGAGTGAGGCCTCATGTGATTCCTGAGCTCCTCCTGCACTCAAACCCCTTTTCTTGCTTGCTGATAAATCTTAAGAGTAACCTCTTAGACTGACTAGATGCTCAGCCGCCATAACACTCCTTAAAATAAAAGGGCTGTTTCCTTTCCTCCCTTCCACTTGTACAGCCCCTTAAACAACAGCTGTTCTCACAGCTTGGCTTCCTCTTCCACACTGAGGAACAGTTCTACCACCCTTAGCCGCTAAGGTGCCTTCCCAAGACACCCCAGTCTTTCCCTCCCTTGCCATCCCAGCTCTCCAGTCTTCATGAATATCTCTAACCACAGGCACTAGCTGAATGTTAGCCATGAAACTGGTTGCTGTTTCAGCACCTTTGGATAGTAAACATGAACAATGGGAGGTGCTCTGATGAGGGAAGCCATTTCTACAAAGTACACAACTACCCAAATCCATCCCAAACAGTACTTCCAGCTGCATGTCGCTGTAATCAAGAGACACGTGACTGACGATTTTATCATTCATTTTTCTGACAGGCACCAATAGGCATCTCCTTCAGAATATTTAAAATGATGTTTACATCTTGGAAAGGAGAAGTGTTCTGTCTTCATACTTTTAAAAAATTATCGACTCTTGAAGAAAAGAAAAATATACATACTCTCCCAAGTCCAGCTACAAATATTTCCATACGGTTTAGACATGCATTTTGAGTTAAACCTCTATGCACTCTCTGAGCACTTCTTTAGAACAGAGCAAATGGAAAAATGTAATTGCTTAGTAGTATGAAGAGCAGACTGAAGTAAATACAAGAATATTATGAATAAAACAGCACGTTAATTAGGTCTCTAGAATCATTATTTCTTTGGAAAGGACTCTGTTTAGCTCTATGTGCAGGAAAAAAGGAGGGGAGGGTTAAAGACTCCACTTAAAACTTGTGATAAGAGGAACATATATACATTTGTTTACTGCATGTGACCTACTCATTATCCATCTCAGTCCCAACTACTACGATACCCCTAACTGAAACTTTTACTTTCTTTTACTTGAGATACTCAAAATACAACTTCATAGGGTGTTTTCCTTCTATCAGGGTATACTAATTCACTGTGTTCTAATACATACACTTTGCAAAGCACAGGAGAAAAAGGCACTAACCAAAGTTTTATGAAAATCCAGAAGCCAGCACACGTAAGTGTAAGCACATGCCTTCCCTACACAAGATGCATCAACAGGACTTCCATTTTCTGTTCTGAAGTGCTCACCTTCAGTTACTAAAGAGTTCTTTCTAAAGGAGCAGTTCCTTAAGTGAGTAAGATCACTAGATTTTTAAGAGACATCATCGACTAGAATAAACTTATTACTAGTAACACTGGATAAATTAGAGGAAAAACAATCTTTTTTTTTTCCATGAAAGTGCTGTTCTCACAATCTGTACTTTCAGAGGGACCTATCTACGTCTCCCAGGAGGTTCATATAAAACTGGAGTAATAAAACCAAGTTACAGCAGTCTTTGGCAGAGTAATTTTTTTCCTAACTTTTAAACACAAGCAACTTCATTTTACACTTCCATCAAGTGCCAAAGTGTGCTCACACTGCTTCTTTGAGGATCACTCTAGTGTTTTCTGGCTGCAACTGACCTAAAGAGTCTTCTCTGGTTACTCAGAGTTGATCCTAGGGGCTTCCACTTAGCAGAGAAAGCACCTCAGAGGTTAAGTGTAGTCATGAATTACAGACACACATCAGATGGGCATGCAGTTCACATCCTAATATATAGTTCAAGTGTACTTTCCACTTACAGAGAAATACAACTAGTTCACTTCCGTTGCTTTGCTGAAAGTTTGTAGTTCACTATCTGAGTGAGCAAGTTCAGCTTTCTTGCACATCAAAAAATTCCGCAACCCATTAAAGGTATCTGGGAAAGTACTGATAAGTCACAAGATGCTTAGATGAAGAGAGAGACCGTCCTACGATAACTCAAGCTACTAAACCAAATGTTCCTGTGTGAGTTCCTACCCCCCACCCCCCAAAAAAAAAGAGATATGGTCTACTTGTAAGCTTTATTAAATCGGGGAGAAGTAAGAAGCTTACTCTTGCTTGCCAACTAACTTTTGATCTAGTAACAAATAAGTCAGTGGGAAAAAATACTCTAAACTTGTTTTTCTCCTGAATAGTTCTAGAAAGTTGTTCCTCGCAAAACAGATGAGAAAGTTTTACAGGCGTTCCCTCATAACCTAAAATTCAGAGTGTCAAATAGAACAGCACGAATAAAAATCTAGTAGATAGCTACTAAATATTCTTGCCTTGCTAAAAAGACATCATTAACACATTAACAATGTATCAAAAGTTATATCCAAATTTAAAGCACCTGTTCAGAGAAGCAAGTCAAAGCCACAACTTAGAATCATGCTTTTGACAGACCAGTGCAAATACTTTCAATTGTGATAAATTTAGTGGTTTAAACTTCGATACTTACAAGAAGCAATACTATATATTTCCGTGCAACTGTAAACCTTCATGTAATAAAGCATTAGTAAAGTAACAACTGCAGCAAAAAAATCAAGTGTAGAAAGCAAAATAAAACAAAAGGTACTCAGAACTACACAGTTCTTCAGAGTATGGTATCATATAGCCTGCTATAAACCACTTGGAGCATTTACTTCTAGTGAGAGGATAAACACAGGAGCTCGGATCTACAACCAACTTCCATAGTACCAAATGCATCAGTACCCAGTGTTTTCTTACAACCATGTAAGCTAAGTAGGCTGAATCTTGCCGACCCACTGACACCTCAGTAATAATCAGTACTGCAAAATGTTACAGCTAGTCATTCTGAAAAGCATACAAGCCAAAAAAAATCCCAGGTTGTCGGCAAATCACACTCTTTCAATTAATGCCTAGCTAGGTATTTCAGCTGTTCCAGTATTTAACTTCATCATCAACTATCTGGGACCATATAAATGGAACACTAAAACTGGAAAACAAAGAGATATCTAGGAAAGCAAAACCACACTATTTATACAGTACAAACAGTACTCATGAATTTAAAAAAAATAATTAAGGAACTTGGTGATTTATACATAAAAAGTATGAAAATAACGTCTACAGCTTTGGAAACTGAGGCATACGGTAAAAGATAAATGATGCGTGGAAGGACATACTTAACATACCAAAGATACTAAGTTTAAAAATCTGAGATCTGTTAATGAACCAAAGACTGATCATAACTGCATGTTTTAGCCAGGACAAATACAAAACAATATATTTAGGGCTTAGTTGAAAATAATACCCATACAGTTTACATCTATTTGGTACTAAAATAGGAGTGACTAAAGTAGTCAAACAGATCCACCTGTAGGGCCCTTGCAACACTAACGCAGCAGAGCTCTTCCTCTTGTAGCAATGACAGAAGCAGCCAAAAAAGCCGTGCTAATTATATGCTTTGCTCTGGTGACAGGAATGGTGTCAGGTGGCTTCTGTTCTGATTCCGGTTACAAGTACCTCTCTGCTCTTCCTCTGGCTGAGGATGTCCTCATTCAGTGCATAACAATCGCACCAACTACCTTACATTAAATTTTCACACTCTTTTTGCTACAAGGTTGTCTAGGGTGTGGGTTTTTCCTTCTCCCCTTGAATGAGCACTGCTTTAAATATTGTCTACATGATCTCATAGATACTTTGACTACGGACCTAACTGTGGCTCCGAACAGCCAGTTGAATATGTACGTACTTGCACAACTTGACATATGATCAACTTATTAGGCAATATAAGTTTCTATGGCATTAAAATTAGGACATTCTCACTTCAAGGACTACAAAACCATTCTAACAAATTAAACATAGCAGTTTTGCCAATAATATAATTTACAGCTTCGCAAAATATATCTGTTCGGTATATCACAAAAGTATCACTAAAGAGTGACATTCAAGAGTTTAAGGTACAATAATTTATTAAGCCAAGCCACTCCTTTAGGACAGTCTGTTCTGGCTTTATAGTTCAACTTCTTTAGAAAATTAAATAAACTGGCTGGCAGACTATTTGCTTACATGATTCAGGCTATTCTTTCAAATAAGGTGAACGAACCCGAGGAATTATTTATTCTTCCTCATACCATCATTAGCAAGCTGACATATAAGTAAAATTTGGGTCCTGACCAATGAGCTTCTATGACATTTTTATCTGTCTTGTCTTAAAGCCAAATGAACAATGAATTATAGATATAGTCTCATTGTAATCTCAAGCAACATTTGTACCACCGAAACCTGGAATGGTTCTAACCTAAAACTAAGTGTTTAAAAGCTTATGTAAGTGTAATATGTATTTCTTTAATGGGCCAGAGAAATGGCAGTGGCATTGCAGCCTCAGTAGTAACATATAACATTGTTTCAACCACAATTTTTGGAAATAATAATTTTCTGACCTCTGCTAATGTTTCTCAGTAATTGGTCCTTCAGGAAGTACTTATTAAAGCCAAACCCATCCTGAAGAAAAGGAGAATTAAGACTGACCTCTATCTGCCTCCACTTCTACCTTTGAACTGTTTTAGTTTTGCTGTCCTACTACTGTAAATATTTTCCTTTGATACTCATTATATCTGGCGAAGCCAGCAACAGGGAAATTTACCTGCTGCACTGACCACTACCAACTCTACAGAACACTAGAAAAGTTCTCAGTAGGCTTCTGTTCAGTGGGACAGAAATTCAAAGGAACGTATTTGGGTTGACAAGTAGAGTTAAGACTATCAAAAAACTGACTTTTCAGGAATCTGAAGAAGCCAAGTACCCACACTTCTGGACTCTGTTCCAAAGGAAGCCATGTCCTAGCTTTTGCACTGTTCCACCTCAGAGATTTTTCATAACTCAGCCTCTGCTCTGGAACACCAATCCCTCCCAAACTGGTCCTAAAAATGCTGCATCACAGTACCAGTAAGATATAATCCATTATCCTGCCAAGGGTTAAACACAAATAAAGCAAAATGGTAATGTTCGGAATTCAGTTCTCTAAGCTTATGTTTTAACAAGAAAATAAATAAAATTAATTTGATTTCCAGTCGATCAATCAACTTTGGTTTGAAAAGCACTGCCTCAAGAAAAGGACCAGTTTCTTAAATGACATTTTTCCCCTAAAGAAACTACTTTGCACCACATATGGTTCTGTTTTGAACTCAGAGAATTGTTAGAGCCTTTCAGATATGCAGAACTGTCTTCAGATTTGTCCCAGTAACACCCATGCCAGGATTATATAGACAGACATACAATCAGTTATTTGTTAGATATAAAACTCTCAAGCCAACTGAAAGGCCAGACGTATTAAAAGCAAACGCCATTGCCCAACACCTCACCAAGCTATAATTCTCGTTAGTCGGTGCTATTCCAATATTTCACTCATCAGTATTCCTCCTTCTCAAATTTTTATAATTATAGTCATCATCAGAAGGACGGTTTGAAAAATTCACTAACTACAGGGAAACAGAGAAACGTTCTCTGGAGAGCTCAATGCCCACATACCAACCTTGGTGAATTTAGTATTTTAATTAGTGGAAAATTCTAGATATTACAGCTGTGCAACTGCATAATGGAAGGCAACCAAAGTGATGCACTGGTGCTTTTGCAAGCGTGCACTTACCTCCAGCACTGCCTACTGTATTCAAAGCCTTAACACGCAGTAACGTAATGATACCTACATGTCTCTGCTCAGGATCAACATCACAGTGCAGAGCTCTGCTGTCAGCAGTGCCTTGATCAAATTTATGCCAATATTAGATTCGTTTAGAAGAGCTAAATGCAGTTGTACAGGAAGGTGAAATGCTTCAATAGGGAACAGTTTCCACCCCCACTTCCGTCTCCCAAAAGAAACAAATAGGAGAAATCAAAATGACAGCTTGAGATAGGGCTATGCTACACAGCGAATGCTTGCTTTCATTTTGGATGCTCTTGCCCGGGGAGGACAAAGTTCTTTTCCCTCGAGCAGTGAAACTGGTCAGAACTTCAGGCATCTGTAACAAAAACTGTTAGGAGAAACTAACCCCTCATGAGGATGAGGCAGCACACTGATCGAAATTGGAAGCAGCTTCTCCTTCCTAGCAGTGGCAATAATGGACGGCAATGTGTTTCTCAGCAAGGCAAAAGAAAGTTATGGACCCTTCATTCTTAGCTGAACTTTGGGAAGCTTGATTAAACATCTATGAAAAATGTTATGTGGCAAGAATTTTATTTGGTTGTTTTTTTCTCTAACTAAAGATTGTGCTTGTGGTTTAAATTTCTGTAGCGGAAATGCTGAGAATACTGCTTAAGCTGCAGTATCAAAATCTGAATCTATCCATTGAAGTCAGGCTAATGGTGTATATCACAACTGAAATTTTTACTTTTTACTTCAATTCTGCCACAAGTCTAATAAACAAATATGGAGTTTGTTAAAAACCTTTGCACGAATGTTAAATTTCTCAAGTATGTTAAGTATACAAATATAAGGACTGCTTGATATATCCAGACGAGATTTTTCCCTACCAGTTCCTGCTCTACCATAAGCCAACTCCTTTCTACTTGTGCTTTCACTTTAGCTTTCGACGCATCAGATTTTTAACAGCCTATGTAGATATTAAAACTGTTTCCCTTGACTCTGTGCACATTTAAAAGATCGGTCACTTAGTTCATGCAAGCAGGCCCCCTCAAAAACTAACTTACACCAGTGTTGTTATTCAGTTGCAGGTCCTGGCATAACTGTAGTTCTGCTTGAAGAGGTCTACCTTACTTACACCCACATAGATATGAAAATTACAAACTTTCATGGTACATCTACACTTAAGTGTTTGCACTGATCTTTGCAGCACAGGCAAGGGCTAGACAAAGCCTTCTGCACAGACAAACCTGAAATATTTCATATGCTCAATCTCGTGTTTAAAGCAAAGGCACCTACTTAAGAAACTGCTAAATCAGGGCCCCTGTTGCTGTCCTCCTCAGCGCAAGGCACGCGCCCAACTCTGTGCCAAAGGCTGCTTCCCACATCGGGGCCCACGGACACAACCTACTCTTGAGTTTGTAAAACAAACACAACTCCGTGAGAAAACAGGCAATGACTCTCATTGTCAAAAGAGTCTGGGTTTTGATCTATTGTGTGTTACTGGGCCACTCACGCGCTGTAAGAGCCAACGCAAGTACATTCCCTAACACATTTACACAAGTATTTTTCACTGGGAGTTCTGTTTCAAGATGGGTTTATAACAGTAAACGCTGTTCAGGTACGAACTGAAAACGGGCTGAGCCGAAACGAAGGTCCCTGGAAGGGCTTCAAGGCCTGTGCGATGTGTCACGACCTCGACAGGCGGCAGCGGCCGCCCCACCGACCCCCGGAGGGGCTCATCCTGACCCCGACACCAGGCCGCGGCCGGCCCGGCCCGGCCGGACGTGGAACATCTCCCAGGCATCCCCAGTATCCACAGACAGCGATTATTCGTGACTCAGAGGATCTGGGGTTGGTTTGTTTGCGCGGCCCCGTGCCAACTCCGGAGTTCCCGGCAACGTACGTAGTCTGAGGGAGAGAAAGCCGGGGGCAGCTGGGCCGAATCCCAGCCTCAGTTTTAAGGACTTCCCTGAGGAGATTTCCGCCCGCCCCCACAGATGCGAAGGGGCCCGGGGCGAGCCCTGCAGCAGCCGAGCTCGGAGCGGGGGACGGGGCTGAGGACGGGGCGGTACGGGGACGCCAGCGGGGCCGCCGCGGGGAAGGCGGCGGCGGTCCCGGGAGGCGGCAGGGCCCGGGGCGGGCCGAGGGACCCCGGGCCGTCGCGCCGCCGGAGGCCGGCCGGGAGAAAGGCCGCTTTGTTCCCCCTCCCCCGCGGCGGGCGGCCGCCTCCGGCCCGGGAGCTGGAGACGGACGGTCGTCGTCGCCCCCCCCCCGGTACCTACCGCAGCAGGAGACGACGAGGAGCAGGAGCTGCGCTGACCTCCAAGCCGGGGAGCCTTCTGCGCTCCCCCAAGGGGCCATAACACCAGCCCGCAGGGAGGCGACGAGGAGCCGGACCTGCCGCCGCCGCGCCCCCGATACGGAGCCGCCGCCGCAAGAGGGGCCGGCCACGCCTCACCCCCTCGCCCACCGGAGCCGCCGCCTCGGGGAGCGCTAGCGGCCCGCACACCCGCGCCTCGTCCGCCCGCCCGCCCGCCGAGCCATGAGCCGCCGCCACCTCCGCCGGCCTCGGCCTCCTTCCCCTCGCGCCGCGCCGCTTCCTCCTCCCCGGCTGGGCTCCGCCGCGGCTGCGCACTGGCGGCCCGAGCGCATGGAGGCGCTCCCGGCAGCCGCGGGCCGGGCGGGCGGAGCGGGGCGGGGCGGAGCAGCCCCCAGACTGCGGGGGAGGGCCCGGCCGGCACCGCCCCGCCGCCGAGCTCCTCCTGTCCACCTCGGCGGCCGCCTCGGCCGCCGCCGGCAGGTTTCGGCCCGCCCTTGGCAGCGCTCCGCCCGTCCCGTCTCGTCCCGGCAGCCGCCGCCGCCGGCCCCCGTCACCGAGGCCGCGTCCCCCCGGGCTGGGCCCCGTCGCCCGCCCGCGCCGCGCCGCCCGGTCGCCGACCCGAGGCGGGGAAGGGGCCACAGCGGGGAGGGAGGCTGAGCCTTCCGTCAGTACGGCGGCAGGGCAGCCGGCAGTCCGGGTTGCGCGCAAAATAACCACAGGCGTGTTCGGGTGTCCCGGCTTTCTGCCCCGAGGAAAACTCCGTGTGTGAAATCAAACCCCATCTGTAAGGTGCAGAGACACCCCGGCAACTGGCGGCCGCTGCGTTCCTGAGCGCCAGATGTGCATTTCACCAGCGAGACCGAAAAACTAGAGTTCAAGCAAAAAGAAAAACTGCTGTAGATGCATAGCGCCCAAAATTACGGACCTCACAGAAATTCCTTGTGACACGTTCCGTTCAACTGCAATAGCCCATCTTTCACCCTTCAATGACACTATTTCCCTGCTGCACAGTTATCTATTGCGCTCAGTTGTTCGACCGAGTGTCAAAAGGAAGTAGGATTCACAACACAACTTCTATATTTAGCTTGAATTTTGCAGTGCCTGTGAGAAGTGTTTATTGCCGCTGTTCTACATCAACTGATCTACTTGGTAAAACAAAATATTACCATTCCTGAGAAAAAAACAAAAGTTAAATTACATTGGTAGGGTTTTCTAGCTTGTCCTGGTTTCAGCTGGGATAGAGTTAAATTTCATGGTAGCTTGTATGAGGCTGTGTTTTGGATTTGTGCAAAAAGCAGTGTTGATAATGTGGAGATGCTTTAGTTGTTGCTAAGTAATGCTTACATTAGCCAAGGACTTTTTCAGCTCCCCGTGCTCTGCCAGGTGCCCAAGAAGCTGGGAGGGAACACAGCTGGTACAGCTGACCCCAAATGACCAAAGGCATATCCCATACTGTATATCGTCATGCTCAGCATATAAAATTGGGGAGAAGAAGAAGGAAGGGGGGAATGTTTGGAGTGATGGTGTTTGTCTTCCCAAGTAAATGTTACATGCGATGGAGCCCTGCTTTCCTGGAGATGGCTGAACACCTGCGTGCCCATGGGAAGTGGTGAATGAATTCCTTGTTTTGCTTTGCTTGTGGGCGCAGCTTTTGCTTTACCTATTATGCTGTCTTTAACTCAACTCTCAAGTTTCCTTACTTTTACTCCTCTGATTCTCTCCCCCATCCCACTGCGAGGGAGGGAGGGAGTGGCTGTGTGGGGCTTAGTTGCTGGCTGGGGTTAAACCACAACAAGCTACACCATGAGAACAGATGTGTTGTATCAGACCAGGGTTCTTGCTCCACGAATGATGATTGCTATGGGGATCATCAAGTCCAACCATGAACCTAACACTGCCAAGTCCACCACTAAACCATATCCCTAAGTGCCACATCTCCACATGTTTTAAATACCTCCAGGGATGGTATCTCAACCACTTCCTTGGGCAGCCTGTTCCAATGCCTGGCAACCCTTTCAGTGAAGAAATTTTTCCTAATATCCAATCTAAACCTTCCCTGGTGCAACTTGAGGCTGTTTCCTTTCATTTGTTGTTCTCTGATTTCTCCCACATTTATTTCCCAATCCCCATCTATTTGGGAAAGAAGAGAAGTATGTTGGGGGGATGTCTTTTTGGGAGGGAGGAGAGATTTATTTAAGGGTGAGCATCAGATAAAGATGCAGCGTTAATAATGGTCACCAAAGAAGGAAGGTAAACCAGACAAGCACGAATGCTCTCCAACTCTCTGAGAATTTGTGGCTCAGGAACACCATCTCCTGTACTATAGATGATATCATTGAGTTTAATAATCCTCAGTGGATTAATCTTCAGTAAATTTGTCCAGTCACAGTTTGAACCTAAGGGGGATGTGACAGTCCACCTCTCAGAAGCCATGAGTAAGCATGCAAACTTAACACTTTAAGGGAGAAGAAAACACAGCCTTTATTTATAGCTTTATACAAATAAGTAAAGCATTCACAACTTCTTAGCCAACAACTTTTTTGCTTTTTTTCTACTTGCAAGTCTAACCAACTTCTTCAGTGAAACTCAGGTGTCCTATTTTCCACTCAGTGTATCCCATTCTTCTTTTTGTTTGTTATTAACAGTGGGGCACTGGAAGGATGCTCAGAAAGTCTCGTCTGTAGCCACTGAGAGAGACATTTACAGCTCTTATGAACACACACCACACAGATCCTATGAACACACAGGGACTTCTAACCCTCCTACAGTAATTACAGCTGTCTGTGCTGGCTGCAGGTCCTTACCGGAACCTGTTAAACTCTCTGCCATAGGGATAGATCAACATTATCATTATGTTTACCTAACATTGCTAGGTAAACAAATAAACATGTGATTTGCAGGGGACAACAAATTGGACAGGAGTGTCAATCTGCTCGAGGGTAGGAAGGCCCTACAGAGGGACCTGGACAGGCTGGACTGATGGGCCAAGGTCAACTGTATGAGGTTTAACAAGGCCAAGTGCCAGGTCCTGCACTTCAGTCATAACAACCCCATGCAACACTACAGGCTTGGGGAGGAGTGGCTGGAGAGATGCCAGGTGGAGAAGGACCTGGGGGTGTTGTTTGACAGCCAGCTGAACAGGAGCCAGCAGTGTGCTCAGGTGGCCAAGAAGGCCAGCAGCATCCTGGCTTGTATCAGGAATAGTGTGGCCAGCAGGAGCAGGGACGTGATCGTGCCGCTGTACTCGGCACTGGTGAGGTCTCACCTCAAGTACTGTGTTCAGTTTTGGGCCCCTCACTACAAGAAGGACATCAAGGTGCTGGAACGTGTCCAGAGAAGGGCAACAAAGCTGGTGAAGGGTCTGGAGAGCAAGTCTTATGAGGAGTGGCTGAGGGAACCGGGGTTGTTTAGCCTGGAGAAGAGGAGGCTGAGGGGAGACCTTATCGCTCTCTACAACTACCTGAAAGGAGGTCGTAGTGAGGTGGGTGTTGGTCTCTTCTTCCAAATTACTAGCATTAGGACGAGAGTAAATGGCCTCAAGTTGCACCAGGGGAGGTTTAGATTGGATATTAGGAAAAATTTCTTTACTGAAAGAGCGGTCAGGCATTGGAACAGGCTGCCAAGAGAGATGGTTGGTTCACCATCCCTGGAGGTATTTAAAAAATGTGTAGAGGTGGCACTTCAGGACATGGTTTAGAAAGCATAGTGGTGCTGCACTGGCAGTTGGACTTGCTGATACTAGAGGTGTTTTCCAACCATTATGATTCTATGATCTATAGCCTTCCTCTGTTTCTTCCAAAGTTATCTTTGTCTGTCTAGTTCAGCCCAGTTTCTACCGCCCAGTTTTATGCTGTTGACATGTGATAAGAGTCTCTTTCGATAGATTTTAGTTGCATAACAAGACAACAACAGTAATTCTCTTTTCAGATTTAATGCTATTGCGGATAACCCAAATATATCTGTTGGTAAAAGTGCTTTCAATCACTTGCATGGACAAGTGGCTACCCTTTACCATGTACACAGGTTGATTGCTCATGGCAGCAGAGAGCAAAGCATCAACCCCTGGCATCATGTGCTTAACTTCATCATCGTTCTCAAAGATGCGGAGCAAAGGATTATATGCAAAAATAGTCCTGCCTCAGTACTAAATGAGCTTGGCAAGCAAAGGGTGAGATACTGAAGTAATGAACTAGAGAAAAAAACCTCTGCAGGAGTAGTTTGGCTGCATATGAGATGAGCTGGATCTTGTAAGTCCAGGGAAAACAATGTGTTAGTAGTCCAGCTAAGACACTCAGGATATCAAGCAACATCTTCCTATGTCACACCCTTAGCAAGTTTGCCAAATCTCTGAACTTTAAAGTATTTCAAAAGACTTTCCTAGAAAAGTTATCTGAGTAAAATGTCTTACTCTTTTTTTTGCCGCTTCTTCTGTTGGTCTCTGCTGAGAGCTGTCTGTCTTAATCTCTTTGATGCTTGGGAAGAAGAATATAATTTCTCCTATGCCTTAAAAGTTTATAGTAAATGATAGACATAACTTTATATACATGAAATTCTAATCATGACTGTATTTTTATTTGGGGTTTTCTTTTACTCTTATCTGAAGATGACTAATAAAAGTTTATCCATAGGAGTCTTTTTAAGCTGGCACAGAAGTTGACACTGTCTTTCCTTTGTGTTTGAAGGCAGACGAAGATAAAGCATCCTGAAAGTGCATACATGGTTCACCTTGAACCAAACCAAGATTGTTGTAACAGGCAGTCGTCCTTCTGTCTGAAGCTCAGGGCTGGCACATGAAGCTACTGGAGCAGCTTCAGCAAGAATTATTAGGCAACCACTGATTATCAGCGTATGATTTTTTCCCTGTGTAATTTTACTTTCAACATTGTTTTCTTTTTAATGATTGGTTTGTTTAGTCACTTCAGCTTCACTCCACTGTCTGCCACACACACGTGTTTCCTTCTCACCATCTTATCTTTTTCTCTTCACACCCCTTCCTCATCAGTTCTCCTTTTCTTTTGTTCCGTCAGACTATGCTGTCAGCAAATGCCACCCACAGATTTAAAAGCAGTTTTATGACCCATTGTAAAAGTCCTCCCCAGTTTATTCCTTTCTCTCTATTCCTGCTCTGACTGTCTGTGAAATGGTAGGAGACTATCTTGTATGTCTCTCTAATGTCTCTCTAATGCCAAGTCCTGGTTGGGACCTCTTGGCACCATTTTAATACACAATAAGAACGGAGACTATTTAAGTTGTTGACTAGACCTCAGCTAAATGAAGTAACAGTAATTTTCCTTTACCAATCTCATTCTTTTCTGTCCTATATCCTCCCTTCAGGTGAGGTCATAAGAAACGTTGGCATGTTCAGTACCAGTGTTTAATTTTCGGTGACACCTCTACCACATCTGAATTTTTTTGTGTTTTGCAGA
The DNA here is from genome assembly GCF_949628215.1 of Phalacrocorax aristotelis. NCBI lineage: Eukaryota > Metazoa > Chordata > Aves > Suliformes > Phalacrocoracidae > Phalacrocorax > Phalacrocorax aristotelis. Next base: position 146,552,336 of record NC_134277.1, read on the forward strand.
ACAACATGAGTACTTTATCATAAAAAGGACATAAATGGAATTCTAAATATTCTTATTCTATGATATTAATTTTTCCAAAACAATTCTTTATAAATTAAAGTATGAAAAAGCAGGCAGCAGAGAAAGTATATTTCTCTCCCAGAATTGCATTTGTTTTGCAGCGCAGCATATGAAGACTATGACAACAATTTTGTTCCATCTCTTCAGTGATTTTTTTATCGAACAGTTGTTTGCACAGCAGCTTTCTAATAAACTCAATTTTAATTCTACATTATTTTTAATACTAGACCACAGCTACCTCAAATCTAGAGTACCCTACATAACTTCACTGCAAAATGATGAAAGACAGTAGAAGATGGTGCCAGAAATGTCTGGATCAAGGCCATTGTGTTAAAAATATATAGCATACATCAGAATCTGCTTGCGTCACACTGGTGTACATATTAATATTGCTGTTGTGTGCTGGAGAAAATATATCAAATGTGTTAAGTGATCATTTATTTCCCTGGTATTTATTATTAGTATCACTGTGCAGCCTAGAGGCCAGTCAAGAGTAGGGTCCCATTATGCTAAGGACTGTACAAACATAGAACATGCTGTATGTTGTGCAGTGGAAAACAGTCCAAATTTAGCTTGGTTAACTGCAAATGAAGTATGTCTGGACCCAGTGACAGCGTAGCTGCGTCCTTGTACCTTGCATCCAAACTAATTTTGCAAGGTATATTGGTTTAAGCAGCGTGGTCCACTAACTGCTTCTGGGATTTGCAACCGTTTCTTCAGACCACCGCAGAGCACTTGGAGTAAGTCAGTGCTCTTTTCCATGCTTTATCACCTGGGGACTGTAGATTTGTAGACAGTTTGTAAGTTCATTGCCTAGAATCTAAACAGAGTAACTGGATCCCCCACAGGAGACAGACATTTGTGTACAAGCAAGTTTTAAGAACTGCCTACAAAATTTGTTACCTCAGTTAAAAGTAATTCATATCCCTAATGTAATAACAGTTATTTTTTCTTATTAGTAATCCGAATCTGGACTGTCTCTCTTACATGTATTGGATATTATACTTTAAATATTATTAGAACTGTTTTATGTTCAACTGACTGTTCAGTTTAAATCATGAATTGTAGTCATAGGCTCTGTAGTTTCCCTAACAATAATAGCACTTCTGTCGTATGCTGCATGAATTGCTATTGACTAATTTTGTAGTTTTAGACATTTCTGGAAATGTTGCCCAAGCTTGTTCATTTATTAAAGTACATTGCTGCTGCTGCAAGGACAATCAAACAGAAGGAACTTCAATCTGGAATAAGCCATGTGACAAAGTATGACCTAATTCGGCCTGCAATTACACTGTGTAACATAATACTTAGGTGAGTACCTACAACATGGCAACACCACCAGTGTTAAAACTTCTTTTGTTCTTTCCTTACTGTTAACTAAAGCAGCTTACCTCTTACTGTGGCAATGTGGACCTAGATGGCAGGCAAAGATCAACAAGTATGGTGATACCTTCATTATTCTGCCTGCATCCTTAATAACAGCCCCAGAGTGGCTTAAGAACAACTGTATTAGCATTATTTTACTACAGGACTTCCAGTGCACTGAAGAAGCAGCAGTCATTATCTAAAGTGGTTGAATAGCATCAGAAGATAAGAGAGAACCTGCGTCCATAGTCACATCACGTCTCAGAAGAAAATCTAGTCCTTCACTCCAGTCATGAGAGACTTAAGGCTGATTTTAGCAACCATTCTCTTACTTTTGGATTTAGCTTCTCAGCATCTGTTAGCTGATACCTGGAAGAAACTTCTATCACTACAATCTCTTTTTAAAATCGATATGCTTTTTACACATGTATACACATTGGTCTGTAAAACATTATAATAAACCCACAAGAAAAGCCTGAGTTTAAAGTCTAGCCAAAACAATTAATTTATAGGTGAAGATATTTGTATAAAACTTTCAAATAATTTTGAATAATTATCCAGTCACAGAAGGAGCACAACTGTTCAGCTGATTCATGGGTAGAATGAAGAACTAAATTATTAGTACTATTTTAATTTTAGAGCAGACAAACCCAAAGACCAAGGGGAAATGAAAGACAAAAAAACCTGAATATGCCAAAGGAGAGAAAAAGCCAAGACAAAAGTCTTCATGACTGCAAAAAACCCCAGAAAACCTCTTCAATGCTAACAGAACATTTCATGAGCGGTTTTCAAAACCTAAGAGGCTAATTAGCTAGCGTGGAAGGAGCTATTAAAAAGCCTACAGGTTTTTTGTGGAATTTTTCATTTTTTGAATTCAATTAATTTTTTCTTACACACAACTTTTGAAGCAATTATCTGTTCAAGCTCCATACTGACACTGGTAATATTCTTGATTTTTAATTAGGTTAAATTAGAAACTCCTTCATCTGGCCTGCACATGCACATCATGTCCCCACTGGTCATCAAGGCAGAAACAGGAGTGAACTACTTCTAAAGTTTAGCTCAAAGTCCAAAGAAGCGGAATGAACTCTAGTTGTATAGCGATCATCATGTTCTGCTCGTTGACACTGCTGAGAGGAAACACAACCAACATGATATGTTAATATTTTGCCCAAATAGATTTGTTTATCTTGTTGAGTGCAGATAATCTTTAGCCACAGTTCCAGATCATCTGTTTGTCATGTGCACTCATAACCTCCAAGTGGAGGACTTTGAGTCCGAGGGCAGGATCTCAGCCCAAGGAGCTCTGCAGTCCTTCAGCACTTTCAGGAACTTAAGCCAGTCTCCTTCCCTAATACGTTCTAAAACTGATTTCTCCAGGACCAAGACTGAAGTGCCTTGGTTTACTTACACAATAGCAGTTGAGGTGTTGCTGTTCTAAAATTCTTAACAGATTTTATTTGGCTTAGCCATGCCTAATGCCATTTCATAGATATGAGCTGCAGTTTGAAGAAAACCATGGGGTATGAACTTGAGGAGGTGGGTATGAACACTCTGTAGGATAGCTGCTACCTTCAAAGGGAGGAAGCCCTACATGAGCTAGATGTTCAGAGAGGGATTACATTACTTCAGTGTTACTCTTCCTTTCCATTGTCCCATCCAGGGGAAACTATCATTTGAAGTCATAATTTGGCTCTTATTGCATGACTGTACCAGATTTGGCAAGTAGAACTCCAGCCTTAAATCCAAAAGCAATGATATCTCTTAGGTGAAGGTTTATGAGAACTGTGAGTCAGAACATCTGACTAACTGTAGTAAGACCTTAACATAACCCACAGGTTAGGCAAGGTTAGAGGAGAGGGCTTCTCAGAACTCTCAGGCTGTGAAGTACAGGCACAGTAACTGACAGCTACTGGCTTGAGCAAAATCATTCCAAGGAGTACTACACTTTTCCACCTAAACTTCTGAGCATGACAGTTATTCTGTCAAAGGTCCAAAATGATAGTACGCACACACACATACACACACACACAGAGGTGTGTATATATATCCATTATAGTCATATACACTGTTATACCTTCTACTCTTATATAGGTACCTTAATCCTAATAGTACCTATTCCAGTCTAGCAGTAATTCTAGGTCTCTCCTTCCCTTGCCCCAAATCACACGGTTATTAAAAAATCATAAGACTCTCAGTAAGACTTTGCATATGACTTGACTCATAAAACTTGGCAATACCACCATATGCTCACCCATTCAAGCTAAGGCAAAAATCATGTGGTAATACGTTAAGAGTGCCAGGGATTTGCAAAGCTCTGCAAGTCCCCAGAGGAACATGAACTTTTTAGTTGTGAAGTGTGCGCAAAATACACATGTAAATTAGAACTTACACCTGTTGGTTTATTGTTTTTAAGTCTGTTTTCATTTACACAGGTATTTGATAGACCCTTCTAGTCTACTCTGACAAAATTACCTTTTCTGAAATCTAACAAACAAACTTACCTTTATTTGTAATCAAACCTATATTAAACTGCACAGAAGACAGAGTAAATGCATATTCCTAAAGATGTACATTACTATATTAAAGAAAAAATGTTCAGCAATATAAATTAAAATAAAATGTCTCGAGTTTGATAATTCAATATTTTAATTGGACCTTGTGGTAGGGTGATATCTGGTACTGAAGAAAGATTTCCTACTTTTTTTTTTAGCATTTCTCCATCTTTTAATTAAAATACAAGAAAATGTGAAAGGAAGATTAAGATTATGACATTCACATTCTGTCACCTGTTCTTCAGAGAACATCCCAACAGTGCGCTTTACATCTAGTTATTAGAGCTAGAGGAGTAAATTAAGGCCTGGGTGTCTAAATCCCATTTGCATCTTTCAGTGCATCTGCTGTGAGTGAGAGTGGGAGATCCACAGCAGAAGAGACTGCCTCATATTCCCTGTTCCCCTGTAGCCACAGGGATCAGTGGGTTAGAATTAGCATGATCATTTGGAGAAGCATTTCAAAATATTAAAAAATGCCTTTAGGACTAGACTCGGTTGTTTTACATTTTAGTTTTCCACTGTGCCAGACAGATTTACACTTCATTTTTCCCTTTCAAGTTTTAGTCCTACTATGTTATGTTGCTTATTTATTGAAATGATGTTTTCAATATATTCCTGTCAGGCTTGTAGAAGTCTTTGACACACTCCAAGTGAGCAGTAGCACAATAACACTGAAATATTTTCATTGCAATATTCAGAGATTTTAGAGCTATAGGCTGTATCATGAACTTCAGGAATTAGCATTGTTCCCTGAAGTAAATGAATCTCCACTAATAGCAGGTTTTCCTGAAATTACTCTTGGATCAAGCTCCAAATTTTCCATTTGTAAAAAGTTCAACCATTTGATGAAGTTTCACTTGTCTGCAAACAGACAGCTGCCTTTTTTTTCCCACTGGAAAAAAGTGATAACGGCTAATAGACAAAGGCTTTTGTTTGTTTGCTACAAAACAGCTGCTTCTAATCTACCTTGGACTCGCACTGGTATTGCTGTATCACGGAGGATGTAAGCAAACAAACAAGAGGACAATGAGATCCTGAAGGGCAGATTTCCAGCACCAGAAAGCCCACTAGTAGTGGAATCAGATGCAATCTGATGCAATAGCAATGTAGTTCACTGCAGTCATTTATTATATTGTCCTTTAGCTCCAAATGTGCAGAATAGTTTTCTACTGAGCCTGCATAATTGCATTGCAGGAGATATCTGGGACTCCTGGAAATGCTGGCAGCTGGGATCATTTTCTTCTGAACTAACATGTGAGGCTCTTAAAATTCAGACAGGCATTTTGTTATTTTTCACAGTGTTCAAATTTTACTTGTTTATTCACAACTGTCCAGGGCAAAAGGGTAAAGACAGAGGCTCTGTCAGTAATAAACCTTCCACCACTATCTGCAATCCTGTCCCTGATGACTGGTCTGTGTCACAGAAACCCAGCTCGCTGACACTGCAGCACCCGCCTCTCATTTCACTCCCCTGTGTGTCCTCTCCCCCCTCCTCCTTATTCATCACAGATCTAGAGCTGGAAGGATAAAAACTGAGGGGAAGCCAATACTTCCTCACACTTAATCTGTGTGTCCAGAGACAGTATACACTCTGGCCATGCTGTTAATCTCTAAATCCCCTAAACAGATAAAGCCTTCTAGAGAAGCTGCTGTAGACACTGAGGAGAAGATAAAACTGACTTGGTTGCTTCCTTGGAAGACTTCAACTTCCTAACTTGAATGTGGACATAAAGTGCGGGAACAAATCCCTGTCTTGATCTGGCAATTTCTTCCTGTAGGAGGAGATAAAACCTGCTGAAAATAGGGGCAGAACTATAAAACTTCATTCCAGCGATCTGGGACATCAAGAAACCTATCAAGACAACCACCAACTCAGCTGCTGTTTGCAGTGAACATGCTGGCTTCTCCTGGCCAGGCTTGGTACAGACATGGCGCTTGTTGCTCTAAGGATTAAAATGTCCTTGACAAAGGAAGGGTCACAGAAAGCTCTATGTATTGCTGCAACTTTTCTGTGGACTCTAAAGCTCTGCTCGCTAGTTACTCATTTCTTGCTCTTCCAACCAGTGGCATGGAAAAGTGTGCATATATTTCAGTTTGCTGCATACTTCAACTACCTATTACACAGACCCAGACTGAAGTCTCACTTTCAGTACAGTCAGTTCTGCATAGGGTAGTCCAGCCTAGCTGAAAGATCTGCTTATCCTGTGACAATTTGTGACATTTAGACTTTGCCAGAAAGGAAAAAAAAGGAAGGTCAGGAATAATACATGATTGCAGTGCTGCTGACAGGACTTCCACAGGAGCTGGTGCAAACTGGCACTAAATCAGGAGATAACTTTTTGACTTTGCCACAGTTATCTCCTTGCCCACCTTTTCCATTTAAACTGGGATGATTTTGATGGTGGCTGTCTCATTGCATGAATGCACAGTGCCCATAGCTCAAGGATTCTGATTTCAAGTACGCTATAATGTGTATAGTAAACTGAATTAAAGAACTGCCTTTATAAAAGACAAGTACATTCATGAAATGTATGTCTGGCAATTCAGCAGGCTTTTAGTGTAACTCATTAGTAGAAAGCCTATTCATCTGTTTTAATTTCAAAAAAAGAAGGACAGTGAAAAAGCAAAAGAGGATTCTATAAAGTAAAGATTCTCAGAGAGTAGGGATGAAAATATCCTGCATCAAGATAAGGCCTCTGATTCATTTTACTGCAACCATTGAGTTTCATTTCTTGGGAGATGCTCCCCATGTATAGATGTGCACCAAATACCTGGAAATCTCTTGAGTGAAATTTGTAGCTGCTAGTGCAAGTTGCTTGCAAATTAGATTTCCTTGGAATTTCAAGCTCCTGCACACCCTCCACCTTTATTTTCCTCCCTCCAAGACACACCCCAGCCCACATAAGGAATATATAAACATTTTTTATTATACTTATATATACATGCATTGTTCATATGTTAAGAGAAAAAGTACTGTAGTGCATTCAAAAGTGAACAAATTTTAGTGATCGATGCACAAACATCCATAATTCTGTCTTTGTACTTGTTCATTACATAGCATTCTCCGAATAATAAATGGGTATTTATTCTCCTGCTGTCCTTAGGTGACTAACAGATAATGTTCCCATGTCAAATGGTTTATTTTTTAAACCTGTTGCTAACCTGTTCAACAGACTGCTTAGAAGCCTTATGTCTGGGGTAGAAACCCCTTGACTGATAATTATAATTAAGTAATAAAGATTATGTCACTATATCTGGTGATCTGGCAGGTGAGGGAATACATGAAGAAACCTAATATATAAAGATGAGCTGGTCTAGAAGATATGCATCCCATAGTCTTCCGGGTATTCACTAATAAAATTACTGAATGACTTGTAATTATATTTTGTAAGCTAGGAGAGAGCCAGAATCATATCTAAGGAATTGGAAATGAAAAGATGGACTGATTAAGTTTTTTTTGTTATATAGAACGAAATACTAGTAATTGCAATTTGCTAAACATATCTTGAACTATAGTAAACTTAATTAAGTTAAGAAATAAGAAAATCTATATGTATCTACACCAGTGAGGACTAATAACAATGCAGATGCAAAAGCATGGCACCTTCATACTTTAGTTCAGATTTTGATCAGATAGCTAATAGATACAGCTATAAAATCTCAGGACTTTAGGAGTCATGGAGAGAGGAGCAATTCCATCGTCAACAGCAAAATGAGTTTGAGATCCCTCTCCAGTAAGACAGTGCAATGATAAACAGTAAAATCCAAACTTGCCTAGTTAAATACAGAGAAAGCCCTCAGTAAAAAAAAAAAAAAAAAAAGAAAAAAAAATTCATTCCAAATTTGATATAAATTTTCAATAAAACTTTGCAATTAGCTTGAAATAGCATGGATAGAATTCTACATGAATTTGAAGTCAACAACAAAATACCCATGAGCTCCTGTGGGAGCAGACAGTGTCTCATGCTATTTTATTCAACATTTTTATACTGTGATTATTGCTGTGGTATCTGAGTATCTTGCAGGGCATTAGGAAGATGACTGCTGTCTGTCACATATGGTGGCTCAGCTACTCCCCTGGTGCAGAAGTGAATGTGTGCCAGGTAGTGCACTTTGCCCTGGAGGTGAAATGGAAATATCCTGCCAGGTAACTCCCATGCTTCTTTACCAAAAAACTGCAATGCATGTGGATGCAGGAGGTATATCTGGAATCAGGCACATATGCCATGGGGCTAGGACCTGGATTTGGCCATTGTAAGGAGCTCTACAATGATGCCAATGTGCAGAGGCTGCCAAAAAAAAAAAGGTCTCAGCCCATATCTGTACCTCTCCTCACCAGCATGACTGTACATGCACTTATACTATGGTCTGGACAGTGGTAGCGATGAGCAGCTGCAAGGAGAAGGGTATTCAAAATCACATTTCCCTTTCATAGCATTACATTGCCAGTCTTTCATCTGCCGGCTTATCTGACCTATATTTCATCCTCTCCAAAGTAGCTTAACTTGTAAGAATCTTCCTCTTTGTACATTTTTAAATCAGAAGAGTATCTTGTACTGATTATACTACAGGACCTCTGAGTTTTACTACAGGTGGAATGACTACCTACATTTATTTAGCTTGCTCAGCAAACAGTCCTTTAAGACTAATTCATGACAAATTAAAAAAGTTAACTCTTACAGAAACATAAAGGAATCACACAAATCCTTAATCAGAAAAATAATGTTCAAAACAAGACATCATCAAAGACTGGTAAATTGAAAATTGAACCAATTTACCATTTGATCTACTGTCATAATTCTTAAAAAAATCCACCCAAACCCCAAATGCTGCTGTAGCTGCTCACTGGTGGAATAGAGAAGATAGAATTTCAGCAATCAGGTGATACAAAATGATGGAAATAAAAAAATACCCATTTCTTATTTTCAGTAGACCCTAAAGGATTCCAAATGAAACACTTTGCAATGATGTCTTTCTAGTAAACATACAGTTTAAACTGTGCACTTAGAGATTATATTGCTAGCTCTGCAGAGCACCAAACAGATCAGTCATCTTAGATTTTATAAATCTGAACAGTACTGATAATACATCTGACATCGCATTTCGTCAGATGCTCTTCTTCATTGATCTGAATACAAAGAAAATAGGCATGTAGGAGACAACATTTTATAAAAGAATTTAAGACTAAGCAGTCAACAAAGTCTCATTACAAATGCAAGAAAGTTGAACAGCAACATATTTAGTTGTTACAATTATTAAAACATTCAGCTTGTTTGTCATGCAGTCCCTGCAGGAAAAACCAAGTTCAGCATTACGTAAATAACAGTAATGTCCTTAGCAGTGGGAAATCTAGGGAAAGTTACACCATGGAAATTTTCAGTGTAAACCAACTGGTGAGGTTTCCTCCACTCCATCATACATTGTATTTTAAAAGTCAGTATTTTTCATACTGCAGATACATTGAAATCTTAGTTATTAAATTAAAATAATAAATAAATAGAGTATCACAGATAGAACTCAGTCTGCGAGTACTACTAAATATTGATATTTTAGTTGTGAAATAAAAAGTCTGGTTTTCTTTGGATGGCTCTTCCAATTACAAAAATTTCTATTCATTATAAATACACGACGGCAACAGTCTCAGAAGTAAAATACTATCAAAATGACACCACAGCTAGGATTTTAACTTAAATTCTTTAACTTAAATTCTTTACCATTATTCTGTAAACAGTAATAGGTTAAATGCTACCAGCTTAAAAAATAATTAAAACAAATATTTGTAAGTATAGGTCATTGATATTTTTACCGAGGAAGGCATTTACTTAATTTCTCCTGTTGAAGTTTTCCCATATTCTGATATCCTTCCCTAAGGAACCTTCACATTCACACTTGCTATAAACTTTGCAGTATTTTCTCTTAAGTGATTTTTAAAAATCTGGATCTCTAAGTCTATTGGATAAAATTAAATAGCCCCCACTCCTGTTTTTTTGTATCTTGGGGCATTCAGAGCAGTTAGCAGTGGTGGTCCACACCAAAACTGTGGCTCTGACTTTGGGGCACAGGCTTTTCTTCCCAAAATTGGTGTTCATATTCCTTTCTTAATCCACATGTGCAAAGGGTCTCCCTTTTCATTTTGAGAGCATACATTGGGTAATGTGGACATAAAGATACATTAAGAAAATCAACAGACACATCAAATGGAACAGGCAGTATTATACTTTTCTTGTGCTCTCTGCAGGTGCTAGCCATAAGATAGCATACACAAAAAGAAACAAATATCCCCAATATTGAAGTTATGGAATTTTAGGTAGAAACATTTGTGCTGATGTGCTGGGAGAAGCCAATGTTTGTCATGAGCAGAAGAGCCTGGCCATAGTCCATGAGCAGGCAGGGTGGCCTTTGTTCCTGCTAAATGAAGGAGCGATCGGACCTGAGGCTAAAGGCCAGAAGGTAGGACAGCAGGGCCAGAGCATGGCTAAACCGCCCGGACCAGCAGATAGACTGACAGCTGACACATGCTCTTGTTGATCCAAGGCAAAAGGGAACAAGGAAGGGAGGGCAGAGTCACCACCCTGAGGAGCCATGGTTGCAGATGTATGGGGAGGGAGCAGTGAGCTCCCGAGGTGAAACTCACTGGAAAGGACAGCTTGGGAAATGCGAGGAAGTGAACTGCCTGCTGCTATTTGGTCTTAGCGTGTCCACACAAGCAGGACGCTGTGTAGATTTCTTTGTAAATAAACTGAATTTCGCTAAAGAAAGACCTTATTGTAAAAAATCTATTTCCCCTACCAGCAGAGTAATTGGGTACAACTCTCAATGCTGGCTAAGCATTTGAGTCAAAAACCAACAAGATAAAGCTTTGAGCTTGGTAGAAGGGTTACTAAAAGAATCTTTTCAAGCCTATTCTGGAACATTACAAAACTTGTTTCTTCTCCAGCCTTATTCCCAACGCTCGCTGCCACTATGTGAAAAGCGTAAACACTAGAGATAGTCTGCCTTCCTACAGCAGATTTCTTTCATGCCTGTTCAGGTTTCAAAGCAATGTCCAAATACAGATGATGTGGGAAAATCACCCCTAACAAATGGGAAATTGATGGCAAATAAATGGGTGGAGGCATAAGAGGAATGCTTATCTCTTACCAAGGTTTATTTATCATCAGAGTGGCAGGTATATACCAGTTCTGACTGTTTTTAAAGGGGAGGTATGCAAAGGCCTGTGTTGGCACAGAAGGGTGAAGAATCAGGAGAGGTTCCAGTTAAACAATGGCTGGACTTATTATTAGCTTGCTTCCTCAAGCTCACAAACACCCAAATTGTCCCTCCATACCTACTGTCATTAGACAAAAGCATAACACTTTCCTTCTGTAACACCCCAATACACGATTAGCCTAGGGAACCTAGGAGATGCTATATACCTACATGTATATATGCCTTTTTCATAATGCCCTATAATCAGAATACATCACTAAAGAAATATTGTAATTCAGTAAGCCTATGTTTCCTTGTGCTTTATTCCGAAATTAGGCAGATTATCATGCCACAGTCAAAAGAGTACAGTATCACCTGAATGCATGAGGATTTAATAGGAACAAAAGATCTCCCTCATACAGATGCGAACACTAAGCAACTTCACCAACTGCAGTGAGATTGCTCCCTGTAACTTAGGGCAGTTTATACTCTTAAGTGGTTAAATGTATGGATGTGTCTTCAGTCTTGAGACAACTGGTCATTAATATAGAACTTTTTTTGTACTGTGTGTTGTTCATTTGTTTACATGAAAGTACATTTCTTTAATGAAGGGGTTCCTTTTCTTTAGAAACACTTATGTTTTGAGTTTGGGGCACTAGGTAAATAATAGAGAGTGTGTGCAAACTAAATAAAAGTAACATTTGCACTGTGAAATATTTTCTTTTCCCTCTTTTTGGAAACATTTCCTCTCTCCCTGCTAGTAACCATAAATCTTTTTCTGAATGCTCTGTTAGCTTTAATAAGTACAGCACAGTAGCCAGTGCTAGCTTTCACTTACTGCAGCTGAATGTTAAGCAGCATTGCAAAATGTTAAGTTGCAACATAACTGACTAGTTTTCTGAAGACATTTTAGGGAGATTGAGAATTAACAATGCTTCTCACCTCCCTCTTCACACCCCAGTAGGAAAATGCTAATTTCCTATTAACCTCGTCACAGCTGTCTCACATTCCATTTTCTCCATTTCACAATTCAGGCAGGAACATATGCACTGGCACCATGCGTTGTTGATGGAAAAGCAGTTGGAATTCCTTTCAGCAAAGATTCTACTCACAAAACTTCATCTGAGAGAGGGAGAAAACTTGCAATGTTTAGGGCATAAGACCCACATATAGGAATTGCAGTGCTTTCTCATATGGTCTTGTAGATAACATCCTGACGCTTTGTGGCTAAGTTCCTAACTACAGATATCTATCACCTGACTCCTGAAAAGTGAAATATTACTTTAGTTCTCTTAACACTGACAGTAACAATATGTACTGAGAAGGCACATTTATGCTGTTGGACTGAATTTCTTGCAGGAGTCCTAGTCCATAGTCGTCCATATTGCCTACATGTTGATATATCTGCGAAGAAATGTTTGGAGGCAGGCAGATAGTTTCACAGCATCCACAGACAGTCACAGCACGTTGTTGGATTTGCCTGTCTGGCACCCTGCAAGGTATCTTGTCCCCTCCCCACTCTGTGCCACCAGGCACAGGCACCATGACTGTGCCCGGTGCTGTGACATGTGCCGCTGGATGGTGCAGCTCTCGCTTTCCCACATCTGCTGTAACAGCAGCAGAGGTGGTGAGGATGAGCACTAGTTTCCTGTAAGTGATGGTTTACTTGCAGTCAATCTGTCCCAGGCCTGGTACACACAGATCAGGACACCATTTCACTTTGGAACAAAACTTCAGTGTGGAACATGCTTGTTCCCCTGAAAAAGCTCTTCAGTCTGGAGCAGCTCAGCAGATTTACCCTTGCTATGACAAGCCAGAACCTTTACAATGTGGCTATGAACAAGCCAGATCACCCACCCTGTCTACACTAGTTTCCAAGACACAGGAGACAAGACTATTTCTTCCCAAGCCCACTCTGTGGCCATGGCAGCAACATTTTTCCTCCCTTCCAGGGCAAGTCAGAGCTAAGCTGCCCAACCCAGCCAGCTTGGTGGTGTTGCTCTGCGAGTGTGCTGGTGCAGGTACACTTGCTGCCAGGGTGGGGGAGCAAGGCTGAAGGGAAGACAACAATGTCATCTTTAGAGAAGGGACATGCTCTGCACACCCCTGTTTATGGAGGGCATCCTGGCAGCCAATGGGCAGACCTGAGTGCCTGCAGTGGGAGGGCTTTCCAAAGGACTCCCCCCTCTCCCAGTCTCCGCCAATTATTTGTCTTTGCTGTTCTCGCTTCATCCATCCAGCAGCAAAGCAGTCACAGTGAAAGGGTTACAAATTCTACTAGTTACACTTGCAACTCCTCAGACCTGTACTGCAAACCTAGTCCCCACTTATTGGCCACATAAATTGGCAAATTTCAAGCCCTGGTAGTTGCAGGCTGTGGTTGACAGCCTGCAGTAGTTATAACACTCCAAGCTACAGCCTGGAGGCTGGTTTTGGTCCAGTGTGGGTCAATGTGGCATTAAGCAGATGTAATGTAACCATAGCACACCATCACTCCACTAATCTCAAATGCTGATTTTACTTTCCAAGGACATATGAAGAAGTCACAGGTTCTCTATATGCATAGATGTAGGTCAAACATCTAAGACAGGCAGACAGCAGCGTAGTACCATGAGCATGGTGCCATTAAGGAAACAGCTATCTCTGCCAGGTGCTTGGGTGTTGCCACCTGGGGCCAGAGATCTTCTCCAGGCAATTCTCCTGGGACAAGGTCTGCAAAGAAATTAGTCCAGCCTTGGTAAAGGAATGTGAGTAGAGATCTAGCAGGAGCCTGACTTCTAATCATGAGCCCTTTCCTCTTTTCCAGCGTATTGGGAGACAGAGGAGAGCAAAGGATTGCTCCGGGGAGACTTCTTTGCAGCTCAAATACAGGCTCAAACTGGCAGGATAAGGCCATGAAATAGGAGACGTGAAAAATATGAACATCAGTGCCCGGTTTCTGTTCCTGATTTTTGCCCATTCTTGTTTAACTGTCCGTAGTAAGAGGAGATGCATTGCAGTGTGTTCACAGCTTCTGTAGCCCCCAGCCACCATGCCTATGCAGCAGCCTCTGTCGGGGAGAGCACTCAGACCCAAAGGATGGGGAGGAACAGAGCATCTGGGCCTTTTTAAGATCTGAAAGAGTAACAGGCCACACTAAGCATATGTTCCGGAAATCACAGACCTGATGTCCAGAGGGAACATTTTAAAAGATTTCCAGGCCAAGAAGGAGAGAGAAAGATAATGAGATTTTTGCCTTTCGGGTACAGGTACATCATAAAGATCAGTTAAAAAGCACACATCCCTGTGGATAGGGCTATTCTCCTAAGAGGGACAGATACATCTTCTCTGTGATGTAAAAAACGGGTTTTTCTTTTGCTGCTATTTAGGCAGAGTTACCCTGTTTTGCTGAATTGAAAGTGTCTGCTCTTTGGTTTTGTATGGGAATTGGCTCATGGTAGAAAGAAGAGAGGACACTTTCCTCCTCTTGGGGTTTTGTCTGCACTGTGGGTTGTGGCAGGATGTCCTGCAGATGTGGCAGGACAAGCGGTCTCACTAGTGCATTTTGGTCTCCCTATTCTAAAACTGTCAAGAGCAGATGGGACACTGATCCATTCTTGAACGGAGACTATAGCCAAATACTTCTTAAACTGTAAGTGCTTGCGGAACTGCAAAATACCTTAGGACTGTTCCAAAGTCAAATAACATCAATGTAAGGTGCCAAAGTGTGCAAAGCCTATATCTGCTTGTCCATTCATTGCATGAGCTAGGTGGACAATAAATTGTAGAAACAGAAAAAAACAAAAAAAGCATACAGGTGCTGACATTTATATGCAGAGGGGAAACCATTCTTTATGAGTCTAATGGTACACATTCAGTGCTGCTGTCTGTCTGGTCATAAACAAACAAACAAAAAAGATGCTAATACATAATGGTAGTTGTTCCTGATATAGAGGTGTGAGCGGTCGAGTACATGGTCTGAGCAGCAGGTGGTGGTGTCTCATTACCCAGTGGTAGCTCAACCCAGGGATGGCTCTCCAGAACTGCTGACTGTGTAGGGTGGATAGAAGTAGTTTACCAGGTGGCATAACACGCATTAATTGCCTTTGATATTGAGGAAAAGGTAAGTCTAGGTGAGTTGAGAGTAGGCATCATATGGCCTTCAAGTCCCAGGTCTCATGTGACTTGCTGTCAGCCATGGGAGCACTAAGCAGCATGGTCATGCAGTTGCCTAACAGTCTGGTGAAGGACTGGATAATGTGATTTGTGGTGACTGTGGGCTGTAGATAAAGCTGGGAATCAGATAAGGCTGGGAAAGTGTGTACTAGGTGAGCCTGCAAGGCTTCAAGTTTTGTAGGACCCACAAGAGCATCTCAGTCTGTCCCAGTTGATGTGACAAGATTAGAAAGCTGAGGTAACAGAAATAAGTGTGTGACAAAAAAGAAAGGTAAGACTAAGTAATTAGTATTACCACCAAAGACGTAGCCCACACTGTTGTACTTAAGTTTCAGGCTGTATTTGTGGCAGACCCACTATCTCTAAAAGTCAATGGATGTTTAATTCGAGTAGTGCCTGAATACAAACTTACTAAGGCTTCTAGATTGTGGGCAACTATTAAATAGCATTCGCCCCAAACACACACACACGGTTCCTTCCTTTTACACACAGAAGAAATAAAGGCTGAATATCTTAGCAGGCTTTAACAGCCTCATTTATAACATCACATTTCCTCAGATACAATAGGTAATTTCACTGGGATTCAGATTTTCCTGGTGCAAAGGAAACATTTAATTGCTCACATGTATTTTAATGGTTCTGTTTTTAACTGGTAACTCCATTAATGTCAGAATACTATAAAGACATACAAAAACAATTTTACAAGAAATTGTTAGTCATTAAAATGTTCAAAGACAATTTTCTAAAGGACAAATGGAAGTCTTCAATTTTCTGAAAATCCCAAACTGCACCAGCTTAAAAGACCTTTTTAGTGAGCTTAAAAATATTGATTCTATTAAAACCAACTTGATTTGATGACTTGAAGACACTTTGTTAATGCCCATATTTTTCCTGTTTTAAAGGCGGAAATCATATGTTAATCATATTTAGCATGTTATTATCTTTATCTTATTATTATATTTAAAATGCTTACTTCAAATATTTTGGGCTGCTAGATCACTGAAGCCAAACAACAACTTTAAAGCAAACAAAAAAAAATAACTTTAAGAATGCAGTGAGAAACAAATGAAATTACAGCAGGGATTCTGCTGTGTCTGTAATTCAATTTCTTACTGAGCACGATCAGCTCTTCCTCTCTCTGTGAGGAGTGTGACGGACAGGACCTGCCATCTGCTCTGTGAACAGATGTAGGGCTGGTGGGGCAAATTGTTTCTGGTGATGACTGCTTTGGCTCACCGAAGATGCTAGGACACGGGAATCTGCTAATTACAAAAAAAGGGAATTGTGGCACTGGTGGCCCTTTCTCCAGCATTAGAGAGGGTATATCGGTGTTACCACCTATTGCTAATTCCCTGCATTATACAGCACGTGCAGATGAAGGCAGCAAAGCCTTTCCTTTACCTCAAGCTATGAAATAATTAATTGTGCAATAAGTTAAATCCCTCTGTGCTGGAGGGAGAGGTAACGGCAGTGGAAGGGCCAAAAGTGGGCAAGAGGTGGATAAGAGGTGGGCAGTCAAGCTGTCTCTTCTCAGTCTCAAAACTCATTCAGCTTTAAATCAGATGACCTTTGTGCTACTTTTCCACTTCCTTTTCTTGGACAGATTCAGAGAACCCAGTAGCCTAAAGCAAAAGCTTAGCGAGCCAGGCTGCAAGTCAAGGCTTGTTTATTGTCGCCGTTACTCATGAAGACTTTCAGCACTTTCTGAAATGGGTTTCTCATACCCATGTGGTAGGTATTTTCCAGCCACAGGAGAAAATGCAAAACTTGTTCCAAAGAGCATAAAATACACAAACGATACTTGAAAGGATGCAGCTTACAATAGACTACAACTTGGTGACTGAGCTTGGCAGGAAAATTTTCTTCTGTTAAAATGTAGCTTCTACTCCACAAAACACACTTTGATGATATCAGTTTGGATTTTCTTGACTTCATAGAAGAAGGGAGTAGTCAGAAAAGATTCAAGGCATAGAGGGCAATGTGATGTAAGATGTGACAGGCATTGAACATGGAAGCCTGCCTCACAAACACAATCAATGGGATGATGCAAAAAGACGTAAGGTGAACAGAATTTGTTAGAAAGGTGCTAGAAGGAAAAAGGAAACTCAGACTGATAGGCTGAAAAGGGAGGCCAGCTTCAGCTGGATGCGGAGGTGGCTGAGTTTAGTCTGTGCCAGAGGGAAGACATTTAAGGCTCAAGAAGGTCAAGCTGTAGCAAAGCTACCATAGTCAGGATGGGAGATTATGAGCATCTATAAATAAGTTATGATCTAACAACTGCCTAATAGGATGTGAAGGGTGAAGTGAGGGCTTGATTCCAGTTCAGTTGGAAAAGTTTAAGATTGCAGTAATAACTCCAAAATCCACTTCAGAAATGAAGTGCAAATGGAGCAATACATCATTCATTTCCCTCTTTATCTGTATATCTCTTTTTTTCCACTATGCTGCTAGTGTCTGTAAGTTCACTTTTGATGCATCCTTCTCTTCCAGCAATGACTCTTCTATTTCCAACCTCTTTCTTCCTCCCTAGTTTTTCCAGGATCTTTCCTTCCTTCTGCTTTTTTCTAGCATCCTGCCATTAATTTCTCACTACTTTTCTCTATTCCCTTGATTAGTTCCATGTCCCTTTTTACCAGCTCAATTCTGGTAAGCAGTGATTGCTTACAGTTAAAAACCATATGTTAGATTCACCACTGACTGCTCCTGTTTTTAAATGCAACTCCTCTGATTTCCGTAGGCAGCAGCATTTCATTGGCATGGTCCTCGAATAGCAACACAGGTGGGGAAGGGGATTGGACCCCCATATTTACAGTGATTAAAATCACAGACTCAGTAAGGCTCAAAAGGAGTTGGAACTCTGCTGTTAGTTCTGCATCATGCCCTTACATGAGTACAGTTGCCTCCCCTCTCAGCTAAACCTCCAGCATATGGGGCCAAGGTGCAGGTGGAAAGCTGCAGCTCACAGCTGGGAGGACATGCATGGCACCAAGAGACATCTCTTAGCGAGTGACTGACTTTGTTTCCCACAATGCATGCCAAGCTGCAGCACTGCGCTAGAATCAAGGGGTAAATCAGGATACCCTTGACTGTGAGCAAGGCTACCAAATGTCTGGGGTTTACCCATGTCTTCTCTTCCAGCCCTCAAAATCTTTCTGGGTGAATGTCTGACATATGAAAGCCCTTTGATGATAAAATTGTTGGCCCTACTATACTTTGTTGTAACAAAGTGACATTGGCTTGGTGCTTCTCTTAGTGGCTGTTACTCAGCAAAAAGCTCATGTCCCCTGTGTTTGGCAGCACAGATCCTAACCCTGATCCTAACAACTGTCTATCAAAATTTTCCCTTGGCCAAAAGTCCACGAGTTGAATGCAGTGGTTAACAAAGAGGAAAACAACAATGGTCCAGCTGTAAACTGGGAATGGGTGTACTGCTGGCCCAAGGATGACCCCAGCCTAGCATTTGGGTTATCCGACAGTGTAAGACAGTGCCACAACCCTGCTTCTGGTTGTATGATGTAGCCTTGGTGCAGGGACAACCCTTGGACTCCTCTTAAGCTAAATGTAGATCAATATTCAAGGACTAGTCAGCCTGATCTAACATTTTCATGGATGGTCCAAGTGATAAAAGCATTAAAATGACTGTGTGTTCCCTGCACAGTCACAGCTCTCCTATGAACGTGACGGAAAGATGAGGCGGTTAGCCTCCCAAACACAGAGTCTGCCTATGACAAAGTCGCTGGCTGTTTGTGGCACAATGGGTCACACAGTGACAAGGGGCTGCTACGTAGCTGGAGACTATCCCATGCATGCACTCACATGGAGGGGAAGCCCTTGAAAAACCTAAAATACAGCCAGCAAAATAGATTAAGTTTTTTATATATATATATGGTTTGGTTTTTTTTTTAGCTCTTGGCGTATTTTCTCCGTTGCATTGCAAGCTAGTTTCTTGGAGTTTTCAGCACCATGACTGTAAGGCAAAATGTGCCAACACACATGTCCTTACACAGCAAGTACTGCTGATAAACATAATTTCTACATAAATGCTTCCTCTGGAAAAAGGAGTGATTTCTTCCTCTGCCTTTATTATGATCATTCGTACCAACTGTTAACAACATTTTTAAAAATGTCTGTCTTTTGAGCAGTATGTTGTCCTACACATAACGCTGTCAAAAAATGTGCTTAAGTTAGGCACCCTATTTTCAAACCTGGCTCCTTAAACTTAACTGTGTAAATAAAACTGTGGTCAGTTAAACTTCTCATTGGTCCCAGTCAATTAGCGCCAGTCATGATGAGAAATATCAGTTCTCCAAAAAATTAAGGCTCCATCAAAATCATCCAGATTTGCAACCAGATAAAAATGCCAGTGGTTGTTTTAATGGTTTATTTTGATATCTGAATGTTAAAAGCAACATAAGTGAGGCATTTGCAGAACTAATACTCAGTACCTAATGAACACTCAACTTCTGTCCATCAGTTTATTAATAAATACCACATGCATAATTAGAGTTAAAAATTTACCTCTAGATTTGCAGCTTTATCTTGGGTTTGATAAACCGATTTATAGAAGACCTATAGCATATCATCAGTGTAAAAGCCTCCTTTGCCCTGAGCTCAATAAGATTATTTTTAAAACCCTGAGAGCTTTTGTTGGTTAGCTGTTAGAGCATGTGGGAGGACAGGACCAAGTGTACAATTTTGGCGAATACAGCTGCCATTAGTTAAGCACAGAGCATGAATTAAAGTGTCTGTACTGATGAAAATGTTCAAAGCCTTTTAAAAAAGCCTCCATTTTATATCAGTCGATTTAAATACATTAGTTTTGAGTTTTTTTGCAGTTTTTCATCACAGAAAGTCAAGATATTTTATGCTTTTTCATATAGAAAAAGCGTTGGATTATGTTAAATACATTATATATACACATTCCATATAAAAGCTATCTTCTGAATACATGGAGGCTGTAAAAACAGCCAAAGTTAAATGTGTCTGCACAACCTCTTGCATATTCATTACATGTAGGCTTTTTGAGTGCATACTCTCATATTTTAAACCTGTTTTCGCTAGGAAAACCTTCCTCTATACAGGAACAACCATAGCAGAACACCATCCTAAAATAAGCTTTTGACATTTTTACACATCAGTCCTGCAGACTGAGTGTGCTATCGCTTTCCCAGCTGTTGGTTGCCTATGGTTTGCTGGGAGCTTTCACCATCCCTGTTCTGCAGGTAGGAAAATTGGGGGACCCTTCCCTACTCCATTTGCTCCCAGTGTGGCCAGTGGATTTGGTCCACCCAGGGCTCCAGTTTCAGGATGTCCAGCTGGGTCAGAAGTGGTGGCATGGTTGTTCTCACCCGCAAGGCTGTGGCTAGGAGCAGTCAAACAATGAGCAGCTTGGGTACAATAATATCTCCAGTCAGGACAGCCCAGCTTGGACAAGGATGGATGTCCACAGCCTCACCTATACCAGAAAAATAGTGGTTTTGCTGACATGGTTGCTACCAGTTCCCAGAACAGAATTAAGGAGCATAGCACTTGCTGATCTGCTTTCTTTTTTCCCTTTTTTAACTTCATCTTTCAGCGGAGTCTGCCTATATAAACCAAAAAGTGACAGTGAAATACCAAGAGGTTTTAGATCTAGACCTGACATTAGACCTTTTGCCTTGAAGACCATGCAAAATTTTGAAAGTGATTACCATATGGATCACAGACCTGCATTTAATAATCAGTCCTTCTAAGAAGCAGTGATTAAGATGTGGATCACAGGTCTGCCTTGTAATCGTTTTAAAAAACAGAAATCAGCTCTTGAGGCAAAGCTAATGATTTGCTTCTTGTACTTGCTTAACTGAAGTTCTGGCTTTGATGTGTTGGGTATTCAGTTCTCTGCTGTATTGAGTCCTGGGAGCGAGGTGCCTCCTGTGATTAGCACTGTAAAGATATGGTCTGCATAGGCCAGAAACCTGCACCCCAGAAACACTGAAGTTCTTTTAGAAAAATTCTTTGACCTTGGTTAATCTTAGAATCACAAACTTGGTATATTTTTACCCCAGTAACTTGAGAGATTAGCTTTCATAAGAGGTAGACATGCCACAAATCTTTTCATATTTCTAATATTAATGTTCTTTACAGTCAGTAAGTTCACCTTCCACAATTCTGAGTCATTATATTCACATTTTTCTAAAGAATGATTCAAATTAGATAGTACGGTCCTGTAGTTTGATACCTACACTGAGAAGGTAGGCAAATCCTGTTCTTCCTTCATAACAATTTTTTATTCCAGATGTACATGAAAAACTTAGAATAAACCTTTAGTTCTTCCCTCCTGACCTTGATTATAGGACCAAAGAAATTATAACCAGTTACTCCTCTATGGCACATTATAATAATTTTCAGGTTGGCTAATGTGGGTTGATCACCTTGAATGTACACTTCCACTGCTCTAACAGACACCATATCCTCTGGGAACGAAAGCTTTTCTTTAAATAAGCCAAAAAAAATTTTCATTCAGATTTTCTACAAATTCCTTGACTACTGCAAGAAGAAATCCTCTTGCAAAGTAGATGAGTGTGCCAGCTCTCCTGCTCCATCCTGCCAACGTCTCAGTCATTTCTGTGAAAGGAAGAGAAATTTGATCTCTACAATCTATTCATTTTTTGTGCTTTCTTTAGAGTTGGCCAGCAGAGCGGATCAATTAACATAAACGGCAAAAGAGGCTGGACATCTGGGGAAAGACACCAAATTAATTTTCCATAAACCTCCAAGTAACCAGATGGCAAATGACTCAAAGGCCTATCTTCAAGAACAAGCAAAAAGGGACCAAAACAGAGTTAATAAACCTCATCCTATCCAACATCAAGTTTTCCTTCTGTAGCAACCCTGCTCCAAGCATAGCACTGTGGCATACACAGAGACCTGAGCATCCTGTGATCATGTATTGAGATAACTATATGACAGAGTGGACAGAAATAGATTAGTTATACTTAACATGTATTTTTAGTTACATTTCTTCCCTTGACACTTTCTAGCCAGGACTGCTGCAAGGTGGCTGGAAACTTTGGAGAACTGTGGGAACACAAACATCTCACTGAAAGACTTTTCTCTGTCAGCTCCTTAATTCAGTTTCAGACTTGCCTCTTTGAATGAATGACTATCATGGGAGTATTAGGCAGAGGGGAAAATAAAGCTCTTAAAACGTTTCAAGCACTAAAATGAATGATGCCTGGTTTCTACAGCTTGTAAGTCACTTCTGTTTTACTTGTCTAGAAAGGTGCAAGCTCATCTGTAACTTCTATGGCCAGCTCATTTGTGTATCATCCCTCTGCTGTTGATTACCTGGTGTCTAAAAGGGGATGAGCTCATCCAGCACCATTTCCTAAGGGCATGTGTGGTATGTCCTTCCTCTAACCGATCACCTTTTTTTAACAGAGTGTAATTATCTCTGAGGGCTGATTTCCACAAGGACAATGAGCTCAAAAGTGATTAAGAAGGGAACTCACATTTGTGTGTTCTTGCACCGTATGATTTCATTTCTGTGATAAGCCAAAACCCAAAACACTTCTTAATACTGGTCCATCCATGCAGTTTCCCACAGTCAAAATTTGTGAGAAACATTAACCAGCTACTTTCAGTTGACTGCTTTGGTCAACAAAATAAAATAATAATTAAAAAAATTTCCCAAGGAACGCAACTAAATAAATAGCATAGTACAGGTATTAAAGGAGGATTTATGGAGGTACATCTACACAGAGGACACAAGTAGTGGCACATCCTAGCAAAAGGCTAAGACAATTTGAGTCACTCAGTCTCATCAACTGCACTATACACGACAAGCAGTTCTCTGTCATTCACATAAAAGCCTGATCCAGTTTGTGTAGCCAACATTTCATGGTGCCATCACTGTCTGTTGGGAATTCCTCTTTTTTTTGTCTTCCAGAGCGTCTTTTCTTCCTCTTGGGGCTGATCAAGACTCCCATGACCATTCATTCAAATATTTTCTAATCTCAAATATTTTGATGTTACTTTTGTTCCATAAACAGATTAATACCAAAACACTGTGACAAATTGTTTTAAATGTTTTGGAAAAAATCAGAAAGATTTTTTCCCCCTCCAAACCAGAGAGACACTTCAGCATTTTTATATCAACATATTTAATTTTCTTGCATTAAAACCAACTGAAGAAAAGTTTATTGAAGGCCACATGAAGTTGCAGCAGCCTGTGATGTTGAAGTGCCTCGTGGGACCTGTCATTCTAGAGCCCTCCCTCCTGCCTAAGGGTTAGACAGCCTTTCCTGCAGCGCATGATTGCCATGACAGTATGCCATAATGCATCATGAGGGAGATGTATAGGCAATAAGAAGTTCAGACCACAGAGGAAAGGAGGGCCACAAAACATTTTCACAAATCTGTGAAACCATCCATAACACTTAAAGGTTGAACTGACTTCAGACAAAAAGTTTTAGTGCAGTTCAAAAGATTATAATTCAGATCAGATGTATTCAACACAAGACCTTTTTTAGCTTTTTAAAAAAAAAAAAAAAAAAGAAATACTGCCATTTGAAAAGTTACCATCACAACTTCATGGTTTTGAGTAGAAATACCACTTTGGCTATTCCTATAATATGCACAGAAATATGAGCCTGAGAATAAAGCCTTCTGACAGACAATCCCTACATCCACATTGGTGGAAGGAAGTTTCCTGAATAGGTTTGCCTATAAATACCACCCTGCCTTTGCTGTGCAAGGCAGAAAGCCCTTCTGGGACAGAATCAGAGAGAAAATTTTCTGCTTTCCCTGCAAGCTCACCAAAAGCCAGCACCTGAATAGAGGTGTCAAAATGCTCTGCACATGAAGCTCATTTTACTCTACTGTTCTCAGCTGAGGTTCTCAGGTTCACATAAAAAAACACAACATAGATCTGCCCAGAGCACTGAGTTTGTCAACTAAGCCAGTAAATGGCAATGATGGAAATTATTACTTAGGGCCATCCTGGGTAAGGTTTTAAGTTCTTGCCTCCAGTCCAGCAACATTTCTTCTGTTTGTACCCTATGAACTGATGAATGCCATTTCTGACCATTATTCAGAGATATGCTTAGAATATGCATTTAACACAACTGCAACTTCAAGCACACCCTCTGTTGTCAGTAGCATTGAAAGGCCAGTGCAAAGGTTAACAGCTTGACATCTGGCATGATTTTATTTCCAAGACAGACGGCAGGCTGTCTGTGTGATAGGGAGGCATGGGGTGATTGAGTGCTACTGTGAGATGGTGTACACACAGACCCCATGGGGAGGGGACCCCAGGGCAGAAAATTCTCCCATTGTGCTGGAACATGTCCAGAGAAGAGCAACGAAGCTGGTGAAGGGTCTAGAGCACAAGTCTTATAAGGAGCGGCTGAGGGAGCCTGGGGTTGTTTGGGCTGGAGAAGAGGAGGCTGAGGGGAGACCTTATTGCTCTCTGCAACTATCTGAAGAGAGGTTGTAGCGAGGTGGGTGTTGGTCTCTTCTCCCAGATTACTAGCGATAGGACAAGAGGAAACAGCCTCAAGTTGCACCAGGGGAGGTTTAGATTGGATATTAGGAAAAATTTCTTCACTGAAAGGGTTATCAAGCATTGGAACAAGTTGCCTAAGGAAGCGGTTGGGTCACCATCCCTGGAGGTATTTAAAAGACATGTAGATGTGGCACTTAGGAACATGGTTTAGTGGTGGCCTTGGCAGTGCTAGGTTCATGGTTGGACTTGGTGATCTTAAGGGTGTTATCCAACCTAAATGATTCTATGATTCTATTAAAGCCAAACTGGCTATGAAAGGAGCAAGATTATAGTGTCTCTTTTTTTCTCAGTCACATCTGGAAAATAAATCACATGAACAAATAAAGTGTGAACTTAACCAACAGTGCTTTGCTAGGGCTGCTGAAATTGCCAAGAAACAGGGGACTGTAAATCCCAGTCAAGTCAGGCTTCCCCTGCAAACCAGACAGCTCTCGTTGGAGGCCACTCATTGCCTGGACTAACATGTCAGCTTGCCTTCTTTCCTGCAGTTGTGGAAGGAAGCTATTTCTGAGTCATTTTCACTTGGAAAATATGGAATTTTCAAATTTTGCAACAGCAAAGATCCTTTCAGTTCCTAGGAATAACATCAAGACATAATCCTCAGGTTATGAAGCTGAAACATGATCATCTATGCAAAAATAGTTGGGCAAGCATAATCTTGCCTCCTGAAGAAAAATGATCTTTTACTGAACTTCCTGAACTAACATACTGTCATACACAGCCTTGTGAATGGTTTACGTTTCAGTGTGCTGCCAAACCACAGTGTTGCTGGAAATCCAAAGGTTAATTGCAGCACTTTAAAAGAATAGCTCTGTTTTATTAATGGCTGTGTTTGGGGAAATTAATAATTAGCTACAAGTATGTATATTAAGTTATCTATTAGTTTACATAGGATTGTGAGAATTATCAATGCATATAAAATTATCTGTTGTTTTAAATAACTAAGTATTTATGATGACACAAGATTTACTGAAATAACTAATCCTGAATCTAGCATTGTTTTGGTATGGCAGAGAGATTGAAAGTGTACAGAATTGAAGCTTTTCTGTGGCTTGATTCAGTTCTTTCTTTATTTGTCTCGGTAGAAGTTTATGAGCAGGAAACAAACTATCTGAAAAATTAAGCTGTTGACAATATTTTATCGCAATATGAAGTTTCATTTTCTTTATGAAACTGTTTTCCAGTGCTTGCATTTTAACTGTATTTGACATTTCCATAAGGTTTTCCAACTTCAAATCTCAGGCTGTTTTGGAGAGTTATTAGAATCATATGTGAAACATATATTATTAGAATCTTTGTGAGACCATGTCTCAAATACTGTGTTCAGTTTTGGGCCCCTCAGTATAAGAACGCAATGGAGTTGCTGGAGCGTGTCCAGAGAAGGGTGATGAAGGTGGTGAGGATATGAAGAACAAGTCTTATGAGGAGTGGCTGAGGGATCTGGGGTTGTTCAGCCTGGAGAAGAGGAGGCTGAGGGGAGACCTTATCGCTCTCTACAACTACCTGAAAAGAGGTTGTAGTGAGGTGGGTGTTGTCTCTTCTCTCAGGTAACAAGTGATAGGACAAGAGGAAACAGCCTCAAGTTGCACCAGGGGAGGTTTAGACTGGATATTAGGAAAAACTTCTTCACCGAAAGGGTTGTCAAATGTTGGAACAGGCTGCCCAGAGAGGTGGTTGAGTCTCCATCCCGGGAGGTATTTAAAAGACATGTAGATGTGGCACTTAGGGACATGGTTTAGTGATGGTCTTGGCAGTGCTAGGTTCATGGTTGGACTTGATGATCTTAAGGGTTTTATCCAACCTAAATGATTCTATATTTTATTTTAAAGCAAAATGCATTACTTAGTGATATATTACCTTTTATGAAGTTGTATTAGTATAGTCAAACTGATTTTGGACCAACTATAAAATATTTTAAAAATATGTCAAAATGACTTTAAGTTTTTCTAAATTAAGGGGGTTTTGTTTCAAAAAAGACTGGAAAATTACTTATTATTTATTAATTAAATGGAAAGAAAAAACATAAAAGGAACATTTTAGAAAGAACAACACTCTCTTAAGCCTCTAACATTTCCTAGGATGAGAGTCCTGCATTCTAATCTGGTCTTGTTTTGTTCATCAGGTATATAGAAATACCTGAAAAGTGATTGTATTTTGGCTTAAGCTAAAAGATGGGCATGTCAAATGTTTGTATTTGTTTTTTCCTCGGGCATTCTAGCAACTCAAGATTCCCCAAATGTAAACAAAACCTCCAATTTTCCCAAAAAAGAAAATATCTTCACAAAGTCAGTTCTTATATACCTAAAACAAACTTCTGGAAGAGTTACAGTCTAAAGTTAAAATGGTAAAAATTAAATTGATGCACTTCAGCCTTATTGAACGCTGAAGATTGCTTCACTACTTAGATCAGAAAACAGTTCTTGGATGTTTATTGAAATCTTGTCCTGGTTTCAGCTGGGGTAGAGTTAATTTTCTTCCTAGTAGCTGGTACAGTGCTGAGTTTTGGATTTAGGATGAGAATAATGTTGATAACACACTAATGTTTTAGTTGTTAGTAAGTAGTGCTTACACTACTGAAGGACTTTTTCAGCTTCTCATGCCCTGCCAGCAAGAAGCTGTGAGGCGGCACAGCGAGGACAGCTGACCCAAACTGGCCAAAGGGCTGTCCCATAGCGTGTGATGTCCTGCTCAGTGTATAAACTGGGGGGACCTGGCTGGGGGGCAGCAACCATGGCTCGAGAACTGGCTGGGCATCTGTTGGCAGGTGTTGAGCAATTGCATTTTGCATCACTTACCTTGTGTATTATTTTACCATTATTACTATTATTTTCCCTTCCTTTTCTGCCCTATTAAACTGTCTTTATCTCAATCCATGAATTTTACTTTTTCTTCCCGATTCTCTCCCTTATCCCACTGTGGGGGATAAGTGGGGGGGGAGTAAGCGAATGGTCGTGTGGTGTTTAGCTGCCTGCCAGGTTAAACCACAAAAAATCCTTTAGAAGCCGACATATTTAATAACCAGGAAACTTGCATGCAGTGAAGAAAAGGCTAGAGATATCAATGTTTCACTAAGATGACATCAAGAATTTAGCTGAAGTCTAGAATAAACAGCAGTGGTTTGTCCATCTTTGATAACAGCGCTGCTGAGCTCTGGAAAACTAGTTCATCACTGTTTGACCCATATGAAAGTACATGTAAAGTAAATTTCTATAGGAAGAGTTTCAGTTAGCTGTAATGCCAGACAAATCATTGACAACCTAAACCTGTTCTGGGGTGATTTACAAATACACTGACCCCACACAAAACTCTTGGGTTTTTTTTTGGAGGTAGGTTTTATTCTCAGAAATGTTGACTCTCCTCTGGTAGGGTATAACTTTCTAATCTCTTTCTGAACCAGTTTGAAAGTCTTAATAGTGCCCCATAATTTTAAGAAATAGTCCTTCTTCCTAAAAGGTGACAAAATTCAGATCTTAGCCTTTAGGGACCCTTGAAAACATATTATTTTATTCAGCAAAAATATCCATAATCTTGCACACAGAGAAAAAAGCCTTAGAAGGGATTAGGAAATACCAGTGTTCTTTGTCAGTAAGTACATAATTCATTCAATTTAGTTACTGCTAATCTTTTTTCTTTACTTTTTTAGCACTGACCTGATGTGTCAAATTTACATACATTTCAATAGAAGCACATTTTCTAGTCATACAGAAAAGATTAGCTATATAGCATGGTCCTTAAGAGTTGCAAACAGCTTTTAAATCCTACAAAGCAATAGTTTATAACTATGCTAAGTGATCTTTTTATATAATTGCTAATAAGAACATTAGCACTCTTCCTACACTAAAAGGATCAATTAATCTCTTACATTAAAGATAACTTGGAGTTAATCTATCATTAGATTGACAGTGCTGATTTCAGAAAGTTTTTATTATGTATATACATTTTAGAAAAATCAGACTAAAATAAATTATGTTTTATAAGTGTCCTTTTACATAAGATTTTAATTATTACGCTTTTTAAATCACCCTCTCCCTAGTCACACCAGGGGAATAATAGTAAACCAATTGATTGCACAATGTATCTGCTTAAAAATTGAAAATAATAAAGAAAGGGTTTTCTGTTAAACAAAGAACAACCCAAAACTAGAAGAGATATTGGCTGGATCACCATGTGATTAAAGGCTTGGCTTTTATTCTAGTATTTACCAATTCACTTCATGTTTCTCTTCTCTGCCATAACTCTGCATTTGTCAGATGAAAGGACAGCACTTTGCTACTTAAGCATCTAATATGTTGGAAAGGGACTGTTTCTCCCTGTGCCTCTGCACTGTTGCTACAAAACTGCATCCTGGTGTGTCTGGACACTGTGGTAGCACACATTAAAAACCCCCACATAAATTTTATACAGGCTTTTATTTATACAGGCTTTGAGATTTCAAAACAGAATTGCTGTGGTATAGTCAGGGGTAGGGGTACTCCATAGCAAAATTAATATGAACCAGCTACACAAGCATGAGAGACTAAATATAAGGTCACAAGGTGAGGTACAAAGAAGTTTTGGAACCAACACATAGGTACCACAGGGGTTTTGAAGCCACCAGAATAAAGGTTATCCTGACTATGTTTGTGTTGTCATTTTGGACTGAGATAAGCACCTCCCAGTCACAGAAAGGAAGAGATCAGCTGTGTAGAAGAGTGTTCAAGAGCTGGAAATTGCTTCAAATCTCACAAGGCAGCAATGAACATCTCCTGTTTGGGATTACCCTCCACCCCCGCTTCATTTCCTTGGGTGAATTTTAGGAGGGAGGAGTAGGGATGAAACACCCCATGACTACCGACCTCGTGAGAATGGGTGATGTATGTTATTTCCCAATTCTGTGGGAATTTGTCAAACCCCTTCTCTACCAGTTGAAAATCATTATGCACATCCTATTTTTAGTTCACATGGTATTTGTTTGTGTATCTTTTTCCTGTCTCTCCTTCTTCCCACCAGACTGAGGGCAGGCACTGTGGGAAATTAAACTCTTGTTTCATACATATTAATTTGGCTTTTGTATGTTAAGTAGCAACAAAATCTTCTGATTAAAAGTCTAGAATGAACCACTGCAGTCATCTTTTTTTCTTATGGACAAGACTATAGAATAAGCCTTGAATAAGCAACGACTTAAAAATTTGTAGATTATTAAAATGGTTTAGATCTATTTAAAAAAAAACAAAACATGGTAGGCAACCAACAGCATTCATTGGTTAATTGTTTGCCCTCACCGTTCAAAAAACAACAAAGAAAAGATGAAGTAAAATAAGCCTCTGGGTTCAATTTCTAGACTGAATTTTGTCAAGCATGAGCTACTGGCTAGCAGTTACATCATATCCAACACTGAAAACCCCCCACATCTATCAGTTTCCCATCACAGGCTATAGTTGGGAAACAAGTCAGCCCTTAGCCTTTTCTCTGTCATGCTGAAATGAATGGCACCCAGAAATCTCACAGTCAATGATGGACTAAAGGATGGTTTCCAGACTCTTCTTTAAGCCCTCATTTAGCAAGGGGAAGAACACAGCGCTGAGACATCTGCATGGCATTCAAACTATGTCCTGTGCATCTGGCCCTCCCAGCTCCCGTCTGCCTTCTTCAACCCTCCAAACAAAACTGAGAGACCAGCTCTGCCAAGGTCTCTTCAACCACACGCACAGGGCTTGCAGCTACTCTCCCAAATTTCCTAGTGCTGCTCCCGTCCTCTTGCTCTGCTCTGGGAGAGGCCTGGCAGCCAGGGTCCCTGCAGGGAAAGAGCATTTTGTGTGTCAGCTTCCCTCAGGACTGCCACGCCATGTAATTTCCAGAGGTGAATTGCATCCTTCTTGTAGCAGATACCAATAGGATACACTGAACTACAGCACACATTAAAACAGTTGGAAGAAGTTGTGCGGCCAGAAGTTTTTAACTATGCAGTTCCACCCCTCAGGGCTTGCGCTGCATTATTTATAGCTTCCAGTATCCTCTCATTCTGCCCCTTTCTAGTTAACAAATCCCAGATATGCTTGGATAAGTACTTCAAAATTGTAAAGTCAAAGAACAGCTACAATAGACAGCAAATATTTACAATTGTCATGGAAAGTAACTATACCTTATACCATGGTCTGTCATTTCAAATCTCTTTTAGGCCTGACAGGCTGAGAAACCAAGGTAATTACATTCAACATACACCTAACCAGCGTCAAGCAACTATTCTTTCCTAGACTGCAAAGCCATAAAGAAGATGAGATGCAACATCGATGGTAGTAAACTCAGTGATAATTTTAAGGCTAAATATGCTTCTCTCCTTTCCATTTACATGTCTTTCCTCCAGATGGGTCTTAAAAGCTTGGTATCATTTGCTAACTGATTACTGGCTTAACTGAGACCCAGTTAAAAACAATGACAAAACCACAGATCTCTCAAAGGCATTTCAATACTCTTCTTCTTACCAAGGAGTCATTGATGACCCTGAGGTTTTGGGCCATCCCTTCCACACCCTGGCTGGGTGACACAGCCCTTCCAGCAGCAGCAGCCATGTGTGCTGAGTGAAGCCTTGCCACCCCTCGGAGGAATTTGTCATTATCTTAGTGAATCATAGAATTGTTAAGGTCGGAAAAGATCCTTAAGATCATTGAGTCCAACCGCTAACCTATCACTGCCAAGTCCACCAATAAACCAAATCCTCAAGCACCACGTCTACCCTTCTTTCAAATACCTCCAGGGATGGAGACTCCACCACTTCCCTGGGCAGCCTGTTCCAATGTTTGACAACCCTTTCGGTGAAGAAGTTTTTCCTAATATCCAATCTAAACTTCCCCTGGCACAGCTTGAGGCTGTTTCCTTTCATGCTGTCACTTGTTACCTGGGAGAAGAATCTGACCCCCACCTCGCTACGACCTCCCCTAATGCAGCTTGAGGCCATTTACTCTCGTCCTAATGCTAGTAATCTGGGAGAAGAGACCAACACCCACCTCACTACGACCTCCTTTCAGGTAGCTGTAGAGAGCGATAAGGTCTCCCCTCAGCCTCCTCTTCTCCAAGCTAAACAATCCCAGTTCCCTCAGCCACTCCTCATAAGACCTGCTCTCCAGACCCTTCACCAGCTTTGTTGCCCTTCTCTGGACACACTCCAGCACCTCAATATCCTTCTTGTAGTGAGGGGCCCAAAACTGAACACAGTACTCAAGGTGTGGCCTCACCAGTGCCGAGTACAGGGGCACAATCACGTCCCTGCTCCTGCTGGCCACACTATTCCTGATACAAGGCCAGATGCCATTGGCCTTCTTGGCCGCCTGAGCACACTGCTGGCTCATGTTCAGCTGGCTGTCAACCAACACCCCCAGGTCCTTCTCCTCCAGGCAGCTCTCCAGCTACTCCTCCCCAAGCCTGTAGCATTGCATGGGGTTGTTGTGACCCAAGTGCAGGACCTGGCACTTGGCCTTGTTGAATCTTACACTGTTGGCTCTGACCCAATGATCCAGCCTGTCCAGGTCCCTCTGTAGGGCCTTCCTGCCCTCCAGCAGATCAACACTTCCACCCAGCTTCGTGTCACCTGCAAACTTACTGAGGGTGCACTCAATCCCCTCATCCAGATCATCAATGAAGATATTGAACAGGACCAGCCCCAACACTGAGCCCTGGGGAACACCACTCATGACCGGCTGCCAACTGGATTTGACTCCATTCACCACCACTCTCTGGGCTCGGCCATCCAGCCAATTTTTAACCCAGTGCCCTTGTGAACAGCCAGCTTCTCCAGGAGAATGCCGTGGGAGACAGTGTCGAAGACCTTACTAAAGTCCAAGTAGACAACGTCTACAGCCTTCTCCTCATCCATTAAGTGGGTCACCTTATCATAGAAGGTGGCCAGGTTAGTGAGGCATGACCTCCCTTTCACGAACCCGTGCTGGCTAAGCCTGATCCCCTGGTTGTCCTGCGTGTCCCTTGTAATGGCATTCAAGATGATCTGCTCCATGACCTTTCCTGGCTCTGAGGTCAGGCTGACAGGCCTGTAGTTCCCTGGATCCTCCTTCCGACCCTTCTTGTAGAGGGGCATCACATTCACTAGTTTCCAGTCATCTGGGACCTCCCCGGTTGACCAGGACTGCTGATAAATGATGGAGAGTGGCTTGGCGAGCTCCTCTGCCAGCTCCCTCAGTATCCTCGAGTGGATCCCATCCAGCCCCATGGACTTGTGAATATCCAGGTAAAGGAGCAGGTTGGTGACTGCTACCTCTCCAACAACTGGGACTTCATTCTGCATACTATCTCCATCTCCCAGCACAGGAGCCTGACAACCCTGAGGATGACCAGTCTGACTATTAAAGGCTGAGGCAAAGAAAGCATTAAGTACCTCAGCCTTCTCCTCATCTTTCCTGGCAGGGTTACCTTCCGCATCCAACAAAGGAGGGAGATTCTCCCTGGCCCTCCTTTTGTCACTGATGTATTTATAAAAACATTTTTTGTTATCTTTAACGGTAGCGGCCAGTTTAAGTTCCAGCTGGGCCTTTGTCTTTCTAATCTTCCCTGCATAACCTCACAACATCCTTATAGTCCCCCTGAGTCACCTGCCCCTTCTTCCAAAGGCAGTAAGCTCTCTTTTTTTTCTTGAGTTCCAGCCAAAGCTCCCTATTCAGCCAAGCCAGTCTTCTCCCCTGCCTGCTCGACTTACGGCACATGGGGACAGCCTGCTCCTGCACCTTTGAGACTTCCTTCTCTAATAACATCCAGCCTTCCTGGATTCCTTTGCCTTTCAGGACTGCCTCCCAAGGGACTCTGTTAACCAGACTCCTTAACAATCCAAAGTCTGCCCTTCTGAAATTCAGGGTAGCGGTTTTGCTGACCCTCTTCCTTACTTCTCCAAGAATCGAGAACTCTGTCATGTCATGGTCGCTGAGCCCAAGACAGCCTCCGACCACCACATCACCCACCAGGCCTTCTCTGTGCATAAACAGCAGGTCCAGCTGGGCACCTCCCCTGGTTGGCTCGCTCACCAGCTGCGTCAGGAAGTTATCTCCTACACACTCCAGGAACCTCCGAGACTGCTTCCTCTCTGCTGTGTTGTATTTCCAGCAGATATCTGGTAAGTTGAAGTCTCCCACGAGAGCAAGGGCTAGAGATTGTGAGACTTCAGCCAACTGCTTCTAGAGTACTTCATCGGTCTCCTCATCCTGGTTGGGTGGTCTATAACAGACTCCCACCAGGATGTCTGCCTTACTGGTCTTCCCCCTGATCCTCACCCATAAGCACTCAACTTTACTATCATTGAGTTCTAGACAGCCAAAACACTCTCTAACATACAAGGCTACCCCTCCACCTCTCCTTCCTTGCCTGTCCCTTCTAAAGAGCTTGTAGCCATCCATTGCAGTGCTCCAGTTGTGTGAGTCAACCCACCAAGTTTCCGTGATGGCGACCACATCATAGTTTCCCTGGCACGCAATGGCTTCCAGCTCCTCCTGTTTATTGCCCATGCTGCGTGCATTGGTATAAATGCACTTCAGTTGATCTATGGATCTCTTCTCCAACACAGGCATGCCACCCCTAGGCTCATCCCTAGCAAGCCTGGTTTTATCCCCTTCCCCCTTCGTATCTAGTTTAAAGCGCTCTCAACAAGGCCTGCTGACTCCTGAGCCAGAATCCTTTTCCCCCTTTGCGACAGGTGAACCCCATCTCTCTCCAGCAGGCCTGGTGCCATGTAAACTGCACCATGATCAAAAAAACCAAAATTCCACCGCTGGCACCAGCCTCTGAGCCACATGAGATGGGACTTCCTGTTCCTTTCTGTGTGTCTCCCAGCTACTGATGGGATGGAGGAAAACACTACCTGCGCTCCTGTTCCTTCAAGTAATCTCCCCAGTTCTCTAAAGTCCCTTTTGTCTTTGCACTTCTCTCAGTTACCTCATCACTGCCAACCTGAACAACCACTAGCGGATAATAACCGGATCCTTTTACTAGCCTAGGAAACTTCCTGGTAATGTCTCTTATCCTCGCCCCAGGGAGGCACCAGACTTCCCTATGGGATGGGTCCAGTCAGCATATCAGGCCCTCTGTTCCCCTCAGAAGAGAGTTGCCTATTACAACTACCCTTCTTTTTTTTCGTACCAGTGGCCGTTGTAATGTGTGGGGCTGACTGGTTCCCTCTAGTCAACCCCTTGGGTGGATCACTGTCTGTATCTTCATCTTCATCTTCTGAGGAGAGACAGCAAAATCCTTTCTGCAGAAGTCTGACAAGGATCAAAGGAGGGCATGACACAGTCAGCTTTCTAATTCTGTCATCTACATGAACCTTGGAAGAAAGCAGATTACCCTTTTGCAGGTGTTTAAGCACTCCAGTAATTATGGAATGTTGTTTGCATACATTTTGGCAGGACCATCTGAAGCATCCATATAACTCTTAAATACTCAGTTGTGCAAATATTTTCCAAATCTTATGGGCCTCTTTTGATGTCAGGCTGTTTATCTATTTTAAGAGGAGAATCTGGAAGTTCAAAAACTTATGGTGAATTGCTGCATAGATCCTCTAGAGGTGCTGAAGATTAGTATATATACTTTGCCTAGTTGATCTTTGAGAAAGAAAGCAGCTTAACCCCTGAGCTGGCTCTGAGAAAGTGTGGACCGTTAAAGGTGTCTGCCTTTGGCTCCGGATCTAGAGTTTGGATTTTATATCAAGGCTGCTCTATTAATAGCAGGCCAGACTCATGCAGTCATTAACAAAGTAGGAGTTAATTACATTTCTTCCCCACTAGCCTTAACAAGTAAGTGAAAAGGTGATTGCGTATGCAGTCTAACAATCTTTATGGGAGGGTGAACTGAAAAAACATGTCAAATGAGCTAAAATAAGTGGTTATAATGATCTGTTCAGCTGTTGGTTAACTCTCATTTTCAGATCAAGTCCTGTGTTTTCTACCGGTTACATTATACAGTTCAAGGGGTAATCTACCTAGCTGTTCATACTCATTGAAAGACACATTACATTTTTTTTTTTTAAAATTACAACACCACTCATATTCACCCTTAAAGATCTTAATTTTCAGGATTTTTCATCATCTGTAATGATGGATAAAATCTGGATACACTACAGTTTAGTAACCCCTAAAGTGCTGCTTTTCAGGCCAAAGAAGCCATGCAGAAAATTTTGTGAGTTCACCAACAGAAAAGGCTCTGTTTTGGAGAAGGATAAAGAAGATCATAAAGTGTGGAGTTGCAGTATACAGAAACAGCTGAAGGCTCCTCAGGTGCATTGGTAAAATTTAATTTTGCCACTCCAAGGATGGAGGAGCCAGGGGT
The DNA here is from genome assembly GCF_949628215.1 of Phalacrocorax aristotelis. Taxonomy (NCBI): domain Eukaryota; kingdom Metazoa; phylum Chordata; class Aves; order Suliformes; family Phalacrocoracidae; genus Phalacrocorax; species Phalacrocorax aristotelis. The sequence goes on from NC_134277.1 coordinate 146,588,501, forward strand.
TTGACTATGGGAAAGGGCAGAAGCGCCACGGGAAGCTGGTGAAGGTACAAAGCTTGCTGGTTTTGCTGCTGTCAGAGGGGAGGACTGGGCACTCCTGCAGGGCTGGTCTTCCTACATGTGCCCTCATCTTTCAGCAGTGACTCTACTGATTTTGCAACAGGCAGTGTAAGCAGGAGAGGCATAGCCATGCAACAGCCTTCAGCAGTCTGCTGTGCTAGGCAAGCACTAACTCTGCCCACAGCTGGTGATAGTCTTTAATTATCAAGATGTCCCCATGGCAGACAAGTTCCTACTTCTAGGATCAGTGCCTGGTATCAGCTTTTGAATGCATAAAGCAGTATTTTTGCAATCACTGTGTACACGAGCGCAATTAAAAAAATACAAGCATTCATATCCAATGTAGACAGATCCTCAATTTGCTTCCCAACAAAAGACTTGTTTCAAGTATTAAGGGCAGATACTCAGTTGCTATAAATTGCTACATGGTACAGACATTCAGGATTCATTTGAAATTCACAGATGTATGACACTTTTAATTTTCAAACAAATCACACATAGTAGAGCATGGTAGCTGTAATTATTTGTTTTGTGATGTACATAGATGGCTGGAGCAAGTGGGAGCTGCGTTACACAAGACAAAAGGCAGGCACCCAGCTGGCTGCAGGCACCATGCAAATGGAGTGTGTAACTAGTGGATAAGACCAACAAAAAATCAGTGTGTGATGAAGACAAGTCAGATGATGAATTAACATAACAGCAAGAATATGGTTTAGTATCAACTAGTCAGGTGTGTATTTTATATAAAAAAGAAGCCATTGGTAGCAGCCAGAATAGTATCAATATTACAGCTAGGAAAATAAATACATTTTAGCTGATTTTAGGGCCTTTTTAATTTCCATATTTGTTATCAAATTCAATTTCCCTAAATTCACTTACTCATAGCTGTATTTGCTTACTAAAATAGCTTCCCAAGAACGTCTGGTTCTCTGTTGTCAAATTAGTTATGGAACCACTCACGGTGTTGGAAGTGGAGTTGCACAAAGTGTGGTAACTGAGGTATTTGGGCAGCTAACCTGCTAACTTCAAAAATATATTTGGGTTCATCCTGGTTACTCAGTTATCATTAATGATACTCAGATTCTCTTTCCCTGATTAAGTGTCAGCCAACCAGAGATGAGAAGCAATCCCATTTGGCAGGACTTGACAAAGCCCATATTACCAACAGTGAAGAACAAATAACCAAAGCAGGGCAAGAAGTCTTGGGCTGATGTACATGCTGTACGCCCTCACACAAATATTTCTAAGATTTAAAGATGTTTTGTGAATAGTTTGCAAACAGAAACAACTGCAGACTGAAAGGATTATTTATTATGAATGGCTTGATGGGATTTATTTACCACAGCAGCTGGAAAATGTCTAACATTTTAAACAAAATATTTATATTTTTGAAGTCGAATCAAATAGGAAAACATTCAAGCTATATAATAGTCCTCTAGTCATGTTGACTGGAAACACTTCAGTCTTTGCAACAGAAATAGTTATTAATTAACACTAATTTTCTAGACTTGTTCAGATTACACCGTTGATTAAACATCCTCAGGACCCAGTAAGAATAAAAAATGAATGCGTTATGACTTGTCAGTTATACAAACAGGACTTTCAGCTACCAGGAAAGGCTTTGAGCTACATAAATACTTACCGCATTCCTACAAAACACAAACCACATGGTGAATCGCCTCCACTTAAAAAACAAAAAGACAGCAGAATTGGATGTAACTAGTCATATGCTTTTTCACTGCTTAAATTATAACTTCTTAATATACAAGAGGAAAAGCAAAGATATTGCAAAACGGTCAACACACATTTGTGCTTAAACCTTTGTGCCCACACACTTATGCAAATAAGATCAGCATTTGTTTTTGCACAAGTGTTACTTTTTCCCTACATTGTTCTGGTTAATTCCTGTGTTACTTTCTAAGATAAGTAGTAAGAAAGGAAACAAATAATAGAGGAGACAAAGGCTGTCTAATTAAGTAAGGTATCTACCTCCTCTCTGGTACTCCATTACATCATCACACTCCCAGAAAATATTTTCTGAAAATCCATTTGTTCCAGGATCTCCTCCTCTCCAGCTAATACACACATAGCTTGTTCTGTTCTCAAAACACTTCACTCTTAATATTTTAACTGTTCACATTAGAACATTTGTCTGGATCCATTCATGTAGGTTAGAAATGGCAGAGATCCAAGCACAAATCCTTGCAGGACTCTGAAGAGTATTCTTGCTGGGATGAGAGACCTTTTTTTTTTGTTGTTGTTGTTGTTTTTTTTTTTTTTGTGCTAGCCATTTCTTAACCTAAGCCTATGTTTTCTTTTTCTTGGATGCTGGTCCTGCACTGTGTGCATGAAGACAAAGAAGCGTGTAAGAGATCATTTATACTACCTGCAAATTCAGATGCACTGGACCATGGAATGTTCCTCTGAGTCATTTCCTCTTCACTGCCCTTAAAAATAAAGCTTCATCTCCTTGTCTGCTTCATTCTCTTTACTACCAAAAAAGTACGGTAATTTGTTGGTCTATAATACAGCACACATAAAGGATATGAACTCCATTGTGTTAGAAACTACACAAACAAGGACGAAAAGAAAATCCTTGCTCCAGAAACCTTGCTGTTCTGAGAATTATGTATGCTAAATTGCAAAACACTAATGGAATGGATCGATACAGCATTTGCTATGTCTTCCCTTGCTTTGGTCCTTATTGAAAACAAAGAATTGACTCAGTTCACTAGCAGCCAAGCTGTAATCAGGTAGCAGGGAGTCACAATGGGCAAATCTTGTGGTAGACTTGAAGAAGGCTGATTGAATGTCTCTGGAGAGCACAGACAAAGCAGAAGTATATTTGCAGGAATTGCATACAATTTTACCACAAATTTATGATGACAAAGGTATTACCCTTCATATGTATCGTGGTTTAGCCCCAGTCAGCAACTAAACACCACGCAGCCGCTCGATCACTGGCCACACCCCTGTGGGATGGGGGAGAGAATCGGAAGGGCCAAAGTAAGAAAACTCATGGGTTGAGATAAGAACAGTTTAATAATTAATATAAAACTGTAATAGTAATAATAATAATAATAACAACAATAATATAATTAAAAGGAAAATAACAAAAAAGAGAGAAGTGAAACCTCAGGAAGAGTGAAAAAACCCAAACAAGAAGTGATGCAACCGCTCACCACCCGCTGACCAACGCTGCCAGTCCCCAAGCCGCGATCACTGCTTCCCCTGGCCAACTCCCCCCAGTTAATATACTGGGCATGACATCATATGATATGGAATATCCCTTTGACTAGTTTGAATCAGCTCTCTTGGCTGTGCCCCCTCCCCTCCCGGCTTCTTGTGCACCCGGCAGAGCATGAGAGGCTGGAAAAGTCCTTGACTAGTACAAGCACTACCCACCAACAACTAAAACATCAGTGTGTTATAACATTATTCTCATACCAAGCCCAAAACAGCACTATACCAGCTACAGTGAAGAACATTAACTCTATCACAGCTAAAACCAGGACAATATGACAAAGGTTGGCACAGCTTAAAGACCAGATGATGAACATTCACAAAAATGTAAGATCCATTCAAGCCTAGAGGCTCCTAAGCACATACCATTAAGACATGGTAATGGAAGGAGAGAGATGCTGCCTGTTTGTATAGCTGCTTGCAGCTCCACAGCCCAAGGAACTGTGTTTCCATTTACACTTGGATCGATTAAGGAGTGCTGTGGAAAGCTCAAGCTGCTCTCTGTAGAGCCATAACACAATACATCAGCTTGTCTACCCCCACATCCTGACAGGGTCAATGGCACAATAAAATCAAGTGACAGCTTTTCTAGCTCATCTCCTCTCCTCTCATTCCATCAAGCCATTTGCCTTCTAGAAACCATTCACGCAGGAACACTTACTCCTTGCTGCCCAGCACTTTTGCTACTGCAGACATAAATCAGAGGTAGCTATTGCACTCTGATCTCATGCTCCAGGGCTCTGGCAGCCCGGCCAGGATGGCAAACCAGGCGGCCTCCAGGACATCCCACCCAGCTGACTACCAGGCTTTGTCCTCCCATCCTGCTGGATTATCTGCTCCCCTGGCCCCTGCCTCCTCCCTTTTACTGCTACCACATACAGATAACTGTAAATGCTCAGCTAGTATTTTCCTGGAGCAACAGTTATTTCCTTGGAGGGCTTTCTTTTTTGGTATTATGGTGCGGGTCACAGAGCATGACTATATAGGGGGCAGGAAATGGGGCACTGGCATGACCAATCCCCATGTTCAGGCAACATAAGAAAATGGCCTAGAAGCATTCAAAGGAGAAAATAATTGAATTGGATGCACTGCGTTTTGCTGCATGCCTCAGTAATGCTTTCTCAGGACATGATGGGGGCCTACCTGATCGACAGCCAGAGGCATGAGTTAATTCTACATCTCTCAACAAAAAAACCTAGGAAGATCTTATTAAAGCAAGCAAACCCCAGCCTTTTTTAAAAGTCCTTATGCAAAGACTGCCTGGTACAGGCTGTGCAGTGCCTCCACCGTAACTTCATACTGACCCCCAATGTTCACGTACTGTGAATACAGACGGGCCGGGGACAGCCTGGATTTCCCATACATGCAGAAAAGTTAATGTACAGCCCAGATGCTTCTTCCTGAAAGTGCTGGCAATCACTCCACAGTGGGGTTGCTCACGATTTGCAGACACAGAGTACATAGGCTGGAATACTTGAGGAATTACTCTGATCAGGTTGCTGCATGCCAGGAAATCTGGGACAAACATGAGAAAAAATTTTAAATCCACCCAGGGAAAGTTTTCAGGCAGGACAAGGATGCGTCTGAGGTAACCTAAATACACAGTAGCTGTAGTTTAGAAGAAGACAACCTTTCAGGCCTTCCAGAGGACCCAAGAATCACTCAGCCTATCGGGAAGGGAGGGAGCTAAACCTTCCAGCTTCCAGCCTTGCCTGCATTTCCCAATCCCACAGATCTCTTCTGCCCCACCACTTCTCCCTGGGATTCACTCAATATTGCCCTAATTTCCCTCTCTCCCCACACCTGAATTTATTTGCCCTCCTGACCTACATAGGGCTCTGCTCGTGCTGCATGCAGCTGCTCTGTCCCCTCCCTGTGGTCATCCATGTGGACCATTTCTGTCCTTTCTGACAACTGAACATTTTCTGAATTTTCCACTGCATTCAGACTACACCTCTTTTTACACCCCCTGCCTTCCCCCCTCACCTTCCCGAATCACTTTTCCCCCAGAACATAAGGAGCCTTATTCCCCCGCCTCCATTTTTTTCTAACCAGATTATAGGTCCAGTGGCCATTGGGTGAGCGTCAGGGTCATTTCCACTTTCCTGTGGAAAAAAGCTACCTATCTTACATAAAAACTGGCAGGCAACAGGTCTTTTGGCACCTCTGCTTCCCATTATAGTTTAGGTTTGCAAGTGAGGCTGACAATCCCCTGATTAGAGAACTTCTCCTTTTCTTTTTTCTTTTTTTTTTTTTAATATGTTATTCTTATTCTTCATGTTATTCTCCCTGTAGAGCAGTGAGTGACAATCTTTAGCTCGGGTAAGCTTCAGCCACTGGGAAGCACAATCAAGACACATTTTTATTTCTCTGAATTTCTGGAAAACTGTGGGAGAATGCAACAAACCTTGAGCAAACCTATTTTTAGTAGAGGACTTTATCCCAGAAACCTTTTGCCGAAACTGTGCCAAGTGCGCCTTGCTGCCCAGAGCACCCCAGGCTCCCCCAGCACCCCGGTGGCTGCTGACTGTTTCCAGAGCTCTGAACTTTCAGCAAAAGTCTATTGGAGCTGGCATTTTGCCCCAAGATGAGTTGTGATACCAAGGCTGGAATGGAAGGGGGAGAGCCTTAAAGGTAAAGAGAAGAAGCCTTTATCTAAAGGTAGAAGGTGACATTGTATTTTTTAGTGGCTGGTAGGTGCTGGGAAGGTTTTAGGGACAGGAGGAGCAGCAGGTATACCAGTCTATAACTTCCTTTCTGAAGACAAGGCTATAAAGTAAACAGGGTGAAGGGATCGTGATATGTGAATCCAGTTTGCAAATATCTGCTGGATCATTCCTAGAAATAAGTTTCTTCTTTTTTTTGACCTTATTTCTTAGAGGATCCAGTCTTGCTCTGTGTTTTGCAGAAGACACCTGTTCGAAGAGCTGAGGCTGCTCTCTCTGATGTGGAGTTCAGAATTATGTTGCAGTTTGGTGTGTTCAAGGTCAGCAGTCAGGCTATGCTGGAGCCCACAGGCTCCCTACTAAAAAGAGAGACTCCTGGCGCACTGCAGAGCTGTTCATCAAGGTCAGTTTGTTCAAGTAAAAGTCTCTCTCAAAAAAATCACTTGCAATGCAAGCAATCCCAGATGTATTCTGCAAACCAAATTTATCATAAAAGTTCATGTCTGCATGTATATTTGTTTCCAGTACTTTAGACGTAATAAATACTACGATGTTAAATCACAATAAAAGAAAAAGGAAATCTTTTCAGTCTCCTACCAACAGAGCATGTCAGTTGCTTAACTGGAAGCCCAAAGGAGGAGAATAGCTCACTGAACTTCAAAAAAAACCAAATGCAGGCTGAGAAGATTTGCACTGAGTAAAGAGAAATACAATGCACATATGAAAAGCAGCAACTGAATTTCCTATTTGAAAATTTTCTATAATATTTCTGTAATATGACTAAGCTTAAAATTAGACATCTGTTCAGGCAGATTACTTAGCACCTTGGCACAGATGTTCTCTGTTTTTTATTATAGCGCTTTAATTAAAGAACATTCATCAGCATTCACTCAGCACAGTTAAGTGCCACTTTGAATAGAGCTGCACGGGGAATGAATTCTGCGTGCCATTGGTAATAGTGGCTTTAAATCAGACGGTGATGCCGAATGATTGCCATGAAGCCAGTCACAACCTTTTTGCCACTACCAATTGGAGAAAGAGGTCGGGAGGGGACTCACACCCTCACGTCTGTGCAACAGATGCCGACACACCTTCCGCGCCCCACTATCCCCCGTGTCCCTGGAGGGAGGGGAGCAGGTGCTGAATAAACCAGCTGGGGCTTCCCCTCTGGTTCCTGCTCTGCCCTGCTGCCTCCTCCCGCTGCTTTGTGCTCTCTTCCCACTGGCTCCCCAGCAACAAGTGTGCTTTACTAGTACGGGGTTTTCAAAGTAAAAGCGAAGGTGAGGGGAAAAGGTCATGTCAAATTTACATTAGCTAAACAAGGTAAACTACAGAATGCTATCCAGGGACAGTATGGAACAGTCCTTCAAAAATATGTGCCAGGTGATGTAGACCAAAAAGTAAATTCTTAAGCACTGTGAACTGAGCATAAAAGTTTACAAGTCCTTGTTTCCATGTCCCTGCAAATTCTGGCAACTGAGTGTATTCATCTCACAAATGTCTCACGTCAGCCTCTTGCAGGTGCAGCATGCCTTCTACCCCGGGCTCTGCCTGGCAGAGACCTGCAGAAATGACTGCTGCGTACCACAGAAATGTGCTGGGTGGGTTTGATTTGTAGAGAGCCTATAATTTGCTTCCTATCTCTTTTTAAACCCATTACATCCCTAACAATGGAAGCTGTCAGCTGAAGTGATTTTGTCAGCCAAATTTGAGAGCCTGCACATTTTATGACCATTAAAGTTTCCTGTAACTTCTCACTTGATTTTTTTCCATGTCTAAGAACATGATTTTTTTTTCGTTTGTCAAATTCCAAAATAAGCATCAGAGGTGATAAGAACTTGTCAGCTCAACAGGAAAAGACTGGGGATCTGTTCCCTGGGCTATTTCTATTCTTCTAACTTAATGGATGTTTAGTATAAAATGCATAGACAATCTATGCCATTATGTTACAGTCACTCTCTCTTATGGCACTCCCGTTTTTGACCCCATGGGTTTGGTTTGTGTTGCCCACAGAGGCAGTTCTTCAGCAGTAGAAGGAGAAGTATGTTCCCCAAAGATTCATTTCATCCCAGCAGTTTTGGTACTTTTCTGGATCCTGTAAGGTGCACGCTTGTTTCAGGCTGACAGGGTGCTGAACCTCAAACTCCCCTAAGGCACAGTCTCACCTTCAGCAGAAAAAGCCCAGCTGGGTCTATGTGGGGAGTAGGCTTACGGCAGCCTGAAGCTGGCGTGTCAGCTTTTGCTACCCGTACATGTTTTAGGTAGACATATCCACTCATTTACGCTCTCCCAATGCAGTGGGAGCTACCTGCCTCTGATGGGAGGTAGGTAGCTCACCCACCGACCACGGAGACCGGCCACATAACATGTACCTTGAGCTCTACCGTGCCTGATGGGATACCAAGTGATTTCTTTTTATTAAAACTTTCTTCTGAAAGTCACTGTTAGTCGGACACTACCCTGCCATTTGTGTTTTTTAAAACTGCTGTCAGTATCTAACCATTAAGGATGGCAGCCTGTCTTTTTCCTCTGTGCTAAGTAGAGCACATAGCAGAGGCTTGGCCAAGAAGCACAGCGCTCCCTAGTTATTCTGCTGGGGCACACTAGGATAAGTCCCTGGAGCTTTGGGGCAACAAACACAGTAATTCTTTTTAGCATTGTTTCTAAAAAGAGCTTTGTGAGTCTCTTTCTGCATGTGTCCTTTTTCCTTACTCTTCTGAAGTTTTTTAGTCTCCTATTTTATGTCAGTATAGAATACAGTGTCAGAATTCTGCTTTGATTCCCGTTGTATGTTGATATAACATAAAAACAATCAAAAGGTTATGATGGCTTAGTCTCTATCCTGGTTTTGAAGATGTTAAGAAGTCTGGGAAACACTGTATTTTGGAACAAATTTCTCATACTTCGATCCCTACGCCGCTGTCTATAAAAGACTTTCTGGATGAAAGGTGAAACCCTGCGTGCCCTGCTTCAAATGCTGCTATTTACCTTTCATAACTACATAAATCAACAAATTGGGTAAATATTTTTCCTTAAGGAAGGGATGAGAGAAAGATGGAAAGAACAACATGTGACAGATCTCAGTGAGTTCACGTAATGTGTTTCTGGAAGACATTTAAATACTTCGGGAAGAAAAGCAGCCCAAGAGGAGACAAGGATGGAGGTAAGAAGCATTGAGCGTTCATGATAGAAAGAGCTTTTCTGAAACTACTAGAAAGACTGCAGTGATCTTAAGGATACGGCTACTTAAAACAGGTTTTGATGGGATCCAGTCTTTAGTTAAACGTCACTGTGGCTGTATGTTAAGATGCTGTATTGGAAGAGAAGGTCCAGTTTCTCATCAAAGTGTCCTGTTAAAAACCAAAGCAGATAAGAGACCATTTCCTGCCTAATGTAGCTGAGGAACCTGATCCTACAGGAAAGTGGCCATTCTGCTGAATAATTCACAGTTCAGTCATTTTTCATTATTTTTAATTCAAATTCTCTGACACTAGTGTCATATCCCTGACTTGCTTTGTGCCTTACGGCAGAGCGGTATGTTGCCCTCCTTTCAGATGCTAGGCCTGCTATCCCTCTTGCCTCCCAGATTTAACCACTCCACCAGCTGCACCCCCCCCCCCAGTTGCATTCTGCATCCATGCCAGGACGAGCTGTTACAAGCAAAACACATACATTTGTTTCAGGTAAATTTCCTCACCCCTTCACCCCTTTATAAAGCTGAAGAAAATAATCTGATTAAAACAATTTCCTTTGTTTGGGGCAGGGAGGAAATAGATTTGATTCTTTTTTTCCATAAATTTAATCTCAATTTTATTTTGATATTTTTAAGACAAACCAATTCTGAATTAAACAAAAATCAGAGCAATTCTCAAAATTACCTTTAATCGAAGGCTGAAACTTGAAATTAAATACTTTATTCCATCCCCATCAAACATTCTCTTTCTCAGAAATGGTCTGGAGCTGGCAGTTCGGATCCAATGTACTCAGGCACACAAATGTCTTTTCTACCACCCTCCCTCCTGCACTGCCTCACTGTAACGTTCCGCTGTGGCTTTGGAGATAAACCTTTGAGCCTGGGGAAGTGACAAAACCAGCATTAACCACCTGCAGTGCAGGATTCTTTCTTTTTCCTCCACTCAACACCATCAGGAGCAGAGACAGCTTCTTCGAAGGAGTGGATCACTTTTTCTGCTCCCTTCAATCTTCTTTGTCCGTGAGGATGATCCGGTCCATGTCAGAGTTAATTTCATTTTTTCTGCTTTCTGACCTAGTTTCAAAAGTCCTCTTAGGCCTGTATGCAAGCTAAAAGTAACTTAAAGTCACAACATTTATACGAGAAAGCATTAAAAAATAAAATACAAAAATCCTTCAGTAGTATTTGCAACTTGGAAAGAGAGAAGAGAAAAACAGTGGTCCCAATCAGTTCCAATGAAAGTAAGACAAGGCCCAAACAAAGCTCTGGCTGCCTTCTCACTCCTAGAAAACGGTACGGTCAGTGAGAGAAATGGTGACAGATACCAGAAAGGGCATGAGGCTTCATGGGTCAGGGAACTTGCACACTACCAAAACCAAATGCCGATGTGCAGACCTGTGATCTCCTTTTTAACAGGCTTTAGCTATGGGAGCAGACAAAGAATACAGCAGAACACTGCAGTAGTTTTGAGAGTTTTTTTTCCATTATGGTTTAGTTGTTCTTAGTATTAACATAGAATCAGAAAGAGATACACATAAATCCAAACAGCAACAGAGGACTAAGGGTGCTATCTAGTATCCAGATACCGTTCGCAGCAATAGTTTATAAACTGCGAAATTGAAGCTGTATCCAAAGGACAATTCTGAAGTTCTAGATACAGGTCCTCAGCAAACTGAAAGACAGAGAGAACTTTAGAAGTAAAGAATTTCCCTCAGCAGCCGCAGCAGAAGGTATGTCAGCGTGCAAACAGCATCATGGTCAGAGCCTGGCCCCTGAAAGAAACAACAGGCTCGACAACAGAAGAGTGCTGAAAGTTACATGCAGTGGCTTATCCGCAATCCTTTTTACCAATTCTGTTACCATTATGCTAAGATTCTGACCCACATTCTTATTTACTGTACAGATCTTTGTCATTGCAAAGGAAAATTAAAAAAAAATAATAGATTTATATACATATTCTGTTTCACAAAAACAATTTATGACCTGCTATGGAAAAAAGAAAAAAAATTGGTTTAATTTCCTTTCGCGTTAGAAAATGTAATTTTGGAGCACGGCTGCACAGAGGCATTAAATGGTAATTTAGTGCAGCGTTCTCTGTAAGTGTGTAAATAATCTTAGAAAAATTGGTGCCGAGAGAATTTTGGTTTGAAAATCAGTTTTCATGGGGGTATGAATATAGAGCTGGTTAGGTTCATCCAACAGAGCACAAAATAACTACTTTTTTTTTTTTTTTTTAAAAAAGTCACGAGTTCATGCATACAAGGCCCATCAGGTAGATCCCTATGCGCAGAGACAGGGAAAGCCTTTGCTTGATCAACTTACACCAAGTGTCCAAAAGAGAAGTGTCCAAAAGAGCTGTGCAAATGTATATAAAGAGAACTGTGCCTGCCTCATACGGTCACTGACTCCCGGTCGCCGCAGGGGAAGAAAAGTAATAATGGGGATGCAAGACCTATGTTCTGGCCATAATCCCGCTGCACGGGTTCTGCCTGTTCATTGTGCTGTAAATGCTACACCGGCTTCATGAAAATACCAGGTTGCCTGTACAGCACAGGTGGTGGAACTGTTTCACTACGTGTATATATACACACGGTACTTTTTTTTTTAATCCTAGGAGGGGTTGAATCTCGCACTAAGAGGATCGCGCGCCACAGTTCGCTTGACTTGCCGGACAAATGCCCGACCTGCGAAGGCCGCCGGTGCAGCCCCACCGCCCCAGGAGCGGCAGCCGGGGCGGGCAGGGCGACGCCCGGTAACGCAGCGGCGGCGGGGGCGGGGCGGCGCGGGGCCGGGCGGGGCGGGGCGGCGGCGCGCGCTCAGCGCTGGCGGCACAGCGCCCTCTGGCGGCGCCCGCCGTGGGGCCGGGGCCGCGGGGCCGGGGCGGCGCGGGAAGGAGCTGAAGCTGCTCCCCGCTTCCCTAAGCTTGTTTTCTGAAACTAGGTATTGAAACCTGCCGGAGGACGGGTAACCCCTGACCTGCGGCTCTAAGCGGCCGGCACTGCGGGCCGAATTACGCAGCTTTCAGGATAAGCCCACGGAATCAGAAAAGCGGTGAGAACGCCACTGACCGGCTACAGACCCTTCACGAAGAGACTCGCCTCAGTCAGGTCTGAAAGTCTCCCGTCCAGCAGTCCGTCCCTATTCAAGTAGCCCACGTCGGCCTGCTACTAACTTCGTTGTTACGGGTGACAGTTTCCCGTACTCCAGCGCTCCCCATCCGGAATTTGGCCGTGTGCCGGTGCGCGGAGACCGGCCCTGCTGGGAATGCTCACTGCTCCAGCAAAAGCGCGGAGAAAGGGAAGCGGGCACTGTGAGGGGGAGACAACGCGCTGAAGAGTACGGCGCAGGCAATCAGCTGCCAGTTTGCCAGCAGTTTAGCTCCTGTCTCAGATTAGTGTCTCTTCACTAATGTCAAACAGGTACATCCCTATTCAGCCATGTATAAACAGATAAACATAAAATGTGTTCTGCGAAAAATCAAAGAAGATACAAAACTATGTTTTCTCTTTCACACACTTTGCATTTTCCTCACCATATTCAAAGTCTGTTCTGCAGATGTGTAGACCTGTGAATCCTGTGTGTTTAAAACTTTGCTTTCATCATTTATAGCTTATTGAGCTATTCTGTAAATACTTACACGTGCTGAAGCAACCCAAGCTGCAGGAGTGGTTCTTCAGAAGTACATCTTGGAAGTGGATCCTTCAGGTAACAGAGCACACTCTGCAGCATACCAATGCCATCAATCTCAATGAAAATCCATGGACTGACCAGCTCTGGATCGAGCCCTTGAGGTGTATTTTACAAACACACCAGTTTGGTCATCGGTATTAGCATAGCAGCCAGTGGCACTTGAGTTGGGAACAGGGCTGCATCATTCTGGAGACTGAATAAGCTTTCAATAAGCATGATTTTTTTTTTTCCTTAAGACTGTAGACAAATTGAAATCAAAGTGTGAGTAGCATGTGAGACTAACACCAGAGGCGCACAGACTATAGAATGAAAAATGAAACAGCAATAACCCCACAGTTTAACTGAACTGCCATAACAATCCCATAGCAGACCTGCACTGTCTGGATCTAGAACCAGGCCACAACTAAAGTTTCATCCCAGCCAACAGTCCCCATTTGTTATGTTTCCTAAACTGTTGTGAGATCCTCTATTTGTCTTGGAAAACAACTTTAATTCACTGTCCCAGTTCCCAGCGTCAGGGACAGAGGCTGTGGAAAGCATGCTCCCTAAAACATGGTGGAGACTAGAAGAGTGGCCTGGGATAGGTCTTGTTCAATAGCAGGCCTTCAGCGTGCTGACATCTGCTTTGCCCATCACAGGTTGACTGATAGTAAACTCTTCTTTCTCCCAGTAGTTCTGCCAAGTTATTCCTGACAAACCTGTACGCTGCATAGACTGTATCATGTAGGTAAAGTAGTGACGTAATAAATAAAACATGGTAATTTGAATGGTTTTCCATTTAATTTCCAATTTTGTTTCTACAGTAGAGGCTGAATACACCAAACAGATGTCTCTAAATTTTTTAATACCTATAAAAATTATTCAGAGTTCAAGTTCCTGAAGCTGAAGAGTTTCAGCCAAAGTTGCGCGACAGTACTCTGGATACTTATTCTGCCTAAAGAATTTTTCCAGAGATTTCTTTCCTATGGCCCTCATTTTTCCCCTGGACTTTTAAAGTTAATAACAAGCAGTTTTTATTAGTTTCAGCTCATGAGTCTTGGTGTATTTATTCAACAACATAAAAGAGCTGCTCATCATCCTGTTTTGTTAGTGTCTCATAGCTCTAATCTTGACCTACTTTGTGAATGTTTTATTTATCAACAGCGGGCTAAGCAAACAGCCTCATCTCGGAGGAATTCCAAACACAGGCTAGATCCAAGAGGATGCAACTTCTCCAGGGCATCCCCACCTCTCCATTTTTGTTTTTGTCAGCTACTCTCTCCCTCCTAAAAGGTCTTTCAAGCTTCGTTTTTCCCTGACAGTATTTCTATTTCTCTTTCATCGAGGAACATTGCCAACAACATATACTTACAATTAGTTTCTCCTTTCTCCTACGAGCTATGACTACAAATCGCACGCACAAATCTTGCAGCATTATTAGGAAGTGTCTGTGATGGTATGACTCATTTCTCAGCTGAGATTGCAAGTGCTTTGTGGTTTTCTTATCTTTCAATAAAAATAATCTAGGAAAAGAGGCAGTCTGGAGCATCAAGGAAGGAGGAGCAACAGAAACACCGAAAGTAGGTTGAGCACGTATCACTACCTTCATCAAGATCCACACATAACAATGTACATTTGTTACACTGGGCTTCCTGGTGCTTTCTGGCACTTCTAATTTTGGCAACAGACAGAAGTATTACACACTTAAGGTCAACAGCTGAGAATGTCCTTCAGCCAAAAGACCAAAAAAAAAAAAACCAAACCCCAAAACATACCCCCTACACAGCTAAAGAAAAAAACCCATGTAGAGCCACAGAAGGGGTTTTCCCCATTTAGTTTTAAAATAAAACATGACATTTCATAGTTGCATGTAGAAAGAAACTAGCCATTTATATCCTCTGCCTCTTGCTATACTTTTACAAGAAACTCGGGTAGGTGGGTTCCCAGCAAATTCTGAAACTACTTGGACAGAAGGTGTCTGCTTTCAATATAGCTGTAATACTGCTTGCAATACAGAGTAATGCTGTACCAAACAGCCTGAGAAAACCAACATCAGATGAGAGCAAATGGAGACTTCCACTGCAGGAGAGTTTATTTCAGGAACAAAAATAACAGGCTTTAAATGAAGCAAATTGACACAGGAGAAGTGAAATACACCTCTCTGGAGCGTGGCACAGGCACCCCCAAGGGAGCTACAAAGCCCCGCAGACTCCCTGGGGAGGCTCAGGGCACCACCCTGAGACGTCAGGTCAGGCTCGACCCTGGTGTCACCCCAGAGCTGTTTCAGCTCTGAAAAACCTCCAGCAAGATACCACAGCTGCTACAAGTTTCTCCAAGAAAAAGGAACCGTGTCATGAAGTGGGCAGAGCTTGGGGGTGAGAGTGGAAAAAAGAAGACAACTCCTAACCTCTCTAATCAACTCTCTAACCAGCCATGGCTATTTTGACTCTTGGCTCACCATGTGGTCTCAGAGCAGGTGCTGCCTCCCTCTGCCCAGAACATATTTACAGATTGAATTTACTTTATTATTTTCTCTGTATGTGCACAAGGTCCACCTTCTGCCCAGCTCTTTGTCTCTGCCTCTCCCCCAGCTGTTACCTTCTCAGCATCTCATCAGCATACACTTTCAATTCCCTTTGAGACTATTTATAAAGTTGTAAAGGAACATAAATCCACATTTTTTCATCAAAATATATTAGAGATCTGACTACTTTGCAGCATACTGAAACTGGACTCATACAAAGAGGCTTTGAAAAGGTCAAATGCTGTGAATTTTCAGTTTCTAACTACATTATATTCAGCTGTGCTTACAGTCTTTTTGTGTTCATTTTGTCAGGCTATAGTAACAAATGAGTTTGCTGATATTATTTATGGGATACTAAATCTTATGTGCAACAACATAAAGTTCATACTAATGAGCAGAAATCCATCACTGATTTGTAGGTTCAGTCAAAACAAAAATAAATATCTGAGAATGGGAATACCAAATTCTTAATATGTCTGGAAGATACACAATTTGAGGATTAAATTATTCATAATGTTTCCACTGACTTCAAATAATATTTGACAAATTAGTAACTCATTTGTGGTTAATTTATAAATGGAAAAAGGTAAAAAATGCCATATATGTGACCCTTGCAATTTATTTCAAATAATAACCTCCTAATTTTAATTAATTTAGACTCTTGAAAGTTTTCTAATGAAGCTCACTTCGATTAGTTTCAAGAAGATTTTATCACATTCCAAATTGATTTACACTGATATGATTTCCCTGCAGTCAGTGGAGCTAAACTGATTTATTCCTGATGAAGATCTAGCCTGCAACAAGGTACTAAAATCCAGGAGATGGGTTGCACAGAAAGTACTCTCAGCTGGAGGTGCCGACCATGTTGCCCGTGGGGCTGGGAAGCTCTGGCTGGTAAAGAGGTCATACAGTTATTTCCATCACACCCTGGGTTGCTGCTCCTCTGCACATCCAGTGAAAGAAGGAGGTGCTGAGTGTAATCCTGGCGTGGCATGGAGGTGACACAGTAGAATTCATTGCACCCATCTCTCATTTTATTTTGAGAATCTGAGGGTCACAGAACAGGAATCTGGATTTCTCCATGGTCCATCCCTTCAGAACTGTGAGATCTTGAACTTTGCAGTCAAGATGTCACTCCTGTAATACATCCACCATGTGCTAAAATGTAATTTCATCTTATCAGGCACTCAGTGAGGGAAGTTTTATTTTTATATAAACCTTTTTACAAAATCTTTGTAATCTCTGCCAATTAATGGAATTAAAAAGAGAGGAAAAAGCGAGGAACAGAAAGCAAAACCAGAAAGAGAAATGAAGAAATGAAATCAAGGGGGGAAATAACAGAGGAAAAGGAGACAATTAATAAATATAATTAAGTATGACTTGAAGGTGTTAATGAGTATAGTGGTGCTGTGGTCATCAGCGGAAGGCTATAGCCTTGAATAGAGATTGTCAGCTTTTGTGATTAGTGTCTCCTAGAAAAGTCTGTCATTAGATGTCTGCCCTTGTTCTGCCCTTACATCATCTTCTTTCTTATCCTCACAGCCCTGAGCCATGCTGCCATTCAGTTCCCCAGGGGTTTTGTCCCCTGTCCTCTTCTCTTCTGTTCCCTCCCAGCCGCATTTCTGCTTCTTTTACCAGCCCTATGGCTTGTGCATAGGCACAGCTTGCCCAGCCAGGCCTCCTGCACCCAACAGCAGGAGCAGGCTTGCCTCTCTGTTACTTACAGGTGACAGTAAAGAGAGCAGAATGGCTGTAACACACCCCCCCCCCACTTCCCCACCTCTACATGAACAGAACCCCAAAGGAGAGGGAATGAATTTCTTCCACCTCCCACAGTTACCCCTATTGGCTGCAACCCTTTCAGAGGCAAACGTGGGGAAAACAGTCAGGTACACAGCGCTTCCCACCGCACCGTGCTGGGAAATTATGTGCAGCCCTTGGGTGCGTATCCAGGAGCTACTGCAGCCCGTCATGCACGTTCTTTGTCTCAGAATATATCATTAACAGTCATTTGTGCTGTAAGCAATCTCAAGAGATTGAAACCTCTTTTTAGCCACATGCTATGTCCCTCCACTCTCAATCTAAACACAGAAAATAAGGAGGGGGCCAGGAGGCACTGACAGCACAGGTCAGTGGTGGTGGCAGAAGCAGAATGCAGTTCTCCTGCCCTCCTCTGTCTATTTACTGGGATTGTCCCCCAGTAAAGCAAATAATTTATAGCTCTGCATATTGCTAAGCCATTACAGCTCTGGGCTTTTACACTGAGTCATGAAAATACCTCAGAGGATTGAATTGATTCTATTAAATGACATATGATCAGATGTCTTCTGTGCCAAAAATCTCTTCTGCACCACTCTCAGTCCCAGACCCCTGCCAATGACTCACTTGTTTCTGAAGTAAGGGGGGGAAAAAGAATAAAGGGGATAGTAACATTGCTTCTTTAGATTCCAATTACTAATGCAGACCTTGGATTTGTCTTATGGATGATGTTTGGCTTCTAGCAAAGTTAGCTAGTACTACTGCTCTACATCGATGTGGGGGAAATCAGATTGACTGCACAGATCAATGGCTCAGGCACAAAAGCCTTCTGCATGCAGGCTAAACAAAGGTCTGTTAAAATGAGCCATAGAATCCATGTTCAGAGAGGTGAAATTCTCAGAAACAAGACAGTATTTAAACCAGACCCTAGGTGTGAATAAATCTTGGTATGTTCTGCTGGAACTGACAGAAAAGATCGGGTGGATTTCCTAGAAAAACGACAGTCTGCTATTTGGGAGCTGCCAGAGAATGAGGAGGTTTCCTGTATTGATTGATGCTGTAAAATACTCACCCACAACCAACTCAAGGGTACTTCTTCCAAGAACACAATACTTGTGACTTTAGTGGAAATGAGAGATAAGGAGAAGATCCTTCAGGCAGCCTGGGAAGAGAGAAGCATTGAATTCCAAGGGCAAGTGATAACAATTTCTCCAGACTTCAGCCAAAAGATACAAGAAAGAAGGAATTGGTAGAACTTTAAAAAGCCTTTGTAGATTTTAAATCCAAGGCTGTCATCTCTTCTGAAACTGGGAGTTCTACAGGAAAATAAAGATTACCTCCTCTGGGATGCAGAGTGAAGGAATCCGTTTTTAACAGATATCACCCTCGTCATTGCCCTGGGCCATTCAGATGGATTAATTCCTTGCATTTTGCTGGCAGAGCCCAGGTAGTGAGTACTGGCGATGTGTGCTCTGTGCAGAGGGACCCATGGGAGTTACAAGCAGCCCACCAAGTCTACTCCATCACGGGGACTGAGACAGATGGTACAGCTGCCAAAGCTGGCGGGGCCGAGCATCTGGTAAATGTGTTGATTTAAAGCAGCTCTCAAGGAGCATCCGCTGCTGTGGCTGAGGTGAGCACAGTTCAGAGCTGCTTCCCTGACGGAGCCTGTGGGGGACCTGGGGCAGTATTGCCACAGCCTCTTCTTGGAAGCAAGTACCAAATGTTTTGGAGGATGAAGAAAAGCAGCCTCCCTTCTGGGCAACCTGTCAGGGATTGCTGATATCGGGGAGTCAGTGCCATGGAAGGTTACTGCTACCACTATTTCACAATGATATTTAGATTCCTCTAGGAAAGCTCTGGTCAGGCTTTTATTTTATGTCTTGGCTCTGTCAGTATCTTCTGTCTCTCCCTCTCCCTTTTGAATAAACAATGTCTGGTTTAAATATAACTGTAGTTCAGCTTCTGACTATTCACAGCCAGAGATGAGTAACGATTTCCCTGGGGTACAGAGAGCACACACAGAGAGTTTACCAGCCCAAAGCTGGGACTACAGCTTTTGTGGCTGCACCCCAGCTAGTTTTAGACTGGCAGTATGGAGGGCTGGGCATGTTGTCCTCTGTTTTTATTTGGAGTCTGAGACAGCTTTTGTCTCCATTTCTCTATACTTATGTTGGTACTGAGTGATAGCACACTGCTTAAACTGCCACATAAATATAACCTCCATGGTACCAACTCATCAGAAGAAGACTGGTGGGAGGGGACTGAGGAAAAGATTACAGGCTTGCAAAAACTACTGCAGTTTTTTTAATCTGCATGGACAGCTCCAGAAAGGCCACGAGCCTACTATTATATGTTGCTGTCGTGCCCAAGAAAGAGAGCACCCATGAGCTATGAGGCCATACTAGCCCAAATACCAAAGGCATTCCCAGAAATGCAACGGGAGGTGGCCCCTCAAATCCATAGATACTTTTCAAAAGTACACCGCACCACTCTGGAAATGTAATTATATATAAGAAGAATTAATTTCAGTAGAAAACAAGTATTTCTTGTGTGTGTGAATCCCATGATGCTAGAAAATTACTGCTGACAGTGCTGCCAGGAAAACTATCCCAGTATGTCTCATGTGAAAGATTAAGTGGGACAGCATGCCTGGTGGTCAGATACTGAGGGTACTGGAGAATCAATTTATAATTCTAAACCTGGTCAGTTTTTACAGCTGAAAGCTTCTTCTTCACCAAGAAAACCCTGCAAAGTGATCACCCTGCCAACAGCAGTGTGACCGCTTCTGCCAGTTCTTTCGTGGACAAAAAAAACTTTGCAAATGAGTCCGGTTTGCCTACGTCTTTTAGCCATAGTCTCCTCCACCCTGCAGGTCCCTTTGTTTCTGTTACTTTTGCATTACCTAAAGAATTAATGCTTGATATAGTAGGTCCTGGTTTACACCTTAAGAACTGAGGAAAGTTTTGCACGTTGATAAAATTGACATGTTTTATCTGTGCCCTGCCATCAGAGTACTAATGGGAATCCAAATGTTTTTAGAACTTTTCAACTGCCACACAAACCACCAGGAGAGATACCCTATCTTTAAATCAGAAAATAGCTTCTTTCCTGCTATCTTATCAAACAGCACCACATAGTCCTACAAAATGTATCCCAGCCGAACTACTAATGGGGAGATGTTTACATACTAGACGGGAAGCTATGAGACCCGATTTGGGTAATCATAGGAAATGAGGAAAGCAAAGTGCTGTGGAGAAGGAATTCCAGACCTGATCTGAAGAGGAAAGAAATTTGGATACGAAGGTTCCTCTTAAAAGCACCAGGTGCACAGATAACAAGGCTTGATGAATATGGGTGGAAGAGATGTAATGACCTGTATTGTAGAGATGTGATGTAATGTAATGACAAACTGATTGCTTCACTGGCACATAGAAGATTATGAGAAATTTATTAATATTAATTTTATTTTTCAGGTTGCCATTTCCCCATCATGTATGTTAAACAAAATAGCCTCCTTTTACCTCTTGCAAGAAGCATCCTCCTTCTTTCTCCTATGCTGCCCCCAGATTCGGGAGATGTCTAAGAGAACAGTCTCCTTCACCTCCGTCCTTAACACCTCTTTGCCTTGGTGTCTACAGGACAATCTGACACTGTCGAGATGACTGGCATGTGGATAGCTTTGTCCGTTACCTGAAGTAATTGTCATCTTCTTTCAAGCCTGTTTATAGCCTTCTGACTAATAAGGTTTGTGAGCTTCACTCTTATTAATTCTTTTTGCATTCGTGCAGCTCCTGGGACAAGCCTGTGACCAGAGGTGGGAGGCACTACCTCAGTAATCTATATATTGCAGCAGAAGTATGTGGTCTTTTTGAGTAAGAAATCCCACTCCTGACCGGAAAGTTTAAATATAGAAAAGACAGAGTGTTTTATCCTTGCCTTACAGAATATCCACTTGGATTTAGGAGCCAGCTCGGAGAGCCTTGTTCACTCGCTGAGTTCAGCATGGCTATAATGTGCTTAGTTACAGTCCTGCTCTTGAAAAATTGATTCCACTTTCAGAAATATTACCGATTCTAGGGGCATTCACCACTGTAAATATAAGGAATATTGCAAAAACCTGGGAACCTCGATGATCTTAAATGTCCTTTCCAGCCTAAATATTTCTGTGATTCTGTGAAATTATAAAAACCGTGGCCAGCTTTATAAATGTGCCCATCAAGCGTTCTAGCTCACGTGAAGGGAAAGAGCACAAGCTCCAGGTTTCTGCAGACTCATTTCATCCATACTTTAGTCCAGGAATATCTCAGAAGAAATCTTCTTAGAAATTTTTGTATACTTGTTACAAATCTGTGAGAAACCTTTCTCAGCAACTCAGCCTTTTCTGGTTTGTTTTTAAGTACAACTGGCATTCCCGTAATGCTCTTCCTACTTCTCCTGAGTTGGCCAGCACTAAAGATACATCCAGAACTTCACATCTGAGAGGGACTCTGAGCCACATAGCCATCAAGGCACACTGAGACCCCTTCATCCAGGACCAAAAAA
Source organism: Phalacrocorax aristotelis (assembly GCF_949628215.1). Taxonomy (NCBI): domain Eukaryota; kingdom Metazoa; phylum Chordata; class Aves; order Suliformes; family Phalacrocoracidae; genus Phalacrocorax; species Phalacrocorax aristotelis. The sequence goes on from NC_134277.1 coordinate 146,610,156, forward strand.
TGGAAGGGTAAAACCCCTCTGTGTCCCATGATAAAAAAGCCTTTGCAGGAGTCTACACAGCAGTCAGGAGGTATGGGCCAGCACTTTCGGGTCTAGCTGAGCTAGACAAGGCTTGAGCAGCTGAGGGGAGTGTGCCTTTTTCCTGTGCACAGCCTTGCTGAAGTCCATGCTGCTGTTTCATCCCGCATTTCTAGCTAAAGGAAGCTGGCTGAGGATATGTGCTTCATACTGTGAAAAGATTTTTAGTCCCATCCGTTTTTCTACCCAAAATATGGGAAGCATAGAAGAGTAGAACAAGAATGAGGGGAAAAAGAAGAAATCCCTCCCTTCAACTTTCAACAGTTTTGAAAGACTATTTTTAACATGTATGATAAGTTTGGGTTAAATATTTGGGTTTTTTATTTGCCTGATTTTTGTTACTGTGTTGCTGCCCGTTGCTGGATCAGGTGTGGTAGCACCTCATGACTATTGCACCCTGCCTCAGGCTGGTTATTTATATGGGAATAGAAATATGTGGCAGGTCCGAGCACCAACAGAACCCAGGAGCTTTTCAAACCATGGTACCTGATGCTGTAAGCACACAGCACTTTATTCTGGTCTTGCTTTTTATGGTAAAAATTCAGAATAATATGTGCATATGCAGCGACAACAGAAAGCAATTAGCAGGAACCCAGCTGGACTTACAGGCCACTCTTACCTGTGATATAGCCTAGTTAAACATGTCCCTAAATACAATTTGCTACTAAAAAAAAGATAGGAGAAAAAATACAGAGCATAAGTTAGTCATATCACTTAGGGTGCTCCTTAAAGTTTCTTGTAAGCAGTGGTGGAGACGGCAGTATAAGGACATGGCCAGAACAGAGTAGAATACAATAGGAAAGACTAGAAGCAAAGTGACTTGTAAAGCAAAGAAAACATATCAGTGGCCATGAAATGAAATATGGCAATTTCTGTATCATGGTGTACCATAAAATGAAGAGAACTAAAACCTCAGAGAAAGAAATCTTCTGGTTGGTTTTAGGTTTTTTTATGTTTGTTTGGAGGGGGTTTTTTGGTTGTTTTTAATTTAAAATGCGAGTTTTTAAAAGGTTCTGTTAATCTTCTTGTGGACGCTAGATGGGGATCTTGAGTCAGCCATGCAAGAGACTCCTTTATCCTTTTTCTTTATTTTAATCTGTTTCATCATGGGCAGAGTACATGCAATGCAAGTTTGCTCTTCAGGCATTTATATTTTTACTAAGGTTTTTTTTGGGGGGAAGGGTAATCTACAGTAAATAAATATTTACTTTTAAACATACAAGTTTAATTAAGGTTATCCTATATCTTTCAAAAGAGAAAGGAATGCATTTGGAACTGTAGAGCACATGCTCTTCTTCGTCCTAATTATTTGTTTAATTCCAATGGCACATTGCAATTGTTTTCTCACTCTTCAGTGCAGGATGCGGTTTACAGTTGACAATTGTCTTACTGCCGTGTAGCACAGATTATGACAGGGAGAAAGACGGCGGAGCCGCTCACTTGTGGCAGTACTAATGACCCAAGCATTGTTATTTCTATAAATAGGATCTTTGTGTGCTAACTAAACCTGAGCAATAAAACTGTGAAAGCCACTTTCCTTCAATCTTCCCCAAATCTCTGTATGACTTGTACACATGATAATAAATTAATCTCTCTTGTTAACATGTTGCTATTTGTTTAATAAGTACCTCTTTCGCGTCATGTCAAGCTCAGCCATAAAATGTGAATCGTATTTTGAGCCATTGTCCTAAATAGTTTCTTTCTCGATGGATACTTTCTTCTCACGTCAGTAAACTGGGCTTTTGCAAATTGCTTTGCAGGGTAGCACATAAGGCACAGACGGACCTCAAGCTTTCGGACACTGTTACGGACTGGCCTTAACTAAAATGAGCTTGGCTGTCTCAGCTCATTTCGTAGGGACACACTGGTCCACATCATATAACAGGAAGTTTGGGATTATTGCCAGCCTCTGCCCAGAAGATACCCAGAAACTAATTAGTGAAAGGCCTTCTTGCTGCATCTCTGGAGACAGGGTATATCCAAGGTGAGGTGGGATCATTCCTCGGGCAGCAGAAAGGAGAGACAGCAAAAAAACTCAGCCCTGCAGTGGGCCTGTTGTTCTCAATGCCGTTGATGTTGGAACACTCTGTACTGAAACATGCCAGTGGAGGAATAATTTGTGCTGCAGACAAACAAGCTGAACACCAAATCAGTTCTTTTAAAGGGATCAATTTTTATAACGTACTACAAATAAACAATTGTTTCTCAATATGGGGAATGATTTTATTTGATGGCACACGGTGCTGTGTCTGCAGAGCAGATTGCTCTGTCAGAGCAAAGGGAAAAAATAATATATTAAAGACATGAGATGCATGAAAAATGTCATTAAATAAGTCTTTACTAGCCTTGAAATGGGGATGGTTTGCATAATTGATTAATCATAAGGGGACATTTTTGGTCACAGAAATTATCATTAGTAGAGCTCCAAAGTTAAATAATCTTTATACTACTAAAAAATGCCATTTTCCCCTCAGATCTTTCCAAGATCTCTCCTTCCTTTTAGTCTCTCTGACTTTTACAGGCCTAAATAATTGAACGATATTTAACTAGAAGTGTGGGTGATGAAACCATTGTGAGCAATTTTATCCCCACGGCGCTCTGCAAGAGCAGCAGCATGCTTGGGCACAATCCTGTGAGCTCGGCTATGGTGCTCCACCTGCCTGCACCAGCGGTTTGGATCTGGGCTTTTCTCTCCCAACTCCGTGCCGTGGGAACTGCCCAAATTTCCTTATTGTAAAAGAAAAATGTAAACATGCCAAGCAGCATCTTTGCGCACCCTTTTTCATTCCGGTGTTAAAAGATAACTCACCTGATTCTTTCGAAAATTATTCTGACAGATAATTTCACCTCCTTGTGAAACTGTGGGCATGACAAACGTACACATGCTTTGTGAGACAGTTTCCGGTCCTTTAAGATGAAAGGCCCTGTGTATAATTCAGAGATATAATAGTAAGTATTTTTTTATTGCCAAGAATTTAATTAAGGGAAACAGCTTTAGATACACAGTTCTCAGAAGGATTTTCTTTAGTCTTCTTTCTTTAAGGCTGTTTTATATTGAATAAAACAGTGATTGCCTGGAGCAGGAATGGGTTAACTGAGGCTTGCCATACCTGATTTCATTCATGAAATAAATGGAATGTGGGTCCTAGCCTGTTCCCGCACAATGAAGTGGCCATCTTCTCTGCTTCGCATTTACTGTAAATCCTTCAGGAGGTACAAATGGTTAGGAATCACATCTATGACAAAAGGAAGAATGCAGATATTTTTCATCATACAAAAGACTTTCATATTTGGTATTTTTCTGTGTCCAGTTGAATTTGGTTTATTTAACTGGGAAATGATCCTTTAATTGAGACATATAGTACCTTATTATCACAAATGTCCTTCTCAGGAGATCTCTAATCAAGTGTTGCAGTACACTACAGACAGGAAAATGTGGTCAAAAACTCATTTATTACTGCATTTTTAAAATGTGAAAACAAGGAAGTATTCATATACCTTACTAACATATTGTAATGGTTTTCAAACGTGAGCATAAAATTGGGGTAAAATTAATCCCAGTCCATAAAACTTTCTGATTTTTGTTTGTGTATTTATAGATAGAACATAATATATATGTAAAAACAAACTCACTATTCACACTAGCTTATATATGTACTGAACATAATTACACAGAATTGAATATTGATACATATGGGAAATACATTGTGCAAATATTTAAAGGACAATGCAACAAACTTATTTAAGAGAGAATTTCAATGCATTTAGATATTAATTCAAAATCAAGATTTCCTTTATGAGTAAAAGCGATATTTATAACTATGTTATATGTATTGCATATACTATGATATTGCATATAACTATGATATGTATTGCAATGTAAGGAACTGTTTTCTGTAGTTATAGTTAGCCAAATTCAAAGCTGAGTCTGAGGGTTTTGAAGCAAGCCATAATTTCAGTTCCTTACTAGTTGTTTTTAGTAGAGTGGAACCAGAGCAATGCAAAGATTTAAATTTTTTGAGATTCCTTGGGGCAAACTTATATATGCCTTTGGTTGTAAAGAACACAAATGGTGATTACTGAACACCATAACTGTACTTAAAAAGTCCTTACCATTCTCTTCCTAATTTGCTTCTATACTATCTATATTTTATTAGTTCAATTTCTCAATCAGATATATATGTTTAATTTCTTGATATTTATTTCATTATCTTGTAGATATGTAAAGCAAGTGTATTTTAATCCTGTATATGTTTTAAAAGATGTCTTCCATAAGCAGGGATTTGCAGCTTAGGCAAAAATTTTTTGTGTGCTTTTTTGTCAAGCTTAATGATGGCCGTATTGAAGTTCATCTCTTTCTGCCTCTGTTTTGGTACTGTGTTTTTCTGTATCAGCCTGCATTGGCTGTTCACTATTATCAAATATTTGTATGAACAGGAACACATTACAATGCTGCAATATGCTCAATCAGTGTGACATATATTTATTTTGCATTTTGCATCTGAGGTTTTGCGGTAATTTAGTCTCTAGACCTGCAGCTGAGATTTACTAACATAGTATGACTGCATTAGAGGTAAAGAGACACCCTTCCTTCTGAATTCACCTGCCAGTATGCTTTAATAACAATCCTAAGAGCTCATTGAATGCTGTGGTGATTTTTTTTCCAAAGAAGTTCTTAAGCAGATTCATTCTTTCTTCCACTTCATCTTTTCCTTGTGTGCTTCAGTTCAAGAAAGCTTCCCACCTTCTGTATTTAGGCAAGTTCTGAAAAACATACTTTAATTTTGACAGGCTTAAGCATTTTTCTGAACTTGGTGTGAATATTCCCAGGAATTGAATCATTATTTAATATTTACATTATGAATGCATAGCAGCATGAATACTACCATGACATTTAAAAGAATCAAATATTTACAAACACAGTAGTCATTTTTGTCCAGCCCTGCAAGAAATCAGAGTTCCACTGGTGTTTGGGGGAATACTTTCTCTTAAAAATATGAGGTTATCATCGTCTCAAACCATGTAGAGTGCTAAAAATCCATTGGATAGCAATGACTTTCAGTCACAAAAAAAAAAAGGTTGCCTTCAGACTAGTGACCTAGATAAGATGGGATCTGTATTCTATTATCACTCCCTAAACTACCTAGTTGTCCACAGCACTTTATCACCTTTCATATCCCAGTGTGTTATAACATGCTGCTAGATCATATAGCACAGCCTAATGTGTTATTCCTGTATTTATTTTGCTTTATATTTACTATGCCTTATTGAAAGAGATGTCTAGCCTACTGGTCTTGTTGCAAACTATAAGAAAAATTAAAAATAAAATAAAAGGGACTTTTCCTGAGACAGTACAATTAAACCCCCAAGAGAACAAAATTAGTATCCTCGGCATGTGGAGCTCCATGTAGCCAGCCAGGACTGACTCCCTTCTACCTCATAATGCACATTCTCTTAACGGGTATTAAATGTATATTGATTCAGTCAGCTTCTAATTCAGAGCCTGAGCGATTTGTCCAAGGAAGGAACAGAATATCTCTACCTAGAAAGACTGGTGTTGTCCACAACCTACTAGGTTAACCTATTCATAGAAAGCCCACGTTATTTCTGGCACAATTCTGTTCAATACAGATACTTTTCATGGAAAATCTGTTTCCAGTATTGTGCACATGCCACTATCCCCTCTCTTGTCATAGTTGAATGCTGACATAAATCTTTTTCTAATAAAATGAACTATTCAAATTATTTCTTTACTGAATGATGTCTGAAACAGATGTATTTTAATCTGCTGGGCATAGAAAATGAAATTTACATGTCACTGAGGTCTTTCTGGTTAATAAATGTTTTAAAAGAGAGAAAGCAGGAAGCTAAATGTATGTAAAACTGCACTGCTTTTCATAGGGTGTTTTTAGCAGAAAATACAATATTCTAATACTAAATTATATCTTATTTATGAGACAAAAAGTACACATATTTTGTGATAACAAATATCATCCCTGTAGGAGCATCATATAAAATGCTGGAAAGAATTCTGATTTCACCAGCAATACTTTCCTTGTACTACTCCCACTAATTTTTTTTTTTTTCCATGTGGGAATGGCATCTGCACAAAGCATTTTTTTATTATCCCTCTCTGTGTGTAATTTTGAACTCATTAAGCTTTCCTATTATTTTAGCTGTTTACATCGCACCAATTTTAGCACATTACTGCAGCTTTCTCTTACTCAGAGAGAGCCAGCTCCAAAGCCCACCAAAATCAGTGGAGGGACCCCGTTAGCTGAAGCTGACTTGCCTTTGGGGTTGGAGGTTAAAACAACAAAGAGTTGGCTTCAGTGTCCCCTGGAGATTCAGATGGGTTTCCAAATAATCACTCACGCTTCTAAAAATAGCTGGATATGTTGTTGAAATTTTAAAAGTTCCTCATCACAGTAGTGTTACTCATTCTGCAGCATTATTTGGTAGGCAGGCAAAGAGCATACCTATTAAAAATGAAGCTTTAAACCCAATTTACTTTACTGTCTGAACTGTTGCCAAATTTGATAAAGGTGCAACGTCAGAGTTAATTAGGCTAAATTGCTTGTATGGAAAGCCCACAGACAGCCCACCAAAAAGAAGGCTGCCAGGCTGGGCTCTGCCACACGCTGATATCCTCAATGAGGTCCTTCTCCCAGCCCCTTCCTCCCTCTCTCCTCTCCATCCCTGGTTGCCGTCACTCTCCTCCCAGTAAATAGTAATAGGAACAATAGTAATAATAGCAGCAGCAGCAGTAATACTACTACTACTAATAATAATTTCAAATAATAATATAAAGTAATGTCCCTGTGTTCAATACCCAAGGGATTCATCCCCGGGAAATAAAGTGGTAGCTGAGGTGACATGAATTGTACCTCGGGCAGGACAATGCTGTGAGGGAGTCTTTTCATCAGAGTCAATGGTCGGACAGTGCAGGAATTCTTCTCCTGTAAAAAATGGGACTTAAACACCCAGTAAAAATCATTCCCCAAGTTTCTCAATGAAGAGCTCAGTTGTTATCTCATCCTGATTAAAAAGTGCTTGAGTCTGTATAAGTTTTCAGTCAGAGAAACTCAGCAATAATGTGCAGGTTGATTTTTTAACAATTAGCAACTCTGAGCCTCAGACTGACAGATTACTGTGGTTTGGCAGAATCACCAATAGACAGAGAGTTGTGAAATTGTAAGACATTATTGTATTGTTGATAGCCTGAGTAAATCTAAATCTTTTCAAGCTTTGCTTCAGTGGGTTAATTCCAGGACCTGAATTACATGTGCAATTTGAATTACATTGCAAAGACTGAACTTACTTCACTTTAGCAAAGTCCTTTTCCTTAAGACTTATGAATTCCAGTTATTCTGAAATCCTGAAATGTTGAAATCTTTTGATACCTTTCTTATTATTTCCAAGGAGAGAACGGTAAAGGTTTGCACTGACTTTCCCTGCCAGCACCTCTTTATTTAGGTAAGTATGTTTCTTTGACTCTACCTTTATTTTGTGGTATCTCGGCTGCTGCTACACTGTGTACATCCACAGGGCCTTTTTATTCTCCCAGCCTTAAATGTGAAATATTAAAACAGCAGAAGGAAAAAACCTTGACAAAATCAGAAAATAATAAAAAGAATATGAACCAAATAAATGTTCTGTGGGTATTTAGGGCAATTGAAGACACCTGCAAAAAAAAAGGATGATTTCATTTTGTCTCTACATATTTTGTTTGGGAATTTTAAAACACTCAACTGATTCTAACTAATTAAGTTTCAAAGCTTGATGCTGAGCTTTGTAAGGCAGGACAGAGGACATCACCCATTCTGTAGGGGAATGAAGTGAGATGTGATTACATGATATGCTGGGTACAAAAGATTATTAAATATTGGGTTAGTGAATAATGATACATATTCCTGTTACAATTTAACCATTAGGATTGATTTTTTTTACTGAATAACAGCAGCAGTAACCATAGAGAAAAAAGATTCTGCAGTGAAATGTTTTGTAAAATAATTTGTTTCATCAGTAGCTTGTTGTTAAAAGAAACCTGTATCTGACAATCCCGCATACAAAATTTTACTTAGAGTAAAAGGACTATTATTGAGTACTGGCTTGAAACTATAGTCTTTCAGGTTATCAAGGTATTTATTATACATTCTCCACAGTAGGAATACTGACTGAATAATTGTTGTAGAAGGCAAAAATCATAGTTTAAAATTAGCAGTTCAAGAGCTCAACAAATTTTTTATGAGAAACAACTAAATGGGGCTGTGGCCCTGCAGTTCTTTGCAGTAATCAAGGACATTTCAATAGACAAGTCTTTAACTCAGTTTCTCACAACTGTATGAAACTGAATAATCAGACTGGAAATTGGGTACATACTGTTCAGGTTTCAGCTTGGTTTCTGAGAGTTTCAGTTTTCTCCGATGTAGCACCAGGATTTTAAAAATCCCATCAGAGAAATTCTATCCGTGGAAAGTAACACCGTGCTGTGATGCATATTTCTGCATCTTTGTTTTTCTCTTGTTAATAAAACAAAAAGAACTGGAGTTGGACAAGATCTGTTGCTAGAAATATTTAGTCTTCCACATCTACCATTTGTCATTTTCTCCTCCCAAATGTGTATTTGTGTTTTCATTAATCCAGCCTTAAGAGACTGAAGTGATGGAGCTTCCTACACTTCCCTTCAGAGAGCATTGCGAAGTATAATACACACCACTGTTCAATATTTTTCATTACTTTCTGGTTATGTTTAGCTTTTCATGTGAATTCTGTAAATCTGATATACAATCTCTTATTTGTAAGAACCCCTCATTATGCTGCAAAAATATATGCTATTAATACTTCCAGCCAATTATGCTAGCCTCCCTTAATTGTTCTTACTGACATATATTTCCAATGATTTTAGAACAATTTAGTGCTAGGAAAATGTGTCTGCAAAACAAAATTTTTGTCAAAATATCTGAGAAGAGTATTTTTACCTTATTCTGTCTGGAGATGGATTTAAGATTTGGGTGCAAATACCTTATGTGAATTTGCAGGGTGTGTGCCCCTGTGGTATTGGGTCTGTTTTTCTGTGCTGTTCTCTTCAGGTTCTCAGATCTGTCTCACAGTAAATTCCTGGTCATTTTGAGATACAATACAAATGGGTAGAAATAAAGGAAAGCAAGATTCAATTCACTAAAATTTGGTTTGTGTTGTTCAATATCTGTATGCACTGTGTCCCTTTTTTATTTGCAAATTCACTTATTCCCCTGCTTCCTCTCATTATACAATGTGCCTTAAATCTCTCAGGGTAGTGCACTGCAGCCGCTGCCTTCTGCAGACTCTGAAGAATGTGTTGGAATTGGCTCATAATTACATTTAAACACATATTATTAGATCTCCCTCTGATTACATATAAACTGTCTCCTGTAACCCCTTGAATCTGTGAAGCCAGAAAGGGAAGACTGCACATTCACTGATTCCAGAGGGATTTAGATTTCCAAAACCCTAATGTGTCCCAGATGTGAAAGGAGGGAGGCTCTGACCAGGACTGGTGAGCCATGTCGCTGACAGCCACATTACATCATAGCTACACAGAACTGGTGAACATTCATCACACAGGACACCCTTACTGGGGGAAGGGAGAAGCAAATAGAAGGTAATTCTGGGATTCAGGGTTCACAATACTACATAAATGCTTGATGTCCATAAAATACATCCAGAAGAAACCAGCAAGCTGTTTTTTGATGCTTCCCTCTACATAAGCAAGGGTTTTTTTCAGAGGTGGTTTCAGAATCTGTTCTTCTCATTAAGGTTTTAAATCTATGGCATCTTACTTTGATCTCATTAGTTGACATTAATCCTTATTTTAACCTGTCTGTTTTTTTCTTTTTTTTTTTTTCCCCTCAAATCAAGACATCCATCACTGCTGTGTCTGAGTAAACAAACAACTGTTTCCCAGGAGAAGGCACAGACAGGTCTGCTCTCCCCCAGACAGGGAGGGAGAAAATATCAAAACCAGAAAGAGTTAAACACCACTGCCAACACCTGGACACAACCCTTTGCTCATGTATTTATTGCATTGCATCCCGGATTTTTAAAACTTGATTTACACGTAAGACTATGAGAGAACAAGCTCTCTGAACTTCCAAAACCACCCTTTCTTTGGTTGGCTCCACTCAGCAGACGAGTAGGTGGATGGGTTTGGAAAAGAGAGAGAAAGGAACTTTCTCTCAGGTGGGCTTTGACTGTTGAGTTTTGTATATGAATGTCACTAACATTTCATGGCAGGTCATATGTGAGGCACGCCGTGATGTAAGCCCAGGCAAAAGAGAAGTATGGCTGAGAATGGTGACATCTGCATCTGTCATAAGGGCAGAACAGAAACATCTATATGGACCCTTTTTATTTGGGGAACTAGAAGCAGAATGACTTTAGCATGACCACATGTCTACACATGACCTTATAAATGTGCAGGAAGATACTCTTCCTAAATGGAGTGGTTTTAAGTTTTACTGGTTCACTACTAGGCTTTACTTTGCCAGCATTGCCTCCATGCAGCAAGATCTTTACCTGACAGAATTTAATTCAGAGCCAGGATCTGAAAAAATAGAAGGCCAACCACAATATCGTCAGCTCTATATTTGCAAATTTGCCCAGTTTTTCTCAAATTACTTTCCCACATCCTAGCCTGTCTTTCCTTAATACAGAAGAAAAGGCTTAAGACTGTCAAGGCTGTACTTCAGAGACAGCCCCAGCAAAGCCCCTACAGAGGAAAAGCAAATGATCATAACCCACCAGGATCCTCTCCAGGATAAGAAAGGCTAAACTAATTTTTTTAGCCCTCATCAGGGTCCACAGTCAAGTAAACAGCACCTGACAGCCTCTGGAATCAAAGATAGAAGGTCACTAAGACCTTGAGTTATTAGTAAGGACACTGAATATTGTCCCATTGCCCTAGGGAGAATTTCAGTCACTGAAACTGATGCCCTTCAGTTGCCATATCAAGGTCTGAAGCCTGACTAATTGGTCTCTAAAAATTAAGAGCAGATGCTGCTAGACACTATTTGCTATCTATCATCTCTTCAATAATCTTGACCAGAAATGGGAGGTTTAGCAATCAGACAATAGTTGGCAAAAAAATTAATGTCAGGAGAGGGTTTATTGCATAAGGACCCAATAAACGCATGCTTGAATGCTTCTGGCAGTCTGCCTTTTCTTAAGGAAAAATTACCAATAGTAGGTGTTTCCCCCTAATTTTCACTATGGGAAACTTACTTCTCATCTGTGGAGTGCTTAACAAATTTTCCTCAGAGTATCTAGGGCCTCTAATTGAAACAGGGCAAAAGTGAGTTAACTGAATTATCTGGTATGTTCATTCCTTTTTCATAGTTTTATAGTGACAATTCCACACCCAGGATTCAAATATAATGACAGCTTTATGCAGCATGAAATAGTAGAAGCTAAAATAGCAGAGGTAGTCTTGGCTAATTAGAAAGACTAACGTAATAGTTTACTGAGATTTTAAGATTGCTTGATACAGGCAATGGTAAGTCCTTTCAGGACTGGATTTTCATTGGAGGAATGCACTGGCCCAAGTGCTGTAGTCCATGCTCTATGAAATTGCTTTTCATTTTAAGGCCAATGTAATATGCAGTAGGAGAAAATTAATGTTAGATGTGCATAATGATAAGGAGGTCACATCCTTAATCTGATGCAACATTTGCTGATCAGGTTTACCTATTACTTTTGGCTCAGTGGAGGACAAAAAGAGCTTGTGGAGAAGGTACAGATAAAGTTTGTAAGGCTGGACTTTGCACGCATTAGACTTGATGAAAAACAGATTTCTTTTTTTTTTTTTGTCAAAGCTCTGACATCTTTATGTGAGATGGCCAGATGAAGTATTTTCTCTTAGGTGTTTTAAGTACATTTTATTTAAACTTAGTAACCCTAGTTAGAGATCTACCAACCAAGTATAGCCCTTGATCATCATTTGGGAGAAGAAAATGTAAAGTTTTAAGTCTGCTTCCAAGCATATTAAGTTCTACAAACTTGTTAAGACATACCTTTAAGTCTGCAGTCTTCATTCATCCTGATTTATAAATCAGAACCAACCATAACATTTGGATACAGAGCAAAACAAGGCCTCTAAACCTAGATATCTTTGGGCTCATGTTTCTTACCCACATAAACACAATCACGGGCTCAGGCTTACTGAGTTTTAAAGGGGTGGGAAGGGTGAGGAGAACAGCTAAAAATTAGCTTAAAGAAAGAGCACCTGTAAGTTAATTATTAGAAAGACTTTATCTCTGTGTCAAATTCTGTACTTTCTTTGTTTCAACAGTAGCAGTTCTTTCTATTTCCTTTCTTCTGCTACCCTACATTAGGCATCCAAGCTTTGTTCTCTCTCACCTAAGAGAAATTGTATTTCTGGGATTGCCAATAAAGCATGTCTTCTCCAGGCAGAGAATTTTTTGTCATAATATCTATATTGGAGTTCAAACACAAAAGGCCCAATACTCTAATTTCTATTCTGAATTCTGAAATGCTGCTACCATTTCTCAATTCTCAGTTTCAAAAGGATATGTGCATCTTGACTTATTACTTACGAAGTCCAATTATTAGTTCTCAGAATAGTCTTTGCAGTGACCCACCTAGTGTTCACCAAGAAGTGATGGCTCTTCTTGATGTTCGGTGGCCTTGCCTTCCCTGAATGTAAACCAAGCATAGTAAAGATAGATCCAGCCTGCACTGTCTTGGGGATGATGGGGGCCAACTAGAACAGACCTGCCTGTGTAGTTACAAGAAACAGTCCAAAAGGATAGATGGAGCTAGAATCAAGCCAACATATCACAAAATAAAATGGTGGAAGATTTCATCAGTACAGGAGAAAAACAACCTTTTGGAGCAAAAAGAAAATATATAATTTGCACAAAGAGGAATCTGCTCATAGTTCTCCTAAAATGCCTCTTCAGTAGCTCAAGGCTGCAGTCACTGCTTTAAAAAATGCACTTGAAACTATGATTATTAAATATATTTTTTGAATAACACATTATGTTTTTTAAGCTTCCTGGGTAAAGCACAATGGTTATTCAACAGCTAAGGAGGGCTTGATTCTCTCCTATTGTCACTTGTTACACAACTGTGTAACTTTGTAGATTTCATGGTGGTTCTTTTTTATTCATGCTCGTGTAAGGGCTTCATCTGAAGTCTACTGTATCGTTGGAAAAATTTTGATTAACTTCCACAGGCTTCAGATAAGGGCATAAATGAAAGACGAACTCTCTGAATCACTGTGCTTCATTATTTCTATTACAATTACAGCCTTGATCACACTGCTTCTGACATAGGGCATTAAAAGAACACATCCTCCAAACATTTATTCATATAAAAGCAATTTGCAGTAAGAACATCTTAAAAATAATATCGAACCACAAATATTCCAGATCCATGTATTTGTTCATCCATTAAATTGATTTTATTAAATTTATATGGGTGTGGACGAGGATTTTCCTTGGTTTTCTTCTACACCTACTGAAACGCTGGAGAGTTTGGCTGATATTTCAAAACAAAATGCCAAAGACAGGATCATCTTTCTTGAAGTTTTATTCCACCAAATTGCATTTGGATGTTAGAGTAGATATTTACTTTTTACAAGACTCAGAGGGAATTAGAAGTGTTTTCTACTTATAGAAAGTGACTACAGGTGAAGACATGCAAGTTGTCAGTTTATCTCATGCAATGTATATTGCAGTACATCATAAATGATGCTTTTCTTGGAGGAAAGGGTCTCTTTTAATCTTTGAAACTAATGTACAAGACTCACAAAACCTTTTAATTATACCTATTAGAGGAGCTGAGTCTACAAACCAATAATAAAAAGTGTATTTCTAGCAATAGTCAAATGTAATGGTGAAAAAGGAATTTTGTAGACTCTCCTAAGTATGCAGATTCCATAAGCTAAATGTCAAACAGCATAAATCCTCCCTGGGCTGGACAACAGGTAAAAAAAAAAAAAGTTGTGCTTTTATTCTTCCTGTAGATTGTTTTGCTATGTCTATATAGATGAATATTCTCTAGTTTTCTAAGTATAACATTGTGACATGCATTGTAATATTTAACTTTATACTCTAAAGTGAATAAGAAAGTTTTGTTTTTCTATTTGAGCATGCACTGTAAGAAGAAATCCATTAAAAGGTAAAACCATGGCTACTTTTGCGAACATATATAAGCAGTTTATCTGTTGGAAGCCTGTGAACCGAGCAGAACAGCTGGGGAATGTGCACCTCTGAAGGCTCTTCCCTCAACCTGGCCTATGGTGCACCTGCTCTGTGATGGCAATCTATGATGGGGCTCCGTTGTGTTGTCTTCTAAAAGAATATACTTTTGTTTCATAGCATACTTATTGGTACAGAAGGAGCCAGTGAAAACATGGTATGAATCTTTGCTTTATTCAGCAACAGTAGGGGACACTGTTATGAGTTTGGCCAATTCCAGCAACTAATATTTAGTCCCAAAGAACTGCCATCACGGTTCCTGGGTTGGTGACATCTGTGGACTGCTAGGTAGAAATCGGAAGTGACCTTTATACAAATGCTAGCTGCAGCATTTGATAGTAGGTGAGCTTGTGTATAGGTTCTCTGAAGTTGCCAAATGGGAACAAGAGTTTCTTCTGCAATGATAAATGCAGAGTGGCTTCTGTTAGGGCACGTTTGAGTTGCTGTGCAAATGTCTTGCAAGTTTTGAAGCCTTGCACTTCAGTTTTGTTAGCCTGTTGAAGAAATCTCATTTAACAGGCATTTTTACATCTACATTAATTCTTTTAAAACACTGAAGTGAGTGTTCTACAGCTATGTAAAGAAACGCATTATCAAAGCATTAAGATATGATTAAACTGACATTTTCTTAAGAAAACGAAAGGAGCAGGAAAAAGCCATTCTAAAAGGACTGAGTGCTACATACTCCAGATATTATCTTCAGTGCTTACTCAGGGATCTTTAAAGAAGCTTATTACCAAGTACCCTAAGAAGACAAGTGTGGATGTGTACAGATCAGAGGAATGCAAGTTAATGCACCTGCCAGATTTTACTATCGTACAAAGCATGTCAATCAGCACTCAGACCTTGCGTTTAAAAATGTGTTCCCTCAGATTTTTTCAGTGCTGTATCTCACATAGCTAGAATTTCCTAGTCAGTAGCCATCCAGTGTTGCAAATATCATAAATTATGCTACTGAATATATATCACTGAAATTAATGTGAATAGTCCTTTGTTAGTCTCAGTAATGGCTTATACAATCACTAGCAGATACGGTTGCTGTGAGTAC
The DNA here is from genome assembly GCF_949628215.1 of Phalacrocorax aristotelis. Lineage (NCBI taxonomy): Eukaryota > Metazoa > Chordata > Aves > Suliformes > Phalacrocoracidae > Phalacrocorax > Phalacrocorax aristotelis. The sequence continues at coordinate 146,625,543 of NC_134277.1, forward strand.
ATACATTTAAGTCTTCCTGCTCTTCTCGATAGGACAGAAAAATAATATTTGTAAAGTAAAACAAAAACACCGCACCAGTTCTAAATATGCTTTCAAGAAAGATAAATTAAAATGCGTAATGAGTTGAACAGGTTGGGCAGTTTATAACACATGAAAGTAAAGTTGTTTGAAGCACAGCTACTTGATAGCTACCTACAGTTCATATCCCACAGGGCCATTTCTAAAGCGGTGCATCAGTTTCAGCTTGGTCTTCATCAGGAAGAATATGATCACAAACCCATCCTGAGAGATGAGAAGTGAGCAGCTGGAAATGCCTGTAGCAGAGGAGGACCTGGTGCACCAGATCATCCCAGTATAGCTGCAGGCTGCTGGGATTCTACAGCCACGAAGAAGACAAATACAGAAGAGAACTTATAAGAGATAAAAGCTATTAGAGCCATCACACATTATGCTAATAAGACCGTCTTTGTTGCCCTGTACAAAATTTTGGCATTGGTATCCAAAAAAACTTAATCTGAACTGGAAGAGGTGTAAAAGGGGCTACTAGTAGGGTTTGGGAAAGTGATTCTTTCAGAAGAGGAAAAGCTTAGTTTGCTTTGTCTACTGTATTTAGGAACTGCATTTACTGCCTATAAATGGGGTCAGAGAGAGGAGCCATACAATCTAGATGCCACTGACTGCACAAGAGCAAGCAGGTCTATAAGAGCAGATGGGTGAAAAAGCTGGTGGCAGCAGGTGGCTGGGCTTGGTCGCACAGCAGGGCCCTCAGGTTCCCCACCGAAACCAGGAGCTTGAAACTTGGGAGGTTCTGTGGTCACCTTCATGTGCTCATGCTCTCTCACTTGTAGCTCTCACTGACACATACTGAAGGGTGTTCAAACTGTGCAGAAGGGCTCAGCACCTTACAAACCTGTCTCTAGTCACAGTTTTAATTGGGTTCAGGATTTAGCGCAAATAATATTTTATTGAGTGAGAACTCGGTATATACTGAGTTAGGATGTCAGGTTCTGGTGTTAGATGGAAGTCACTTTATAAAGAAACTAGAATAAACGTAAAGTCACTGAAGATATTCAAGTGACAGTGCTGTACTGAAAATATAGTCATATAAATAAATGGGCTTTATCAGTTTGCTGGTACCTCCAGCAATGTTGACATTTGCATTCTGCTCTCCTACCTCTGTCAAACTTTAGTTCTATTAAAATAATGAATTCTCATACTGATATTTGCCTCTTAGCATGAGGCATTTAGAACAAGTCAACACATTTTCAGGGATGAATTTTGGAAGTCTATTAAGATGCACTGATTTAAAAAGGAGAAATCTGTACAGATGTCATGTGTTAAAGATTTCTCTTTTTATCAGTTCTCATAAAACATGTCAATATATGCTGTGTTTTCCAATAGGAAAATGAAGCACAAATCCTATTGGGATCACCAGCAGGGTCTGATGTCCAAAGGCAGATATTTTATTTAAATGATCTTATACTACTCAGTAGGAAATACCATTTTCATTGTGTTTACAAACATGTTAGCATTCATTAAAATGTTTTTGTGCTGCCCGTAAGATATGTATTTTAAAAGGCATATTTCTGAAAAGCTTTAGAGAAGTAGAATTTTTTAAGACTGATCATTTGACAGGGGTTTCTTCACATTGAAATTTCTGTTGCAGAGGACTAGAAGCCAGGTGTTCAGAACAACTTCAATACCAGACAAAAACGGCACCATAATGTTCTTCAAAATAGTTGTTCCTTTATAACTTTGTGGCTACTTTTGAGGTCAGTGTAATAGAATCTACCTGGGATATGACATAATGCAGTACAATCTAAGCCTCAGTCAACCCCATGCTCTGCTTGTACTTGTCAGCATCTCAACACCATCATTTCCTTTTGATGAGTTCTGCATACACAACTTGAAACACAAAAAGCTACTGGCTAGTTTTAGTATCATCAGTTTTTGTAAAATATTCAGTAAGTCCTTTGATAAACTCTAAATATGTCATGCTCTGAAGACTGTTCATCCTCCCAGAATTTTCTATGGGGCAGAGATACACTTTGTGAAGACAGAAGAATGGTTTTAAATGCTCAAAAAAGGGAGCATCCCAGTCCATCTTGAGCCATTCTGACCTATTCAAAATTTATTCTCTTCACTTTACCTGGCTTTTAGTATAACCATCTCTTTACTAAGCGTTCACCAGCCTGGAATTCAGGAGTGCAAGAGAATAATGATGCTGTAATAAGTGTGGTAAAGGAAAGCAGGGACCGAATAGGAAGGCAGAGGTGAGGGTTTTATTGAATGTGGGGAAAAAACCCTAGATCGTAGGTTATTCACCTTCAGTTCCTCAGAAAACATTATTGAGCATTGATTATTCATGTTGTGCTGCTGCCTGCAGGCACTAATCATTGCTTTCAAGGAAGAGAGGACAGCGTTTACATGCTACAGGGGAACAGAGTGGTCATCTTGCAGCAGCATGGGGAAGTGCAGAGCTGGGTACGGAGGAATATGAAGGCAGCTCCTGGGGATCCACATAAAAGAAAAATAGGTCTTTAATGAGGAGACCATTTTCTAAAATTTCATTAATGGCCACTTGAACCCTCTTTTCAATAAATTGGAAACATTTTATGTATCTTTAAAGCATATTTGTAATTTGAAATTAATATATATATAAATAATTACAAGTAAAACATACTGAAAAAATCAAAACAGGATTCTTAAATATATTTAAAGCATTTTTCACCAACATTTTTTCATTACATATTTTAATCAAATGAGATTCTGACACAGGAAAACTTTGTCGTATTGCTTATGACCAATTCTGCCCTAATTTGAAAATGTCAGGCCTCAAAAATGGATCCAATTTTAATATATTCTCAAGACTGCAGCTCCTCCTTCAGAGGATTGAAGAACCCAACTTAAGTCACTGATAAGTCAATATTTCAAGAAGTGGGTATCCACTTCTTCGACAGTGCCATTATAGGATCGGTGTGGATTTCTCTACAGTAGAGAAATTTTGGAGTGATATGCAGTTTCTTCTCAGAAGTACCCCAAGGCTGTTTGCTGAGGGAAGGAGGGAATGGTGACAGGAGGGGAGCAGTGGGTGGGGTTCTTTTCTATTCCAAATGTGATAGCCTGATATGAGTTTTCATATGTAGCCCAAAAAGCCAAAAGATTTCTAGCAGAGGCAGGAGGCTGCTTGTGTAGCGCTGCTGAAATAATTTTTTAAAGAGCTGGAAAGGTCACTTGGTCTTCCTCCTCTTCAGGTGCATGAAAGGACTGTCAGAGCAGATATTTCTCTCAGTCTGTAATTGTGGTCCTTTAATCCTCTGGTACAACTTTTTAGCAAAATTACTGCCACCAGCATTGTCTCAACATGGAGAATTTCCACAAGGATTGATTGTTTTCATGGTGTAATACGAAAAATATTTATTACTATGTCATCTAACCACCTGAAATTAGGGGTCTTGCAGAATGTTTCAATGAAGAGAAAATAATTACAGGAGTTGGGTATTTTTTTTGTTACAATCCTTCTTAACTGTAAAGAATATTAGCCTCCATATACCCACCTCATGCGGAAGGTCAGATGACATTACCAACATGATTTTTTTTAACATTACAGCCTGGGAATGCATGAATTAGCCACCAAATTGAAATAACTTTTTAGATTTAGAAGAATGCTGAAAAGATTTCAATATTTAATTTACTTTGAAAATGAATATTTAATTTCAATCAATAAATATTGGTCTATAGTATTTCCATTACAACATGCAGTGCTTTGAATGCAATCAATCTTGTTGGTACTAACATTTGAAGAGACCTGTGCTTTCAAGTATGATACGGTAGATTTCTTTGCTTAGTATGTGGTAACGTGTGTATTCTCTAAGCACTATTTTCTAACCGAATATTACATGTTATTAGAGTGATTGTTCTGCTGAGTACCTTAAAGGTACACCATAGTTTCTTACTTTGTGTACATAAAATTGACAGGCAAACTTTCAAACACAAATACCCCTTATGACAAATTTTCCACTATGGCTAAAAAAGTTACATGATGTATCTTCCTTTTTTTATTATCCTGCTGGATTCCTGGGCTAAAACATATGACCTTGAGATACTTTTAAGTGAAAGAGGTGTTTCCAACTGTCAGAGATGCTCAGCTCTACCAAGACCTCACACCATCCAGCAATTACTCCACAGCATACTGAAAGGTTATGATTATATCCTGGAGATGCTAAAGGGTTTTTAGCCCTTAGAACAAATAGAGAGCTTTGTATAAAATACACTTTTTAGACTATAATTCAACTGGAAAACAGCTTAAGCAACAGTTAATACTTGACCCTCTGTTGGACAACGTTCCTTTGAATAATTTCCTCAAATCCATAATTTTCTCTACTTTCTTTAAATAATTCTGTTTTTGAAAAGGTCTAATTAATGTGCATGAATAACAATGAATATTCATGACTAAGGAGAAAGCTGCACCACCCTTGTTGATTACTTTACACTAACAAAAAGGGTTTTATTTTGAATAGTGTAACCATGAGATACTGGGAGTTTCCAGTTTTGGGTCAGTGGTGGGATGCAGAATCAGAGGCAAACACTGTTTCAAGAAGACTGTGAGCCTGATTATATGCTCCTTGTTGGCAAGTATTTACTCCTAAAAGTAGTTCCAGTTGGATCACCACAGTTGTGGGTGTGCAGTGCTCCTCAATGTAACTTCAGTCTACTCATACAACAGATTTATGTGTGAGCCTGCCCCATGAACCCATTCGACTTCTTGGAGCAATTTAAGAATGGATTATTTCATGTAAATAGATCCCTCCAAAATCTTAAATTATTTTACCCTCTTACCACCAAAATATACCCTTTATTTACTGGCAAAATTCCAGGATTTTTAGACTAAACTCTGAAATCCAACTTCTACGAAAAACTCTCATCATATCTCTCATCCTAAACTCCTTGAAGATGGGAAAAAATCTTTATATATGTTCTCACCATTCCAAGATAATAAAGATTTAGCCATAATTTGTTTAGACATAATAACACATAGTATTATTTTATTTGGCCTTGTATAATTTGTTCATGAAGAAAATGCCAGCATTCCTCTGTGTGTATAAAAGTTTTCTTGATCTTCCTCACATCAACTTTATGAAATTTTACTCTTAACAAGTAAAACTTCTTCATTGATTCCTCTAACAGAAATCCAATGAAGGTTTTATATTAAAAACAAAATAACAACAATCCAAAGCAACCACCTGTATTGGTTCCAGCTGGGACAGTTATTTTTCTTCCTAGTAGCTGGTACAGTGCTGTGATTTGGATTTAATATGAGAATAATGTTGATAACACACTGATGTTTTAGTTGTTGCTAAGCAGTGCTTACACTAAATCAAGGACTTTTCAGCTTCTCATGCTCTACTGACTGAGAAGGCTGGAGATGCATAAGGAGCTGAAAGGGGCCGCAGCCGGGACAGCTGACCCCAGCTGACCAGAGGAATATTCCATACCATATGATGTCATGCTCAGACGATAAACTAGGAGAATGCTGGTCTGGGGGCCACTGCTGGGGCTGGGCTGGGCATTGGTCATCTGGTGGTGAGCAATTGCATCATGCATCATGTGCTTTGTATATTCTATTATTATTATTATTACTATTATTTGTTATTTTAAATTTAATTTTATTTTTATTTCCATTATTAACCTGTTCTTATCTCAACACACAAGTTTCCTCACTTTCACTCTTCTGATTCTCTCCCCCATCCTATTGGGGTAGGGGTAGTGAGCAAGTGGCTGCTTGTGGCTCAGTTGTTGGCTGGGCTTAAACCACAACACCATCCCACAACAATTCCATTCTTGCTCTAGAGATAGTCAGCTGATGTGGAAAACATGAGTTTAATGTACAACTTGAATAACACTGTGATGTGGGTGATAGAAGAAGTTAGATAAAGGTGATTATCTTTTATTTGCACTGTCTGTACAGAATAAAAATGGATATTCTTTAACATGTTGCATAACATTTTATGAGCCCTAACTAATCTTTGAAACAACACTGATTTATGTACCCAGTAACTATTTGCATTCTTCTACTTAACACAGAATTTAAAAAGAGATTAGGACCAAGTTTCAGGATGAAGTTGCCTAAAGCTAAGTATTTGATTTTGGCTTTAGGACTCTAACTCAAAATGGCCTAGTTTTTAGAGCTGCTGAGCACAAATACATCCAAATCAATCATGTAATAGCTATAGTTCTTACATGATGAGGAGTCTGTCCACTCTTTGAAGTGCCTAACATGGTTCAAGTGTCTGGTTGATGTGCTTAATTTTGAAAATGTGGGCCTAAGGAGCTTGCCCCAAAAGAGGCTAAAATGTTAATCAAAGGGAGAAGAAATCCCATGAGAGGGACAGTGAGCTGCCACTCCCAGACAGCAGGCAGAAAAACTCCATGGGACAGGGCAGCAGCGAGAGCAACAATTACCGGGGTTGCCCTTACCTCTGCAATATCTGCTGGATCTTAATGGACACCTGCATGACACTATACAATAACACAGGGCGAGCCCACCTAGCAGCTGGGAACTACCCCTGGCATCAGGAGGGATGATATTCAATAGCGTCTATACTGCTTCCAAGTCCCAAAGCATTATATTTTTACAGCATCTCTTTGTTGTGTGGGTAGACATCCCAGCTCACACTTAACACTGTGCCTCTAGGATGATCACTGTTGTGTTGGGGGGGTCTGTTCTTGGGTTTATTTGTTCTCCTGAGTTGAACATATTTAAAGATAGCCCTTTCCCCCTTGATTTTCTCTACCTAACTTCAGTGTATTTCAGATTTCTGAGTTCTTTTCCACATGCCAGACCTGACTGCAACTGCATTTTGAAGAAATTTATCACACATATGCGTATGAATAAATATTCATGGGTAATGCTCCCCTTATTCAACAGACTTTGCTTTTACCGTATCCAGCAGTCATTCTGGTGAGGCAGAATCTAGGTAGTGCATCAGTATTCTGCACACCCAACTTTTTCAGCAGAACTATAATTTACCCTTCTTTAGCCATTTGTCAGTGGCTACTCTTAAAATACAAGCATGTGCAAGGCAACATTGTGTTTCTCCCACTTCATGGAACACACTTGATTTGTTGCAAATCCTCCAAGTATGCAGAGGCTAGGGCTTCATTTCCTAAAATGATCTTGTTTTACACTACCGAATAATCTTACTTTGCTGTGTCATTGTAATATGTGCATTACTAAGCACAAAATCAGGCACAAGGATGGATTTGAACAGACGCATACTATTTCAACTTCATAATGATAGGGATGTTCCCACACACATCAGGCACTAAAGTGGTTCCAGGTTTTATACCACATAACTGTTAAGTAGAGACTGGTTTTTCTGAACCTGTCCCAAAGCTGCTGTTCATTTCTGAGCACTGCCATCCTCTGCTCAATGGAACAGAGGCAAATGCAGAGGGACTTCTGACATGCCAAATGTTACCAGACCCACGTCTCAGTTACCTCTGGCAACTGGCCTCCTTTGTCGTCATCTGCAGGGGTCTGCAGTAGCAACATGCTCAATATTTCCATGTCTTCTGCTAACATGAACTACCTATTCATTTAATCTTGACTGGTCCTTCCCTTGTGATCCTTGCCAAATAGACCCATAAGAGGAAAGCAATCTTCCCAAGCTCTGGACCAGGTCATTCGTCATGATCATCACATTCAGAGTGCTCAGATCTTTATAGAAGCGGGTCAGGCCAGTGATGGAAGAAAGAAGACTTTGGATGCCCGGGTAGGAACAGAGGACACCAAGAGTACCAGTCTGCTTCTTGAGGAAAGACTTAGGTAAGGTACAAGCAAAATCCCAAATTCCCAAAGTCTGCATGCTGCAGACTAAGCACTCTTTTTGACTATATACTGAAATACCCCTGCAGTTTAGGCACCGCTAGGCAATACTAGAGATCAGGGCTCTTTGCCTTTTACACTACATTTCACTGTAACCCAGGCAAAGGTATTCAGCCTTTGTTTCCTTGGGAGTAGGGGATAATGCACCTCACACGTGTGCAGTTCTGTGTATTAGGGTCAGAAGCCATTGGCACATGTAGACATATGATGTTGAGAAATTGCCTAGGCTCTTCCTGGAGCTGGGTGTTTCAACAAAACCCCATGTGAACAGAGTTGCGGCTCATAGCTGTCACTTGAGGAGTCCAGGAGAGGTTTCCCCGGCTTTGTCTTCTTGTAATTCAATAATAATAATAACAACAGTTAGCAATTCTCTCCACTTTACAGTCTGCAGAACACAATATAAATATTAACTAATTAGCCCAGCCCAATCAGGACAATGATTGCCACATGTTTGCCCAGAAACGTACAATGAGGCTGGGGTATTCACATGAGCCTGAGGGAGTTCCCTGCCCAAATCACACTGCATGTCACAGGGAGGTGGATGCTAACTCCCTGAGGTACCCTTGAAAAACCGAGCTTTAATAGATCATGTCTACAGTCAATTTAGCATACAATTAAGCATTTGCACAAAGCAAATAGCACCAGAACTGTTGAAAATGTAATCCTGCCCCCTTGTTAAAACACGCTCAGCTGTTCGGCATTATGCAGAATGACTGTCACCACAGTGCTTTGAAGTCACTATCGCTAATGCAAACATGCGCAGGTACAAATAATTCAGCAGCAGAACACTGATGCTACCCAAGTTTCTTACGCCATGTATGATCCTGAAATCTTCAGGATCATATTTTAGTCTATTTATTCTCCACACAAAAGGTACTTTACAAAATCTGCTAAATAGCTAGGCCTACTTACTGTGTCCCAGGAATATGCCCTGTGCACATCTCATCAGACACATCTGTTCCCCCAGCTCCCGGCTCCTCTGTTCTCTTTCACCAGCAGCTGGTCTCTGAATAGATGTCGGAGACTGATCTCTTTGCTTTGCTTAGGCTGCAGGATTGTTTCTCTTCTGGTCTGCAGAGATCTGTCAATATTAGCTTAAAAGTAGGTTCTTTTTTCTTGTGAGAAGAAAAGATAATAATTCTTCCTCCTGATGGTGGCTTAGAGAATTTCAGATTATCCCTTGTTATTTCCTTGCAAGAAGAAATGTATATTCTCTTTTCATAAGAATTAAACCAGTTAACAATCCTCCGGCCCAAACTTTGTCCCATGAAGAACTAACATCAATAGGAGTTAGCAATATCCGCTAAGGGTAGAATTAGGATTCTCACAGAAATCTTTAAGTTCAAATAAGACAATCTTCACTGGTGTAACCACAGCAGCTCTCATGTCCTACATAGCACTTTTTAAGGATATCTTGGTCAGACATAGCTTTCAAAATAAAACATTTTTTTTATGACTCTAGGCCATGTGCTTTTTTTATATTTATGCCTCTGTTCCATAGAGCACCAAATTTTCCTTGGATGTCAGGAGTTCTGGAGGATACATGAGCCTGGTTATTTATTTGTTCCTGTTTCAGTCTTGTTTTCCAGACTCTTTCTCAGATTCTAATTAACAGTTTAGGTAAAAAAAAAAGCTCAGTTCAATTATTAATTATTTGCATTGTGTGCTGTGTTTGTACAGTTATTAGTTTGTTCTATAATTAATTTTCCTTTTCACTAGTATTCTTCTTGGCTAACTTTAGTTGCCTAATTTGCATGCCTAAGCCAGGAAGCTGGTTTTTCTCAGCTTCCAATATGGCTAATGAAGAGAGAGGGTCTCCTCTAGAGGAAATCTCAGGCTGCCTAAGTTAATATCCTGCCTGAAACATTTGCTGAAGAAACCTTTGTTAGAATCAAAGACTTCCAGTTTAGGCACCTAAAGTACCTAAGGTTTGGTGCTAGGTGAGCCTCTTCCTTCTTCGTTGTCTTCTGTGTCTCTAATGGCAGTGGGTCACATACCCCCTTGTCTAGGCAATGTTCCCTACCTATGCACACAGAGAAAGGCCCTCCACATGACGTATCCTGCCGTTTGGTTTTGCTTCTGACCAGAAGTTACTAACAGGCTAGAAACAACGTGCTGAGGTAGGGTTAACGCACCACCAGGCTCTGAGTCACAGACTTGCAGACAGTGAGCCAGGCTAGGACCTTGCCGGGGAATCTGGTTTCCAGTAGGACCAGTGGAAAGGATGTAACGCATATGATTCCCTTTTTTATCACAACATTTATTAATCTGGGCTTGGCCAACTTATGAGATTTTTCAGGGTTGGAGAAGCACTTGCTATACAGACTAATGTTTCTGTGAGTGTTTTGAGGGCTAATGATGAAGCATCAGTCAATACATGTGATCCAACAAGTGAAATTGTTCTATAGCACTGATTTTGTTTATCTTAAAAAAAAAAATACATTTAATTTGGGGGAGAGCTGAAGCTGAAATACAATACGTTGCTGATGAAACTCAGTATTAAGTTTTATGCAAGCAGGTCACACTGCCAGAGGGAATGGGAAAAATATCCATAAAATAAACAGCACAAAGACTTGGCTGAAATGTCAAAAGGGCATGATTGTGAGCAATTAACAGCTTCGTCCTTGATTGCTTTACATATCTTCTAGTTTACAGGACCAGTTGTCCAGTGTGGGAGTAAGAAGCTGTTCACTGGGCTGTGGTAACAACTAAAGTAGCAATGGGAAGAAAATAGACAGCAGGGACAACTTTTCTTCAAAAAGAGATAGTGTGATTAGAATAAATTATAAATCTTGTGAACTGGCTGAAGATTTTGCCTGTTATCAGTATTTTCTTCTTGATCTATCATTCACATTACAGATCCATGGCAATGGCAATGGTTTCTATATGTTTGGGGTTTTTTTTGAAATGGACGATTATTCTAAATTTAGCACGTGAATATCTCAAATACTTTCCTTCTCCTATCATCTAAGTATGTTATATAGTAGGCTGTAACCTGCCTCTTTGATGCAGAGTGTACAGTGGACATTAACAAATGTGTTAAATCTTTATTGCATATACCAGAAAAGTGAAGACACCTTTCTATATTTGAAATGTGCCCTAAAGCACTTGGTTATAAAGACTGTACAGGGACACTGTGTGCTTAGGCCATTCTGAGAGCTGAATGCCAGATAGCAATGCACGCTCCCTTCCCTCAGTGAAGATCTGTAGCAAAAAACAGATATGCATATGTACAGTACTGTTAAAATGAATAGTTCCCAAAATGTAAGTGTATTTAATTATGGAGCATATATGTCTTACAGGATCACATTCAGATACATGCACCTTCCACAATGAAAAACAGATTTGCAATTTTCATTCTCCCTAACTATAAATATTTGTATACCACTTAATTTAACGATTATACTGGGCAGATACCATTTTTGATTAATATACTGTATTTTGCACCATTTACATTCCATTTCAGTATGCTTGCCTTCTATAAAATGTATTTCAAGACTCCCTAAAAAAGAGAAAATAGGCACACTTTAAGCAGTTTACATGAGACAGATCACTATCTCCTACAAAGGAAAGGAAACAGGAAAGCTGTAAATAATAAGTTCTGAATAGGAATGACATAAACAGCCTAATCAATGTCTTCCAGAACTGGCAAGTGACACCTCTTTGTTTTTTGCAAATAAAAACCTTCTTAACATCACAATATAAACCATTATCTCTTCAGGCAAGGTATATTTAGAAATGTACAAAATGTACATTTCCTGCCAGCCACTAGATCAGTAGGTGGAGATCTAAAGTCATGCAAATATTACAGTAAATGCAGGCAACCAATTTCTAATTATTCCATATCAGCAGATTTGTGAGGAATATAATTTATTAAAAAAGAACAGTTTATGATCAGCAGACCTTAGTTATGACTGTTTAGGAATTCAGTGCATTTTGATCTAATCACAAAATCAAAATATTCATGAAACACAATGATATCTCCCCAAAGCAGCCGGGCAGCCATTAATTTTGAAATTCGGGTAATTTATTAACACTTATCTGTAGCTGTAAAAGCTTACCTCTGTGTTTGTAATACGGGTAAAAGTGAAAGCAGTTTTAAAACTGATTCCTAATGATTTATAATGGTTTGCTGTAATTTGAGCCAGAAATTCAATTAAAATGTATGTCTAGTTTTGTTTCAAGATCTTTAGTTAAAAATTCTATTAAAATTCTATTTCCTTCTTGCATTAAATGTATCTGTTATCTGCATATATGAGAAATATAAGAAAATTCTATCATTTATTCCCCAGACTCCACAAATGCCTTTAAAAGCATTCATTTTTATTTCATAATTCTGCCAAGGTACTATTAGAATTTATATACAGTAGAGGAGGAATAAGTGTGCATGTTATTTTCTTTTGAAGAAAACCAGCTCCTCTACTGAGTGCTCATGCAAATATTCAAGTGACATTTATCAGTTCATCAAAGAAAGGAAAAACAAATAACACTGAATTATCAGATGTTTTAAAAGCTTGATTACAATACCAAGGGTATAGCTTCTTTCTGTATATTTCCCTTTATAAATCCCTCTTGTAAAGGATATGTAACTTCACTACTAAAATTCCCTTCTGAGATAGATAACACTTTGCATTGTTATTTATAAATAATGAGAAACAAAACTGGCCACTCTCTTGTTTATTTATAGGGGAACAAAAAAAAAGAGACAACTCATTGCTGATGTTGGTAGAGTCACTCCAGGGTAAACCAGAAGTGAAAGAGCGAATATTACTCACTTTCCCTCTGTGATGGTCTTATCTCAGAATACTTCACTACTTGTAAAGGTAAAGAAGGACTGACTTTATAGATGAGCACGTCTGTTAATGTTGATGAGAGTGATGTGGCCAGTCCTAATTCTCTGTGTTGGGAACTGATCTTTTGTAATGCAGTTAATCAGTAGCTTCTAGATAAAGAGAAAAATATTCAGGCACCCAAAGACATGTTACCTTGTGAAAAATACTTCCTATTTTCAAATTCAGTTATTCAGCATCTGCCATACTCCGGTAAAATTGACTTGGAGTAGTGGTGAATCAAGACCACGTAACAGAAAACTAAGGATGCAGTTCAGTAGACTAAGTGGCACTAAGAAAGCTCTGAGGGTTTTCTTCTTTCCTCTCTTTGACCTGGTTCAGCAGCAGTGACTGACCCTGCGAAAGTGAGTTTTACAGAAGACTGGGACACTTCATAGTCTATGCAGTAAAGATAAAGCTGAGAGGAAGAAGGTATAGGTCTCTCAGTGTATGATGAGTACTGCATTGGATTTACAGGAGAAATTATCCACTAAATTATTTCATCAGCTTTAAGACTTGAGTGTTTCTAACAGTAAGGCATCTCTGCAAGTGAGTAGCTTCTGAAAATAAAGCATTTCATAAGAATAAAGAATGTTTGCTCTGGGAGATATGGATTAACAGAGACAGAGAGGCAACTCATAGGAAGAAATTGTGTGATGCAAACTTTCAGAAGAAGAAGAGCAAAGGATTAACTTTTCTGTCTACTGTTGATGAAGTGGTAAAGTTAAGGGGGGAGTATTCATTCATTGTGTTTTACTCAAAGAAAAGTATCAACAGCCAGTTGGCAATGGCTGTTGAGAATAAATGGGCAGGGTTTCTGAGAATCTTCATTCCCTAGGTTATCTTACCAGTACATGGACCATACTGTTGTCAGGTTTCTGTCCTTTCAGACCATTGCAGTGACAATAAATGGTTTCTGCCAGATGAGATGAAGAAGACTCTCCACACAGTGTGGCTGTTACAGAGATGACATTTTGGATACACTTGAGTACGTCTGCCATTCTCTCCTGTGGGGGGCAGTGGTACTCTTAAATAGTAGGTCCAGCCTTTAATAGTGTACTTAATGATCTCAAGATGAAGCAGCAGCCAGCATGCTAGCAATATTATTGTATACTAAGCTGGCTGAGAGATACTGCAAGAAATGAAGGATCACAGAGAGGTTAGAAACATGGGCAAGGAAATAAGAAAAATACTTTATCTTTCAGACAAAATACATATTTTTAGTTGTTTCATGCTTGCAATAACAGATCACAACAGACAACATACAACAGACTTAAGGAGTGGGTGAACCTTGGAGAAACCTGCTATACCAAAAGGTATTTAGGGGTGAGAGAATGAGAGACCTTAGAGTGAAAGAACAAGAGATATCGGAGTGATAGCATCACAGACCTCATGCTAATAGCATAAGAGATGTAGGAGTGATAGAAGAAAGCAAACTGGATGTGAGATACACACAGGCATATGGGACCTGGGATACTGAAAAATACTCTAGAAGCATTAAATGAAGCAGAAGAGTTCCTGGAGCTGAGTATGTGTACTTCAGCTGCCGGTCAGTGAACATTTTTATTGTTTTACTGGGTAAACTCAAATGCCAACAGATAATATAGGAGGCCCACTGGGATGAAGAAATCCGTATGTGGATAATTTGCAGGGACTGTGGAGAAAATCTTGACTCCCAAACTTAGAGCAGTTAGAAAGTGTTTACAAAGGACCTTGGCAGAACTACTCAAAATATTCAAAATCAGCTCTGGTAAAACACTCTTATTAACATCTAGAGGGAAAATTTGGCTCACGGGCTTTTCTTGCCTCTTACCTCTTTTATTCTTTTTCAAAAATTGTCTGCATCTCATTGGTGAGGGCATGGCCTCTGCTGGTGCTGGGGTCATCATCTGCTGGCTTGTCTTCCCTTTTGGAGCAGCCTCATGCTGCCAAATCCCATTGAAACTATTAGAAGTAGTTTCTGGGCTTCCATTTAGAGTCAACTGGCTGTTTCCTTTTTTGAGTTGGTAGAAGGACTGACGTTTTTCACCTGAATTAATATGATCTTTTTCTGCTCTTTGATGGAAGACATTTTTAAAATAGAAAAATGATATATGAATAGTGAATAATAAAAAAAATACAGTTCTGATATTCATTCCCAGACAAATGCTTCTTGTAGAATAATTTCAGAATGGAAAACATTTTCACAAATACTAGATGATCATCTGAATACTTGCAAGAAATGAACACCGTGACCCTATGAATAAGCATAAGGTTGATCCATTAATTTAGGAAAAAAGTGGATCTGTTTTCCACTGTTCCTCAAATGCCATAAAAGAAACCCAACACAGTACTATCAACAAATGCAGACAATTGTGCTTTAGGCTGAGTCAGATTCCTCTGAAGAAGGAATATGTAACCACCATCTTTAACAGCATGCAGTCCATAAGAAACAGTTTAACTCCTTTATGTAACTAGTAGCCTGCCTTCCAACTAGAGAGGTGTGTCTCTACCCAGAATATATTTGCAAAATGTAAGTAGAAAGAGTTTCATTAGCTTTTATTTCCTGAAAATTTTGTGCAAGGACAAGAATAAGGAACACAAGAAAGAAGGAGGAGGAGACCCAGAGCCAAGTGCTGCAGTGGAATAATCTCATCTAGGTAGGATCTGTAATGGCCTTCCCTTCACCAGCTCTTGGCTGCTTATTCCTGGTCATGAAATTGCTTTCTGCACTGATTCAGGGAATGAGCTAATCTGTTAAAAAAATAATCACTGTTTTGTCTTTATTCATATCACTGTTCCCTTTACTGAGTCACGATTGTGAATGGAGTACAAATAGGCGATACTGGAGGGGGCACAGGCTGTAATTATGGCATATCCAGCTTGGATCTCCTGTGGGCTGTAAGCTGTGGGCAGGGCTGCATCTGCAGAAACACTGACAGCTTAGCCTTGAGAAAGTATCCGTGAAACACATCTGGGGAATGGTACTAGCAAAATGAGGCTTGGAGATACAAGCAAAAAATTACTGCCTGTTGTTTCTTACAAAATTCAGGGAAATTGAACCTCATACCTTCTTGATAAATAGATGGGATGATTCCAAAAGTAGCTAATGCTATCATCAATTTATTCGCGCTTGGGCAAAATTTATATGTCCCTGAACCGTGCCAATAAATTATTTAGATCTTACATTGTGCTGAGTGGTTTAGATATATAAAAAAACCCAATCCAAAACAACTTCTGTTCCCCTTCTTCAAAGCAGATTCCCAAAGAGCTTACAATGCCATCTTTCAGAGGCCCATGATGTAGCCCTATGTCTCACCAACATTAGTGGGCCAATAACAAATCCCATCCTACTTACTGAGCCATCCTTCTGACAACATGTTAGTGTTTAACTCTGGCAGTGCCTGAAGCCTGTGGGAATCTAGTGGAACTATTCACCTGATGAAAGCAGGTGTCTAAGTCTTTGTTTGCATCAGTCTAGCACATTCAGCCTTCCTTGCATGAAAGCCAAGTCACCCATAATATGAAGAATTAAGCACTCTCACCTCTGTACTGTTTGATCCATGCTTCTCTCCTCCTGTTTTCAATGGCATTTGTAGCAAACTACAAGTAAAGATAAAGGAAAAAAGCTAAAGGTGCCTTTCATGTTTTCATAAACACAGTTTACATAGGAGAACAGAGATTTAAAATATTTTGCAGTCAGTCCTTTGGTTTTCCACACCTCTGAAGGAATGGTGTTGGTCTCGTCTCTGAATTAGCCATGAAATTTTATAAGCATACATAGCTATGCTAGTCTCTGTTTACCAGCTGCAGTTACTCCTTTTTTTCCCTGTAAAACAGGGACATGGCATTATGTATCAGAAAACTCCACTGTTTTCTCACAGAACTCTGTCTTCACTGTGATGTGTTAGCAGCCCTTTTGCACTGGAGAACATTTTGTATAGTATATTTCTTAATTACTTACGAATTTGTGTCTTTTATTGTTCCATGTCACAGCCTTAACATCCCTTTTAATGTACTTTTGTGTGCAAATTAGAATGGCAAGAGTTAAGAAGTAAGACTTTCTGTACATGGTGGCAGATGTTCAGAGCAATTCAGCGTGTCAAGCTGAGGTCAAATGGAGAGGGAATGTCATTACTAAATGGTAACATTTTCTGTGGGTTTTACAGAAATTCAAATCCTTTTTTAATCTAAATTTATTTTATCTTTTTTTCAGGGTTAAGGGTTGGACTTCAAGTTCCTGTCAGACATTTGTATATTAAAATGACTTTACATGTAATTATTTTCTAAACCAACTTTCAAAATAGTTATTCACCGAATTGCCATACCAGAAAGCAATCTATTTCAATAGGACCTTTTATCCTGACTCACATATATTTCATATGATATACTTGCCTACTTGTAAGGCATAGATTCACATGTCGTCTAATTATTTTTTTAAATCTCATGGCCAGGAAGTGTCTACTGTCATTCTAGAAAAATCTGGGATGCGATTCTGTATGTATATTCTGTATATTCTTAACAATGCCTCAGTGATGCCTAAAGCTCACTGATTTACTCTGAAGAGTTGAGTAAGAAATTTAAGCCACAATCTATTGCATGCAAATTGGAATAACAAAAGTTAAGAAGAAGGGTTTCTATCTGTGATGCTCATGACAGTGGTCAGCTGCCTCATTTTCGTTTTCCCCAGTTCTGTACTCAGTGTGCAGTTGAAATTCCTATTTTCCTTTAATTCTGCAGTGATGTTGAAATGAGTTTGAGATGGGGTAATGTATTCAAAATAATAATGGTTTAGAACATTATTTTCTACTCTTTCATCTATTACCACTTGTTATACATTATCATGAAAAACAGAAAAGAAAGGACAAAGCATCACAGGTATTCTGTAACTTGGTCATAATTGTACTAATGTGTGTGGGACTGTGTGGCTGTAGATTAACCCATATATTTTTCCCATTATTGATCATTTTAGCTGGTCAACGGCAACTATCAGTACCAAAACTCTTCTTTCTATACCGAGCATAATTTCTGATAGCCTTTCCTTTTCCTTCCTACCCAGTTTTCCTCCACTTCAGCCACAGGCACCTTGTTAACCCATGGCCAGCAAGTAGTCCTGAGACTCTGTGAGACTCACTAAACTGCATGTGACACAATGAGGAAAAAGGGATTGCTTTCTTTTGGTACAATATGTTACATCGTTACACATCTTTCAGTTTTGTTCCCAGCTTCTGTTCCTGCTTCGAGTTCTGATCTCTCAGAAAAGCAAGCCCCAGCAGAGTGCTTATTGACACTTAGCTCATGAAAAATGTGGTGGCTTAAGAAGCAGGGGGTGGGAGAGAACTGAAAAAATAGTCCTGTCTATACCATTCTGTCAGTGAAGGAGATTCTTCACCAGCTCAATATGATACCTGGAGCAAAGCCCTGAAAGCAGAGTCCAACAAAAAGCCTAAATAAGTCGAAGAACCAAGGCCAGATGCACAAGTATTCCCATGTACACAGAGACATTTCTGAACCTAAGTGAGATTGCACTGCTGATGAAAACTACTCTGAAATATGTATGAAGCTTTTTAGAAGACTTCTCTATGAAGAACTCTTCATCACTCTTTATAATGACTGGTTTGCATTATTCAAGGTGTATAGCGGGTTAGCCTTGTAAAAATAAATATATCCATCTGGTCATTTCTCTGTGGGGCCTATATTTTATTGATAATTGGCATTTACGCTATCCATAGAGTAGAAATTCCTTCATTTTTTTACTAGCAGGAGAAAAAGAACAGGTTTGCGTTGCTGGCATGTTCAGAAAATATATTTAACATTTTATGCTGTGTGGTTTTCTTTTTCACATTACAAATAGCCTTATAGTTACAAAAATGTACTTCTTCTGGCATTCTGAGACAGTGACCAAATATAAACAATTGTTTTCAAAATAACTGTTCCACTGCAGAAATGATTCACCAAGTATCTACATTATTTTGAAAATACTATGAAGGAACAAAAGGTCTTTTAGTTCTCCCATCTTGATAAGTGGCACTTAAAGAGTGCAGATCAGTGTTTACTAGAAAGATAAATCCCCTGATGGGGGGAGGTTTGAAGCCCAGATGTTTCTTCTTGTAGTCAGCCTGTATTTCTGCATTTCACAACAGTAGCCCAGATCTGTAGTGAGAAGTACTGCTTTGATTTCCTGTAAGAACCCTGCTGGATATTCAGACTCCAATACTGTCTACTGAGGTGTGATACAGGTGAGAAAAGACTGCAATGTAAAGTAACTAAGATGGCCATGGTGTCATCCTTTAGCTGAAAATTTCTAGTGAAAAAGAAAACACAGGCCAGATTTTGTACTCTTCGTCACAGCTCTAAACTCAGACTGACTCCACTTAAGTGAATCCAGATGTGCATTGTGCTAATTCTGCAGTTCCCATTAATTAATACACTGTTCCCATTAATTGATTTCTGGAGTGTAAGTATCAAAGACAACATTGAAAATTAAATGTTCACAAAGAAAATGAAAAGTTAATTTTTCTACATTTATACAAATTATTAAATTCTTCATACATTCAAACTGAGGACTGATTCCTCTCCCTCACTGGCAGCTCTAGCCTCATTTAGAGTTGACTCATAGAGTAATAGGAGGCTTTAGACCTAATTCAATAGTTCCTCTCTATGAAGGAAAAGTAAGTGCTTTCTTTTAATAGCACAACTGGACACATTATGCAGGACCTTCCAAGCTTTTTAAATTTTGTAGCAGGAGGGATCCGTTTGAAACTCCCGCTGCTACACTGAAGTAGTGAAGCATCTCCCAAAGATGTGTGTGCTATGCTATAAGAATACCATTGGTGAAGGAAAAGGAAATATCACAGCAAAATTCAAGTTCAGTTAACTCAGAATCCTCCTGCTCTAAGTCAACTCTCTGTTGACTGAGTGAAGTGGGGACAAACTTTTAACCTAAATTTCCTTAGGCTTATGCTGACTTTATTGATCAGGCCCACACAAAATATGGTAATCAGTACAAGTAATGATGGTTGGGGTAACATGGTTATAATGTTGTCTGTATTATGTTATTGGTATATAGGGTTTTATCCAGACTGTTCTTGAAAAACAAAAATGATGGAGATCGCACAAACTCCCAGCAGGTACTCGCAGGATGCTCTTCGGTGCCTGAAGCCACCCCTTCTCCAGGCTGGAGCAGCCCAGCTCCCCCAGCCTCTTCTTACAGGGCAAGAGCTCCAGCCTGTCCAGCCTGGGGGACCTACGCCGAACCGGCCAGCCCAAGTTTATCAGTGTCCTCCTTGCACTGGGGTCTCAAAACTGGATGTAGCGTTTTGGATGTCTCACTAAGCTTCAGCTCTGTCTGTATGCTTTCAGTAGAAGTCCTTACTGAATGTGTGGTTGCTTCCCAGCCTATCACCATCTTCTACAAATGTCTGTCTAATCTAGAGTCTGTTTAGAGAAAGTAAAATTAATCATCTGGCACTGAGGACAAGTGGAAAGTCTTTTGCCTGATTTTAAATCTAGGAATAATTGTTCAAAATAAATTTCTGATTAACAAAGTCTAAGCTAACACTCCGGTTCTTATATCCTTTCCCTTTTTGTGAGTGCACCAAACTGAAAAGAATTGCTAGAAGACTGTAAGGGGAAAGAACTGGAAAATCTGCTCCACATGGGTATCTTAGAGGAATTACCTGTTCCTTTGTACCAGGAAGAATCTGTTTTGTGGGGAGGTTCAGTCCTCTGGTTTAATTCTCCATCCTGTTTTGACTAGCCAGCTCTTTGCACGGGCACTCTGTGACACCTTTGAAATCCTTTTAGTGTCATTGTGATCTTTTTTCCCCATTTTGATTGTATATTACATTATTTTTGTAGAGAAAATAAAATACCAGAAGTTTATATCTGATGGAAGAAAAAGTTTTATTTTCAGGAAGAATGCCTAAAAGAACCATTTTGGATCTCGCGAATTATTTCTATATATTTCAGAAGCATTTGTCATGTTTTGAATAATATGATTCTATAATTCTTTTGCCCTAGCTTCCTCTATAGAGAAGTGATCCTGCATATACCATGAGCAAATGTATGTTTCATTAATGATCATTAATGGAAAAAATAATTGAGGCCCTGCATTAATTGTTATACTTTATGCAAATGTGCATCAATTCTCCTGTTTCACAATGCTGTTGAAATCCCAAATATATTTTCTAGAAAATTTCTAGAATTTTTTTTATCCATTACATCAATAATTGCATTACAAGCATGAGTAACAACTTGAGTTATATCAAGTGCATTTAGCATAAAGTATTCTATCCCATTAGTTAAGTGTGGTGTATTCATATCTCTATGAATCGAAATGACCCAATGCTGTGTTTGATTCAAAAAAAAACTGTATTAGGAAAAGAAAACTGGGTCTTGAATTGCTTGAAATCTTGAAAGGATTTAAAATAACATGAGTCAGAAAGATCACCTATAAAATTAAAACTGCTTACCTTCTAATTCTTGAAATCTGAATTACCATAGAAGAGTGGAGAAAAAGGGTTTTGCCTCAAGGATCCAGGATGCCAAGCTCTTCTGCTGGAGAAGGAGGATAGCCCTTCTTGGTCTAGGTATTTTTCTGAGGCTGAGTTCTATGGTGCTAAGTTTGGCCCAGATTCTTCCAGTTACTGCAGTACCTATGGCCAAAATACTGAGCTTCAGGGGGAAATTCACATTGCATCCCTGCTAAAAATTTTCTGTAGGCAGTACTGGATCCTTAACCACATTGAAGCTCTGACCATGAAAGTTATGAAGCTGGGGAGAAGTGGAGGCGGCAGGCATTGCCCACAGCCCTTACTCCTCTGCACTGTTCTTTGCTGGTAGGCCAGCGAACTGGTCTTGAGAAGTGCTCCTTACAGAGCGGCTCATTTTTCTTTTGAATGACAGGTACAGATACAACCCCAGCTATGAGGAATACTTAAAATAATTTATGAAAAAAAATCTGCTGATATTTCATATCCAAAACCAATGTGATTGAATGAGTGCTTCATGCTCCACTAGCTTATTCCTTTATAGTAATGCCCCAGTGCATAGCGCAGTCTAGAGGATGCATTTATGAACTGGAACTTCTGAAGATTCAATTTCTGTTGGAGCGTTTCATCACATATACTTTTATTTTAAACTTGAAATAATGGGCTGGCAGCTATGTTTTGTGAGCTTCTTTACACTTGGTTAGAGCAGTTTGGGCACTCAGGTGCCTTCATGCAGAGTGAAAGTCCACCACCTGCTTGACAATAAAGGACCTTGTCGTATTCATTATTGTGTTAACATAAGAGTGTTTCATGAGTGGCTAAGTAGCTCTCTTTTCAACAGCTTTATAGCTATGGCAGTATGACACTTATTTCCCTAACATCCACCATTTAGTGAAAAGCCCCGATTAGCCCTTCTCTCCCCCCTCCCTGGCTAGGTGTTATGCTACCCCTCCAGCTGTGGCAGGGGTGAACGCTGCAAGGCAGTAGGAAGGCGACACTATTAGTCAGCTCTGTCTTGCCTGACCTTAGCGACCAAGGCTGGAGTTAAAAGCAGGGTAGTTGTGTATAAAGCAAAGTGTTACAGACATGTTAATAGCTTCCTCTCCCCACCCACTGTATCAGTGGAGATGCCACGTTCTCTAATGCTTTAGTGGTAACCTGCTGGCTTTTGACTTTGCTTTGTATGAAATGAAATCCCAAATTAGAGGTTAGTTTAATTTGGTGTCCTCACAGTAAAGGAAAAGTTCAAACAGGTTTCAAGAAAGGCTACAACTGTGCTTTTGTTGAGAGGGATACTCTGGAGATAAGGAAGGGGCTGTGGGGTACAAATATATCCCATATTTATGTTTGTGTGTGTGTCAGTATAAGTGAATATATCTAAATGTGACACTCACCTAGGTCTATATGCATAATATTTACTTAGTAATATGCTACATCTGGTTATATGTAACATAAATCTCTCTCTTTGCATTTATTCACTGTACTTTCTTATTTTCTGTATGAAGGCTGTGGCACCCAGCTTGCCTTGTCTTCCATCACAGACCATAATGTAGCATGGGAGAAGCCCAAAGTGACTTTTTCCTTCCTTTTTGAACTAACTGCATTTCTTTCTCCCAGTAGCAATTCTCCTGTTCAATAAAGCTTAGTGTGAAAATCCAGAGGTTAAATACTGCCAGCAGGAGTTTAATGGTAGCAGGATTTCCGTCTTGTTTATTTACATGCAGTTTAAATGGAGCATTCAGCATCTAGATTTTGAAGCGTGGTGGTCACTTAGCTTTGTCTGGAGATGCACACACGTTGTATGCATTTGTCTGTCTTAGGCCAATGAAAGTAAAACTTAGAAAGAAGCACACTGTTGGTCCTACTTAAGAACTTCAGCTTCTCTTCTGTTTTGTCCTGAGGCTGGTTCTTAACTTGTGCTGTCACATAGCCATGTCCAGGCGTTGTCACAGAGAAAGCTACAGGGCATGTGCGAAAATTTTGCAAGGCAGTGCATCGACAGTGAAGCAGCATAGTCTGTATTATAGTGCTCAAAACCAGGCTGTCACCATGTCAACCAAGGCAAAGCAGTTCACCTACATCTGGAAGAAGAGTGAACTATCTCAAGAACAGGTATTGATTAAGATTTGATTGCAAATATATATATTTTTCCTTACTTCTTTTCCTCCTTCCTACAAAGCTTAAAAAGCTAATGAGTCTCTAAGAGTTGTTGAGAAAAGCCTGAAAATGTGAACTGGGTGCACACTGCAGGCTCAAAACCCAGAAGGTAAATGTAACATACCTTCTAAGGCAATTTAAATCTGTATTTTAAAGCCTGACTTGTAAGTGTTGAGTGCTTGGTATCGGAAGACAGTATCAGGCATCCTTATCTGCTGATTTACCAAAATAGTGCTATTCCCCTTTCCAGATCCTCATGGGAGCAGTTCAGCTTTCACTACCATTGAAAAATTTAATATGATAATGCAAAAAACCTCTTACCAATAGTTAGAGAAAAGCAGTACTTAGTCCACATTCTGGCTCACATCAGCCTGACTTTGTTTATACTTACACATTCATCTGAACATAGAAGAACAGTTCTGTTAGTCTCCAAGGTTCAGATGCTGCAGTGAATTCCTGCCATTGATCAAAGACAGTGATATTGGTCTCGGTTTATGTGGTGATTTTTATCTGCCACAAAATCACAGAATTTTATGGGTATCTAATTCACTGTAATGAGACAGGAGGCTACCAACTCAGTGGGCATTGTCTTTATGTTCATTTTAGCCATTTATTGGTTCATGGTTTGGCAAGCAGTCATTTTTCTTCTAAGAAACAAAATATTTCTGTATTTCATGTTTCCAAGAGAAATGTGTTCACTTTCCTTACATGAAGAGTAAATAGGACATTTTCTTACTCATTGTATCCATGTGTATAAAATCACATTATTTATTATTTGAAGAATAAGCATAGTAGAGACCTTTACTGGGGACATTTGAGCTTTTTAATTTCTGGGACACACAGGACGGTCCACAATGCAGTCATACAAATGGCTGTCAAGAAGCAGTCTATAGATATATCTCATAGTATCCTTTTGTATGTCTGTGGAATCAATGCTTCATTGTCATGGGAATCGCAGATATATAGGGCTGGAAGGTATCTACAGACATAAGCTAATTCATTCCCTGTCCTGACTGTACATAAAACAAACCTGACATATCTCACTTGTTCTTAAAAACCTTCAGTGAAAGAGAATCTGCAACCTGCCTCAGTGAACTATTTCAAACCTTAACTGCCCTTTCCACTGGAAATCTTGTAGCCTGAATCTCCTTTGCTGCAAATTATACTGCTTTCTTCATGTACAAATCCCACTCAGGCCCTCAGAATAATTGATCACTGTACTCTTTCTAACAAGCTCTATATATTTGAAGACATTATCATGCTTCCCTTCAGTCTTCCCTTTTCCAGACTAAACAAATCCAACTCCTTCAACCTTTCCTTGTAGGTCACGTTTTCCAAACCTCTTGTCATTCCTGTTTCTCTCCTCTGGAGTCTTTCTACATTGTCTGTATCTTTCCTGAAATGTGGTGACCAAAATGGGAAACATTATTCCAGCTGAGTTCTGAGCAATACCCAAGGAGAACAGAACACCACCTCCAACAGCTTATACACAACATTCCTGACTTCCACTTGAGCTCCAGACTTCTTTGCAACAGCAAGAAATAATTCAGCTTGTGGCCCACTATGTTTGTTTGTTTTACATTAATATTGCCTATTTATTGCTCATGTAACAATTGCTCATATAACTTCACTAGGTTTAGTATTTTGCATGTATATTGATTGCATTTCATATTCACTTGTGAATGATTCTCCGGGACTTGAAAAATGGCTTGTACTCGGACTGAGCTGCCAAAATGCTTTGCAGTTCTTGTCTCATTCCACTTACTCTGTGGACATTACCCACAAATGTAAAGTATAAAAAATATAACTGTGTCCTCCATTCCACCATCAAGATTGCCAGGGTAAATCATGCTAGCACAAAGAGGCACAGCGACAGACTTTTTCAGAACCCTATTTGAAATGCCCTCCAGTCTGTCAAAGAATCGGTTCTAATTATTATGTTGGGTGCTGGTTTTCAAACACTTGGTCGCACATCTTTTCATGAAACCATCCAGACCACATTTCTCTTGCTTACTTATGAAAACACTATGCAGAGCAGCATTGGAAGTCCTACTGAAGTCAGGATTTTGCAAATCTTCTGCATTCTACTATGCTGTTATGCAGCCGTCCTGTCAAAGAAAGAAATTAGACTGATGTGATCTGTTATTGACAGACCTATGCTAGCTGTTTCTTTTCACCTTGTTATCTTCTTGGTGCTTTCAGCTGGATTGTTTAGTAATCTGTTGGTGTGTCTTTCTGGCTGTTTTTAACTGCACTGTAATTTCAAGGTCCTCTTTTGCTTTTTAAAATCAGTTACTATATTTGCCCTTCTCAGTACCCTGGGACCTCCCCTATACTTGACAAAATCTTGGACACAATTACTGATGGTCCAGAGATTACTTCATATAGATCATTACAGCCTGGTGGCTGAATACTGTTTGCACTGTACACTTGAATACATGTAACTTATGTAAATAGTGGGTCTTTAACTGATTTAATTAAGATTTTGTTGGCTTTCTTCTTAATATATTGCTGATACTATCATATGAATGTGGTATTTTCATGAAAGAATAATTTTTTAATGGGATTTATTTTTTGCCATGTTGAAGTATATTTTTGAAAGAATATCTAAAATCTGTTTACATTTTAAAGAGGCCATATGGTACAAGCACTAGTTTAGAAAAATTTGGCTCCCAGGAGTATGTCCATGCTGAAGTAAAGGTAGTGCTCTAAAACTGGTCAAAAGAAACAGACTTGAAAAAGTAACAGGAGGAAAGTAATGGAATTACTCAACTGCAAGGCTGAAAGACACCTCAGGAGATCGTGCAGTATAACCACTTTCACAGAAGGAAGATCACAGGGGAATACACAAGCTCCAACAGATATTTTATTCCTGGGTCTTAAAACCTCTAGTTGTGTAGTTTCCATCAAAGCCCTGTATTTCACAGTTCTGATTATTAAATGCTTTTGCTAACAAACAATCTTTTTTTTTTCTTTTCCCTGCAAATTAAGGCAATTTCGCCATTAATATGAATACCTGAAGGGAGTGTGCAAAGAAGATGGAGCCAGGCTCTTCTCAGTGGTGCCCAGTGACAGGACAAGAGGCAATGGGCACAAACTGAAACACAGATGTGTCTGTCTGATCATAAGAAAACTTTTTGTTTTGTCTGTGAGGGTGACTGAGCACTGTTACAGGTTGCATGGGGTGATTGTGGAGTTTCCATCCTTGAAGATATTAAAAAAATGTCTAGACATGGTCCTGGGCAACTGGCTCTAGGTGGTGTGGCTTGAGCAGCTGGGCTGGACCAGATGACCTCCACAAGCCCTTCCTACTTAAACCATTCTGTGACTCTGTGATCTCATCCTTCCAGAAGTCAAGGAGAACATTTGAATATTTTCACATTTATCCACAAGTTAGGCTTTTGCAATTGAGTTTTTTCTAATGTAAATAAACCTGATTCCTTCAATTTTTTCTTGTATCTGCTGTTCACTTCTAACTATGCATAGATTTGGATTGCTAAGATAGTTCGGTACTGATATATCTCTATTTAAGGAAGGCTTTAAGCATTGTCTTACCTGTCACGTTCATAAGCAACAAAAGCATAATCATCACTGCTGACTGAAAAATCTCATCAGAATTGATCAATTATACATTGCCAAATTGGGAGGTATTTCAAATGAAAAATAGTAGCAGCTTTTGCCAGGTCTAGATTTATTCAAAAGTTCCACTCAGGAGCTTCTTTAGCTGTGCCTATCTTCACATCAGCTGAGCAAATAGTGATATCATGCACCCCTGGGGTTTGCATTCAAGCAAGGTGGGGACAGAGAAGATGCACTCTCTGATAGGTAATTCACAGAAGAGTTAAAAAAGTGAAAGGGTTTTTAAAAGCAGATGTGGAAAAAAGCCCTTTTTTTTTTACAGTAAATCCGATGATATGCCTATAATTAAGTCAAATAGGTTAAAGGCTTGTTATGCTAGGAATAACATATGGTAAATACATCACTGAGATTCATGTGATGATTACATATAAAATTCCATGTAATGAGATATATTTATCATCAAAAGGTCTTTGGCCTTTAAGAAAATGTTACAACAATTATCCTGTGAACGTGAAAAGTCAATAGAGGTATAAATGCATGTCTTTATGCCATTATTGTGACTGGATTAATTTTAACAAGACCAGCCCTGCTGACATTAAGCCATCAAGGGGGAAGCCTAGTGTTACTGATACAGCCTCTCAGCATGCCCTCTCCTCTCCTTGTCTGCTTGGACAGCCAGAAAGAAATTTTTCCCTCAACTCCATCCTTTTAGAGCCACATACATTAAAATGGAGTTTCACAATCAATATTACAAGATACACAGTCCTACAGTTCTTCCAAAGTTTTTTTTTTTCTCTCAGATCATCCAGATCTCTCAATGACAAAAGCTGTATTTGACAGCAGCCCCTAGTCTTCAGTGGTCACTATTAATATTTGGAGTAACATATTACTATTAAACAGCAAGCTCAGCCTTATACTCACTAGGGCAAATAAACCGTGGAGTAATAGCAGAATAACAATTTTCTGCCATCTCTGTGAAAGTGAGATGTAAAAATGAAGATGGTGTAGGATTCATGGGTATACATGCACAAGCAGTAAATAAATTTATCAGATAGATACACACAGAGACAGCAGGCCAGCCTACCCCTCCTTCCCTCCAAAACAGCAAAAAACACCCATAGAGAAAAATATGAGATGTTGTCTCTTCTTTTTACCTTAAGTATCTTGGTAGTTATTTTATTCCTGTAATATAGCACTTGAGAGAGGAATATTAGTCTATAGGTGGATCCTCTGTGTTTATTCACACCACATTTTGCATAATGGCATCAAATGAAGTCTTTTCGTTCCAACCTCTGTTGCTTAGTGTCTAGACTGATGAATCTCAGGAAGACAGTCTTTCAGTCACCGGTACCTAATAGCATGTGCATTTGGTTGTTCTGCTGGATTTGAACACAAACACTGCATTTAAGAAGACTGAAAGCAGTTCTGGAGTAGATGGTCTGCCTTGGACCCTGAGAGGGCTGGCATGTTGGTTTCAAGGACAGAATCAATCAGGTGTAATTATTATTTATGAAGCAATTTTTGTTTAACATTTGTAACAACAGTGTTATACCACTTGACCATTTTACATCAACAGCAATATTCACCCACAAGGTGATATAATTATAAAAATCAATAACACTGTTCTTCAGTGGAGTGATTAAGCAAATACATTTTGTACTTCTATTTCCGTTTGCAAAATGCTGAGAGTTTGACAGAGACCTAGATGACTATTTACTCATAATTTATTTCTTTCTCTTTCTTTAGTAATGTTCTTCATTGCAGAATCTTGTTTTCCACTGTTGTCTTGCAAAAGTCAGTGAAAGACATGAAAAGGAAAATATGCAGACATATCAACAATACATATCATTTCACATTCTTTGTTTTTCTCACCAAACTGATTTTTACATTTAATAGGATACCAAGCAACTAAGAATACTGTTTTTGTCTACAATTTGCAGATCAAGTTTAGCTATGAGCTCTTGTTTGGAAGTCTAAAAGTTTACATTGCATTATATTTAAAGGCAGCTGTCTTTTGTGGAATTTTAAAATAGGCTAATTTTTATCAAAGGTTTTCCTTTCATGTCTTTTGATTACTAAGCCATATAAGTTAACCAAAAGATAACTAAGCATTAACCCATGTTGCAGTTTTTATCTCCTTTGGCAATCCCATGAGACTTCAGCTAAGTACATTAAATGGAGCATAAATCTTTAAGTTGTTTTCATTAAGTCACATATTTAGAATACATATCCCAGTTTATTTGATCAATTGTAAAATATTAGCTGCTGCACTGAAGATTTGTGACACGGTTTGCAGCAAGTGAACAAACATTTCTGAAGAGCACTGAAAATTTTTGCTGGAATGCATGGATAAGTTACAATTAGGGTTTGGAACATTAATTTGTGGGGTTTTTTCTTTATGTAATTTGCAAATGTATGCTTGAAGGCCAGTAATACCAACAGGCAAGCTTTGGAGATAATTCTAATATCGGCTTAATATTCTTGGTTTGCATTTCTGTTATTTTTCTGTTTTCCAATCTTTTGTTCTTTTTTTTTATTTATTTATTGGCCAGCCCTAAAACCCAAGAAGAGCACTGGCTGTAAAAGGGCAGGTGTTGCGAATAGCAGCTTTACTGTGTGGCTTGGTTTACCATAGTTTCCTAAACAAGTCCATTTTCAACTAGGTTAAAATATGATAAAGTCGTTACGATAAGTATTAATACATTAATTATGTGTGTTGGTGGGTGGTATGAATAGAAGATTTGTATTGAATAATTTATTGAAAGTTTTTGTCCTTGAAATAATATGTTGTACTTTCACATTAATTTTTGTCTAAGACTTTCACATTGTTCTATGAGCATTAGCAATGTGCATCTCAGTACACAGTAGAAAGAGCGTTGGTCTTCCATTTACAGAAAGTGAAGCTCAGGTATGGACAAAATATACAATTTACTCCAAGTCACAGCCAATAGCAATATAGCTCAGCTTATTGCCAAAATGTATGGACTTCAGACAGAGCCCGGCACTGACATGATCCTTCATATCCTTGCGTCTTTTGTGGCTCTTGCATTTTAAGAGGACATTTTAGCTTCTCAGCTAAATTGCCCACAGTGAGAAGAGCCTTGTTTAAGCACTTCCCTTATACACAAGGATCTTAAATGCTTAGTCAGGCCCCTGTCCTACTAATTTTGCTCACTGGGGTGTTCTTATGTGAGCATCCCTGCCCAAAATCAGCAAGGCAGTTCATGTAATAGAAAATTTCCTAAATGAACAAAGGATTTTGCATTAACTTGTTAAATAAGTTTGAAATCATACTATTAAGGTTGTGCCTAAAGTGTCTTGAATTTTAAGCCCTCACTGCCAAGGGAAGAATTATGGCCATATTTGCATGAAAAGTGTTGTTAAACTACAACCTGTGTTACTGTTTCAGTATTTCTGACCAGATATGTAGGATGCATGGATTTATCAATACAAAATGGTATTACAGAAGTTCAGACTAGCTGCAGAAGTATATGATAATTTGGCAAGAATTACTTATGTACTAAGCAGTGCTCACTTTTAAAATATGTAGAAAATGCCATATGGACATTTGACATATTTCCTTTACCAAGATAATCCTGCAGTAATAGTATTTAGTTTTACAAGTGTTCAAGGAGAGTACAGGAATGTCCACTTTTGGTTTTAAAATTTAAACTCTCAAATTTAATCTGACATGAATGTTCAGTCAGCAGATTGAATACAAGCTTTCTGAAATTTTAAAAAATACAGTAAGCCTGATAACAGCCATTCACATCCTTTATAAAGATTGCTAAAACTTGATTCTTAGTAACAGCAAATGTGGTAGTCCTAAAGTAAAAGCAGGACATCTGCCTGTCCAAAATCTGTTTGATATAGATGGCATAATTTCACCTTCATTTATGAAAACTGCATGATCTTCTTTACAGCACTGGGAGGTCTGCAATTCCTTGTTTACTTGTGCATCTTTTCGTAAAGGATTTAGCTACTACTAACTCAGCTACCAAATATTTTAAATCATGGTCTGGAATTCTTTGTTTTCTCAAATCCAAACAGCTAGGTAATGCTCAGCAAATGCAAGACTGCTGTGCTTTATGCATTCTAGTGACGATTATAAAGGCTAGTTTTACTATCAGTAACACACCATTTGGGAATCAGTAACACATTGTTAAAAACTTGTGTACAACGGTCTTTTGTTGGCAGTGAAATACCCCTTTTGTGTTAATATACACTGCAGTTCTGCTTATTTTAAGCGTGCTATACATTAAGTAGATATGATAGGTTGGCATTCATTGACAAATTAAGTGAGTTGATTAGCAATCTGAAATCTGCATGGACCTTCATTATGTTTGTCATGAATTGTAGGCCTAAAAAGTGCTTTTCAGATAAAAGACACAAAACATGAAAGTGAAGCAGAGGTTGATAACCCTTTCTGAAGGAAGAGCTATTAGTAAGTCTCATTGCTTAGCCATCTAGTAAACACTTCAATGACTTCTGATTACTGTTAACCAACAGAACAATGTTTTTCTCAGCAAAAAAGAATTACTTGTGTTTCCCAAGCTGTGTATTTCAGTTCAATAGAAAGAGAGTAACTTGGCAAGCCAACTGCAAATGTTGGCAAAGTGTTAGAGAGTAAGAAACATAGGCAGATTTCACTTTGTTGAACTACCTGTTTAATCCAAGGCAATTCAAGGGTTGTGAATAGAAATTACAACCCTTGAAATGTTTATTTGGTCAGATCCAAGGTGGTCATCAGATTTTTAGAATAATTAGTTCACTGAGTCTTCTTAAATCAGCCAGGTGAAAATCACGGGTCTCACTTATATGTACTTGATTTAGTATTTTCTAGGATAAACACATATTTTTTTCATTGCTTAGAATATATCTAAATATATAACTAGGTGATGAATTGAGGTTCCATGTAGATGAGGGGCAGGGGAACAATTCTTTGCCAACATTCATTCCTGGGCTGCAATGGGAGCCCTGACAGCATAATTTAGGATAGCCTTAAAATTGCTCTAAATTGCATCCAATTGTCTACGGCTCCAGGATGCTTCCATATAAGCAAAGCATTGCCAAATACAGAAACATTTCTACCTTTTTCTCATCCACTCTCTTATGGAAGAAGCTGTGAAAGAGACAACTCAGGAAGAACTTATATCGGAGTGAGAGTTGATGGGAAAATATAGTCAGAGTTCCTGAGAGAATGATAACAGACATCAGAATCAATGTTCATGAGCATATACAAATGCAGTCTAGCCCATGAAAGACAAAACTTTTAAGAAAAAGTAATATACAGCTGGAAAAACAGTCATGCTTTCAGGTGCACAGCCTCTTCTTTGAGTCATTCAAAAGTCTTGTTTCATTTAAATTTTTAGACTATCAGGACTACAACAGCAATATGGACAGCCATGTGTCAAGGCAGTTTTGAGCATATTTTTTTTTGAAGCAGGCAGTTTCATCAGTGTTGTCAAAGGCAATGGTTAAAAGAAGTGAAAAATCAGTGGATAGGTACAGCTTGGCTCAATTTACAAGGAGGCAGGACATGAACAACTGAAATAATCTTCTAGTGTATGTAGAGCACAACAAGCCACATGAAGCCTAGGCATGCTTTTGTTTGAGTTAGGTCCTTTAGTCTGCACCCATCAAATTATCCAAATATTGTTACTGATTTAACTTGGATCAAAACGACTTGACAGGGAAAATAATTCACATCACATACAGACAAATTCTCTCTCTGTTGAGTTAGAGTATTTCTAATACTCTAGCATCTAGGTACCAGGAAATTATTTATAGCTATAAAAAAACTCTTCATGTTTTGTTACTTCAGCCATACTGCAGTAAACCACATCAATATAACAAAATATTGGTATTTCTCCCATCATTTTTGAAGGAAACTCAAGTAAAGTCTTAGAACATATACAACACAGGAAAAATCTTCCGTGAACCTGGGAAACACAGTCACCTCAGAAGCATGCTGAACCATTAACTTAGTTCTGCACTGTTTCCAGGTAGGCTTGACTGGTTTGTCAGAAGGACACATATGTTTATTTATTTACTATGTAACCAGAACCAGAGTTAATCTTTTAACTCTCTGATTTCAAAGAGCAGGTTTCTAATGGACAGCTCTATTTTGTCTTTTGTCATCAGTTGTTAATATTAAGGTACACAAAATACTTCTGGTTTGTTTAATATGTATGTTACGTCTTGCTTGATCTGAGAGGTAGCTCACAGGTCCAAGGTCCTGGGAAGAACCAGTCTATTCTTAAGTACAGGTAGGTCAGCAGCAGAGTTTCTTCACAGTGAAGGCATAATCACAAAGAAATTCACAAACAAAACCTTCAATGACTTTTCCGTGCGTTGAGGTTAAACTGTTTTGCATAAGTGTGGAAATGAATTATCTATTCATTTTAGATCCATTGTGTCCTTATTCAGCATAGCTCTTAAAGAAAGGCCAAAGAAATCCTGCATAACACCAGTGGAGCTTTCAAATGCTTCAAAGAGCACGGTATCAATTGAAATATCATCAGGCATGCTAACATGTAGCTGTCAGGCGAGCCTGATGGGCTGTTATTACCACTGTCATGACTATTATTGCTATTATAATTATTTGATCTAATCCTAGGATAAGCCAGGACCCCACTTCTGTAAGTGGTATATGAACACAGAAAGCCCCTCACAAAGTACAAACTAAATAAAGTCTTCCCTAGTACTGCATCATTTAACATATGAACCCTAGCAATAGTCAGGTGTACAGAAAGGGAAGAAGGGGAGACTGACTTTCTGTTTTAATCAGTGATGTCCAGTATATATATTTACTGTAGTTATGATATGCTACGTTTGTTGCATTTACATTTTTTTGTGTGACTAGACAATGCAAACATAAGCAATCCCTACCCGTTCAAATCAACCTTCGCTGGTCAGTTCTGAGGATTAGAGAAAATCTTTATGTTCTTTTCAGCCTTTGGTATCCAACAAAGGGCCAAGCATTTTACCTTGAAAAATTTCAATTCCCCTTTACATTTCAATGCCCTTCAAATTCTGGGGCCCGTGGCCATAGGCTTAATGAAACTCAGACACTGGATCTAAATGCTGATAGTTTTGAATAATAAATTTGAATCATTAAGCACTTCAGGAGGGACAGATTCTTATGGAAGGTGAATTACTGACAAAAGATGAATGAAGTCCAGAAGAAGAGCAGGACAAAATTACTTTTCTGTTTCCAACTGCATCTTGAGTTTTGTGGAAAAGAGATCATTTAGCTGTGTTAAATGCAGATTAGAAATCCTCCATTTTATTTTTTTTTCCTTCTAGTATAAAATTTCACACATCAAAACTGTTTCATATGGAAAAATCCAAAATGCTTAAATTTCCGTGTTACATGTTTTTCTTATTGTGTAAAAGTTGTCTTGCTTTCATTTTTAGGCAGATTTGTTTCTTAGCAAAACTTGTAAGATTATTGATAGCTTGTGTTTGGAATTTATATTTTGATAAAAATTAATGTTAGTATTAAAACATGCAACACTTAAACTCAGATACAACCTCTTTTCACAATATTTTTAGAGGTTTCAGTATGAGTATAATGAAATTACCTTAAATGATCTGCAGAGTCCTTTTGGAAAATAATAGCTTTTTCACATTTCTATAATAATTTTTTAAGATATGGATACTGATTGTGCATGATGATTCATAGACTCTCTTCTATATCTTAGTTTTCCTTTCCTTTTTTATCCCCTTCACATATTCTCAGCTCAGCTTAACTAGTACCATTTTGTGTCTCTCTCCACTTTATGATATGATGAATGCAGCCATTCTTCTCTCCCCATCATTACAGCTGGTCTTTGATCCAGTACAGCTAATTTATATTTACCATCTATCATCTACCATCAAAACTTTATTGGAAAAGAGGTGCACCTGGACTGAATGAATTTCTTTTGATGGAGTTTGAGACTATTTTAGGACTTGTGATTAGGACACATTCATCCTCTTAATGGAACACAACATAGCCATCTTCAAATTTGTGCCAGCAAGCACTGGGTTTGTTTCAACACATCATGGATATTTCAGAGTTCATCCAATGTTAGACTTGGCTACATTCATTTGTTAGTGATCTGATCAGAAAGGTTATCTTCCTTAGTAAATGCTGTGTTTTGTACACATACAAATTGTAGTTATATTTGTAGCATAATCCTAATCGTGGGGGTATCTGTATACAGCCATCAAAAAAACCTATCATTAATTTTCTTTAGCTAATTAATTTGTAAATTACTATTCTACTATAAGTTGTGTTATTATGCTAACAATTGAAAATCCCGCAAATGAGCAAATTGGACAGTTTCTTTTGTATCAGATGGCAAGATGCAGCTGTGAAGTGTGGCTTACACTGTTAATTCCCCTCTGTGTGATTTGAATTATGTGCTGCACTAAGGAGTACGGGTGGCAAATATCTACACACTACTGATATAACTTAGTGGGGTTAGCTCTAGGTTAAGACACTTAAATTCAGGACTCTACAGACAGATGCCCACATGGGCACTAAGTGCCTAAACCTTTGTTATAGTTACTAAGGATCTAATTAATCGAGCATAAAGAGTGATTTAGCTCATCTAAAGCAGAGATCTGTGTGTTCAGTAAATGAATATCTAAGCATGGCTGACTCCACTAGGGTTGACTCAATTGCCCTCACACAGCTAACTAGTATCATTTGATATGCCCCAAGGTATCTCAGACATGTGCAAAAGCTTAGGAATATGGTACAGGGCCTAAAAGAGACCAAAGACCTTCTGGAGTGGCAGCAGGAGGACCAGTGGGACACTCCAGGGCAGCTCAAAGGGAATGAGGCTAATCAGAGCAGTACACTGAGCTGCACTGACTCACATACCTAGCACAGAGGTTTATGTGTAGATACTTAAATTACATTGTCTTAACTTCACACTGAATCTAACCTCAAACCTTTTTTTTTGTTTTGTTTTGCTTTGTTTTTTTTAATAAACTGTTATGTGTTGTTCCATTTTTCTAGGAAAAAAAAATGAGCAGCCAGGTATTCCAGCTCCCGGGAACTCATCACCCTGTCTCCAGGCAAAGGACACAGAAGCTGTCTCTCACTAATGGGACTTAAATGGGGAAACCTGACTTGTCTGAAAGGTCTGCATCATTCTGGGGAAGTCCCTTGATTCAGGGAAGCCCCATCTCAAAGCTGGAAGGGTAGAAGTCTAGAAAGTCATAATACAAACTGAGTCCTGCAAAGCTTCCACTCTCCTGGCTGCAACAGAGATCCAAGCTTCATCACAAGCAGGTGGTGTAGACAGCTTTAAGTTGCAGTCAGCTGGCAGGGAACCTGGAAGATCTCCAGTCCATGTGGTCAACCTAGTCCAAGGCAATACTGCCCCAGCGTCACTAAATCTGGCAGACTAGTGTGTCCTGACAGCCTGCTCCAGTCTACTGAAATTCTTTTTCTATATTGATCAGAACTTGTCAAATTCAGCATACTTCTGCAAAGTATTCAGATAAGAAAAAGATATTAAGAATTTCTTTGGTTAAGAGGCTATAGCAGTTCCCTCTTAACATCTTCCAGTGAAGCGTGCTTGCTCCATGTCACATGATGGAGGAGTGGCAGTACTATCACATATTCGAGCTGAGTTTGACCTCATGGCTTATGTGAGAAAAACATCTAAACTGATAATTTGGAAGATTCTCTGAGTAGGAAAAAAAAAGACTTCAGGTGAAAAAGTACTGCCAAGCTAATATTTATCATTCACATTTGGTGCAGAAGGCTGAAATGGAGAGCAAACAGCTTTTTGGTGTAAAATGACAGGTTTTAAGAACCAAGGACTTACACAGCACCTCAGGCAGTAACATAACAATGCTCTGACACTGAATGGGGTCAGTGGTGGATCTACTGTGGGTGCAGGAGAAAGTGCAAAGGGACCTGTAGTCCTCCCTCCCCATTCAGATCCCATTAGCATGACCTGCTTTAGCTGGGGAAATGATCCCATGGTGTCTCTACAGTCTGCTCCCCACCCTGTCCCCATCACAGCTGCATCCAGTCACTGGCTCACCATGGGACCGATGACGGGTTGTTCACTGATAATGACCCACACTTCATAACTCTTTTTTTTCAATCCTCCCTGATGGATCGTCAGTTCCAGCAATGCTGTGTTAGGCAGTGACAGAAATGTAAGAAGGGACATTATTAAAAAAAGCACAGCAGACTCCAAACACCTAGGCAGAGTCAAGATATCCATACTTTGTCACGTCTGAATATAATAATAATGCAGAACATCACACTTAAGTGTTGTTATAATCTTTTTCTATGTTTGATTTAGAATAAACCCAACAGTTGTTACAATAATCAGGGTTTGTTGGCCTTGGTCAAGTGAAAGGGTTGCAATAATTTATTAACTTAATCCTTTTCATGTGTTTCAAGCTAGAAAATAAACACCCATTTCTAAGCATTGTATCTATCTGTTCAACTTTTATTGTAGCCAGAGCACCGGTGTTAATTAAATGCTGTGTGGGATTTTAATCCCTATCGTTTGCCAGGATGCACACAGGAAGACAGCACCTTAAACAATGCATCACATCAGAGAAATCTATTTAATCATTTGCTTTATTATTCAGGGAGTGTAAAACTTCTTCTTATGGTATTGTGATGCTCTATATTCACAGTCCCCTGATAGCACAGAAGTAAATCAGTTAAAGCATTAGCAACCTCAAGTTTGCAAAATGCCTGAGACTAGTTTAAAAATATCAAGATTTTAAAAATAATATAGTTTAGGGTTCCCCCCCCCCATTTATGATGGATTTTTTTTCTGAGCTTTTTGGTTTCAGTTGGGTGCATTTCAAGATTTCCTTAGCCTTTGCATGGTCTGGGAACTCCTTTTTAATGAATGTATCTTTTTGTTATTTCTTGATTCTAAGAGCTGAGGCTTTTAGGAAAAAAAACAAAAAAAACCCAAACAAAATGAAACAAAAACCCAATAATGGAGTGTGACAGAATTGTAACTTAGTCAGGGCTTTGAGAGGCATCTGCCTGCATTTAATACACTGCAAGTGACAACCCCCACCCAAAACAAAGACTTTTAATTCAAATTAGGGTAATTAACAAATTCTTATACAGAGAAAAAGCAAAGTAATTAGGTCAGAGTACACACAAGTAACAAGGAAGGAAGAAAGCCCTTTCCTGCAACCACCTGAGTCCTCCAAGGTCTATCTTTGCTTCCCCCGTTGGTTCAGGCCACTCAGAAACTATCATCTGGATTACACCAGTTTTGCAACACTCCTCTTTAATCCCTGGGCTCTTTCTCCTTCCATGACCTCAAAACCATAGCTGTGCCTTTCTCCCTTGCTCTTCTCAGATCCTTTCCTAAACTGCAGTCTCCCAAATCCTCACTGTGACTCCCTGCGGTTTTCATTCCTGCCTGGACTGGATTTCAGAAGCAGCTTCTCTGAGACCCCCTCAGCTGCTGGAACAGTGCAATGTTCCCCTCCCTCCAGGGGTCTCCCGTGACCCAGTTGCTCTCCTGTAACCCAAGAACAAATAAAGCAAACACCTATCCGTTACCCCAGTGTTTTACTATAAAATGAAGCTGGCAATATAACCTGCATATGTCCTTTATAACCTGCTGTGCTAACCTCTGAGTTGGACAGATGGGTGTTTCCACAGCCTTGGTCCTGATTTCAGGTAAATTACTGTTTTGTGTATTTATGCAAATATATATATAACATTCTTGTGTGCGTTACATTGCATATTTTCACATGCATCTAACCATGCATCTAACCATACGATGTCTGCCAAACTCACAAGTAGCACAGTTTAAGGCTCTGCACGCACAATCCAAATGATAGCATTAGATATATACACACAAACCAAAAGAAAGTCATTATAGACTTAGAATGTCATTTTACAGTCATGCTCACTCTTGCAGTAATCAAATATATTCACTAGTTTATTATGTGAGTTAAATATAAATATATTCTGCCGTTGTATTGCTCTCAGAAATCCAAAGTAGATAGCAATTCACTTTCTGTAACATACACGACAATACATGAACAGTTCTCATTCACTTGATTAGATATTGATTTATAAATGGCCAATAAATGGTACTAAATATTTACCAGATGTGATAATAAATGATTTATCAATAGTTATGAGTTCTTTCAAAGCCTAATGACTGGAGTTTTTATATTCATCGCTCATAACTCCTTTAATAGAGATTCTGAGAATCGTCTATGACATACCATACATGCTTACACTATCAACTTATTTTCCATTTTAAAATGAAAACGTAATATAAAGTTTGATCCAAAAATAATGCTTAAAGATATTCTCTCATCTTTCTCTAGAAACACTATCATCCAAATACAAGCATAAATTAGATACAAATCTAGTTACTGGCAGATGGGGCTGTTATATCGTGATATATTGTCTATGGAACTAGTGTAGGGCCTTGGAAGTAAATCCTTGGTAGGAGTTTCAAAGTGAAGAATATAATCCAAATATAAGCCAATAAACTTTGTGAAGAATAAGCCTTTGAAACTCAGGACAAGAAAACTCTCTCACTTCAGGAGAGATGTTTTTCTTTCTGTAGCTAAGCAATCACTTAGCTGATATTTGAATCTTAACTTATGTTTCCTGAAGTTGTTCTTTGATCCAATACTGCTAGTCAAAATCCACTATTGTAAGTTTATATATGGGATAGAAAAGTGACCTCAGAATGTCATGCCATGTGTTTTGCATGAGCTGTTAGCGTGCTATTCCCTTGTGATTAGAAACGGCAAGATTCCCCTGTGTTGAATGATCTGGTGATATCATGGGACTTGCATTTCTCTGGATTTTTAGCTACTTCATGAAGACAATACAGCACAGAATCCTTTATTTTTTTTTCTTCAAACAAATATAAGACTTCTATATGATCAGAATAATGGAATTCTGTGCAAGCATGAGGACAATGGTTGATTCAGCCTGGCATTCTGGGGCACGAACTGGATATTTAGTTAATCAGCTGGAAATGTCTGTTAACTGGAGACTAGATAAATGATACTGCAAAGCACAATGCACCTTTGAAAGACTGTCTTTACGTCGAAATGAAAACATAGGCCTGCAAGCCACGAAGCAAATTTTGCTTCATACAGGCTGCCTGTTGAAATACAGTGACAGCATGCTCAGAAGAGCGCACTTCACACATGCAAACACAGCAGTGTGTGCCACTTATGGCTCGTTGTACAATGGCCGTCTGCAACAGAGAGGCAGGAGTGATCAGGAGGTAAAATGGGACTGGAAAGAAAATGAAGCAAGACTGATGGTGAGGACCAGCCAGGAAAGGGGCTGGGAGGTATTTTCAGATAAATCCCAGCACTTCAGGCATTAGTGCTCTAGGTAAATTGGCATCCAAGAGAGGGACGAAGGTGATGGAAGGTGGGTTGCAAGTGTTGTTCTTCCTAGTTACAGAGCAGAACTGTAGCCTCAAAGAGGCTGCCTTTTCTCTGAAGGAAGAAAAGTGCAGTGATTATGTCTATTCCTATAAACTGTGGGGAATGAGATTATACGGGGGGTGGAGTGGAAGGAGGAACAGAACGAAGAGATGGGTGAAAGCCTTAGGGTTCCCACACACACACCAGCTAATCTCCCGAGACCACATGTCTTGGAAGAGGAAGAGCTCATGCAAAGATGCCTGGGGCTCTTCCACTGCTGAGCTGCACTCTCTTCCTGCTGTGACAATACCTCCTTTGGAGGAAATGCTAGGGGGAAGGAGGAAAGGATGAAACTTGGAGCTTTCTGAGTTTAGCACCAAATATTCACCCTGGACATACTCCGGATGCGAGTGCCCAGTGTTAGTCTGTAAATAAGAATGGGAAAGAAGTGACTGCCGTTTCAAGCCACCATAGAAAAAACCCTTTATTTGCAAGTGACTTTGTGGGTTTTTTTGGAAGAGCTGTCTCTTCGCTTCTTCCACTCCGTCTTGAATCAGAAAGTGCTATACAGCAAGGACTTGGTGATTGGAGTTGTTTCTGAGTTTCTTACTTAGCTCTGAGCACCTCAGAAAAGTTCAGGAATGACTTTCAATCAGGCATTTTTAAATTGTTTTTAATTTATCTAAAAACAGGCTAAAGAGTTTAATTAACAGGCTCAGAGTAATAGTTATACCATTTTTCCTCTGCTATCAGCTTTCACTTTTATTTACGATGGGAGTCCCCCTTGTATCTCCTTTCCCACAGGGCCCACTATCACTAATATTTCTGTGATCTGTGAATAAACCAAAATTTAAAGTTAGTACTTACAATCAATGCAAATTAATGATTTCTTAAAAAAAAAATATTTCAATCAGGAAAAGCAGCTTTGTAGTTGAAAATCCCATGCTGGCCTTAGAGTGGGAGTTTTTCCAGCCTCTGCTTAAATCCAAAAAAATACTGCAATCTTCTGGCACAGGCTCACTGTAATGCTTTAAAAACAATTTAGCAACTGTCATTGCTGTAATTACAGTAACTAATTACCATCCTTAGCAAACAAATAGCTTAACATAATACGCAAGCCGAATCAATTTTGAAGAAATGCAAATTCCGAAAGCGAAAAAGGGCATTTTGGCAAACCTGAAAGAGAAGCGGGAAAATAATACACTTTGTTTTATCTGCACATAATTCCCAGGGAATATCATATCATAAATATTTGCATTCAGTTCTTATCAGGACATTTGCATTTGCTTCTTATCAGTCTGCAGGCCGGACTCTGCCAGATAGAGAGTAGAGCTCCACACCATGCACATATTTCTAATGAATCACGTCTCAGGCCGAGAGAATATTTTGGCTGGAACTTTATCACTGAGATGAAGAGGTCATTTACTCTCAGAGTCGGTTCATCTTGGAATTGTCTTGAGATTTTGATGTGATTCAACCAACATTTTTTAAAATGAAAAAACAAACCAACTTCTCATTCTGTTCATTTCTATAGCACTTATTAAGTCTG
Source organism: Phalacrocorax aristotelis (assembly GCF_949628215.1). Classification (NCBI taxonomy): domain Eukaryota; kingdom Metazoa; phylum Chordata; class Aves; order Suliformes; family Phalacrocoracidae; genus Phalacrocorax; species Phalacrocorax aristotelis. Next base: position 146,667,423 of record NC_134277.1, read on the forward strand.
ATTGTCTAAGAAGTAATTCCTCCCCCCAAAATCAAAATCATATGTAAACAGGTTTGATTCATATTTATGTCCCACACTCCATAACAAACAGTGCTGCACAATTTCCAGTGTGCAGGAAAAGAATAAAGCAATAACAGGCTAAAAATAAAGACTAAGAATGAAATAAGCCACACTTAACAACCATTATCTTGAAATTTAATGCCAAATCCTTTTGTAGTACTTCAGAAATACGTTTGATTAGTGGCAGTTTTCTCAGTAATGAGAGGAAATGTTTATGATGAGAAAACAGTCTCTCTAATGAGCCATCAGATTTCCTTAGCAGTTTCCCAGGAAAAAAAATTCACCATTTTATTATAAAAAGTGCATCTCACCTGTAAGAAAAACAAGTGGAAAATGTCATAAATCTGAAAGTCGTATACATTTTCCTGTTGCTAGCTCAGACACACAAAGGGAACATGCACCAAAAGCACTGAATCAATTCAATTCTGCAGTCTGCATTTTGCATGTATTCAAGGAGGTTTTGTTTGTTTTTATTTGGAATACAAGTGAGAGCCCATAAATATATTTCGTGGTGGCAAAAAAAGTCACTTATAAGCTATACCTAAGTATAAAACTGATAACTATTGCATGCCAATCTGGAAAAGGCAGATTTTGCCCATTAATTCAATGGTATAACATTTCCAAATATTTACATTGAACTGAGTAATTATTTTCTGTGACCTTGTTTCACTGCCAGAATACCCCTTTTTTTGTTTTTCTATTTATATACATTTTATATTCTTGTAGTCCAATTCAGAATTTAAAACAACTTTTGTTCCAAAGTGTGTATTTTAAAGCCATGCAAATTACCACTTTCAAGTTCCTGAACTAGTGGAACAGCCAGATCCTCACCTGCTGCAAGTTGATATTGTTGAGTGCAGTGTTGCCGTTTACACCAGCGGACTATTTGGCACTATTTATTTTTATATAACTTCTGGTAAGTTAAATCTTGACTAGTGATCAATCTAGTATGTGGTATGTGATTTCTTTTATGTGTTGTAACATAGCAAACAAATTTGTCTCCTGGTCATTTGAAGCAGTACAAAACCATTTTAAAATGGATCTATTTTTTTTCTGTGTAATGATCACTTAAAGTTAGTTTCACCTGATGCCCAAGTATTCCACTTTGATTTATTTGTTGAAACGCACTGTGCAGTTTCTAGTTCATTATTATTCAAATGACTGATACAGCTCATTTGGACCAAGGAAAACATTGCATCAGTGGTGTCAGAATTATCTGAAAACAGCTCCTGAAGCCATACTGCTGTTGCCAAACTTGGGATGTTTCTGATAATATACTGTGACCATTATAGAATGAACGCTGTCCTGCCCTTTCCTGATGCAATATTTGGATGCATTATTGCAATGCTGTAAGCCTGGGGCAGGATACCTGACTCCCTTTCAGCTATAATGAGTAAGAGTGAATATGTGCAGCACATATGCAGGAAGAATTGATGAATCTACAGCTATAGAAATCATCCAGTCATTGTTTCTATAGAAGAGTTAGCATTACATAAATTTCCTCCTTAAATCATCAGAAACTGACGGAAAAAACTCCAGCAGCAGACGACCACAACATCCTAAAGACCTTTCAGAGATGTCCTTTGGAATAAGTACATATCTGAGCTCTGAACATTTCCCCAACATATAAAATGTGTATGAAGAGGGGCAAAAAAAAAAAAAGAACATGATTGTCTCTGTCTAAAACACTTCTATGAAATCAAATATGATTTCATTAAAAACAAAAATCTGGTATTTACTGAAAAAAATAGGACCATTAAGCTCTTGTTTCTGTGTTGCTGAACATACACCATTGCAGTCAGTGATAATTTAGTTATTTTAGCTCACTGGGAGCCGTTTCATCTTGATACGTGGCCTTTTTCTACTTGTCTCTCATTTTAAGTTACATTCATATTAAACTAGGACTAACAATGTAGTGCAAAAGCCATTTTGAACATACAGTTGAATTCTGTAACTCATCTGGTCTAGAAATCATCTCTACGGTTCATGTTTTATCATTTGTTTTTAGCTCGTTCTTTGAGGTGGGAAGGGCTTACAGTTAAGAGCCCATTATCAGAGTGAAGGATGCAGGAAATCCAAAATATTTATGTTTGTTCATGGCACATGGACAAGAAACAGTGCTCAGGAAAAGGGTTTTCTGATTAAGTGATTGAAAACACTCTGGTGTATGTTAATGGCTTCTTCTGTCCAACAGATAACATCATCTTTAGCCTTATCACTGTTCTTGAACTTATTTTAAACATTCTCCTGTGCTCTTCCAATTATATACTATGCTCTTTTGGCATCCGGTCTCTTCACTGCAAATCATCTCATTTGTTTGCTTTCTAATTTTTTTGCCAGCAGGTTGGGTGTAAAAAGAAGCATTTTGCAGATACTTGAAGTTAAAAAATACTTTCCTGAGTGAAATTAATACACATGGAATTAAACCGTATACTTACAGCAAAAGAAAAATTGGTTTTAAAAATAATAACACTTGAATTTTAATACCTTGATATCATTCTGGCTGTATGAGCACTGTGAAAAGATAAAGATGAAGGAAGATCTGATCATTATTTAAATGTATGCAGAAGACTCCCAATAAGATAAAATTAAGTAAGATCATGGTAGATCACAATTTTTAAAATACTGAATATGTCCTTGTCTTTTTGGCTGTAAGAATCTGTCCAGGATAAGACACTGTGAAGTCTTATTTAATAGTCATAGTACCACCAATAGTAACTTATAAAACACCTCTCATTGTGCAGGATCTCAAAGAGGTTAACAAACTATGTCAGCTGCTTCTTCATTAAATTATTACTGCTTCTCATAAGAGAGCTATGTCTATATCAGAGATACTTCGTTATTTAGATATACACTGTCTGTATCATTAAGTGGGGAAGACAGCTGACCCAGAAATCAGTACATAACTACAGGCCTGGATTTGACCGCCTAGCCTGTTGTTGAGGGTGCAGCAGATGAACAAAATAAAACATGGCTTCTCTGGTGGCAGAGGAAGGGTGGGAGAAGACAAGCAGGGAGGGAGAGCACAGAAGAGGAGGACTGCTTCCTGAGACCTGATGCAAGATTTATTTTTGTATTTTGCTCAGTTTTAAATACAGAAATGGTTCTTAAGCAGTGTCTGCAATTCAGCCCACCTTTCCCAACCAGTAGCCAACCAGTCTACTCTCTTGGCCAGTAGAAAACATGTTTAAAACCAGAGTGATCTGGACATTGAAAGAAGTCTGATATTTTTTTGTTCGAGGGACTAATCACCATGATATTTTACAAGAGGTAGGCTGCACCAGTAGAGGCTACAATAGTTTTAAAGAAAAGTTGGGATGAGCTATAGGAAAGGAAGTGAGCCAGACTGCACAGCCCAGGTGGACAAAGGAACTCCAGAGGAGTTATGAGCAAGGGAAGGGGCAGCAGGATATGAAGCACCCATCCTTTGTCAGCACTTCTTGTTGATTGTTTCTGCTGAGGTGTCTAAGATGTAGATCCTGTTTACTGACATTTATAAACTGTAAGCAGGTGCAAGTTCCTAGAAGGGACTTATTCTGTATTTGTGTACATGAAAAAAATCTGAGTCTAGGTCTGTATTTCACATGTCTATCTCTGGTTTCTAAAATAAGAACAGGAGACCTCATTCAGTCGCTTATTCTCTTGGTGGGGAAGAGGGGGCGTGGAAAATTGATCAAAATTATCAAGGTGGTCACTATTAGAGATGTACTAGTATTTCTTTATATAGAAATGAATTGAAGCTAGTCACATTTTTAAAGGACTAAAATAGTTGAATACATTTTTTAATACATATTACCATTGTTTACTGAATTCTTTATTCAAGCATATATAGTGTTCAGCTACACATAGAATTACTCTAACACCTCATAAAACTACTTGTTGAACACATTATTTGATGAAAAATGGTAAAATTTCTCAGATAATGGATTCCTTAAGTACTATCCACCCAGCTATAATACAGATAAGAGATTTTTATTAAAACACAAAGCACTTTAGGATCCCTTTGAATTGAAGGACCTACATAAATACTGTGTTCTATGTATAGAAGTGTATACATCAGTCTACCTCCATTGAAATTACAGCAGCTATACCCATTTCTCCTCATATGAATCCAGCCCAGGTTACAAGCATTGCATAGTACATATTGACTTTTATATTAATGAACATACCACATGCTTGCCTATTTGTTTATCCTTATATCCATGTCTAACTTTGTGTAGGGTACATACGTGAAACTCTTCATGCATCACTGAAATGCTGGCATCCATTGAGGTGAAAGGCAATTTTGGTTTAACAGGAGACAGAAACATAAAACAAATGTTTAGGACAGGAAGTGAAGGAGAACTAATCCAGCTGAAACTCCAGGGGATTCCAAGCAGACAGAATAATATTTGCAGATGTGATTAAATTCTTTGTTATGAATGATTTTTTTCCCATGAATTTAGGACTTTTTTTTCTGTATCTTGTTATTGCTGTATCATCAACTGTGTCACAAACTGAACACAATGTAGGTGTATTTTAGTCACAAATATTTGCTTTTGACTTTCTCAGAAAGTTATTACAATCAATATATTTTGAAGCACTGATGGGAGCCAATCATATTTAATACTTATCCATAGGGCATAACTGATCATCTAAACCTTATACTATTGCTCTGGATTCCTGATGGATGGCTGACACTTTTTAAAGCCCCTACCTGAAAAAAGGAATACCAAAGAATGAAAAGTGAATGCCAAAACACTCTAGTAGTATAAATATTCATGCTGAAATTACTCAAAGTCTTGGGAATCATGGACATTACAAATGAAGTGGCAGTTTCAGCATAGTCTAAAACAGATTTAGCTATAGTGGCAGAAATAAAAAGCTGAACGGTATTAACAGCTTTTTTTTTTTTTAACTAGTCAGATAACACTTGTATTCATTCTTCCAACCACAGCGATTGTCCAAATTGTTCCAGAGGTCTCTTTTCCTTCTCAGCCAGGACTATGCTGATGGTAAGGTGATGCAGGTGAGCACAGGCACCATAATAGAATGCCTCAGAGCCATTAATTTAACCCTCACTTTATTTCTTGCACAGCAGACATTTGAGGAAGTTTAAGGAAGAGTTACTGGGCTACTTGACAGCTTAGTTCTGGATCTACTTGCCTGCATGGGCACAAGACCACCCTGGTAATCACAACTCACTGGTTCTAAGTCCCATTTGCGCTTTATTCCTTTTGGTCAGGAGTCAGTGTCATAATGTTCATCTCAAATTCCCAGGTCTTTATCTTTTTACCAAAACCCTCTAGTGCTGTGAGGAGGTGACAAGGAAGGAAGAAAGTTTTAGGTCTGTGGCAGCTTGGTGGTGCGGGAAGTCTCCTCCCGGAAGCGCTTTCTCGCACCACCTTGGGAAAGACCACTTGTGGGCTGCAAGTGCAAAGACAAGGGCAAAGTGGCTGGAGGGAGTGCAACAGCCAGGGTACAGGCATGTGGGCTGGCAGGCTGACTATTCCTGCAGGAGCAGGTTATGTGGCCGGCCACCCCTCTGTCTTCTCCTGGGCCACTTCGCACCAGCTCTTCCACCATTCCAGCTCTGCCACGTGCTTCTCAGTGTATGGCCATGGAAAGAAGAGAAAAATAGTTTGCTGGCAGAGAAAATCACTGTGAGGGGTGGTGATAACCACTGTGAAAAAGTTTCTGGACCTGACAGGTTTTCAAACTTATATTTAAGCACCTATTCTATACCCCAATTCATATCCCAACCTTCAATATTAATTGTTCTTTTTGATGCAGGCTAGAACAAAGGGAGGAAAAATAGGGTCTCTTTGCACCTGGAAAACCCATGAATTGAAATATCATCGTCGGTAAGCCCGCACTACAGACACTAATTGATATTGTCTGAATAAGTGGAAGTGCCTGTCAGAGAAGCCTTTTAAACTGCTAACTTGTTTTCCTATCCAGTATACTTAAAATTGGCATGATGTTAGCTTCCCTTTTAGAAACACTTGTATTTTGATTTATGAATGTTTTCAAATTTTTAAGATTCTCAAAAACGTTGTTTCACCTGTAAGTAGAGAGATAGCTTGTTTGGCTAACTGCCTTGAATGAGTGTGTGCCAGGTAATGAATAATGCCATATTCAATATTCTAAATTTGTGTTCCAAATTCTGAATTCCGAATGAGCTGCATGGAAGTATACTGATAAGTGACTGATTTTTACTGCAAGGATTGTCTTATTTTAAACTTTAAATTTAGTTGCCTTACGTTACTCAAAGGATTTTTGAGTGGAGTGGGATTTAAAGTGATAGTCAATAATATTCCTACATCTTTCTAAGTCCTGGAAGATGCCAAACTAAACAGAAGAGGGATAAATCAGTGTAATATAGTTCTACAAAATAAAAGGACAAAACTCATCCCTGGGTGTATCTACCAATAGTTAAGCCAAGAATTAATTTTGCCCAAGTATTAAAGTACAAAATCTGTTGAGATATTCTCTACAGACCAGTTAGCCTTTATAAACACTATATTTTAATTCCAGCACCCTTTTAATTACATAATATAAAAAAAAAAGACAAAAATACTGAAGTGGGGAACTCAGGGCAGGCACTGATCTCCTCTCTGGTAACCAACAATGGGACCCGAGGGAATGGCAGGAAGATGTGCCAGAGGAGGGTTATGTTGGATATTAGGAAAAGGTTCTTCACCCAGAGGGTGGTGGAGCACTGGAACAGGCTCCCCAGGGAGGCAGTCACGGCGCCAAGCCTGAAGATATTCAGGAAACACTTGGACAATGCCCTCAGAGATATAGTGTGAATTTTGGGGTTGTCCCATGCAGGGACAGGAGCTGGACTTGATGATCCTTGTGGGTCCCTTCCAACTCAGGACATTCTGTGATTCTATGATTCTATGAACTCAGGGAAATCATTTACTAGGGGTGGGGTCTGAGATTTTATACTATTTTCCAGCCTGGAATATAAGAAAACATTGTGTTTGCTTCTCATTTACATAACCTTATGATAACTACCAACCATTTAACAAGCATTTTTGAAAACTGAGGTTAATACAATCAATGTTGACAAAGAGACAAAGGAATAAAGTCTTTTATTAGAAATTTAAGATGGGCATGAACTAAATTTTACTTGGATATATGACTAAGGTCATCACTATGTAAAGAAATGTAAGATAAAGATAGTTCACATATTTTGTTGCTGCACATGCTACAGAGATTATATATTATTCTAAGTTCTCTTCTTCTCTTTAATTAACACTTAGTGTCATATTTACTGACGTGGAAAACTACTAAAATGGTGCAACCGATAAGCAAAATAACATCAAAAGTCCATTACAATTATCATAATATATTTTGCTCAGTGTAATAACATGGAACTGATAATCATTATTTAAGTGCAATTAAGTAGCTACCTTAACACCAATAAAACGGAAAATAAAAACCAGCTTGGATATCAAGAAAGTCATAGCAGCAGGATTGCATTTAGTCCAGTCAAATACATACAGTGGTGCAGCTGTGGAAACGATTGCCCTCAATAGCTACCTCTGCATATTGCAATTGCGCACTTCTACAAATCTTCCAGGTTATTCTGGTTTATTAGTAAATTATGATTTACAGACAGTGGCTACCACCTTTGTTCCTCCTAGTGTAGTTTTAGTACAGTTTATCAGGATATTTTCCATTAGTAGAGTGCTCTCTGGAGAAGTGTATTTGCTGATTGCTAACACAAGAAAAAATGGCCATCATCTTGAACAACCCATAAGCTTCAATGTTTTATTGGCTGAACCCTATGTGAATTCATTTGCACCTCCATAGTTTACATGAGGAATGTTTTGACTTCAGTATGGTAGAACACGTGTCTTGCACAGTCATAAATGGCAACAAAAAGTGCAATTCAAAAGTGAAAGAACACAATCACAGACAGACCAGATCTAGCTCACTGGAAAAGTAGTTAATATCTGTAGAAAGCTATTACTGAAATTTTAAAAAGTAAATTTGCTACAGAATTTAGGGGCATAGGCATGGAACTATTTGAATGCCATATACATCCGTCACAGCGATTTCACAGCAAGATGTAGAGAGCAGAAGGATTTCTAAAAGTCATTTGGTCACCAATGATCCTGGCTCAAGACCAAAGTCAGAGATTAATTAGTAAAATTAGTGCCAGAATACCATAGTCTGCAGTAAGAGATGTAATCCCTTTTCATAATACATAGTGAAACTGGGTCCCAGGCAGACAATGGATCTTCTCCTGTCATAAATTATTATTCACTGCAACCAAATTACTTGAAATATAGCTTAGTTTTGATACCCTGTAACAGAAAGGTGTGTATCTTGAAATAAATAAGACAGAATTTGGGCACGTAAATTCTTTTTTTTTCTCAAAGTTTGTTCCAATTGAAATCTGCAAGAGATTATTGATAACAATTTATTCCTTGGTTTCTGTGTAATTTTTTGCCTAAAAATGGATAGACTTCTGAGTTTTCTTCTGTAAGAGCCCTCCTGTGTAGGTTAAAGCTATTTCATATATGTGAGGAATTCTTCAGGTGCTTCTATCATTAAAAAAAATCCCAAAATGCTCTTTTGAAACTTCTAATATTCTTTTCACTTACCTAGTTAGCGTATTGCTTTCTAATGGCATGTAATGTTAAAAACCTTGGCTTTCTTTTCTTATCTGTTTTCTTATCTCTGTTTCCTTATCTGTCTCTCCTTGTTTTTCATTACCCTTATGTTATTCATCAAGATAAAGGGGGGCCCAGAACTGTCTTTCTATTTCCCAAAAGATTCTTTGTACACTCCATCTTTGTAGGAGAATTTCCTTTTTTAGTTCTTGACCTTTAAGAGTAGCTTGTGCCAAGATGGGCTCTGTACATTATCTGAATCCTGCTAAATATGTTTGAAGTTCAGCCTTATGTTAATGATGTCCACAGAAGTCTTGGCATCATCTTCAAAGACACGTAGGGCCGTATTTTAAAGGTATTTAGGCACCTAAGCATGTTTTTATCTGTAGTTTTAGGTGCCTAAACATGGATTTATATGCTGCATTAGCTGATTAAAAAAATGTGTTTATGTGCAGTTTTAAAAAACTGGTCATAAATTCTCAGGTAATTCAAGAAATGTTCAGCCAAAACCAGAAAAGGCTCCAGAGGGGGATAGATCCCTTTATGATTTGGGGAATTTGGTGGCTGCTTCTTCAGTGTGAATTCAGGACTAGCCTGTAAATCCAGCAATAATTCATGTGAACATTAGCATGTTTGTACTGGAGATGATGAAACATCCATCTAGTCTGCTGTCCCGTGTCAAGTAGTTGCCAGTAGCAGACTTAAAAGAAACCAAAACAAAACAACCGAAGAAACCCAAGGCAAGGAAAGAACAGTACTTCTCTTGGCATATCCTGCCAGTTCAGGATGGTTAAGGTTTTCCTGAGACAGAGGCTGTCTTATTTAACAGCTCCTTAACATGCTATCAGCACTTAGTGGTCGTAGTACAGCACTGACCTGAGGTTTCCAGAAAAAATAGCCACAGTGTCTCCAGAATCTCCTATTGAAGGGTAGTAGCTATCTGATATTCTATTACTACTGTTTTATTTACATTTAGGATTATTTTCCTGATATACCTCATTTCGGGTTCATTGAAATTCAGTTGCATCAGCACAGAGACATGTGGGTGCCTTCTTGTAACCTTCGTTCACTGTCAATGTATCCCTCTTCGTTTCCTCTACTTTATACGCAGTGATTAACCTGTCTCTGTGTTCCTACCAGCTTTCCCAGTATATAAATGAGACTTACTGATCCGTAGCACCAACAGTCTCCCCTGGAGCCCTTTATAGAAACTGATGTCAAGTTCGCCTCCTCCCATGCTGCCTGGACTGAACCAGACTTAAGCAGTGAGTACCAGACCACAGTTCAGCAACATACTGAGATCTTTTAGAGCTCTTGAGTGAATACTATCTGGTCCTAGAGATTTGTTACTGTTTATTTTATCCACAGGCTCTAAACCTCTTCAATTTACACTTTTGTTTGAGACAGTATGCCAATCTTGTCCTCTTCAAAGAAAGACTCCAGTGTTGGACTCCCTCTATGCTCCTTGGCAGTGAACATTAGTGCAAGGAATTCTCTGAGTTTTTTCATTGCTAAAGCTTTATTTTCATCGAGCTCCCCTTCTGCACCTAAATCATCTGTCAGCTCTACAGACTCTGTGGCAAACTTCTGGTTTCTTGATGTGTGTGAAGATGGCTTTACTGTTAGTTTTTATGCTGTTAGCAAGTTGTTCCTCAAAAATGTTTTTGGCCTGCCTATGGTTTTATATTTATAGTTTGCATTTAACTTACTGGTGTTTAGACTAGAAAGAATTTGCAGACAAGCTAAATGCCAAGATTATCCATGGAAGTAGAACTGGATCTGATTAGGAGTCCACTTTTCTTATCTTGACAGTGGCTAACCCCATATATTTCAGAAAAAGGTGCAAAAAAGGGAAAAAAATCAACAGTCTATGTTTTCAGAGGACCTACTCTAGGACATTACAGTGACTGGATTTTTCCCTGAAGCACAAAATTTTATATCACTAATATTTTTAAATCCAATCCTCATATGAGACTTGTCCCTGAAGCATAAAATTTTATATCACTAATATTTTTTAAATCCAATCCGTGAACTTGACTCCTTGCTTTTACAATATCTAGAAGCAATGAGTTCCACAAAGTGTTTATTGTGGGGGAAAAAACATCTTTTCATTAACTTGAAACTTACCAAATTTCAATATCACTAATTTTTTTTTCTTTCATTTGTACTGTGAAAAAGAGGTTAAATAGCTCAGTCAGTTCCTATTCTTCATTTCATTCTTTCTGTTCTGGGTTGTTTTGATGGCAAGAGCTTTTATTTTGGAACAAAAAAGAAGACACTGGATGCAGTCAATGTAGATTTGATTCACTTGGGAGGGACTTTGACAAATTTGTGGACAGAAGACTCACGAAATGAGAAGTTCCTAATTCTCTTGAAAGGAAGAAGATGAGGAAAGTAATCACAATAAACCTGGAAAAGGAAAATGTCAGTAAACTATGTCTAGGTAAGTCCCTTGGGAAAGAATTCTGAGAAGAAAAATGAAGTTCAGAAGAGCTGGCTGTACATAAGAGAGACAAGATTAAAGGCATAGCAGTAAACTATCATGAAGCATAAGCAATGTAGAAGCAACATTGCTACATCTGGAAATCTTTAATGTAATCAAAAAATGAAAAATGAGAAAAAGAAAAGGATAAAATTGCTAGGGAAGGGAAGGGAAGGGAAGGGAGAGGACATAGGACACTTTAGACTTAATTTTGTTATACTGAACCTAATTATTAGCCAATAATCTGTAAGCACATTGAAGATATACATGGCTCTGTCCAGACAAAATTATCTCAACCCTATCTATATTCTTTATTTGTCAGAGTAATTGGAATAAACTGGATGAGATAATGATGCTTTATCTTGACATTTGTAAAGATTTTGATGCTGTCATATATGACACTCCCAAGAAAATCAAGGGAATGTGAATTAGATTATATAATTAAAATGTAGATGAACAACTGGTTGATAAACAATACTCAGAATATATCAATAGCACTCTATAAAACTGAGAGTCAAATTGAACCATATATAATATTTTTTATTACCTGGATTAAGAACTGAAAATCACAGTTACAAAATTGGTGAATGTCAAAACTGAGCAGGAGGATTACAGACACTTTGAAGAATAAAATGAAATAAAACATTAAAATCTGCAGTTAATGAGATTAAACCCAAAGTGAAAAAAATAGAAAGTGATACATAGAGAAAGGAGAAATCAAGTACATAAATGCAAAATGGACAGTAACAAGAAAGAATGCTGTACTGCAGAAAACATCTTCATCACCACAGGCTGAATGTGAAGCAGAAATGTGCTGTTGTTTCAAAAAGAGAAAAACTTAATCCAAGATGTGGAAAAAGGATTGTTGGATGGGAGATATGGGAGGTAATTATTCTGGTCTATCTAGTACTGGTGGAATACTTTATCCAGTTTTGGGCACCATGCTTTAAGAAAAACTGAGCTTGGATGGAGTCCAGGAGAGAGTGACAAGAGTGATTAGAGGTTTAGAAAGCATGGTGTATGAAGAAAGGTTGAAAGAATTCGGTTTGTTTAGTCTAGAAGAAAACAGACTGAGAGAGAGACATAGTAGCAGCCTTTCGATATGTAAAAGTTTGTTACAAAAAGATTAAAATTACTTGTTCTTCCTGTCCACTATAGGTAAGTTCAGATAAAATTGGAACTATTTTCTGTAAAGAAGATCTGGGTTACATATTAGACATGACTTTATAACTGAGATTCTTAAGCAATGGAGCACACAAATTAAGAAATTTAGGCAATCCCAGCTGATGTTTTTTCATATCAAGTGAACCAAACATTTATGTACTCTTTAGGCATATTAGTCCTCTGTCAGAGCAGGGGGAGGACTACATGGTCCCCTTATAACCCTATTTTCCCATTATCCGCAGTTCCTTATCCTGAATATTTTGTACCTATTACATAGATGCATGAATGAATTGTGAGCAAACTAGCAAAACCCACTACCTCTTATTACTCACTGTTTTTATGACTTGACTTTAATTTTTGCTTATTCTAGAAGAGTCAGGCACATTTTTTTTCAGAATTACTTTCTAATAGTTCTCTCATGACTCTAATAATAGTAATCAACTGTCAGTAAACCTCCTCTCTACCTACTGTTGTTGCTTAAAGATAATAACCACAGCTGAGCACAGTGATCCAGTTGAGGATGTCCTACTTGTTTATATAGTGACCTGTTATATAATTTGTCAGGGTAATTGTCTATGCTATTTTTAGTCATTCTTATATATTATTTCCTTCTTTGACTATTGTTGACAGTGAGCTGACTTTTCTTAGGATGCCCATTCACGTAGAAGGCATGGAGCTCTAAATTCCTTATCTTTCTATGTGATGCTTATTCTGAATGATGTTGTGTCATCTGAACATTTTGTCACATTGTTCATCCTTTCTGCCCATCATTCATATGCATTAAGACACAGTCCTAGTTTGTAACCTTTCTATTCTCCAATCTTAATCCATTGTCAGGATAAAACAATCACATTAATATCCTCTGCAATTTTATATTCCACACAACAAATTCTTATAAAGTGACTCCATAGCCTTTATTTTGCCCTCACCCCTTATAGTGAGGGGCACACAGTAAAAGTAACTCCACATCTGACTTGGCCACAGTTGAATGTCTTCTATTTAGTGGGAAAGAAGAGGGTCTTAGGGAGGCTATTTTAGATGTCTACTTTAGATGACATGAACTAGTTGCCTGTTACACTCCACTGAATATAAAGACAGTCTGATTGGCTCAGTTGTGGAGTTTCAATATATTGGCCAGGTGAATTCTCCTAAAAGTGTACAGGGATCAGAGAATCACAGAATCACAGAATTACAGAATGGTAGGGGTTGGAAGGAACCTCTGGAGATCATCTTGTCCAACCCCCCTGCTTGAGGAGGCACACCCAGAGCAGGGAGCACAGGAACTCATGACTCTACACAAAAGAAGACTCCAAAACCTCCCTGGGCAGCCTGTTCTACTGCTCTGTCACCCTCACAGAAAAGAAGTTTTTTCTAATGTTTGGGTGGAACTTCCTGTGTTTCAACTTGTGCCCGTTGCCCCTTGGCCTGTCATTGGGCACTATTGAAAAGAGTCCAGTCCCATCATCCTGACACCCACCCTTTAGATATTATAAGTATTGATGAGATCCCCCCTCAATCTTCTCTTCTCCAGGCTGAACAAACCCAGGTCTCTCAGCCTTTCCTCATATGGGAGACGCTCCTGTCCCCTGATCATCTTCGTAGCGCTCCTCTGGACTTGCTCAAGGAGTTCCACATCCTTGTTAAACTGGGGGGCCCAGAACTGGACACATTACTCCAAATGTGGTCTCACTAGGTCTGAGTAGAGGGGGAGGATAACCTCTCTCGACATGCTGGCCACACTCCTTTTAATGCAGCCCAGGATACATTCGGCCTTCTTGGCCACAAGGGCGCAGTTCTGGCTCAGGGTCAACTTGCTCTCCACCAACACTCCCAGATCTTCCTCAACAGAGCTGCTTTCCAGTAGTTCAGGCCCCAACATGTACTGGTGCATGGGGTTGTTCCCCCCCAGGTGCAGGACCTTGCACTTGCTCTTGTTGAATTTCATGAGGTTCCCCTCAGCCCAGCTCTCCAGCCTGTCCAGGTCTCGCTGGAAGACGGCCCAGCCTTCTGGTGTGTCAGCCACTCCTCCCAGCTTGGTATCATCTGCAAACTTGCTGAGGTTACACTCTGTCCCATCATCCAGGTCATTGATGTATATGTTGAACAGGACTGCATCCAGTCCAGACCCCTGGGGAACACCACTAGTGACAGGCCTCCATCCAGACTCTGCCCCATTGATCATGACCCTCTGAGTTCTGTTGTTGAGCCAGTTCTCTGTCCACCTCACTCTCCAATCATCCAACCCACACTTCCTTAGGTTGCCTGTGAGGAGACAGTGTCAAAAGCCTTACTGAGGTCGAGATAGACAACATCCACTGCTCTCCCTTCGTCGACCCAGCCAGTCACGCCATCGTAGAAGGCTATCAGGTTGGTCAAGCATGATCTTCCCTTGGTGCATCCATGTTGACTACTTCTGATAACCTTCTTTTCCTCTACATGCCCAGAGATGACCTCCAGTCTGAAGTGCTCCATCACCTTTCCAGGGATGGAGGTGAGGCTGGCTGGATCTTGGAACAAAAATGCTGTTTCACTGAGTCTGAGAAGTATGTTTTGGAAAACAGTAGCTGCTAAGATTTCAGGGGCTGAAATTATTACAGCTAGTAACACCTTCAGACTGAGCACACATTGTTTGGTAACACACAATACCAAATAAATATCAGGAACTTATTTGTGGCGGAATTCACAGGAGGACTACAATGGCATTGCCTCTTTACATGTGTGACATTGTATACAAGGGGAATGAACTGTCAAAACCGTAAAGACATCAATAGTAGAGTGTGTGCAGAGATCATCAGTCCTGTGGAAACTCTGAGATGCTGTTCAGCATGAAGAGAAATCAGACAGTTCCACAGACAAGCTGAAACTACCATCTTCTGCAAAGCAGTATTTGAATATCAGAAGGACATTGTGAGATTCTCAGCTGACACACTACATTAAAAAAGGCCTGATGACCATTTATTAAGTCCAGAAAGAATATTCTCAATCAGAAGAGAGTGGATGCTACACTGTTATGGTTTTAGCTGGGATTGAGTTAATTTTCTATCCCAGTGGTGGGGGGAGTGAGCGAGCAGCTGCGTGGTGTTTAGTTGCCAACTGGGGCTGAACCACGACATACACACAGCAGGAGACCTTGCTGAGAAGTGAAAGCAGAGGTGGCCTATACTAAGCATTCTCTGTGAGGACACTGCATTCTTTACAAATTAAGCACAAAAACCTAACAGGAGCAAAACCTGGGCAAAGATACTCTGTAGCTGAAGCCTAATAGAAGAGAAATATGATAGAATCAGAAAATCGAGGTTGGAAGGGACCTCGAAAGATCATCTAGTCCAACCTTTTGTGGGGAAGGGAGCCTCGATAAGATGAAATTTACTTTACAAGTGAGTCAGGATGTCTACCCTTATGACTGGGCAGATTTGCCGTTAGATGACAAGAGCCAGGATGAAACATGTGTTGTTGGCTGAGATAGGTAACAGCCTGCAAAAATCCTCTTCCCCAACTCATCCAGACTCAACTTCTTCATATATCACAGCACGAGGAGGTCAAAAAAAGGGAGAACATGAGTAGATTGACAATGTATGTATTATCATTAGAAGAAGTCCTTTAGTACCATCATGACCAGCCTTGTCTCTGGATTCCCTTACCACTTCCAGCACTGGCAGTAATCTCACAAGTAAAAAGAAAGGGATAATTCTGCTTCTGAGCTTGCTCATTCCCTGAAAGTCAGTAATGAAAGTGACCAAACTGAAGCTATGATTCAACCATGGTATAGATGGTTTCTAAGCATCTTACAGAGCAGTAAACCTTCATCCATGTCATTCACTTGAAAGGAGTCAGCCACTTGAGATAGCTAAAGGCAGGGATGTCAGGTTTTGGAAAATAAAACCCATGAAAGCCTACAACCTAAGACTAAAGAACTAGTACTGATTGGGATGAGTGGGTCTGGTTAACCTAGATTTTTGCAGTCACTGAGCCTATAGGGATTATTGCACTGTTCTATGTTTAGAACTCTATGTTTAGTTTAAAGCTCCAGGATATTCTCTGCATAACTATCACTAGATGCAGAATCATCTCCTTGATGTGGAATCAAAAAACTTTAAAAATTAAAAAGAGCTACAATATGTTAATCAATGTGATCTTTAAAACATGCACCAGGTACAAGCAGATAAAAATACTCTTTTCTGAATCTTCAGGGAGCCTGAAATTTTATCTGTAGCAGAGGTGTAGCCAAACTGGTTCATTCAGTTGGATTGTCCATTGTGAAACTCAAAGATAATAGAAGTGCGACAATTGTTAACTGTTTAAGTGCTGATCATGTGGAAGGATATTTCTGTGTCTGCTCCACAACCCCAGCCCTCTACCATTTTTTATTTCTGTCTATGTTTGCTCCTTAGAGCTCACAAAATCCCGTGTTTCCCTCTCTCTGCCCAAGTCAACTTCCACAATGCAGTTCTGTGCACACCACCCAAAATCTGTAGCACACTGAAGATGTCTGGTTAGAGTCAGGTAAATGAGATGTCCCAGCAGCAAATGAATAAAACGGTAGGAAATTTGAAATTTCATTTACATTTTCAAAAGTTTCTGGTTGTTTACCTTAATTGGCCAAACTATGACCATCATAACTGCTGAGCAGTAGCTCAGTCTGAAAAAAGCGGCATCGCTCAAACCAGTGAGAAGAAGTGTGACTCTGGCATAGGTAGAGGTGCCCCTGCCTGGTCCAGGCAGTGCTGTCTAATTAGAGGAACTGGTTGCACACAGAAGAATATGTCATTGTATATCTCAGCGGTTGTTCAATGACTGTAACTGCAAGCCCCATCTTGGGTTGGGATTTATCTTTGGTAGATGTTGCCAAACAAAGGACAGGACTTCAGTGTAAACTGAAATACAATGCAAAGATAACCAAGCTAGCCTGGCTACCAGAAGCAGTACAGATATATTAGAGCATAGGCTGAGGGTATGATAGGCATTAGTTATCCTTCCTGTTTAAAAGCTAGCTCAGTTATCTCCCTGATGCACTGCTCTCTGCAGTGTGACATAGCCTTAAAACACTTCTTTTTCCAGGAAAAAATTAGTATTATTAGCATGGTCACACAGGAACCCTGTGGTAGAATAAGGAACTGACTCCTTAACTCTCAAGCTCTGGTGTTTAATTAAACTACCAGGCTGCTGTGTGCCTTTTGGGGAGCCTGGCTCTGACAGTGCACCCAGTACCAGTTTGGCCAGTACCTTCCCTGCCTGGCCCCAAGACCCCCAGCCCAACCAAGCTGCCGACAGAGTTCCTCATCTCACTTCCAGGGCTCTGTAGCTGGTCTCCGGGCAGCATGAGAGTGATTTCCAGTGCTGGGTTAAAGAACTCTTACATCCAATGAGACAGGGGCCTTGCTGTCAGCTAGTTGAAACAAAATCAGTCATGACACAAGCCATGTTAATGTAAAAACAAGTAAGGTATTTATATACAAGATCTGAATGTAAAAAATGTTCATAAAACAGGTGTAGAGAAAAGAAGGGAACTATGCTTATTTTAAAGGCTTTTTTTCATAGTCTGTTAACAAGTTGACAAGCAGTTTATAGGCTTATTTTACCACATGGTTGTGAACTAGAACTCATAAGAACTTGTTGTCCTTAATTTTGTAGGAACAAAATTCTTTGTTTGCAGGAAGGCACTTGCTTTACAACCTAATTCCTACATCTTTGGTTCATTCATTGGGAAAATTCCCTTCCTTCAGGAGCAATTATATAAAAACCAAAGCAGAATGTCCTTGGAAGAAGAGGTTTCTGCTGCCACATTTGTCCATTATATTTCATATAAATCAAGCAATGTAACAATCGTACCTTATACATGCAAATTAGCACACTAAGTTCCACACCACCTATGGTTTGAGACCAGGGAAAGTAATGAACAAATTATTTCATGTGAAAAAGAGTTAGGAAGTATAACCTATTCTTTCTTTGGACTCTATTAGAAAAGTTATATTCTGAAATTTCTTCATATTCACCTGCTACAGCTATGGCTGCTACCATAAGGTTCTGTGAGAAACAGGAAATTTTGATGTGGGTTATTGACCTAATATTCTGGAACATGCATGTGTATTCACCTCATTCCCTGGGAAAACACGAATTCCCTCAAAGTTCTTTTTAATTTCCATACCTACAGTTCTGTATGGCTTCCTTCAGTAATCTACTATTGAATAACAGGATAGTAATGGTGTTTGTCATGTGCATTGATCCAAAATATTTTTGAGACTATTACCCAGCAGAACTCCTGACGTATCTATTGTCCTAAGTACTTGTCAGGAAATATTCTGAAATGCCGTCGAATCAGGAGGATTTCCATGTCTGAATATTTTCACCATGAGAGTCATTAGACTGCAATTCCAAAGCAACATATACACAAAGCCGTTGTAAATCATCTCTTTCTCTTTGGACTCCACAAGGAACATGCCAAGAATCTCGCCTCATTTATGTTGAGATGAAAAACAATTAATAAGCACATGAGAAAGAGCTAATTAAAAAAGAAGTTCTATATTAACACTGTGCCCTATAGCCAGTAAACTTTATAAATATACAAAGAGATTATAATTAAACACAAAGAAGATTTTTCACCAGAGTTGAACTTGTTTCTGACTTATGCTGCTTGGCTGAGAAATTCCCCCAACCCTGTCGCTCTCCTTGCTGCGTTCACACGCTGCAGAAATCACAGTGACCATGCTGCCAAAGCAGATTGTGGTGGTTTCTTTCCTCATCAAACTATAAAACTGTTGCATTTATCTGTATAAAAATGTTAGAGATACTTTCAAACTCCTGAAGAGACAGCACATTCCTCCAGTTTCCTTTGAGTAGCTTTATGCCAGAACATAGTAATGTCTGACTTAGGCAAACCGGCAGCCCCCAGGCCAGGGTAGAAATACAACTAATTAGGCTTTAAAATACACAAGGTATGATATTGAATAGATCTCCCAGCATATCTGTGGGTTAAACAACAAGGCAGATAGTGGTTTGCCCTGAGGAAAAGGCTAATGAGACAAGCAGCCCCTGCAAGATTTGTCTGCAGTTAAGCCTTTTTATTTTAGGCACCAACCTCGAATTGTTTCAGTTTGTTCACTAGAGCACTTGGGAACACTGACATTCTAATAAAGTCTTCCATTTCTGCTGTTTTCTGGGGGTTATTAGATCTCTTGTGTGGCGTGCTCATCTCTAAAACATCTTTAAGATCAAGCAATAATTTATTGCAAAGACGACCATGGTTAGTACATGGGAATGCAGCTCAAGAAATCTGGGTCCAGTTGCCAGTGCTGCACAGCTCTCCTGTTGCCCAGACAGTCTGTAGCATGAGTGACTCCTCACCGAGTCTGGTGCTTACTGGGACACTCCAGCTAGCACCTGGTCTTGCTGGTGTGCAATGAGTGAAAAATAACAGACTGAGGCATGTGTTTGCCACTTTGAGAGCCTGCCTTATAAGACTGGCAGACACTTTGAGTCTCCAGCCTGTTACAATAAATATTGGCTGATGGCTGATTGAGTAGCAGTCTGGTACCACATCCTAATGGTCTTTCTACCCTCCAGCATTTTTGAGAAAGTCCCTAGATGTAGCTTTGCCTTTTTCCTAGCGCGGTTTACAAATGACTTGCAGTGGGTTAAGTAACAGAGCCCGTTATTTCTACCTTCTGGTGGAAGTCCCATGCCAAATTTGATCCACTGCAACACTGAAAAATTGTGATGGTGTATTCTGTGACTTTGCAGGAGATGGGAAAAAGTATTTGCCTCCTCCCTAGTTTCTGCAGGGTGATTGATAACCTGATTAAACCAGGCTGACTCCATTTGGTTACGGAACTGAGGTTTTGTTACTGTGAAAAAAAAATCCTGTTACAGTGCTTTGCAGTTTTAAAAAAAAAAATCACGTGGATTTAGACAGAAATATCTGCCTCCATGGAGACAGAGCAATGTTCAGTGAGGACAAATGTTAGTTCTCAGTTTGAATATTACTTGCTACTTCCAGAAGTTCAGGAGAGTAAGGCCCTCACAACATGGAGAACTACACCTATAACCTTTGTGGTAAAGGCAAAGACAATACCGTTTAAGGAACTAAGATCTACTTCTGGTAGATAGGAAATAATTTTAACTATTTTCAATTAGGCTACATGCTAGATCGCGCCTTATAAAAAGCCTATTGAGATGCATAATAACTGCATATTTGAATAATGAAGTGATCACCTTTTGTTAGTGAGTTCAGAATTTGATGAGGTCGGTATTTCAAGGGGGGTTACAATAGGGACTGGGTTAATAAAAAGAAATACTTATACCTAAGCAAATAATAAATACCACTTTATTTGAGACTTGGAGGTTAGCAATCATGGAGTGCAGATGGCAGATGTCTGCATGAATTAAAAAGAAACTTTTGCTAAATTTCTAGAACCTGTCCATATTTTCAATATTTCGGTCCCTCATGTACAGCCACAGAACTGGGGAATGCCTTTATATTTCCTCACAAGTTTCTATTCTGGTGCCACAGTGTCTCCATTTCTTTTTGCCATTTACTTTATGCATCCCAATATTCATTATAAAAGCATTTTCACAAACAGCATTATTTTTTACTTGCTAGCAAAAATCTTACTACCTGTACTTTATTGAAGATTGTACATAAAGTATGAATTTATTATTGCCTAAGTGAATTGTATGAGTTTTACATCGCTTCAGCAATTATGTCAAACTAAGTGTAATGTAAATAATCCAGCAATTGTTTTTGTATTGTGCCAGTGTATAAAGGACACTGCCCTAACCACTGCATCCTGATTTAACAAAGGTTATTTTTTTTAATAAGGCATACTAATCCTACTGTATTGGTAGCTCTGTCCCTTTTTTGAGTTGAGCTCTGCTGTCCCACAAATTGGATGGAAATCTCATTAGTGGAGCTATAATGAGCTGGCAATGAAACCCCTTCAAGCTTGCGTGCTTACGGCCATTTGCCTGTTTGTCTTACTCTTCATCATGAGCCTGAAATTGCCCATTAGGGTTGCAGTGAAGAGCAAGTCTGACTGGAGCTGTGATGCTGACAGAGCCACCAAACAGGCAGAAATCTGTCAAAACCAAAGGGGGCAGTAGGGTATTATTTACGGGCAGACTGCACCTGTGTCCATGTGTATATGCTTGTTCATCCTGAGGTCAAACTATGGGGGGAGAAGAGAAAATAGAAATAGAATAGACGGATAGGATTAGGAGCAGAAAGGGAGAAAGAACAGTGTTTTATTAGAACTTTTAAGTGTGAGCCAGCAGCATTTTAATCTACCTCAAATTAATAAGATGTCAATGAAAGGAACTTCTAGCAAGCTCTTGCTGTAAAGTGCCATGAATGCCACCATTAACCTCAGAATAGGGAGAGTTCCAAGATGGTTATGCAGATCCTTTTAATCAAAACTGTTTAAATCTGCCTCCAACACAGAAGAAAAGAAGTGGAAACTCTGGTGAAATCACGGCCACTCAAATGGCAGGTGCTTCTTTTGCCTTCCAGAAAAGTCAATATCCTGGATATTGAATACTTCAGAAAAACTGAAGTCCTGTTGTGACGGCAAAAGCCTCAAAGCTGCCAAGACTTACCAGGAGATTGAGTAAAGTATTCTAAAAGCTCAGTCTGTTACGGGTAAAATGAAGTTGCATATGGTCTCTACAGTAGACTACCAGCATATTTTAGTGTACCATATATAGTCAACAAATGTATTAGAAAATCAAGTTGCCAGTAAAACAGTACAGAGAGCCAAGAATCTTTTACACTGTTACTTAAAAAAACACATTGTGACATACATTTGAAACGGCAATCCAGCTACTACTGGAACAGAGAGTTAACCAGGCATGGAGTATCAGTCAAAACTCTCACTCTGTTTACCAGGAAGATTCAGCCTTAAAGAATCTTAAGACTATTCCATTAGCACTCTCTTAAATGACAAACAAATTAAAAATATCCCTCTCAAAATAAGGCCTTCCAAGTAAAAAGCAAAAAAAGTGTTTTAGAAAAGCTCTGAAATTTTGCTAGCATTTAGCAACAAAAAGAAACCCACCAAATACAAATGGGAGACAAACCCAGGATGCAGTCCTCAGAAAAAAGTATCTTCAGCAAGATGCACTGTTTAGACCATGAAACTGCATGTCTTCTTTTTCTTGCTTTTATACTTTTCTTTTATAAAAAAATGTGTTTCCTGGTTTGAAACCAGGAATTTAACCCTTTACTTTATTAAACTAGAAATTTTTCAAAATTAAGTCAAGAAAATCCAATTGGCATAGAGCTTTTAATGAGTTCGGTGTATCCAAATAATTACACTTCCATTGCAGCCAGGCTTCCAAGATTTCTATGTCACAAATCAAATTTAGCAATATTTTAAAATGGTGAATGTTACAAGTTAAAACACAGCTAACATTAAGTACCAAGGTAAGAGACATGGTCATGTATCAGACCAAAGAAGGTCAACCTGATGACAACTGTAAGGCACCTGAGGTGGGATTCATTGTATTTAAAATTAACTATCTAAGAGTTAGAAATATAATCTACAGAGTATATTCATACAGACTTCTTCTGTTGTCAGTAGAGACACAGGAAACTCCAGAGAGTGATTCATCACACTCTGTGATGAAGAGTCTCAGTTCATTGGCTATAGAGGGAGCCTAGATGACAAGCACAACCTTTGAGAAAGTTACAGTAGAATATTAAAAGTGGATAGCTGAGTTTTTTGCTGCCCCACAGCCATCTACACAAATCTCTGGAAATATTTCTGCCCTTAAGGAAGAAAGATCTCATCTACACATTAATCAGCTCCTGAATCACCACAGTTTTCAAACCTGTATAGGACACAGCGGTAAATTCATGTGTGGATCAGGTGTTCCTGCCTTGGGTTGCCTATTCATGTCACAGGTGCAAAGTGGACTTCCCTTCTGCTGTCCAATTTTTAATTGTTTTTCCTTTTTTATCAGAGCACTCAATGTAGTCATCAGGTTTCAGACAACTGAAGTCAGAAAACATCAAACTCCCACTTAGAGATCTACCACAGTAACTATAAAGTATTAGTTATCTTGTGTGAAATTTGTTAGATGGAAAGAGAATTAGTGCACAGGAATACAGTGGAAATGTTATGTTTTGCTCTACAGACCTTGGAGACTCATTATAACTTGCTAAGATTTGTAAGTGAGTAAAAAAGCAAAAACAAAAAAAAAAAAAGAAGACAATTTGAAGTCCAAGATGCTGTATTTCAAGATGTGGGGTTTTTTTTCTCATTTAGTTTTAATTATTTATTTTAGCATTGGAATGTGCTCTGCAAAAATAATGAAGTCTTAATAAAAGGAAACTTTACCACAGTATTTCACTTTTAAATCTTTCTTAAATTGAAACAGATGATGGAAAGTTTGTTAATTACAGGTCACACATAGCAGTGATTATAAATTAACTGCTTTCTTTTCCACAAGTTTTGTTAATCATAAAATAATGATTCAGTGAGTGTTGAATCCATATTGATTCCCCAGAGCTGGACCCAAAGAAGTCGTCTGCAACTTCTACAATATTGTGCTACTTTACTGGGTCATGTCTTTCAAAACAGACTCATAGTCAGCTACTTTATGCCATATTGTGCTCTCAGCCAGTGTGTGTGTGTGTGTGTGTGTGTGTGTGTGTGCGTGTGTGCGTGCATCAGTAGATGTGTATAGCTTTAACTCTATCTACTTTAGCTAAATAGCATGTAGGAAGACACAGAACCACGACCAACTCTGTAATTTTCTTCTAGATGAAATAATTTCTTCTCAAGTTGTATAAGAGACAAGACCATCTGATAACGATGCTGGAGAAGAGAAATGAAAACAGTAGCCCCAACTGATCAAATACAGTGTACTGTTGAGATTACTGCTTGTGTTAAAAAAATTCACTCTGGCAATGGCATAGACTAAGCACGCTGGCAGTGAAACAGCTGTAGAAGACATATACTGAAGGACCTGAACACTATGATACAAAACTGGAAAAAGCAGGAACGAGGACAGGGATCACATTTTATTTCTTACGCTGTACTCCACACTAACATTGCTGCATCTCAGCTCTGTGAGCCAGATCCTGTCTGTGCAAATTCAAACTAACTGCTGAAGTCAATCCCATTTTTCTGTCTATGGAGAGTGTCCAGAGGAGGGCCATGAAGTAAGGGGGAGCCATATGAGGAGCAGCTAAAGTCACTTGGTTTATTCAGCCTGGAGAAGGGGAGGCTGAGCGCAGACCTCATCATGGTCTGCAACTTCCTCACAAGAGAAGGAGGAGGGGCAGGTGCTGACCTCTTCTCTCTGGTGACCAACAATGGGACCCGAGGGAATGGCAGGAAGATGTGCCAGAGGAGGGTTATGTTGGATATTAGGAAAAGGTTCTTCACCCAGAGAGTGGTGGAGCACTGGAACAGGCTCCCCAGGGAGGCAGTCACAGCACCAAGCCTGACAATATTCAGGAAGCACTTGGACAATGCCCTCAGAGATAGGGTGTGAATTTTGGAGTTGTCCCATGCAGGGAAAGGAGTTGAACTTGATGATCTTTCTTGGTCCCTTCCAACTCAAGACATTCTGTGATTTTATGATATAGTCCACCATGTGAAATGAAGATAATGACTGAGTTTTCATTGAAAGCTCTTTAATGGTTTTTTACTAGAAATGCAGTACATATGTCAACATATGCCCAGTGGGCAAATGAGATTCACCACTGTGACAGCAACACAACACAATAGTCAGTCCAAAAGGAATGTCAGTAGGGGCAACAGTTTGATAATGGGACTACCCTTTTTATTGACCATTTACAGTCTTTTCCATATCTTTTTTTTTTTTTTGTAGATAATGGATTTTTTTTTTCACTCTCAACTATGCTAAGGAGCTCCAAAGTCAGAAACTTATTTGGTTTTTTTGAGTAGCTAATACTCAGAGTAACTCATCCCATTTTGTCCCGGGTTACTCCATCTTATTCTGCATATTGTCCACATCATGTAATTATAACTATTCTTGGGCTATGTGAAGTTGCATTTAGCTTTACACAACTTTCTTAACACACAGGCAGTGGGTCACGGCAGTAGATTTTTGCCAACAGAGAACAGATAGCAATTTTGACATTTTTTTTGAAGGAAGAAGGTGCCACCTTCGAACAAGGCGCTGCATAGGTTGCAGTCATCATTGGTTTTATGTGAGTATTTTACTCTTGTGATAGTCTCTTGCTTATCCTCTATCTTCTTCAGTAAGGCATTCGACACTGTCTCCCATAACATCTTCACAGGACCTCCAGATGTCCCTTCCAGCTCCTACCATTCTGTGATTCTGTGATTCTTGGAATAATTAAGTTGCCAAATTTTTGTGGTTTTTTTTTCGTATCACATTCTAAAGGATTGGCATCATTGTTTATAAATTGGCAATGTTTCACTTCCAGCTAAAAAACAGATCTTTAGGGTCAGGGTGTGGTCAGAATGTGAAAGATGTCAGGGAAAGAAATAGCCAGGTTCCCAGGGACTCTAGTTACTGATGGAAACATTCAGATCATTGTTCAAGTTGTTGAGAGGTTGAGTCGTTGAGTCATCTAGGGGTTTTAGGCTGAGCCACAGGAGAAGTTATAAAAATCAGTACTCCTCTCATCATTCTCATTCCTGCCCTTTCCATTTCTCTCCTGAAAACTCATATTCAAAGTGGTTGTGCTGAAATACTGGAACTGTACTTCCATTTCTGTCTTATGCTAAGCTTATGGGCAGGCAGTGTTTATAATGGTGATGATGATCTTGAAGTCTCTGGAATCCATTTTTCTGCCTGTTACTGATCTATCTAGATACAAGATCCCAAAGGTTCTTCCCTTTTTCTTTCATCTGCCAGTAGATCAGGCATCTGATCTCATTGTTTGTGATGTCTAGGAGGGGAATTTTGGCCACACAGATCATAGTGAAGGGCAATGTTGATGCTATCTGCGGTTTGCACATTGTGCCAAATGTATTATGGCATTATGTTTTATAGCCTTTCACGTGTGTTATCCCTCCTCCCTTTGTGTGTGAAGAGGCAGTGTGCAACTGCAGACAGGACTGCAGTGAATGAATTTAGCTGAGCTATCTTACCCAGAAGAGTCTTTATTGACATTTTAATGTCTCCTCACCCATTTCTTGTATCAGGGCCTCCTGCCTCTAAAACTGATTTTTTTCCCACAATTGGATTTCTTTCCTGTGTTTTCTACAATTACTCCCTTGCCCAATAACTTTAAAGCTTGTCTGAGAAATAACTCTCTAAACACAAGTTTTACAGACTTCTTCCAGCTTTCCTCCTAAGTATATTTATTATTTCAGCATCTGGTTTTGGATGCAATGCTCTATACAGACTAAGTCACTTTTTTGGTTATTCTTCCAACGGCCCCAGTTCTATCAAAGTAAGTCCCTGCAACACATAGTCAGGATAGGACATGAAATTATTTGCCTTTAAGAGAGGCTGTTTCTGCTAATTTGGCATTTAAGGAGTCAGTTTCCTCTGAGGGATAACAGTTCAGTACCTTCCTCTGGAGTAAAACGTAAATATTTTCTTGCAACTTGTCTGAGCTGCATGATTTTTTGAAAGACTGGATGGGCTTCATAAGGTTAGGATAATTTTACCTGACCTAGTAATCACCTGATCTTATTTATACATGGGGTGCTTATTAGTAATGTTTTGCAAGATGCATTGAATTTCCATTCAAATTTTTCTTTGAAGGCTGAATAATGGCATGTTGTAAAATATGAAAATTAGGATGATAACCAGTTCCCCAGGAAACTTCCCCAGGGGTTATGGACTGGGTATAAGTTGCAATCTTGGAGGGCGAGATCTGTCTTCAAGATGTTTTTATTTAAATTTGCAAGAATTATGTTATTGTAGTGGTATACATTCTCAATGCTTTCTTTATTCATGTATGAGGGACAAAATCAAAGACCTCATGGTCTTTGCATATTGTCCTGAGATTTTCTGGCTTTGGCAGTCTTCATAACCCACATGTCAATCAGGAATCAATCCCCAGAGGTGCTAGTATTTCTTTTGCATCCTTTTCATTCCCATGTGAAATTTGCTTTGGTAACCACATTGTAGTAGATTTGCTCTGATATGATCAATTTTAGTAGTTCGCACATGGTTGAGAGACCTGTAGTTATTTAGGTGTTGGGAACTACCTGATGGCCTGTGCTTTTGTTTTCTATAATTAACACTACTGCGACATGCATCTTAATGATTACTCCTGAGAAAACTGCCTAGAGTTTTATGCTAGTCTTGGGTGCAAAAATAGAAAGTACTGGAGCCAAAAACTACAGATAACATCTGGTCCTGCCATTTTTTTTCTTAAGGGATCTCTTGACCATTTCTGCTGTTAATTTTAGTTTTATTTGTTGTTAAACCTGTGTTCCAGCATCTATAATCCACCTGGTATTGCTTTCCTGTTTAATAAGGTTGTTTGAGATTTTGTTGCACAACTTTATGGACTCTGGAAAGTTTCTAGAGATTCCTCCTAATAAAGTCTTTTGTTTGAAGTTGAACGGCTTTACTGTCTGCATGCCTCCTTTGGGATATTTTATCTTTCCATATCTTTTAGCCTGCAGATAAGGAGGGCATGGCTCACTTGCTCACTGTTGGATAAATGATAAATATTAATAATAACCTGTGTACAACAAATTCTCATAAAGATAAAAAGAAAATACTTTTTCTGGCTTGGCAACACTAAAAGATAGGTTTGGGGCCACTGCACATTTTTTTAATGTATTTGAACAGTAAATAAATACTTGATTCTCAAGACTGTGGTTGACCTTGTTCACTGGAAATGTGAGGGTTTTTTGTTGGTAGTGGTTTTCCTTTTCTTCCAAATGTTACCTTCATCTTACCTGAACTTATCTCTTGAAATTTTTGGTTTGTTTGTTTGTTTGTTTTTTTGTGTTATTCTCCTTCAGATACTTTGCTGGAGGAATACTGTTATTCAGACTCCTTTTGTTGAAGAAGAGGTGTTCTTGGATATAATCCACAGGCTGGAAGTTTGGCCATCCCATCAGTTTTATACAGGAATTGAATAAGAAAGGTTAAAGGATTAAAACCTCAAGAATGAAGAACAATTACCTATTGTTATCTCCGGAGTCTGTCAGAGAAGCTAGGGTAAAGTCAGGATAGCATTCATTTATTCACAGAGAGACAAGCCTCAGAACTTTGTGATCCATGGTAGCAAAAGCAATTGATAAAAAACGACAGTATTAATGTCTGCTTTGATCAGTAATGTTTGTGACACCTTGATCATGGTTGTAAGATTAGCTAACATTACAGCTAGAGACATCTCTTTGTATTCATTTCAATAGTCTGCCTGGAAAGATTTGAAATATGGATAGGAAAAAATCATATGCCACAGGAATGGGATCACCATTGCTTTTCAAAATAAGCATGGCCAAGTAGCAAAGGTAAAAGCTGTAGAGATTATTTTCCAAATATATTTTAATTGGCAATAAATTCAATTTATTTCCACCAAGTCCAGTCCTGTTTGGCCCATGACAATAATTGGTACATGATCTTCCTGTTTTTATCTCAACCTACAGGCTTTCTCATCCTAGTTTTGCCTCCAGACACATTGTGGTTTGACTGTTAGCCATGGTTAACTCACCACATTTCATCATAGGCTTCCTTATTGTCCTGTTTACTGAGGCTCATGCCATAGGTGCATCTTTCCATTCCTGTTTGGTAAGTGTTGTTTTGAGAAGAATCCCCTGACCATGCTCAAGGATGACATTGCAGAGAGGTTCCAGAGCATGCAGACTGGATTTTATTTGGAGGAAACCAACCAGAAGAAGCTCTAAAAAGACTACTCCTGGTATTGTCCAACCACTAAAGGGTGTTCTGGTTGCAGGAAAGGCTGGAGCTAGCTCATCCTGAAACACATCATGGACACTGCACCGTAAAAAACCTTTTGCTATCCAGATCTATTCCTATAGTGATACCTGCTAATGTAGACAAAGCCAATGACCTTCTTGAAGACGACTTTTATTAATGCTAAGGATCATGGACCAATTAAGTAAAAGACAAAATGGATTTACTTTGGTGTTTCATAATCTCTGGCTGTACCTACAGTCATGTAGGAACAGTGATCTAGGCCAACTCCCTCCCCAGCCATTATATGCAACACTCCAGATATTTGCAGGCCATAGGCACCCCTCTGAAATACACTCTAAAATATAATTTTATTTTCAGTTTGACATGACAAAGAAGTGACAGCTCTGTCATGGCCTACAACATGGTGTTTATAGCAGCATACTGAGGATGATGCATATACTATGGGCAGTGGCAAGGCAAGAGGTGGGCATGGTACTTCTAAGTATAAAGTTCCCAGTGTGGATTTGGACTTCAGTACAATCTCCTTTCAACTCAGAGCAAGCAACACAGAAAGACCACAACTGAATTTCACCTCAGAAGGAAAAAACTGGGAGAAAAATGGCTAGGAGCGAATCAGAATGTGTGTGTAGTTTGGACGACCAGTGGAGCAGAACCTGAGAGAAATAAACAGATGAGCTGAGAGAGTAGGTGCACATTCTGCTAAGAGCAGAGCACCCCCCAAGAGGAAAGTATGTCGTTTCTGCTAAGATACCAAAAGTTGCTTGCTATACAACATATATGGTTTAGTTTTAGGTAATTCTGAGAGAAGCATAGAGTTGAACTTGATGATTCTTATGGGTCCCTTCCAACTTGAGATATTCTATAATTCTATGATTCTGTGCAAATAGTTTCAGTCTATTTCCATAGATTCATACTGAGATAAAATTTTGTACAGTTATTGCATGTATGGTGTTCTCCCTTGATTAACTAAATGCTTATCACTGAGGCGATTACAAAGAGGTATCCTTATGAGTCCTTTCAAGCCTGGTTCATTTTCCTCCCTGTTAAGCAAAACAGTCTAAAATTTCAATGTTCCCTTCAAGGATAACTTTGATTTATAAGTAGGCAAAGACAGTGAGGGTAAACAGAGAGACCTATTGCCACCTTCCGGAATACCTCAGGTAGACAAGATTTAAACAGGAATTAAAGTATAGGAGAAGGAAAATTAATCCAAAACTGTGTGCCATAACTCTTGCCAAGACCAGCTTTTGAGACTTTTACTGATGACATTTGGGTCCAGACTCAGCGAAGTGGCTCTGAACTTCCCATTAAACCTGGGCCCTGGGTCTTCATCTCTTTCTCTTAATTAGTCTCAGTCTCTGAAGAATTATGATGCCTTGTGATGCCAGCACAGCTCTGAAAGGTCTAAGTTTGTCAGTTAGTATCGCTATCTTCTGTTTGCAGGGTTTTATCAGTCCTCCGGCACACTCATCTCAGGGAAGGATAGCATCCTTCATGAGGATGTTCTGGAATTCATGGCCCTGATTTTCCTGCTTTTTGGTTATTTTTAAAGTCTCTGAATGAAAAGAATTAATCACTCATACTTTTACAAGTGTATTAAAAATATCGCTCCTTTACCAGGAATATTATTAAGTATTACGTCGCAAGTGGTATGAGTGACTCCAGGAACAAAACTTCACATTCAGGACAGGATTGTCAAGGTGCATGAATCATTCACTTAAGTTCAGAACAAATTCACAAAGCAATTCTTAGAGGATTAATCATTTTAGTAGAAAGTATATGAAGTGCAGCAGTTGGCAGCTGAGTTTTTTTTGTTTGTGTGGTTGGTTTCATATGGAATTTTCTTTTTTTGGGGCAGGGGCAGAGAGGCTTTATCAAGGTTTCAATTTGCAATGAATGTCTTGAAACAAAATCTTTGTTCTGATCATTCTTGAAGTTTATTTTCATTTAGAGTTATTCATTTTGGTTTGAAGGGCTGATGTTTTCATGCTTTTATTATTCAGGTTATGCATTTGGTTTGCTGTCTATGCTATGTATAAGCTATGTGGGCTTATATTTAGGTTTAGACATATACGCCAACCTTGGAGAACTGAACTTGCTCAATACACAGAACAATTTACTGAAAGATCCACCACTGAAACCCTGGTGGTTTGCCTATGGTTCTTCAGGTCTAAATTGCAAGTTGAACTCATAAAAAAAATTAATTTTTTCAAGGTCAGAATTTGACCATATTATAGGAAGGATGTTTATTATTATTAACTGTTGTGCAACTGGAACACTAGTATCAGGTTCCTTTTATTTGATTGCACAAAGTGAGGAAAATTCAGGTCGTTATATGGATAAAATCAGCCCCAAAGCCATTTCTAACATTAGCAGGAAAGACAAAGGGACTTTGAAAGCTAATGCTACCAATTACTGAGTAATATAAAAATTTTTTTCTATGGCAAATTCATAGGGAAAGTAGAGATGAGATATAATGTAAAATGGACAGTAATCTGGGTTGATAATCTACCATGTACATAACGTCTCCTCTGCTGTTTGTCCTGCACTGACGGTCCAGGAGGATGTTAAATGCTGATTGTTAGGAACGGGGAAAGGAAGAGGAGAACCAGGCCAGATGCTAGCTTAAACCTTCAGGAATCCTTTCATTAGATCTGTTTATACAACACAATAAAATAAAAAAGCAAGAATATTTTCACTTCTGGCTGAATATTTTTGTTGAGGTTTGCTGATAAATAGAAAGCAAAAGGCCACAGAGTAGGGAATCAGAGAAAAAAATTAACTCTGTTATACGTTAAAATACGAGGCTGTATTCTGAGTACAAAATCAGGTTCTATCAAAAAAAATTGTGTATCATAATAGACTGAAAGACTATCAAACTGTGTAAAAGCCAGAGTTACAGCACTGAAATCTGTCTAGTTACAAGAATAGTTCAAAATTTTATCAGCTTTTAGGAAGTATTTTTGTTTCATTCAGTTTATTGCTCTTCTAAGAACTGATATGTTCTCTGGTGGCATAAGTGAGTGAAGATGGACGAACTATTCCCATGTACACCAGTAGGAAGTTTTACCTATTCTATTTCACATAACATGATTTTATTCTTGGAACTGGTTTCTGTAAATCATATATTTTGCTCATTGAGCTTGATGATTATACTCTGCAGCTGATTAACTGGAAGTTTGTTTTAACAATTTGCATATTCTGGAGCATGAAATCTGTAATAATTTTGCCCAATATAAATGTCAATTTGTGTTACTTCTACAAAGCTAAAATGCATCTTTCCAAATCATATTATCTGACTGTATTGAATGTACCAAAGTGCTAAAACAGAGCAGGATGCAAGAGCTAATCATTGTCAAGGAGCAGTAAGTGCTTAGAGAGGTGTTGAAGTATGGTATTTCTAGACAAAACAGGTAATATTTTCAGTGTCTTCTCACAGTTTGTCTTCCTGCTTTAACACATTGCATGTTATAATGTAATCTATGAGATAGAAACAATACCCGGAGTCCTAATTAAATTAAAAGTAATTACCTGTTGTGCAGATACGCTTTCAATTGAGCAGCTGCAAGTTGATATTTTGTCATCCTCAGTTTATCTATATGCACATGCGTGATTCTTTGTATCAGTTATTAATGACGTTTTCTCAGTAGTCATGAAGTGTTGTGGAAAACAGAAGAGAAAAAGGATGAATGAAAAAAAATGTTATAGGAAATGCAGACAGTGAACAAATACATTTACTACTGTAAGTCTACAGCTGGGATGCTAGTTCCTTGCTCACTTATTTTCTGTTATATCTCAGAGTGCTCTGAAAGAAATATCAGATCATACCTATTTTTTGTTTCATTTTTGGGGGGCTAGCAGCAAATTTTAAATTTGGCAGATTAAGCACAAGGACTTAGTTCTTTTGCTCTATTAAGACCCTTCTATCCAGCCCTAGAAATGTCAAAATATCCTGCACTGAATGTAAATAGAATTTATCTGTTTAATATATAGGTATAATCAACACACCTTTAAAGACCTTTTATATTATTATATTGGAGAGGACAGGAGAAGGAAGGAAAAGAGTCAGTGAAATATGACTCAAAAGTTGATTTTTTTTTTTTTAATGCAATATATTTTCCATTTTTAGAAGAAGTTTCTAGCTTTTAAGGAGACTTTTATGTAAGAACAAAAGAAAGCTTCATTACAGAAAAATATTGCACTAGAGTATTATTCAGACTGATTTAGTGTCTTTCTCAGCTGCATGGTTCTCCTATAACAATGGGATACAACATCATTCTCCAATCGAGAATATTATGCAGCTGCTTAAGAGTGTACGCAGGGTGATGTCCATTTGAGTGACTGTTATCTTGCTGGCATAAGCCTGCTACCAAACAGGAGCAATTATTCCCAATGCAGTCAAATTAAATTTTCATAACTACGAAGCTGCATTTTACCTTGGGGCACTACCTGATGCCCATTTCCTCATTCCTCATTCCTTAATCCTCTTTATTAAATCGAAACAAATCAATGTTTACTAACATTAATATTTTAACATACAGTACTTGCTCTGCCTTCTGACATCTTGTGCCTTTATTAGTAGCATGGTGAAGGCTTTCTGCAGTGACAAGCAAAAGGCCCCTTTTTGGTTTCCATTCTTGTTAACCGGTTTATTTCTTCATGTGCAAATGTGCACATATAGACATATATTTTTCTGCCACTTAAGTCACCAAAAATTCCTAAGTAATAAGAGAAAACAAATCATCATTTCACCAATGAACAAGGGTGATATTATAAAAAGGCTAAGGGAGCATTAAAAAAATCCTGCCTTGATTCCTGCATTAATCAAGTGAACAAAATGGGTTCACTTCCCTTTAAAGAGCCATCAGTCACTTCTTGGACCCCAGATTTAGCAGTACAGGTCCATATACCTTTATTAAAGCACCCCTCTGCCTGAAGGCTGAAGGTAACGGCTTCACGAACCATATCAAGGGCAAAGCACCTCTGCTGCTTGTGAAGCTGATTCCCAGACACGGTGAACCTGCAACTGTCCTCATAGCCACAGACCCCCAATTCCCACCCTGCAGTTCCTTCATATTCCTATTAGATGCCTGCCAAATACCTAATTATAGTATTTGACTGGCTACTCAATACCTGGAACTAGTGTTTGTCTGTATGTGATACAAAGCAAATTAATGGATAGGAACACAAATCAATTAAAAAAATAATTAAAATGGTATTCTATTTCCTTTCCTCTTTCCCTCACTCCCATCCTTCCCACTCATTTTGTGATTTTTCTGCCTATATCTGTACCGTAAGTCCCCTGCCATTATTTCTCTGTCCCCAGTGAAGTTTGAAACTCCTTTCAATTTAGTATCAGCAAATGTAATTACATTTGTAAATGTAGTTACTTTCACTTCCAACTCATTAATGAAAATGTTGAATAAGACTGGACGTAAAGTACCTTCCTAGAAATTCACCAGATAGTGCTTCCAATTTCTATAATATGGTCAGTCTTTTCCCAGAAAGACTTTTCAGAAAATATCAACATCACCTCTTTACTTACTTGGTGGGAGTTCCTGGATAGTTATCCAGATTCCTCCAGGACTAAGTATAATTTCTCCCGTCCCCTTGAGTTTCTTGCCAGCACATAAACTATCAAAACAAGGCTTGAAAGCTGAGATCCTTGGCACACAGCTACTGTTAGTTTAAGGGTTTACTCCCTTTGCTGAAGATGAGGAGATGGGGATAGAAGGAAAATTACTTTATTTAAGGCTTTATAATGCTAGCACAATTTTACCTATGGCTTGGACTATAAACTTGAAAGTAGAGTTCAGAAGGCTGTGTACATCAGCAATGGGAGAAAAAAAGACAGATAATATGGAAGCTGATAATTAGCAAACTAACATCAGCAGCCACATTTCCTCTGCCTTTTTACTATTAGAAAAAGTTAAATCCTGATATCTAGTTCATTCGTTGTGTTTTCTGGCACACACTGGATGTTTGTATGCCTGCTGGGCTGGAATCCTGATGGTGGAAAAAATAAAATAAAGCGTGCTGCAATTTCTAGCTGGCTACTGGGCTCTTCTCTGCACTTAGCTTCAAAGATTTTTTAAAATATATTTTTCTGCACCACAGCTCAGAGTTGCTAAATCCAGAAATTGAAACATTCTGGGAACCAAATCATTTCGGGACAAATCAAAGCTCTTGGAATGTTGCCCTAGGATTTTGAAGATAGCAGTTAATAGTAAAAAATGTTCAATATTTTTAAGGAAATCCCAATTATAGAAGGCTCTACCATTCAAATCCTTGATTCAGGAGTAGAATGAACACTGCATGTCTAACAGAGGAGGAAATGCATGCCTGTGTTGTTGAAGGCAGGAATTAGTGATGAACTTTTTGCGTTTTACATCTTTTATGCATCTATATTTACATGTTGGTAACAGTTTCTTGTGAATCCAAAGTTGAAGCTCATTTAGTTGTTCAGGTCAGACTCTGTGATAGGTCTGACAACAATTACAGATCCCTATCCAATTTATGTAGCTTATTTTTAAAGTATTGGTGTTGTTTTCCAAATGGAAAAAATAAAGATTAGGGGCAGGAAGAGTTTAAATGGTGGTGTTAAGGCTCCTTTCCCTACTGGAATTCCCTAACCTTTGAATGGTGTAACAATATTTTAAAGCATAGCTTAGTTCAAGTATAAGTTTGCAGAGGTTGAAGTGACACTGCCACTTTCACCCAAAACAAATGTGTGCCCTATGTGAAAGGGATGCATAGGACACCAAGACTCCGAGATGATCAGGTTAGTTTTCGGATTAGTTCTCAACAGTACCCAGCTCTCTGAACAGCTGTGTAAATGCTAGTGCTACCACAGTGGAGTAGGCAGAAATGAGTAGCTGAGGATGGAGGGGAGGACCTTAATGGCAATATGAATTTACATCAGACTATAATGACTATGAAGCTACGGTCAGAGATAAGCAAAGCTGACAAAAATAGACCTTTAAGACTTTTCCATATGCTCCCAATCCCAAAGTGACAATAACCTCAGGATTTCAAAGATAGCAATTGTGTAGCCTGAAGACCCTGTCTTTTTAGGCAGATTACTGGTGATCCACAGTGAATGGTCTGTAGTCAAGGTCAATAGAACCATTGGGCAAAGCTCCCCAGAGAGCCTGAGGAACTGAAAAAGCATAAGACTGCAAAGCATCCAGAGGCTTCTGCCACCTAGAGCCCCTCTCTCATGGTCATTTATATATTAGAAGCCTTGTATAGAAAATTCCTCAAAATATTTTAAAAATATGACAGTTTATACTTAATGCCCTATAATATATGAAAATTTATAGTAGTCAGTCCAGGAGCACCTGGGTTTAGAGACAATGTGCTATTGAACATTGGGAGTGCTGCATAATAGGCACCCATGCAATAAGGATCCAGTAGCAATGGTGATGTACACGTATGCAAGCAACACGCAGCATGAGGTTTTGCATATGGGACTTAAAGATGTTATGTGTAGAAGAAGAGCATGTCTTCACAGTAACAGAATATATGCGTTATAAAGCAAAAGAAAATATTTCCACCAGTCTGGCTTCTTAAAACTTACATTTAAAAGGTAAAGCTCCATGTGTTTTTTTCCAATACCTTTATTAAATTCATTATTCACCTCATCTGTGATTTGTTAGCTTCAGACACAGACTCATACTCAGTTATCTAATGTTAGGCACCTGACTGCGTTGTCTAAATTAGAGCTAGAGATGCCCTCACACCCTGTCAAGTCAGAGAAGAGGGTGAGATATTTCCAGAAGGTGATTTAGGACTTTGGTGCCTTTATTCATCCCAGCAGGAGATAGAGTTTGCAAAATATTTTCTCTGTGAAGGTTTAGTCCACAGCACAACTTTTCTGCACATCCTGGTAATTGCCTGAAAATTATATGTGTCTTATTGTTCTTTTCCCTTGAAACGTAAGAGCAAAGGAGAGATCTCTTCCCTATTCTCTATCCTTAGATACATCTAAAACAGCATCAGATGAATTAATTACAGAATTTGACGCAGAAAAATAGTACTTTGGCAGTGCTGTGCCTGTCTAAATGGCAGACTGACTGGGCAGTTAACCTGGGAAAACATGTGCCACAACACAGCCAGACCCCACCAGGGACTGCGGCTGCCCTGTGTGGGGATCCTGACTCAGCACTTCAGGGCACTGTTTAGACAAACTTGTTGGTGACAGCTAATGGGGAGTCTCTTCACGCTCAGGAAATAGGGTTACTTAGTGCATTCATTACTCTGGCTTTGTTGTTTGCTTGCCAAGCAAAACAAAAGCTACAGCTATGGAGTGTTTGCAGCAGCAGCAGGGTAGGACAATCCCCTTTCCCAGAATTCTCTTCCCCAGAGTGTTGACACGGCTCTCTTCCTCTTTAGAAAAGTAGTATCTTGGAAGTACAACCCAGCTATTATGAAACAACAAGAAGTAATGGATTACACGTTCACAGTTTAGACTGTTCAAAACCTTCCTGACAAGATATTTCTGTTTCAGAAAACAAAAGATTTTACTGATGACAGAACACTCCACAGAAAATGACTGGGCTTTTCTGATTTTCCACTGGGTGCAAGATATTCTACTTTGGTAAACAGTACCCTTCACATACTACCACAGTACATTCTGTGTCCTCCATGCCCTTACCAGGATTCAGCTGAACTAGGTTTAAGCCTCTGCAGTGTACCATGGTATCCTGCAGTCCAGGTGCCTGCAGTATATGAAATGAACTTTAGTGGATTATTTTTTCTGGAATTTACTTCCATACCAAGCCATATCTTTTGCACCATGCTATATTAAGTGCTGTGTTTAGTTTTATTTAATTGTCACTACCAGCTTCACATTTTCCAAATGTTTCAAAGATGGTTAGGACATTTCTTTTTTAAAAAAAATAAGACATGCGTGTGAAGACGGATTTTTAAAAAGTCTTTACTGGCTTAACTCAGCTCTCTTTGATAAGGATAATACTAAGGCGGTTCCAAACATTTTTCACAGTCCCAAGTATTATGTAGTGAACCTAAGATGCACTGCAATGCTCATGTTTCCCACTCAGTATTACCTACTTTTATTTCTCCTCACACTTAGTTTGCCTTTGGGAGACTGATTATGTGTTCTTTTTGCCAGTTTGCTGTTGTCTTCAGTGCTGAAAGATGTGCTAGTGCTGCAAGACTATGAGTTTAAGCGTCAGAGTTATATGATTACTATAAGTTCTGCCCTTCACTAATGTTTTTCCTAGATGATTTATGCTGATAAAATTATCTTCTGATATCCAAGAGTCACTGCAGTACCCCCTCCACTGTTTAGTTTGCTCTATGTTTTTAGAATATCTTCCCTATCTTGTGGAATCCCTAAACCTATGTTTTGCAAATCAGAAATTATTTCAGAAATACTAGTTTTGCATACTAGTTTAAGAAACAATAAAAAGCATGCTTGCATAATATATTGAACTCAACCTTTTCAGAATCGGGTCTGTTTATAGGCTTGATTGTTTCTATCTAAAAAGCAAAACAAAATCCTTAGGCAATCATTTCAGAAGTTTAAATCATATGCAAGAAAACTTAAACTGGGCATTCAAGACTGGTATCTTCAAAGCTACGAGAGCTTCTTTGAGGATTCTTGTTACCTATTTGGCACATTGCGTTCCTAAACATTGCGTACTTTAAATTACATTAGCTAATACGTGCTCCAATGTGAACAGTACTTCAGTCCTGATTCCAACAAAACTATCGGGTGTTTATTCTATTTAGGATTTCAGCTTAAAGTGAACCGTTTCTGGATATGTCAACTTTAGTAGTTCCAACATCATAGTTCTAGTTCCTAATGTGCTCAGAAAGAGACCTGCTCTGTATTTGCAAAAATGAATGTGCACATGAAGATTAAAATGTGCATGATTTTTCTTTCCATCACAAAACATCCTAATTACTCTTCCCTTGAGAGAAGGAAATGATATACACAAATAAATTTTCTAACCTCACTGACCAGATTGCAGATGAAACCTCCCTTGCACTCTAGCACTTTCTTTATCACATTTATGACATGTTCAGAAGCAAAGTCCAAGTGTTATTACTAGAAAAGGAATGATTAATTTTTTTGCGAGTTAAAGTGTTAATATTTAATTGTGACCTTTGTAGAAATGCTAAGGTTAAAATGTAAAAGTTAATAAAACTTCTATCTGAAATAACAGCAGATGGCCATGTAGTGAATACAAGCTTAAAATCACTCTCGGGGCTCTATTATGTTCACAAACTGCCTCAGCTATCAATTACTATATATGTTGCTGATGAGAGAAATACTGAACTCCTGTTTCATGTAGTGCACCTTAGCTGAGTATCATCTGACATGAAGGGCTGTAGAAGGCTCTGATTCCTAAATAAACCCCCTGTAGAGGTGCCTGGCATATTCAGGTAAAAGGTATTCTTTTAAGATTACTGTGGGTTTTTTTACTGATGAAAATTTTCATGAGTACAACACAGATTAAAGAGTCACATGATAGTAAAAGAAATACTTTAATTCCATAGAGTATTGCTTCTGAAAATATGAGAGTGCTGAGCCATCTCATCTTGTGTAAAAATGGAGATGAGACACGTAAAAGCAAATATTCAGTGAAAAAGAAGCTCATCCCTGAGGCCTTGGAAGTTGGACAGCGAGTGAGTTTCTGAGAAGCTGGAAAGGCAAAAGCAATATACAGCAGAAGGAAAAGTAGCTGGATGAAAACTGTAGAGAAGATGTAAGCAGACCCGGTGAAAGAACAGGTGATATAGCAGAGATATGCAGAAAGCAGACACTCCCTTCTATTTTTGTATCTTCTTTTTGAATAGCTTAATCCTTCCTGATTCTGGTTGAATTTTTACTAGCCTCTTTGACCTAATATGCCCCGCAGAGGAGGACTTTTGTTATCTGTTTGGCAAAGGCAGACAATGCAGGTGGCAAATTGCTATTCTTTGTTTCATTTCCTTCTTTTCCTGCTGGCAGGTATTTCTAACCCTTATTATGTTTTCCTTTTTTATTTCCAAGGCTATGCTATGTTCTTCAGGGCAAAAGATATGAATGAAAAGAACTATCGAAATAGGCCTTTCTAGTAATATTTGTGCTTTTTTTTTTTTTTTTTCTGTCGCCCTTGCTGATTCTCCAGTAAATGTCTAACGAAAATTCATCAAAAAGATCATACAGAGCTTACTTGTATCATATTTAACTACAATTGCTCCGATTTTACCATACACTGGAAAGACACAAGCAGGAAATGGATGGGAAAAGCGGTGTTTATCCACAGTGCCTGATACAAAGATTTTAGGGAGTTCCTCGATTTCATACTTAAAGAAACATAATAGTGGATATTTTCACAAATGTAAGAACATAATCCCAGCCACAATGGTTCAACGGTTCAGTGAAAGGGGCTTGGTCCGACAATGGCATAATATGGTGTAAGTCTATTAGGTAATCTATTTGAGAGAGTTTTTAAAACAGGCTCCTGAATGCTCTGTAAGACTGATGTCCAGGCTGGGAAGCTTTGTAGAAATTATCATAAAAGGAATTAATCAGCGAAAAATTTGACAAATACAAACAGAAGTGTTAATA
This sequence comes from Phalacrocorax aristotelis, assembly GCF_949628215.1. Taxonomy (NCBI): domain Eukaryota; kingdom Metazoa; phylum Chordata; class Aves; order Suliformes; family Phalacrocoracidae; genus Phalacrocorax; species Phalacrocorax aristotelis. The sequence goes on from NC_134277.1 coordinate 146,708,167, forward strand.
TGGCTGTCGTACATGGAACTTATGTCTCACAAGTCTATTAGGTAATCTCTTTGAGAGAGTCATTGAGCATGTGCACAAGGATGAGCCAACAGACAGGGTCTTCTGAGATTTCCAAAGGCTCTTCACCAATATTTCTTGTAAAAAGAACAGATAAATATCACCCACAGATAAATGTCTTCTTAAAAGATAGTAAACGAAAGGTAGGAGTAAATGGTCATCAGAGGAGGAAAATAGTGTACCCTACAGAGACCTATGCTAAGGCTTGTCCTATTCAGCATATTCATACAGGATCTAGAAAAGGTGGTAGAGACTGATAAAGCTTGATGATGTTAAATTATTCAGTGCAGTAAAAATGAAAGCTGGCTCTGAAGAGCTGTGGAAGGATCTCACAGTATTGAGTAATTGGGCAGTAAAATGGGAGATGAAATTCAGTGCTAATAAATGCAGAGTAATGCAGTTGGAGAAAAACAAGCCTAATTTTACAAACATGGTATTGGGCTCTGAGCTGTTACCACACAGTAAAGAAATCCCCAAGTCATAATAGGTAGTTCTAAGAAAACATTAGCCTAACACACAGTAGCTGTTAAAAACAAACAAACAACAGAAACAAAATAGAAAGTTGGGAGTTATTAGGAAAAGACATGGGCACAAACAAAATGTATAATTCTGCCATTAAGTAAATCCAAGTATCCTCTGTGTATAGTTTTGATGCCCATCTCAATAAGGATAAAGAGATTTGACTTCATTTGATGTTCTCCTTTTATCTATGTAGATCTGAACACATATCCTCTGTTGCACTGGCTGGACTGTAGAGATTCAGAAGTGGGTGCATTTGCAGTACTTCCTTTTGAATTTTTTTTTTCACTTTGCAGGACTGCTTATATGTACATATGTATACCTTGAGAGCGGTCTTGGTGTGAATGTAAAAGCCTAGTTCAATGAAAGCAGTGCTGAGATAAGCATCAATGAGCAGGCTCTTCAGGATACATGAACTGCGCACGGATAGATTTGAGAAAAGATTTCAGCTGCTGATGATTGAGTGGATTTCAAAGGAAACATTGAAATGAAGCTACATGACTACAAGAGAAGGTGAAGACGGGATACAAAATGAGAAGATGTTTTATGTGCTGAAACAGCAGCAGAAGTCAATAGAAGCAGCTTGTCTGGTTGTTCGGATGCTGCTTCGAGAAGTGTGTTGACAGAGATGGCTTTCAAACAGTCTTTGAAGGGGAGGTGATGGTTTTAGTTGAAGGCAGGTGTCCTGAAGGAAAAGAAAATTATAAAAAAAACCCTGAAATGGTTCACTCAAGCCTAATTATGTATTAGAACAGTGTCCAAATGTTGTCCCTTCTGAACAGGAAACTAGGTTAATGTTTTAAAATAACGACAGGGTGGGCGATGGTTGGGGTCTGGAGGCCCGGATGGATATTCTGCTTCTTTACCCAGAGAAGAGGGCTGTTTCTAGAGCTACAAGAGTCCCACTGGGAAAAAGTGTTAGCAGTAACAACCTCTGGGGAGGTGTGCAACATGCAAGAGAGAAAAATCAGCCAAGCCGTTATGCTTTACAGAGATTTTACTCTCAGATGAAAAGAAAATGCTGAGCGTGGTGAGAAATGGAAAAATTGTGGACAACACCCAGTGATTAAACTGGGTCCAGGGGCATTTTCTTCTAAAAAGTATTGCTGTCAAACAACACCCCTGTTTAAAAATAAAGAACTCCAGCTGCAAGAATACAAGGGTTCAACACGTAAAAAAAAAAAAAAACCAAACCTGAGTGACAAAAGGAAAATGAAAGTAGTTGCCTAGGAGGAAGGAGTCTGGGGTATGTGAAGGGAAGCTTGTTTGGTCACCTAAGCTGCCAGCTTTTCAGCAGAAAACTGAGGAGGATGACTATAGCATCTAAGGCAAAGAAGAGCTGGTGAGGAACTGGAAGCCTGCCTCATTTTCTTCCTGCCTTGCTGAGGACCTTCTCTCTTTTCCCATCTATCCCAAATCCTTGGGTATTTCTCCTTCCTTGCCTGCTTATCACTTGTCTTTGTGGATCGCCCTCCTTTCTGGTCTCACTATTTTTTTTAGCCTGGGTCCTGCTCTCCTGTGGCATAGCTTATTTCTTTCTGAAACATGTTTCTTTCCTTCTGTCTGCAAGTTGCTTCCTTTTAGATCTCTCTTCTGACCCACTTAATTTCCCCAGTTACTCTTTACCATGAGACAGGCACAGGAGAAGAGACACCTAGCCAAGTAACATAACAAAAAAGTGCAGCCTGGACAAGTTCTTTGGAAACAAAGATTTCCAAAACCTGAATTTATTTACTGACAAACTCACCATGGGTTGCAAATCCAAATCCTTCTCCCTGACTGTTCAGCTGAAGGCCTTTGCCCTCAGACCCACTGTTACTTTTCTTCAGACTTCAGGATGGGTTTGGCAGCCCTGCCTTTTCCTCAGGGAGCTCGTGAGCACTGCTGCTACGGTGCAGGGTTTCTTCCCACAGCTACAAGCACACTGAGCCAGCAGCTTTTGTTTTTGTGAAAAATAAACTGTAGAATCAGCAATAGATGTGCATTCACTAGCTGACATGCTTAGATACTTTAAGGCTTTGTGAAAAACCTGTTTTGATGACAGCTCATGTAGACTTCCAGTTGCTTCAGAAAAAAAAAATAGTGGGCCAGTTTTTCCTTTTGAGATAGTCTCTGATTTTTATGATCTCCTAATTACAGTATGTACAAAAGAATTTCACATATGTTTTCAAAACAAACACGGTACTTGTGTAATTACAAAGTCTGACATTAAATTAGTGTTTCATGTGTTTCTGTTTTAATTATTAACTGTGGCAGAATATAGCTAAAGCAGAAAATGTATAATTTCTATGGAAATAACTGAACACCATTAGCTGTATATCTTTCTATAAACAAAATGTGTTTTTCATTTGCATTCATCTCTTGTCTTAGTTGTATTTAGGGCAATACAAAAGAGTCTGGCATGCTTCCTCTTCACTGTAGGTGAATATATGACTTTTTTTTTTTAAAATTTATTGTGATGAAAGTGGTTTTTTACAAGGTAACTTGATGTGACATGATGTAAAGATTTTCCTGTAGATCTGGCCTACTACTCATCCACACATAATTGTCTGTTTGGCAGTTTCTTCATCCTTTTTCTGATGTACAAATGCCCGTATGTCTACTACTGATACTTGTGTTTCTTTCCTGACATTCATTTATGTCCTCATGGGTCTCTACACAGGTTTCCTCTCCTCTTCTGTGTAGTCCTAGAAATTTCAAAATACACTTCATTATTGAGCCTGCTTCTACTGCTGTCTATTTTTCTTCCCAGATTTTTTTCTCAGACTTTCACCTGTTTATTATCCTTTATTATTGCTATTGAATTCTGTGATATAAAATAAGTTTCCAATTAAAAATAATCTAATTTTGTTAAACTTTTTTTAAACCTTTAATATAGATTGCTAAAGCTAAAGTATTCTAAAGAAAGGTGACTAGCGCACCTGGAAAATCTGATTTCTAATCACAATTATCTTCCTAATCAGTATCAAGATGAGTGGGTTTGCATTCTTTATTGAGTGACAGTCTAGCCATCAAGAATTTCTCCACTGAGGCCAGCAAAAAGCAATCATTTCTTTAGTCACCTGAAAGACATAGGGAAAAATCCAGGTTGCCCTTCCTAGTCCTGGTGAAACATGGTAGGCTGTCTGTAACTCCTCAGTTTTTCGTGCAGGGGTCTAGCTGGGACATTGGATTTCACTTAAGTCAGGTAATAATTTTCCTCCTTTAGCCTCACAAAAAAATTGTATGCAGGTTCCCTATTAGGTTCCCCATAGGATTTCCCTCACTGAACAGAGGGGAACATCTCCATAACTCCTGGAAGCTGCTTCCATGGTCTGTGAGCTGTGTGTGACAGCTGACAAATCTTGGAAATTTTCTGGCGGCTTATCTAGTTACATGAGTTGCTCAGATTACAGGTGCTCCTTACAGCCCAGTACAGCACTGCTCTTGCAGCTTCTAGAGATAGACTAGTCTCAATTTCCATACATTTTATTCCCTTGCTTTAGGCATCAAGACTTGATACCTGCTTTGGAAAAGCTGCCTTGACAGACTGTTCAAAAAGCCCATAAGCACAACCTCCTGACCACGGGGAGAGGGTTCACAGTTCACCTCCAGTGGCACATCTTAGACAGCCTTTGAAGGCTCACTCCATTACCTACCTGACCCGGACTACAGTCCTCTGAGATGTGTTATCCTCATGTACTCTATGACCTGCCCTCTTTCCCCACTATTAGGGATTCCTACAACCTGGATTAGGTATAAGCAAAAGAACTAAAGGACATGCAGAACCTTTTTAGCCTCAGTGCCATCAGGGCAGGAATCTGATGGGAGGTGGAGGAGAGAGTAGACTCCAACAGACACCTCATGCCAGAATGCCTTGATGCTGAATGCACAGGGCATGTATAGACCACCTGCACAACTGGTGTGGCAACAAACGTACTGCAGGTCACGACTACTCTTTCTTAGGGGGAAGAACTAGGGCTGTCTTCACGAAAGCTCATTATTTTCTTTAAAAGATACCACATATTAGTATTTAATTAGGTCACCTTTTAATTTTATTCAGATTCACAGAAGGGAGGAAAAAGAAAAATTTGACTGCAAAAGCATTGCCTGGTGAAGACTTCCTTGTGTGATACATACATTCAATTCAATAGGACTCTGTATGTACAGTAGCACAGAAACCCAGAATTTCAGAATCCAGTTCCTACTGAAAAAGAGGATAAAATGGAGCCTTCATGTAGGCAGACATAATTTCTTCATGGAACTTTCACCCACTTCTACCATGGCTGAATTTGATCCAAATTGCTTAGCACTATTTTCCTTAAATATTAATTTTTCAGAGAAAGGGTTTATATAACCTGTCGCCTTATATTATAGCTGATGTAAAAAGTTTGTGACTGCAACCCTAAATGTTTTATCACCTGTCAGACATTTCAGTGATAATAAAAAGTAACATCCTTTAAATTAATTAGTCATGATTAGGACTTCAAGCCCACAGGCCACTTCATTATGCAAAAATTAGAAGTTAGCTATTTAAATTACCATTAAATTGATTCTTATGTTAATTGATATCTCATTTATAACCCCTGTTTTGAATTTCTATAGGGTCTTATTAACGTTTAATACAAGTAACTGAAATGTTTTAAGCAATCATTCAAATAAAGAAAATATACTGAAAGAATTATAAATATTTTTCTCTGCTTCTGATTTCTGTTAAAAACAGGAATTACTTTCATAAAATATATCAGACATCACTCATGCAACCCTATTAGTAAGCAAATTGTTGTGACTTTCTCCTCTATCCTGCAATTCAGCTTAAGCAGAAACTTCCTTCTTCTACACATGCGCAGCAGAGATTTTCTGAGATATGCAATGAATTGCACAGAGTATTTAAAGGCAGAACTCAGGTCATGGAATACAATCAAACCACTAATGCAGAATGCTAATAGTGGAGATGGGCATTCAGATTCATTTAAGTCACATGTTAATGCTTAGACAGGATGCACGTCTTGGATTTTCAAGGGCTGTTTGCCTTGCTTATGGCAAAGGATCAAAATTCTTGGAAAATGTGTAATTTGTTCCTCAAGTTAGGGTCTGCCAACACAATAGTAGAACAGACTTTGTTTCTCCAAACTGTTTCACTTTCTTTAGGATTATATTAAACCCTGTTTAAGTTAGGTGAACTCAGTTTAATGACCTTACCCTTTTGGTTTCCGATATTTGTAATGAAATCTCATCTGCTGGTTAGTTTCTATCCCTGATTATTAGGTTTCTGAATAATGTAATACACGTAAGAAATAGAGATATAGGGTTATATCCCAGCAGCGCTGTTGGCAATGGCTGTGCTGTCAGTGATTCAAGCTGGCACAGTATTTCTCTCTTGGTCCTTCCCAGAGTGTTCAGAGTCCCTGTGATGAACAGTACAGGCTAGTTCTAAAAACAGATAAAAGAACAACCTTTATGTCCCAAACAGACTCAAAGTTCTTGTCCATATCACCATTACCTTTAAACGCCATTCATGCTCCTGGGCAGGCAAAAGATGGCTTCAGTGTTGTGCTGTTAAAAATACCACTCTAGTGGACTGTGGCACAACTCTCACAAGTGTGTAGCGCTTTCAATTGAAAAATCATCACAACGAAAAGAAGTCCTAGGATCCTCAGCTGCCAGGTGGGGGCCTGGGACATCTTGGCCCCAGAGCCATGCATTCTGCATCGCAGAGGTGGCTGACCCCCTCTGAAGGAAGCCAGTCCTGTGAGATCAAAGCACTTGGCCAGGTATCTGGGACTGCATCACGAAGCATACAGAAATAGCCACATGTTTAAATACCCTCTCCAAGACAAGAAGCGCAGCTTTGATACCAGCCTTTAAACACTTGATCCTTCATCTGTCAATACCATGCACAGATAATTAACACTTCTAAATACACCTGAGATGATAAAAATACTAAACAGAGCTAAACTCTGGAGATTTTCAACTTGACTTACAGATGTTATGCTTTTTCCCTTACACTATAGCTGTGAGAGCTTTCCAGAGTGATGGATCCAGAATCCTCTGAAACACCATCACATAATGCAATCCATGCTGATGGGTAACAACATCTTTCAGCTGACAACACCCTACCTGGATTATTTATTCTCAACAGATGTCTTTTATTAATGGGACTGCCACCTGGCGTTGTCGTAACAGAAAACCAAAATAATATTTTCCTCTAAACTACTAAATAATGGTCTCCAGACACAAAGCAAATAGTGCTTCAGATGGTATCAAGGGTCAAATATTTAACAGTTTAGCAGCAGCTTTCAGAATTCCCATTAGTCTGTTACCAAGGAAAAAAATCTTAATTTAACCTTACCAAAGTATCTATTTTAACTAGATTGCCTTAGATCACATTGAACTGTTGTGAGTTAATGGCTTTTTCTTGAGGAATGAAATGTGAATAAATGAGTTAATATTACAGTAAGTAACAAGGGTTATTGGAAGAATGGATCTATAAAGGGTCAGAAAAGTAACAGTTCAACAGAGAAGAATCAGACTGCATTATCATAGTGGGCTAAGCCCTGAAATAATGTTCACTTTTTACCTTTATGTTTCTTTGTTTCATGTTTGTTGTAATTTGTTATTTTTTGTATTCATCATCTGAGAATACATTGCAAATTATAGCGGCACCCAGTGGCATCAGAATAATTCAATTATATAATTACTTCCATTATGAACTTTAATTTCTGAGTTTTAAAGCTCAGTAGTAAAAAAAACCCACACTGTATCCTGAAACTTGGCATCCAGAGCTTCAAGGATTTAGCTTGGGAGTGATGTGAGGTTTTAAAATAAATTTTCAAAGATAGTGGTTCAGCTGTTTGGGGTTTTTCTATTAAGACATTTTTAGTGTTTGTGTAACTTGAAAAGTGTTGCAGTGTAAGCAGGAAAAGTTGGCAAGGAATTAGTTCATAATACAGTTTAATTACTTTTGGCATTATACATATATATTTTAAATAGCCAAGATTTTTGAGTTTGAAAAAGGTGCTCAACACAGGTGTATTCATGTGGATTCTTTTTTAGCATAATCTGTCATAAAAGAGTTATTCTATAAAATATGCTTTCAAGTACCTATTCGTTCAATGTGCTCAAAACTTACTAAATGCATTCCATTATTTTCTTCACTAGAAATGAGACACCTGTCAGATGTCTCAGATTTTGCAGGTATAGCAACAGCAAGTCAATCTACAAAAACTAATGGTGAGACTATTGCTAGTTTATCTTGTATCTTCAAAATGCTAATATATTAATATGCATTCTTACTATCAAGGTAGCAATTTTCAAGCTAGATATCAAAGCTTTTCATTAGGGAAGGTTTCACCATCCTTATTTTATGAATGGGCAAACATTATAGAAATAAAAACCCAAGTTACTGGTCAGTGTCATACCAGGAGACAAAAAAGGAGACTACTTCAAAGCGAAAGCTTTGATGCTAACATGGCCTTGGACAATAGAGTGTATGCATTTAAACTGGAAAACTACAACAACTGTTACAAAGTTTAACTGAAAATAAGGTGAAGCAGCCAAGTCTTTTTTTTTTGTCCCTTGAAAATCACATATATGCTTCCCTGAATCATGGGGTGGAGTTGATATTTCAGAAGAAGCCTTGTTATTATCCCTGAACAGAATCAGAATTTCCCAGGTTGGAAGGGCCCTCAAAAGATCATCCCATCTAACCTAGACGAGCCTAGATGAAATTATCGAGCATCCTGTCCAGTTGTGTCTTGAAAACCTCCAGTGATGGGGACTCAACCACATCCCTGAAGAGGTTGTTCTAGTGAATTATTGTTCCTACTGTTAAAAATTTCTTTCTTACATCAAGATGAAACCTCTCTTCTGTTGCCCCTTTTGTTCTCCAGTGGCTACTTGTGAAGAGAGGGCCTTTGTCCACTTCCTAGCTGCCCTTTAAGTACTGGAATACTGTGATAAGGTCCTGCCCTGAGCCTTCTCCAGGGAAAAAAGACCTAATTCATTTGGTTTTTCCTCACAGTGCAGGTTCTCCAACCCCTTGATCACCTTTGTCGTCCTTCTTTGGACCTTCTCCAGTTTGTCTGCATCTTTCTTGGACACAGTACTCCATGTGCAGTCTGATAAGTGCTGAGCGGAGTGGGATGATCATGTGTCTATCTCTGCTAGCAATGCCCCTGTGGATACAGGCCAGGATCCAATTTGCCTGTGTAGCTGCAGCAGTGCACTGCTGAGTCATGTTCAGCTTGTCTGCCAGGACCCCCAGGTCCCTTCCAGCAAGTCTTCTCCCCAGGCACACAGATCCTAGCTTGTAGGGATTTGTACCTGTTAAACTTCATACAGTTCTTTCTAGCCCAATCTTCCAGCCTTTCCAGGCCTCTCTGTAAGATGGCTCTCTCTTCTGAAGTGATCTTCTTACCACCCAGTTTGGCATCACCAGCAAACTTGATGAGGGTGCTTTCAATCCCATCATCCAGATAATTTATGAAAATGGTGAACAGCGTAGGGCCTGGTTTTGATCCCTGGAGGACCCCACTTGTGACAGGCTGCCAGCCTAAGTAAAAAAAACATTGATTACCACCCTCTGAATGCAATCTGTTAGCCAATTTCCTACCCATCTTGCAGACCACGACCCAATTTGTATCCTGCCAGTTTGTCCAGGAGAAGGCTGTGGGAAACCATGTTGACTGCTTTGTTAAGTCCAGAGAAATTCCAAGAACCAATACTAGTATCTTGTTGCCATGAGAGTGTCCACAGTTCCTAGTAAATACGTTTCTTCAACACTGAGATAAAACAAGGATATGTTGTTTAAGTGTCCTTCTCCCCCACCCCACTCCCCCACTCCCCTTTGGCTCATCTGTACTACTGGATGTAAATCTATATATGGAAAGCAATAAAAACTCCACTGTCTTTCCAAAGTCTGATCCTGCTCACAGGCCTGGATTAGTGGTCCCTACCCCTGAGATCAACATAGTCAGCTGGGGATATTATTCAGGAGGTGCTTTCAAAATATTGGTCCTCTCATCTTTATACTGTTCATTATGGGGTATGTTTTTTGCCCTGGCTGATTAGTCAGTCACGGGGTTACCTACTTACAATTAGCCAAAGTTTATCTTAGAGAGTTCTCTAGTGAAGGTATCCAATCTGTGGTGGAAAAGATTTCCTCATGAATCCACACTGGAAGTGGTTTTGGGGGAAGGTGTCTGTTAAAGAAATAGTGGGAGAGGACTGAATTTCCAATATCTAATACGCAAATGAGTCCAGTAGCTCAGTGGCGTGGAGTTAGTGACAGTCCTCTTCAGTTGGGAATGATTTAAAAATTACTTCATGGTGCAGATAATAGTTCCCAAATAAATTGAGTTGTGGCTTAATTAAACAACATTCTTTGCTTCTTTTTCCCATTTACCTGAAGCAGCCATAACTAGGATTAACTGTTGTATGAGAACATAAAATAGAGAGGCAGTCTCTAGAATTGCAGACCCTAAAGCTTTGTAGGGATTTAAAGATTATAACCAACACTTTGACCTGGCAGTAGATGGGTAGCCAGGGAAAAGCATGGACTATGAGTGCAGTGTACCATTCTGATAAAATGAACCATAACATTCAATACCAGATAAAGATTCCATGGACATTGGCCTCCCAATGTTATGCTGTGTGTCAGCTCTACTCTTCGAAGACATTAACGCTGTAACATTTCCTCAGCATCTGATATCTGGGCAATTTAGTTAAATAACCCAACTTCAGCTACCATCTCTGTGCAGATGAATCATACACGTCTATCTCTAATGCTCTGTCCTGAAATAGATCTTTGTGCTAAAAAGCTAAACCTTTATATCTCTTCATGGATGCGGCTTTCAACTCAAGTGCAACATGACTATAAAAAAGCTCTTTCCTTTCTGCCCCAGACTTTTCTCTGTTGCTATGAGCAGCAGCACCATTCTGACTGCTACTCACACCACTAACATGGGTGTACTCTTTGCCTCAGATTTTTAGTTTTCATGTCCAAGCCATGGCTCAGCTTTACATATTATGGCATAGTATGTCTAAAAAACAACAGATGGTGCAGGCAGCCAGGGAAGCTCAAGAAAATAATGAGATAGTATCGGTCTTTGTAACAACTACTTTGTAGATCCTTGCAGGAACGGCAGGTTTTTGAGAGAATCCTCTCTACACAGATCTTCAGTGATTCTCTACCCTTTATCATGTCAAAAGCAGCCCTACTCGTCTTCATGTGCAAGGCCCAACCACTGTTGTCCCCACTCAGACCTGATTCATTATCTAAAGGCTGATGTTGACTCCCACTAGGCCCACTTTCAATTTCTTGTGCTTTCTTCTATGCTGCCCTTCATGATTAAGAGAAGATGACATTAAACAACTCTGAAGTTACACATTATCCTCCTTTTGTGTCCCAAATGTTGTCTTTGTGGCACAGTTTTCCTTTTGCTCTGTTTTTTTGCAGTCCCAAGTACAACACAATCCCGGTCCAAAGCTAGAACTGCCAGATGCTACATTAATATTGTACTCAGCATTGATCTCTCTTAACAGCACCCGAAGACTCCTTTCATGGCTGTGACAAAGCATTCAAGAGGCATGAAGACAAGGAAGGAGCTCTCTGCCTCTCAAGGTGGTCAGGCCAGGGCAGCTGAGGATTTGGGCCCTTCCGAAACTGCACATCAGAAAAGAAACCACAGTCCGTGTCCCTGGAGGCTATTGTGCTCAGGTTAAAAGAGAATAGCTTAAGTCTTTTACTGGACCATTATTTCCAACAGCTCCTCCCTTTCCCTTCTCCTCATAATACATTTTGATTTACATTTTCCAGTTTTTGATGAAAGACTGGAAACTCTTAACATTTTTCATTTATTGGTGTGGGTTTTTTTCCATGAAAGGATTTTTAAGGGTATGAAAAAATATTTTTAAAATATTTAATTTAATCTTTTTCTCTGAATCCAAAAGCAAAGGTGACATGTGGTAAACTAGGATCTGCATGGAGAAGCTCTGTGTACCATGGAAATGGTGGCTGCTTGGGGTAAGCGATGGGAGCCTTTGAACTCCAAGTCTATTGGAGATGCCCTAGTTCAATCAGGAATTAATTCAGAGAAGTCCTGTGGCCTGCATTATGCAGGAGGTCAGACTAGAGGGTCACAATCATCTCTTCCAGCATAATAATCCATGAATCTGTAAGAGCTACCATCTTTTACGGTTCATTTCTTCTAAATGCCAGTGTTTATTTGTAGCTGTAACATTCTTTGGTATAACATACATAGCCGGTAGGGTAAGTTAATGCTAACACTTTTGCTCAAATACTTTAATTTTATTTTTCATTTTAAAAAATCAGTAAATGAGTCACAGATAAGGTGATGAAAACTTATTTCAGGTGTCCTAAAAGAAACTCTAACTTAATTCTCTTTCACTGGATCTTTTTCCTACACTAGAAGATTTTTTTTTTTTAATATTTTAACTGTGTCTAGGAGAGGATCTTGAGCTTTTGCATAGGGTCAGACTACAAGAAGTTTGATTTAAATATCAGCAGAACTTTAAATACATCTGTCACAGAGCTTTATATTTTTGGCAGTTATATGCCACCTTTATTCTGTGTAATGATGAAGGTTTGACTTCGCTTGATTTTTCTTTTTTAGCCAAATGAACAGTGCATCTTTCTTTAATTGTGATCCTCATCAACCATTTGGCCCAGTAATAGTATGCAAATTGAACTCCTCAAAAATTAATGTTAACATTTATTAAATAATGCATCATACAATAAGTTAATTTTAAATTCTAACTTGAACTCCCTGCTCATAAGAGAGGGATTTTTTTTTCTTGTGTCATCTTCATAAAATATCTTTATAGACTTTCTATATATCTTGAATGTGTTATTTGGGTTTTGACAAATTGACCTCTACTGAGCCTATTGATAAAGAGACATTGTCTCTGTTCCAGAGTTTTGATATTTTCTATGCCTTGATATCTTCTATTTCTACATAATTGTTAATATTTTCTTAGTGTGAACATTTTGGAGAAAAGTGCAGCCGTTTGGTAAAATTTAAAAGCTCAGAACACATACAGTGACAAACAAGCATTAATTTTGCGCCATTACAAACATCATATGTATAGCCACTAATTTACCCAGACATAGTAAATGGGTCAAGGACCCATTGCAACATGTGGAGGGGTAAACACTTGGAGGATTTTTTTATGTATGTCTGCTTGGGGTTTTTCTTTTTTCTCGTATGTTTAATGTGTGCATCGATCTGTCACTTTCCACTCACTCACTCACTAGCCATGACACAGGCAGGTGCCAAAACAGAGGCTGGTAAAATGACTGAGTGGAAATAAATACAGCAAAAGGTAGTAAGGTCTGTTCAGTAGGAGAGGATCTTTGCAAACACAAATCAAGCAAGGTAACAAAACCATCCCGTGCCTGGCGATCAGCAAAGCCCCGGGCGAGCAGGCGGGTGAGAGTGAGCTCTCCTGCCCCATCTCTGCAGCAGTCCTCAGCCTCCTCCTGCAACACCTGCTCACTCGCCAGAGCCAGGCAGGATGTGCTTTAACCTCTTGTGCTCCTGCACACTGCCACACAGGCAGAGCAACAGAAAAGTCAGTATTTGGGGGGGCAAATGTGTCCAAAAAAAATAAATTCCCATTGATATAGTATTGCCACTAGTGTGCATGGGGGGGGGGGGCATTCTCAGCAGAGTCAAGACTTCAGGTTATTTTTTCCTTCCTGCATCTTAAGAATGTCTTCATGTTTGTGTTTCAGAGAAAGGTGGACCTTTAGGTGAGGCTGTCTTTAAGCAATGCTTTTCCAGTTGTGTTGACAGCTTCCTGGAGGGGCAACTTTGCCAAGGAGCCGACCAGTAGTGGCAGTGTGTGCAGGTAATTCCCTTAACTGGGAGAGGAATAACAGTGTTTAAGGTAGCAACCTGAAACTTTTCCAGCCTGGTTTCAACCCTCTTCCCCTGTATAGCCTAACCAGGCTAACAGTACAGCTGAGGCATATAACCAGGAGATGTGGAGATGTGATCTGAAGTTTCGCTTCTGACTTGTGCTGAGGACTTGCTCCATTTGGTGCATTAGGAAGCAGGCATTGGCTGTTTGGGCTGCAGCTGGAAGTGCCCTTAGCCATTCCCTCATGTGACACTGCTTTCAGAAATTGAGGGGCCTTACCTACATTTTAGCCTGGTGTGCTTCTCAGTTGGGGAGGCACTTTTGTCTCTTTTGACTAAAAATAACTTTAACAGTCCAAAAGGCTACTACTTCATTAGTGGAAAAATGTGATCTATTTGAGTATGATGGGCTCCTACATGAGCACAAATGATTTGGCAAATTTTGCAAAGAGAACATGTGGCCTGAATAATCAACAAGAGGAATTCACAAAGGTTTGGCTTGGCTTGCTTAATTTTTTTTCTCTGATTTGTCTGTTCTTATAACTGCCACCTGTTCTTTTGTTTTCCTGTAGATCTGCAGTTTTTTAAAAACTAGAAGAGACATAATGATAATTTAACTTGACTTTATGCATAAAATAGAAGCTTCATTTTCATCCACTGTTTCAAGTGCTTTTGCAATAAAGCATAGCCTTTAGAAAGACATCAGGTGTAGCATTCAGGAGATGTCTATCACCTCCCTAGGTAAAAACTTATTGCTGTTAATTATTTTCAGTGTTTAGAACATTGTATCAATTCCATCTGGAATTTATCTATCTTTACCTGCCACATACTGAATTTTGTCCAGTCTTTCACTGAAGGTAGAAAGAGCCCTCTGCAAGCAGAATTCTTCTGCCCCAGCACTTGTAGGCTCTGATCAAGTTGCTTCTTTCACATTCTTTTTGACAAACTAAAGAAATAAAGCTTCACACTTCTCTTCCATTAAGGCAAGATCTACATTGGCAGTCATTTCTGTGGCCCTTTACCAAACTCCTTGCAATTCGTCAAGGTTCAGTGTTCCAGTAATAGTTGCACTGAGCCTATACCACCTTACTTCTAAGAATATTCACATATATAGGTAGACAAAGAAGTCATCCAGGCACATACTATCAATCTTGTGCCAGAGTAAGAAATGTGGTTCAGCTTCAGCTTCAAATTCCATGATGCCAAAGACTTCAGAATTTTTTATTCAGATGGGAAAAAGCTGTATCATATCACTCAAGGTTCCTACTTTTAATTACAATTTCTGCTGCCAAATACCTGCAATTAAACAAAATATTCTGAGCTGTGTTAGTAACAATGGCTGAAGAAAGATGGTTGAATCCTAAAAGGAATAAATAAAATCTGCTTCCCAAAGGAAGGGAAGAGTTTTCAAAGATAACAGCTAAGGTAATGCAGAATGGAGATCTTCGAGCTTTCTTGGGCATACTGCTAGGTGAAACCATACAGGTCATGGCAGTTCTTTGGAGATTTGCTTTGAGATTCATTTTCTTTTCTAATCCAGTGCATGAGAGAGAGGAGGTCAAATGGATTGAAACAAACCCATATTTCTATGAAACAATTTGCTGTGAAAGTTCACCTGCTACAGAGGAAGGAATACCTTTGATTTTAATCACTTTTAATCAAATCTTTTAATCAAACCACTTAGTCAAACCCCTCCATCTTAAAAAATTAATCCTGCTGAGGGAGTGTGTGAGCCCACAGCACCACCAAGAAAAGTGGCAATCTAATTGGAAAATACTTCCTATCATTTTGGCAGAGTTGTAGACTGCCTTGATTTACAGTAGTATAGACCTATTGACTTTTGCACGCTGTATATGTCCAGGATGTACACTGTGATCTTTATATTTAATTCTCTAATTGATACTAGTAAACAATGTATACAATCAGACTTAAACCTTCAGTAGGGAAACTCAGGGTAAGCTCTACTCTCCAACCTACACATGCAGTGTATACTCACACACAATTGTAACTCACACATTGTCTATTGAAGTTACTGACTTCACCTAATACTGTCTCAGTAGCAAAGTGGCAGTTTTGCGAGACAGAACTCCTTTCTCTCGATTCAGGAAAATAGTGCATACCCTGCTTAGTGAGTAATTTAAGAGCCGCCCTTCCTTTTTCTTCCCCACAGAAACTGCATGTAAATTGCAACTTCCTTTACAAGTACTGTTTGAATTAAATTTCCACTCTGTGCAGCAAATTATAATGCAGGACATATGGGATCCATTCATTTCTCCACCCAAATTCACTTAGGTATTCCCCATGTATTCAATACAGAATAATCCATCAAATAATGCATACCTGTGTATCTTTACTTATCACACAGAGCATTGTTTCCTTATGGAGTATCTGTCAGAAAAATTCTTCTCTTTGACATGATGAGCAAGAGTGACATTGCCAGCATTTAGTTTCCTTCAGCTGCAGATTTTTTGTATCTTCCTTTCTTCCACTGGTTTTATTTTTGAAATGGAGACTTCAGTACAATTCTGCCCAAAAGTCACATGTATTCGTACCATAAGCTTTTTCTGTTATTCTTGACTAATGTTTTTCTCATGTATTTTTAGACTTTCCTTCCCTTCTTCCCTCCTTCCTTCCTCCCTCCCTTCCCTCTTTCCTCTCTTCCCTCTTCCCTCCTTCCTTCCTCCCTTCCCTCTTTCCTCTTTCCTCCCTCCCCTCCCTCCCTCCCTCCCTCCCTCCCTCAAGGAGGATGAAGGGAATGTTTCTTGGCTATTAAGATTTAAAAATCAGAAGTATCTCTGGTTTTATAAGTCAGCTTCAAAATTACTGTGTTTTTCCATGAAGCTCAAAGCTATTCTTTGTGCGTGTGTGACTTAGTATATGCTGGCATTGTCTGTCTTCTGTTACAGGCTTATAAGATTCTTTCAGTCTGGCAAGGAAGGCTGTAAATTGAGTATAAACAGTTTTGTTTTTAAATGTTGGACATGTTCTGTGCTATATTTTTCTGTAGTGCAGCACTAAATTCTTCCTATCACACTGAGAGGTAAGCATGTTCTGTGTTTGCTTCTTATTTTACAAGTTTTAATAAAAACGCAATTAAAATGTTTCTTAGGCTACAGTATGTGTAGTACATACTTTCTATTTCTATAGCATACAGTATATAATGAATAATGTGATTACTCTAGAAATAATATAGGACTCTTCAATATGAATATGAATTATGTTCATGCAATGATTTTCTATATCTTTTATTATGTGGCACAATTTGCTTTATTTTCCTCAGGGCACAGCTTGAGCTCAGTTACCACCTCTGATTTTTGTGTGGATAATAAAATATTTATAGTCTTCAAAATTAGGTGCTGAGACAGTGATTAGTGTGGTGTGAATGAGCAATGGAATAGATAAGGGCATGACATTTCGCACACGCATTACCACATACTGAACTTATGCACACAAAATCCCAATTTGTGTGTATGTACATGCTTGTGATTCCAATTCAGCAATTACTTTCTTCTTACCTGTGGCATTCCTCCTGCATTTTTACCTGGCCACTGCGTTATTCTGTTCAGAAGAGATTTGGCCACTTCAGCTCTGCTGTTCAGAATGCAGTTGGGGCCCTGTTCAGGAAGGCTGTGATTTTTCTAAGCCTCCATTCAAATTACAATGTGATTGCCTTGATTCAGTTGACCTCCCTGGGTAAATAACAGCATTCTTTGCAATTTTCTGTGTGCTTCTTTCTTAGGTGAACAATGCCTTAAAAGCTGAAGAACTCTTTTCCCTACACAGACCCTGAGGATCCTGTGACACTCCAGAAGTGCTTTTGCCCAGGTTCCTTTGCTGAAATACCTTCCTCCCTTGCTGCATCCTTTATTGCACTCCTAGTGGCCACCTCTAAGAGTAGACCATTTCTGTGTCCTTGTACTTATTGATGTAAGTTTCAGAGATAACTCAAGTCAAAAGTGCTATGTTAAGGTAAAGGAACCTTTAAAGCCAGTCACCTCCACCAATGAAATTTTAGGATGTGAGCGTACTTTCCATGCCTGATTCCTTCTAGACATAGTACCGAGTTCAGTTCTTGCCTGCTAGCCTTGATTCAGATCAAGCTTGATTCAGATCTATTTCAAAGGGCCTACAAAAGCAGACATTACATAACCAACTATATCAGCAAAACATAAGCTTCTGCAGACCCTGGAGATATTAGATACAGCCTTATTTTTACCAGAAAGTACCCCGTTTTACATTGTGGTTAATCACAGCAAGAAAGTTATCTGCCTGCACAGAGCTCTTAAGAATATAACCAGATTCTAGGGTGATTCATTAATCTGTTCAGTATTTTTTTAATAGAAAGCCAATTTTTTAACGTTATGTCCTTGAAAATTAATGTTTTTTTCTTTGTCAACAAGTTTCTTCCATGACAAATTGTGTCTTAATAATTACAAAGTAATTACACAGGATCCTACCACACTGTTAGTCTTTGAAAGTAGTAGGCGCTTCAGCCAAAAAAATGATAGCATGATACCAATCCAAAGGAACTGCACATCTGTATATACCTTTAAAACCAAAATGGCACTACACTGAAGTATCCCAGCTATTGCTGTACAAGATTCCTCTGCCAGTATCCTCCTTTTCAGAGTGCTTAAAATCACTGTTTCATCCCTCCCCAGAAGTAACGCTGACATTCCTGTGGCATATACATGTCACATAATAAACTAGCTGTTATCAACATGACTAGCTGAAGCCAGATGTATTTTAACAACCAAGTTGAGAAAATTTGGAATGGTGGAGCAGCATTGATCAGACAGTGTGTTTTACCATGGAATATCTAATTTAATATTAGTTAAACTTGATCAACAATTCAAGAGTTTAGGGTCACATTATTAACAGGAAACATCAATCCTTTGGATAATTCAATTAAAAAACATCAATAAAAATCTAATTTCAAAAGTCACTAGTATACCAATACACCATATCCGACAGAGAGAAACTGCTCAGCCACCACTGAATCACTGCCTGTTTTAATAAGTATTCAGAAATTATACTGAGACTTCAAAAGAAATTGTAAGGAATTGTTAGCAGGTTTATTAATGTTTTATGTTTTATTAAAAGTTTGGGTGTACATTTCACAATGAGCAACATCAAAAATCAGACTTTCTGCCTGTAATTTTGCTTCCTCCTGTCTTTCTGCCTTTGGGATTCGCTCTTTTCCTTTCATCAGCTGCCATTTTCAGCAGCATGCAGTAATTTCATGGCTCATTGCAAGCGCTGAAAACCTTTGAAACCACAAATGCTAACCTACCTGGCCTGCAGCCATTTAGGAAGAGATTAATTTAGCAAACAGAAGCAAAACACTTTCTACTTCTAGCCTGTGCATAATTTCACTTCTATCTATATTTATTTTACAGTGAGCAGCGTAATGACAATTTCAGTAATTGCAACTCTGTAAAAATTTGCCTACCTAGCTTATCTCACTATCACAAGACTGTGAGTCAGTCAGATTAGAAGTACAGCATGTGAAACTGCATTGGTTGCCTTCCAAAAAATATGTGCCTTATATAAAACTTAAGTGATGCTTCGCACTTATTTGTATACTTATCTACAGGACAATGGCTTCTCCATGATGTTTGCTTGGGATGTCTGCTTTTTTAATGCACTGTGATTTATGGGTGCTTTTCCTATACAAAAAGATCAGCAACGTTAGTAGGCTGCAAGTGCCAGCCCATTTCTGCAGACTTAGTTACAAATGGCTGTTATGGTGCTGTCAAGCGATTTGAACAGAACTGAAAGTCCATCTGGGGCAAATCTAAGCTATCATGCTTGGAATGAATTCAAATTCAAAATTAGCCTACAAACTGTTAGCTGAAAAAAAGTTCAAAATGTTTTATTGTTTCTAATTTAACTCAAAGATCAAATCCTGTAAGTAAACACACAAACTTTTCTTCTAATCCATTTTTTTTATTCCATTTGACCAGCATATTCAACACAAGATGCACCATGCCATGCTTATAAATGTTTATTTATACAGTTAAACAGAAACGGCTCAATTTCCCTGTTCCCTGTGATTTCTCTCAGTGCCGAGTATCCTACTTCTTACCAAATCCATTGACCACTGAGGTTCTATGTTTATCCTGTGACAAATGTAAAGGTTACAATAATTGAACCCAAAGCCTTTGTTGCCATGTGCTGTGTGAAAAAAAAGGAGCAACAAAGAGTTATTTTCGCAGCATTTTTAGATACGCAGGAAGAAAAAGATTTGTTTACAATTCCCACGTCTGCCTTGATAGCCAGTGTGATGGCCTCAGGTATGAGGAATCCCTAAGGTATCTCACAGCTCCTGACTTCTATATTGGTATCCTGGCACTGGTAGCAGGGCAATCTGGTGCCGCTTTCTGGCAGTCATTGCTCCAGGCCCAGGCTGGTTGGAAGGGATTTTAGCGACCTTGAGTGACCTTGTGGATGGCAGTCACTGGGTAACGATTTCAACTGCAGGATTATGCAGTGGCACTTCCCACCATAAGGGGCTGCAAGAAGATTGCTGCCAATGACATGGAGGGAGATGGAGTCAAAGGGGGAGGGGGGTCCTCAGCGTTGGAGATGAAACAGTTTAAGTGCAGAGCTTTCCAACTTTTTACATGAGAGTAATGAAAGAGCAATTGAGTATCATTGTTAGCTTGCTTCTCTGTGATTCAGGCACTTTTATATTAGCAAAAGGAAAGTGTACAGCATTAAACTTGTTTATGCAGTGTTTTTATAATAGCTAATTCATTTAAGCATACAGATACACAGACGGCAGTGGGATGACTGGCCAGCCCACACAGATGTACACCTCCAATCTGGCATCCCATAACATTCATAAAATATGTCAACACAGCCTGGATTCCTTCCATAGTTTATGTTAAACTATTGGTGTTCATACCATACAAGCAAAATATTTCATGTTGTTAAAATTTGTGTCCCTAGTAAATAAATATAAAAACTGAACACGTTCCCTCTAAATGCACAAGCCGTGCGCAGCAGCGTTGAAGCAATATGTACTGTTTGTACTTCTAGTAACATTGGATAAATTAACATTTGTAGAGCTGTTTATCATGCAAGCAAGTGATAATATGGAGGCTCCTGTGTTTTATAGTATTCTGCTTTTAGCTGCGATGTCCCTAGTACGGCACCCTCGCTAGTTACTAGATTCCCGATATGTGGGACTACACATCAGAGTAAGCAGTGAAGAGAAGGATCTGGTGAGGGACATGGCCATGTGTGGGGAGTCCCGTGGCCTAGGCATGCCCTCATATTGCCACCCCACAGCCTTGCATCGCCCCTTTCGCTCAGCCCCAAGCCCCCAGCTACAGGCACAGACAATTGGCATAAACCAGCTTTGTTTGGCATGCAGTGTCCTTGAGCAGCGGGAAGGCAGCAGCTCTGCTCAATATGAGTAAGTGCAGATGCTCTAGCTCAGGACAAAGGCCAAGAATGAGTCTGGTGTTCAGGGTGTAGGAATAAAAGCTGAATCCTATTTTTAGACCAGAATTCACCCAAAACCCTGAGCATAAAGTATATTCACAGACGGAGTCCTTACGATCCACTGAGCACTTGAGCAGTCTGCACAACGCTGCTATGGTGCTGGTTCCCCCGAATGAGACAGCAGAGTTATCCCACCTCCCTCAGCAGAGTTATCCCACCCCCACTCTGAAGACGACCATGATGGTCTCGGCAGCTGTGGACAGCCAAGATACTCAGCTTCTATTTGGGTAGGACAACAGATATTTCCCTTTCTGAAAGGGAGAAACAAGGGTTGTTGCAGAGTGATAATCAGTAGCTCTTGCTTTGACTCCTTGGTGCTTGCCCAGCTGGGGTTTTTGACTTGTTCGGAGATCTTTTCCAAACACGATGATCTTAACCTCCCCGAGCATGGCTGCTGAAAATATTGCAGCTCTGTGCACCTCTGATATTTATATATTGTTATTCAATGATGAAATATTATTTTTATATTTAGATTGTTAAATTATGTCACTAATAAATTATGTCACTAATATCTAACCATGTAAAGTAAAATAGATTAGTGTAGTACCGTGAAATAATATAGTATATCAATGTATAGTAAAATAGGTTTGTTGCCATTATGTTTAATCAATAATATTCCCCATTAACAGACATATCTGTATTTCAGTAATTCCAGAGCTAAGACACAGACCAGTCAAGGAAATGCATGGTAAACAAGCTATAATTTTGCTCGGGCTGTGCAACATAAAATACTTAGTGAAATTAGTGAGTGCTATATGTGGAGGCACAGTAGGATTAAGCAGATATTCAGGTGTACTCTCACCTTTCCTTGATTAACAAACATGCCCATCAAGGTAAAGGCATAGTGTGGAGGGAAGAAAGCAATACTTGATCATTAATACACAAATGCAAAAATACACTGCTGTTAGACACGCAGAAGTCAGGAAAACCACATGCTGTTTGGAGAGGATTGAATTATCTTCAAGCACTACCATCTAATTAAATATGTATATATTTCTAGGGCCTGGGCTCTGGAAAGCATTCCTATTCAAGAAAGCGCTTAAGCATATGCTTCACTGCAGAATGGGGGCTTGGAGGAGGTATTAGCATGTGTAGTCAAAAAGTACATTTAGCAGATGAGCAAAAGAACTTGTTTCACAGTCAAGACTGATGACAGTTTGCTATAGGTTAATCAATTGCCTGGTTTCATTACTTCATTTGAAGTTGGTTTTTTTTTCTGTTAGATGGTGCAAAACATTGTTATAAACAAGTAAATTGTTCGTTTTGATTAACAGATGGCTCATGACTACCCCAAAAATTTATTATTTTTTAAATTAAAGAAAAAGTGTTCCTTGTTGACACCTTCTATGTTGCAGTTCATCCAAGAGAAAATTTATTAAAATGAAATTATAAACTTATGAAAAACAGGATTTATAATGGAAACACTGATACAGGCGTAACTATAACCATGCGAACCATGTGAACCATGCTGCTATTATTTACTATGGTAACATTGTAAAAAACCTACACTGTTTGGGCGATTATCCTTACAGTTTTCTTTTCAGTACAAATCATTATATTTATTATCTGTCTTTTTGTATAGAGGGTCATGGAAAAGGCCAATCAAAAGCAGAAGAAGCCTGCTTTTCAAAAGAAAATTGGACCTATTTCTAATTCTTCTTTATCAAATACAAGGAGTGCAGATTTTTTTTTATGAAAAATTGTTTCATGTAAGATAAAAGTGCAGATTATTGGTGAGAAAATGACACACTTTTCCCTACATCTTGAAGATTCTTGGGAGATATTGCCAGTTTTCCTAAGAGATTTTTACCTTACTCACAAATGCATTTCCGTACAGACTTCAAGCAGCAGGTGCTGGGGCTCTGAGTATTTGTTTGGGAATACAATGCATAATTCAGCTATTGTGACTCAGATAGATGTCTTGCAATGTAGTATCTTAGAATGAATATTGTACAGAGTATCAGACAAAATGGATGTTCTTAGAAATACTCATTTCTAATTTACAGGATGAAGAAAAACAAAACTGAATTTGTGTTTGTTTCTCTCTTTCATCACTCTTTCTCTGTGTCTGGAAAAAAATATTAATCTCAACGCTGTTATTCCTGCCTCTTTGGAAATTGTCATAAACATACCTGTATTTCTATGCATTATCAGACTTATTGACAGCAGTCTAGTAGACGACCACAGTATACAGAGACAGAGCCCCAGTGCCTGGCTTCCACAATCGCCTTTGTAATTATGACTAATAAATATGTGCCAGTTTTTTAACTCTTTCAAGCTGTAAACAGGACGTGGTAAAAATTGTCCTATAGGTTGGACAAAATGTGTTACATGTTCATAAAACCTTCAGTGTACAACATGAAAACAGCCTTAAAATTATATTTAGAAAGTGGTCCATGACTGTGGATTCATCACTAACCTGAGGCGGAGGGTGAATGTATCTTGAACCTTTTTCTTTTTTTTCTGAAACACCCATTTGGCTTAGACATCAGTGTAATATAGCACATTACTCCATATTTAAAATAACTTTTTACTGTGTTCTGTTTATCTGTTGTAAGAAACCATGCATTAAAAGCATGTCTTGGAACTACAGTGAGTCATTATTAATACCGATGGTTTAATACTATCATCTGCATGACAACTATGCTTAATTCAGTAAACATTCCTGACATTGTAAACATGGCCAGTATAGCTGTTAATACAAAGTAGGCAAATTGATTGACAAATATGTTTAGAGGTACAGGTCTCTGAGAGACTATGGATCAGCTGTTTACTGATAACTGGCAGGATGCTCTGACTCGATTGCTAACAGTTAAGCTAAAGGGAAAAAAAACACACTTTATGACTGCTGCTTGATGAAGCAATATTCCTGGTTTTTTTTCAGACTATGCTGTCAATTTAGGAGTATCAGCTCTGCACAAGAAAGCTGTATCACAACTGGAAAGTGATAATGCTGCTAACACACAGCAGTGCTTCTAAAGTTGCGACTCCCAAAGCGCTTCACAGTATTTGATGACTGCTTACAACAATTAAAATCCCTTTATTTATTAGGAAAGTAGACCTTGAACATAAGAGTTAACCCAAATGGATTTTATTTTAGACAACCTATTGTTATCTCAGTGTATGTCAATATTACGTGCTTCAAAAGAATGGATAGGAAATGTTTATCAGTAGACAATGAAGGCAAATAGATTGTTTATGACAGTATAGGGAATACATTTCTTGGCAAGATTTTGAAGTGCAGTCAGGAGGGTCATTCTTGTGGCTGCTTTTGTTGACATTCATCATAACTGAACATCTAGATTGTAAAATATGTAGTGTTTTTGCACCAAGTGATTCTCTAGGTACACCATGTTGTGTTTGTATTGGACTTTGACGGCACAGTCACAAAAGATAGGATGTTCAAATACTGCATATACCACTGCTGCTTCTATTTTAGGTGTTTCTTGAATTGCTTACTGCAATTTACAAATCACTACCTAGCTTTAATTTGTTTCTTTAACAAATTTTTTGAGTATACCTAGATGTATTTTTTTCAGCATTCACGATCTCCCCTTATTTCTGACACTAAAGCCTAGAATCACATTTTGAAAACAAATAGATAAATTTTTTTATTTTAAAATACCTTATACCGTAAACTAATGTTTATATTTCTGATTGAGTTTATTCGCATATTCTTGGACAGTTTTTGCTAAACTGTTTTCTTAATGCACTAATTTTACCACATCACAAATACAATGTCAGGCAAGGTAAAATCATGTAGTGGATATGATTAAGGAATATTGCTGTTGTGAGGATTACAGGAATATAGCTAGTTTCATAAAAATATTGCATTTCATATCACCTCATTTTGCATGTTAATGTCTCGTTAGTAGGATAGGGAATTCCAGTTTTTACAAGGTCTATAAAAATTGCTGAACAATAGGCAGTGAAAGGAAGCCTGGAAAAGCAAAAGCCTCATACCACCCAGACCCTTTATACTATTATTTCAACAATGCACTGGAATCTTTACAACTAGTCACCAAAAATAATAGTCTCAATGTATGTAATCATTGCAAATAGTACAGCACCTTTTATTTATTATTGAAGTTATTAATGGTATTGTATTTTTAAGACTTACGAATGACATTTCCTTTATTTACTACAACTTATATGGCTCTTCCACTCTACCCTGAGCTTGCCCTAAGTAACCTGTTCATGATATCTATCTTTTTTCATTTTAAGTGGTCACTCGTACTCCTGTTTCAGAACAGGCTGGCTTTGTTTGACTGCTTAGTTGCCGAGCCCTGAATCGAGCAGCGGTAGCACAGATCCGCACAGCCTCCCACCATGCTTTGTCCTTCTGCAAAACGAACGTGCACAGACATGTAACCATATGCAAGATTTGGTCCCGTTAGAGCACATGGATTTTATTGCTCCTTGCACAGGTTTATCACTGGTTGAAAGTGGATATAAAATAAGGGCTCTTCTGATTTGGCGTCATCTCATACCTACTTCACACTCACTGGTGTGAGTTCACAGCTGGTTCAGAGCAAAACAAATTCAGGCATTATCAGCACAAATACATTTTTACAGAACAAAGTATTGTCAGCATGCCACACTCTCCACGTTTGATTAATGTGCACATTCAACACAAATCAGGATGGACCTTCCAAAGAGCTCAGTTCATGTAATTGAGGCCAAATTTTAGGAACTGCTGATTGGTGAGGTGATTTTGAAAATGTGGCACTTTACACAGAGATCAGTGCCTTGCTGCATTAATGTCATACAGGGAGGCAGGGATTTTTTTGTGCAGATCTGTTGTCTGAATGTGCAGCCTTAAGATGTGTATGGGTGAGGGGGGGCATCATTGCTGCTTACATGTGTACTTTAATAACAAAAATAAATTATTTCAATATCACAGCGGCCCTGTGAAGCAGATAGTGACACACTCATCTGAGAGACCAGAAAACTTGAAATAAGAACCCAATTGTGATAGCAGAAGAGTAAATATCTTTGACTCCTGATTTGCAGTCCAAAATGCAGAGGGGAAATATGAGATGATCCACTCAAATACTTAAGTGACACAAATGGAGTCCAAGAAAGTGTAACTCACAGGATAAGGAGCCAGAAGAAGGAAGCTGGAGGTTCATGATATGACAGGGAAACTAAGCTAACGGAACAGATATGTAAGGGGAACCATAAGTTACAAAACCAGAGGTTTATTTCATACATACTTCTCTTTTCGGCCTTGTGGTCTAGCCACAACACCACGTTCCTTTTCTCCATGTATTTGAAGTATTAGCATTTTAACCAAATTTACATAAATGAAAAAAGTAGGAAATGTAAAAACTATCAACAGAAAAGCATGTTTTTAGGAGAAAACTTTGGAAACTGGAATCCAATCAGAATATTTATGTATAAAATGCTAAACTCAGAACTGATGATGAAGTTAATGTAATGAGTTCAAAGTAGACTTTGAACAGTAGACGAAGTCCATCTGGATTTCCTAACTATAATATTACATTCAGATACAATGTAGAGAATGAAATTCATCTTTAAATGAGGCTAAGTGTAAATAAACCCTCACTTCAATTTGGCTAAATCAGAGAAGAAAGCAGCTTTGTTCTACTACATTTCAAAGGCCATGAAAGATGCTTGCAGTTGCATGTATATGAAAACCCCACCCTCTTCACTCTTCTCAACATTGAAATCCATTATATTAACTAAAAAGGACTTGGCACTAAAATATCTGAAGATTAAAAGTAGTTGGAGATGTTTAAATCATCAACCTTTACTGATATGCACTTCAAGAGAAATCACCCAACATTTAGATCAGATACCCACCATCCAATCTGAAAGAAAGCTATTAAAATCGTTCCCTCTCTCCTTTGTAAGTTTGCCAGGGTCTCACATGGTATGGTGCATCATGTTGGCATACGGCATAATGCTGCATAAACAACAGGTCGGTATTGTACATCAGAAATATGTGCAAATTCATTTAGATCTGCCACCAGCTATCAATTTCGACAAGGAATGTATCTGCTCCGGCTTAATTAGAGAGGATGAAAGCAGGGCAAACAGGACAGCCTCCCCAGTGCTTGCACACCAGTGGAAACTGTGCTCTGTGGCAGTCTGCTAAAGTAGTCAGGACAGGTCAAACCCAGAAGTTTTCTCTATAAAACATTCCACTTCCCACTTCAGTGGCATTAACCATATCTGATACAACACCAGTAATCACAGGTTGCAGATGCAGAGTGACTAAAAAAAAAAATCAGGCTTGTTTTCCAAGTCAGCCAGAAGCATATATTAATCTTTCCCTTAGCCAGTCGCAGAGATGGGGTTTGACTGACTTTGGTGGGGTACCACCTGGTTCAGAGTGATGCAAGAGAACGAACTCAAACCTCTGGGAAAAGTTCTTTGGCTGTAAAACTGGTGTCATTCCATTTTGCACCTAAGGTGTGGCCTGTGTTTGACTTTTGTATAATTTGTGGGGAGTAAATATACATATATATGTTTATATGCACACACTGTTACACAGATCAGGGTTATAAGTCTTTCTATACAGAAATACCCTGTAACTGTCATTAAAAAAAAAAAAAAAAAAAAATCTTCTTTCCTCTCCTTGATTCACTCCCTTTACCTTACTTTAAGTCCGCTTTTTGAGCGTGTTACATTTATCATAAGATTCCAAAACTGCAAGGAAAACAGATTTTCAAAAATCCTTCAAATTTCTTAGGTCCTTAACTTCATACCTTTTGAAGTACAGTTGCATTTTACAAAGCAATTACATTACTACAAGCCCACCCGGACAGTTTGTAGCCTGTTCTTTTACTGGTCTAAAGGTGACTTTCATTTTCATGTGGACTTACCCTGTGCCTATTTGGAGGTTCATTCAATGAAATAAAATTGCCTTGCAATTATTTCTAGTAAGAGAAATATGACAGCTAGAATTTTTATGTTAATGAATCTTTGGGTTTTTTATTGTTGTGTGGCTGCCTATCATAAATTTCTTTGCAATCCAGTTTTAATGAATTCTATAAATTGTTGTGGTTCCTCCAAGGCCCACCATGTCTTGCAAATAGTTAACTTTGCATGGATTTTTGTTGTTTGCCCTAATACCATCATATGTGTATTTCAGCAGGAATGGTTTGCATCTCTGAAAATATATGTGATTAAGAAGGATACTCAATAGGAACGAGTCCTTGGTGAGACTGTAGTCTTGTTACAGGTATAAGTGTGTGAAAAAAAAGTCAAAACACATTTTAAAAAAAAGTAATATCAAATCTAGTGCACACTGGACTGAAGGGAACAAACAAGGCATTACGTTTCTTCTTGTTTTGCTGGCTCAGTGAAATTAGGAAGCCACTGTTTCCTCACCTGCATGCCCAGTTAAGGGCCATCTGTTTCCTGTTTAAATGCAGTATCTTACATGGTTTTTCCAAAAGCCCCCTTGCATTAATCAACACAATCCCAATAAACAGAAGCACCAAATCTTGCTTATCTTTCTTACGCAAGGAAAGCATTCCAGTAGTTGCAACTTGAACACAGTCTAGCTTTACTACAGTCCTTAGTTTTCAGTAATATTCACCTTTGTTTCCTGCATTTTAAAAATTTCTCATCTAGTCCTAGGCTGGTTTTGCAAGCTTTCTGCAACAGCCTGAAGTCCTTTTTGTTACTGTGGATTAAACCAATAACATGTTGATTTTGTTACTAATGCTTTTAATCTGGGTCTGGTGTCATGTGTTGTACTTTAACATCCTCATGAATGTTATTATAAATTTAATACTGAGTTGAAGATAATAAGGTCAAATGTATCCTTGACGTTATACTTTGCCTTTGATTAAGGTAACAAATAATGAACGTGGCCTGGTCTCCTTATTATCGTGGTTTAGATTTACAGGAAATCATTGGTGGATGGATACTCCTGGTAGGGAGAATCAATGAGCCAAATTGGTTACTTGGATTGTGGTAAGATTAACACAGAGAAATACTACCTTTTATTATATCAAATAATTACAGTATTATGATGCCACCACAGTGAATGCAGACACTATAAATATCAGGTGTCATTTTTAGAAGATATTCTTTGATAAAGTACCATTATCATTGATATAGGGATACTTATTCCATTTTAAGTAAGAAATGTAGGTTAATGAGTATATGTTAAAAGAAACAAAAGTAGCTTATAAGATGACTGAAGTATTTAATTTCATACATACACACACATGCACTCAGAGAAATGCTTTGCAAGAACTTAATTAAAGTTTTCAGAATCAGCCACTCAAATTCTAAAAAAGATGGCTTAGGAAACATTGATTTGGCTTATTTTTGCATTCATTCTGGTACAGCCCTTAACTGCATGGTTAATGTCTAGCTGTACGCAAGGCCCTACCTCAACCATCGTACCTGATGGACAACCCCCACTTAACCAGCTGTTGTTGTGTATTTTGTTGTCTCCTCATTGCTCAGTGTCTGCTGTGAGACTATATGTATAGCATGCTTTTCATACCTTCCCTGAAGGCACAGCCAGTTATTTTTGGGCTCATCTCTGGTGCTCATTGCTAGCAGGATAGCTGTAACGGCAGTGGGGAGAGCCGTGCAATTCCTGTGGTGGCATAACGTGGAGATATAACACCTGCAGGTGCATGCCAATCAGTGCCTCCTACGAACCCTGCCCTGCCAGCAGTGCCTCTGAGTGCTTTGCAGATTTATTTTTCTCTAAAAGTGGGGATTGTTCTCAATAAGTCTCATCAAGTCAGTAGTTAAGGTGCTTTTATTATTTCCAGGCTAAAGCTGAAATAAATTATGATGAAAATATAAAGGTTGCTCTAATTTTGGATTCTCAACTAGATATATCTAGAACGTGTTTTCTCGGAGTCCTTGAGAGGACTCTGCGGCATCCCTGTACACATGCAAAACCCCTTCCATTTGTGTCAGACACGAACGTTTACCACTTCCACAAATCAAATATCCCAGTCTAAAATCAAGACCCAGGAAATGAATAAAACACAGTTATTGATGTCTTGTGGGAAGTCTGGTTTAACTTATTGCCCAGCACCATCCAACAATCCTGCCATTTTATGCAATGTATTTTGATGGAGTCCAACCCTCTGCTCTGTATTCCTAATGTCATTTCATATCTGTTCTGCACACAGGCATCTGATCTTTCTTACCCCTTCCCCAATCTCATGAGTCACTTGGTGCCACTGTTTCATCCTGAGGTCTGTTCTCAAGCCCCTGTCACTCCCTGTTTCAGCTGATGACGTCAAAGGTTGGGTGCAGTTACTGGTGACCTCCCTGCCATGCTCCCTGGAGCCTACATCCCGCAGAACAGCAGTGTGTGCAGGTAACAGCATGAACTGGGACAAATTTGATAGGGGCAGAACTGCTTTTCACAGTCTCAGTACAGACCCGGGACCAGCAAAGTTGCACTGGCTACACATTCACAGGAAGAGGACTTATTCCCACATCAGCTTGGGTCTCCTATCCCGGTGACTGTGGGACTGCAGTAGGGAACCAGCTCATAGAGGAAAATAGGGAGATTAAAGCCTGATTCCCCATCACCACCACCTATACTGGCATATATTACCACTTCAGTGGGCTGACTTTCAACAACAAATCAAGCTGGGACGACAGCCTTGTATCTGTAGGCTAGATGCAAAGACTGCTTAGGCCAAGCCATAGTCCATTCCTCAGTGCAAAGAAAAGGTGAAATTCTTCACAGCACTGATACCAGTATTTTTAAATATGAGCAAAACTCCATAGTATCCCTCACTTTACTCTTGAACCAGGACTTAATTACCTTGGCTGAAATTTTCTCAAAAAACCCAGCCTGGGGCAGACACAAAGCATAGAACATAGACACAAAGCTCAGAACATTTTACCCCAAATGGCTGAAATTTGGCTAAGCTCTAAGTAAGTGACATCAGGAGAGTGTCTGGCAACCTCAAATGAGAGTCCATGTTTCCAGTCCCGCTTATAATGTGCTGAAAAGCCAGTGTGAATGCAAAACGAAAGCTATTAAAGTGAGCTGAACAGCCAGAACATTTAGCAGCTCGGTCAGAAGAAAGTGCACGGCTCAGGACAAGGAAGTTATTTCAGTTTGTGAGTCAAATAAGTAAGGATAATAAACAGAGACTGGCATAAAGGGTTAAAGCTTATACAGCTGTTTCATCCTCAGTGTATCGAACTGAGCTAATATTTTTAGATGACTTAAGCGACTTACATTTCTATATAATAGAGTGATTTTATAAGTTTATAGAAGCAACAAAGAATGTAAAGCAGGTTATATAAAGGCAAAAAATATCAAAATGAACATTTCTGAAAGGAACAATGTTGCTGACAGAGACAGTTTTATGGGAGAAGCAGCACGGGTCCCAATTTACAAGGGGGACTTAAGGATCTCAGTGCCTCCTTAGGCACCTAAGTCCATCATTTAGGTATTGTTGTTATCTAATGATATTATATCACCTTGTTTAATCCTGTAGGTACCTGACACCTTGAGAAAGCAAAAAACCTCCTAAATCCAGAGAGGCTGAAGCACCTAGGTTCACAACTCTTGCCTTAAACAGGAACAGGTTAGTCTTCCTCTGTTTATGTCACCAGTGGGGCTGGATGTAGCAGGCTCAGGTAGCACAGAATAAGAGGAGGAAAGAGTGACTGTATCCACATTTTTACCTAAGAGGTCAGTGTTCTGTTTTGTTTTAATTTGGACTGTGAAAAGTCCAGCTTTAAGATTCCCTTTCCTGCTAGGCCCTTAAATCACATCTTTTTGTTCCCCAGAGACACCCTTGGCTGAGAGGTGACCTGCAGTGGGACCTCCTCTGCCTATAGTGTGAATCTGTATGGCATAATGCATTATTTATTTGGGCCAGTGAATAGATAAAGGCAAGAAAATAACTGTAATGTGATTTTTTTAAAGACACTTGAATAAGATTAATATAAATAAAACCCTCTCCTTAACACGTCATGATTCTGCTTTCATGAATGTGATTCTTCACACCCGCCCCTTTCTATTCACTCTATAGAGGACCCCTGAGAACTGACCGAGTCAGGACTGGGAACTCCACTGATGTCAGGATGCTTTAACATGACAAAGTTCAACACAGCAGCAAATAAATCTGTCTGTTCATTTCCCCCTTGAGATGACTTCCTTCCTTGTTTCCTGTAGCTGGGTATGTGCTATGCAGGAGAAGGGGAAGGGTGACTACCTGGTGTAAATCCTTCTCTCCACCTGCTGATATTTTTAATTAAAATTAACCTCTTAATAGTATATCTGAATTGGCATATTCCTGACTTCACTCTACCTGTCTCTGTTGTAGACCACTTTGTCTTCTGAACACAGAGCAGTAAGGCCACAACGCATAACATTATCTAACACAGTAAATGTGCAACCTTTTTACTATAACAAGTCTTTGTGAGTCCCATATTAAGACCAAACATGAAACCACAGATACTGGTAATTAAAATGGAAGACTTTATTTGAGTAACATTCCAACAACCTCTGTTCTTCCTAAAGGGACATTTTCTAGAAGAATCAGCTCAAACAACGTCTGCCCCTGAACTGTTTCCCATGCTGTGTTTTGGACCTGGAGCAGCCTCCCTCCTCATGCAGGCAGAAGACCCTAACACTTCTCTTTAAATTCCTCCTAAAGAATCAAGGGAGGGTTGCTAACGTGCACCAACGCATACTCACTTGTCTTGCTGCTTCACCTTATAGTGCTTCCATTTAACTCACGTTAACAAATTCAGAATAAATCAAAAGGATGTAGGCATCCCATGCAAGGACTCTCTGCTTTTATGTACATGGTATTTCTCATCCAACTATAGCTTATACAATAGCATGTATGATACAATAGTATCCAGGTTTTCGTTTTTAAAATTTCAGTGGCCAACGCACAGAAAAACACACCCACCAGCCTAATGTCGGCTGCTTTGTTCTTCCCTCTAGTATTTTTCTTTCATCCCTTCTTTCTCTTTTGACCTCCCCTTTCTCATTTCCAGCTCTTTGTCCCTCTTTACACTATTATAATGTATTTCTCTTTTTAATAAACTTCAGTTCTACTTCCAGTCACTGTGGAACTTGTTTATTTTTCCTTCTTCTTCTGTCATATTCTGGTTTTCTCTTTATAGCATTACCTCTCTTTCTTTTGCTGATCTTCTATTTTCTCTGGTTACCCAAATTCTTTACTTTTTTCTCTCTGTAGAGACACTGTTTTCTTTCACTTTTTGTCTGCCTTCCACCTTTCCTTCAGTTTTTCCTTCTTTTTCTTTGGAGGCATTTTCTTTGTCTTATTACTATCCCAGAATATTTCCTTTCTGACTTCAATGGAGAAAGTTTTACTCATTGTCTAGCTTTTCGACAGGCTCAATTCTCTCTCATCTCTCCCTGTTTGACTTTTAAGTACTCAGAAGCCATAAATATCCATCCAGGAATTGGAGTAACTTAGGTTGGCCAGATACTGTTGATCAGACATAGATGAGATTAAAGCATAAATGAAGAGGACAGCTGGACTGATCAGGAGCATACAGGTTGTCAACACAGGACTGCCCAAGAATAAAATAAGTTCACCAGTTTTGAGGGTCTCGGGAACTCTTCCGTTCTGTCTACATCTTAAAGGGGCAGCCTGAGGGGATGTGAAGAGATGGACATGGAAAAGGCAGGGAAGATGAACTAGTGGAATATTAATTTTATATTATGTTTCTTTATGCCTTTCAGGTAATTAACATTTTGGGTCTGTCAAAGCAGCTTGAGAGAGCCATTTATATTTGTTGTTAGAACCTTCTCTAAGTTGTGTTATGCGGCGTATTGTTGGCTCTGCTAGGGTTATTTCTAACATGGGAGCAAAGTTAATTCCTCCCAGAACAAAGTTATTATCATAATCTCCTAGCATATGTCTGTCATAACTATGCTTTTTTTTGGAGTCCTTCCAGCAGGTAATTTTGGGACACCGTTTAAGACAGCCCTTTTTCTCTACTACATTCATGGGTGCTTGGGGATTTTGATTACTATTACCCCCTTTTTAACTTTTAAACTGTTATTTTAAAAACTGAGGGTTGGGTTTTTCATTCTTCCAATTCAGCTTTCAGAGTGCAAAATGAAGGTCTGGCACTCCAGGGTGTATGTTAGCTACAGGATAATGTTTGTGGCAGAGAAGTATACAAGGCAAAGAAATGGCTTTTGTGGGTGATTAAATGCTGAAGTGAAGCTGAGGTGTTTGATAACCACAGAAGCTATTTATTGTGTGTATACTCCAGTGCCATGAACATTATTCCTATTATACAACAAGACAAAGGAAGATTCAACAAACCATAACGAGAGAAGGATGAAGGGTTTTTTTTGGTTGCTGCTTTTTTGCTTGATGGAAGTTTGAAAGTTCTTTCATTTTATGACTTTCCTAATATTTCCTTTACGGGGAGATTAAGGCCAAAAGACAGAGATTGTCCCGCAAAGGGCAGTAGTTGTAGTGACTAAATTCTGAATAAATATTGGGAGTTATCACATCTTATCATCAAAGAGCAGTGCTCACTGTTTTGCTGGGACTCAGAGAAAGACCATGCTAATAGTATTCACAAAAAGCATTTCTTTAGGTAGCGACAAATAAGCTTAGGAAAAGAATCAAGTATTATCAGATTTGAAAAAAACAGCAGTGAGATATATTAAGGAGATAATGGTAATATACATCTTCTACAAGTTCTATTAATCCTCACAGCAGCAGTGTGAGTTCAGGAAATATTGTGAGACCAAGTTCACAAATACGACACAAATTCTCAGCAGCAAATCTGTTTTGCTAGTTTCCTGCTTGTTTCCTGCTATTTCTGTGGAGTATTTTGTGTTTTGGGGACGGCCCTCAGTGCTAGTCAGTGAGCTCCACCAAGACCTATGCCTGTTCTCAGAGAGAGCAGGAAAATACAATAAGCTTTGAATAAAAAAAAAATCCATCATATGGGAAAACATCCTTGTTTCTCACTGTCATTACTTAATAGGTGTCATTTCCTCTTTAAATCACTTGAGTTGTTAAAAAAAGCAGAAAAAAAATGGTATGGCTAAAATGACCAACAACCCAGTGGAAACCCAGAGCAGAGGAAATCAGTCACAACCAACCGTGCCCCCGGTCTTTGTTTGTAAATGTTGCTCATTAAACAATTATGAGCAGAGAATATATTTGTGAAGTGCGAACTCTGTTTGCAAATGACTTGCCCTAGATAAACAAAGCCTGCTTTGTCAAGTCATGAGAAATAATTTAACTATCTGTAGTCACAACAACCCTGTGAGTAACAGCTAGTTTTACACCACTTCAGAGGTGGGGAACTCAAAGACAGAGCATCAATGGCAAATGTGACTTTAACTTAAAGCAAAAAAAGCAACTGTTAATCATGCTATGATTTTGTGGTTGTGTTTGCACATCTCCTGACAGGAAATAATACAAATTCCATGGGAATTTTTATTACTTTAATGAAGTAACAATCAATGAATTTTAATGTTAACAGTACTTGCTGGCTGCCCATAGACATCCTTCAGACCAGGCTGCATCTAAAAGTTTTTCTAAGTCATTAAAATATTATCTGAGCATATTGTTGAGTACTTACAGCTTTGAAAGGTGCTGGACTGTCATCACAAGCTCACCTAGCCGTGAGTGAGATTAAGGGTGCTTGCACCTGCCAGCTATGAAACAGCAGCCGCACACAGTCCTGCTGCCTGCTCCGAGGTCCCTCCCTGCCTTCGCTGTGTGGGACGATGGCTAAGGCAGGCTCCAGAGCCCTCCGTCCCCTCCTGCTCACGCACAAAAACTATTTCTTCACTATCAATATGTGAGCTGTTGCCAGCCAATTTTCCTCTGTTTTACACATCATCATATGTGGCTTAACAGATCAGTGCCCTCTCCTGCGATACTCCAGCACCCTACTGAGCACATCTTCTCATTTGGATGATTGATTACTCTAAGTACCCTTGAAACACATACCAGTTTTGTTCAAAAAGAAGGTATTTTCTCATTATTATTTGTGTACATGTTTTATATTATTTACAGCATCTAGACATTTTATATGTTCATTTTAAAATGATAGCGGTTGTTGCGTTGCATATGAAAAATAAAAATGAACTAATGGAAGTTTATTTCAATGCTTAACACACAGCCACACAAAACAATGGTATGGACTCGGTGATTCTTGCCGTTGTTTTTCAGGTACAAATTTCCATATGAATTATAGGATAATATTTCTGCTCTTGAGTGGAATGTGAATACTGCTTTCTTTGTGGTATTCAGTGCTAATGTGCATATTTAAATGACAAATAAAGTTCTACTTATTCTAAATTATCTCAAATGACTATAGTATATGAAAAAAGGACAGTTACATTCAGATGTATCATTTAGAAGAGGGTTTCCATTCTCCTATGATGTGACCTAATTTCAAAAAAATTGAGACTGGGAGTTGTGCTCTCCTTGTTTTACACAGCAGATGTTAATGCCATTATCTACTTAATTTGAAAGCTGCACTGATTTCCACTCTGTTTCTTCCTTTGAGTGTCATTGCTGTATAAAAAATATTATGAAGTGTAACAAAGGTCATTTGAAGTTACACCCAAAATGCTGGCCTGACCTTATAAATAATAACCTATTTCTTTTTTAAATCATATGAATGTGGGTGGCTATAACATAATTCTTGTGTAAGGCTGTGTAGAATAATAGAATAACAGAACTGGGATTGTTGTCATTAGAAAACATAATAAAAACACTACTGATGGTCATATTCCCTCCTGGCACACACACTTCCTTAAAGTCAAATTGGGTTGGGGCAGAATAGCACTGGCCCATATTTTTGCATACTCTTTTACTTTAGTAGTTTCAAGATCAAGCCTGCTCAATTTACAGATTTTCTTTGAAGTAAATTATACTTGCCAAAATTTTCAGAGATTTAACTGTATTCGTCTTGGCTGAATCATCACCAGTCAAATATTTTGGAACAGAACCTGGTTAGCAATATCATCAATGCAACATGGGGTAGGCTGCAATGCAGCTTGTCTCAGCTGCATTGCCCACAGTTATAAGGCACAGTTATAAGGCAATTTTATCAGTAGTCATTTGTTTTGATAGGGTTATGAGAAGATGAAAGATCTAAGAAGTGCCTTCTACTGTTGCTGTTTCGATCACTATGCAATTTAAAAAGTATACACGTTCTGTGATTCATCGGTACCTGCTTTTCTAAACTTAAAATCTGTGTTGGTGTTACTTTAATTCTCACCATTTTTAATCTCATAAAACTCCTAAAATACTACTTTCTAAGTCCTTCTGGAAATGCAACATGTTTCAAAAAGTACTAGTGCTTCTTTTTCGTATTTGTTTTCAACAATCTGAAAATTCAGCTGCTCATCGTAGAAATCATGAAGTCATACTTCTTTGGTCTGTGGTCTTGCCAAATATCAGGGCCATCTAGTATTGAGCTTGATCAGTATTAAGATAAGAGACCTGTAAGAAAAATTTGGGTCGTTAACTGAATTGGTATTGATAATTCAGTAGGTGGCATTCTTTCCTCTAACTGCTACAGCTTCGCTGGATCAGAATGCTAATATAGAGCTGAGCTTTCAGGTGAAAAATTCTTAGGTACGTGATTAAAAATAAATTCCCTACACTTGTGTTGGTAGAAACTCCTGTAAGCCCCTACATAAAAGTACTGTAACTGTATGAACACGAAAAAAAAGTGACAGACCGTTAAGCATGTAACAACAGAGGCTGCAAATTATAATTTGGAGAACTGATAAAAACTCCTCCAGCAACATGATCTTGAAGACATTGGTTACCAGATGAACTTACGGGCCACATCAGCTGTATGCTGAAGAATTTATACTCTACATGATAATATTTTGGGAGAGAATTATGATGGGCTATGCAATGTAGCTAAGAGTTTACAAATATTGGAAAAGAAGGTAAGCATGTCTGCTAAAGATTATCTGAAATTATTTTTCCCGTGTAAATGGAATTCACAGTGATGTGAGAGCCGAGATTAAAAAATCTGTTGTTAGTTGCAATAATTTCTAATACGTGAAAATTACATTTATTTCCTCATAGAATGATGTGGTGGGATTTCATAGAATGGTTTACAGTATCTTGAAAGTTACATAAATGCCAGATAAATTTAAATAGAGGTGCAAGCTGACATTAGGATAGGAGGAGATCATCTGGTATTTTAATGTACTTGAGTTGCGTGGTAAATAAGGGCAAAGAAGTCAGCTTGCTTTCTCTGAGCTGAAGCCTGTGTAACTCTACAGCAAAACACATCCCTTTGGTTCTCATCTCCCTTTATTACCATCTTACTCAATGTCCATTACAATTTTTTGCTCTCTTCCTTGTTATGCCAACTTATTTTCAGTGTAATAAAGATCAAATTTTACTTCTGTAATAAAGATGAAGACTACTTGAGATCTACAAATATTTGTTTCTGACCTTGTTCTTCGTTTTGGAATACATATACTTTCCAAGAAAGTTACCATAAAAAAAAAAAATCCAGCTAAAGAAGTGAAATTGATAGGTACCTAAATCATGCAGAATTGAGGTTGCTCTTAAGATAATCCCAAACATTTAAAAAAATTATAATGGATACTTGAAAAAACCTTAAATAATAGTCTTTAAAAAATGAGTTTAAGAGAAACTTTTCTAGGAAGAGCAAACCATAGAATATCTTTACCGAATGGAAAAAGCACTGCCTGTCTCTCAGCCATGCAGTCACAGTCCTGATCCAGACATTTTGGCAACCATACAGTATGCAAACAAACACAAACTTTGTAAACACATGATTAGGCAGGACTCTTCTTCAGGATCCCATGTTTAGGATGGTTATAAGATCCTCAAACAAAGAATTAATGCATTTGTATATACAATCCCCTTAGTGACAGATTATGAAATTGTCACAGATAAACCCTCCAAAAGATTGATGTGGTGATGAAATACTATCCATAGTATTAGAAATATGTACTAAACCCATTCTTAGCAAACATTCCAATATATCATTTTCAAATTGCACCATACTTAGTCTCCATAATAAATGTCTACTGCTTTAGTCAACAGAATTCCTTCTACTTTACAGATGAAAATGAAGAAAAGGTAGGAATAAACCTAGTGGTATTGTCTCTGTAGTAGCACACTACCTTTGTCAAGTTAAAGACTAGAAATTTAAAGTATACAGAAAAGATCTTTAATCAGGAAAAGAGATCAAGTCCAGAGTTTTGAAGAAAGCTTAGAAAACAATATATTCATTTTAAATTAAATATTAAATTGTTTCTTACATTTATTTTGCTTTAATGTAGGATTTATTTTCAAAT
Source organism: Phalacrocorax aristotelis (assembly GCF_949628215.1). Taxonomy (NCBI): domain Eukaryota; kingdom Metazoa; phylum Chordata; class Aves; order Suliformes; family Phalacrocoracidae; genus Phalacrocorax; species Phalacrocorax aristotelis. Next base: position 146,747,416 of record NC_134277.1, read on the forward strand.
TTGAATAAAATTTAGTATGAATACAAAAAGTATATGGTTGAAACAATATCAGAACAAAATACTTTTAGGGTTGGTTAAATAAAAAATTAATTACACCTGAAATTAACTTTAAAAATATTTGAAGTAAGAAAAAAATACTTCAGGTTGTCCCAAAGTGAATTTTTAATTACCTTTAATTATGGCCAACCCCCCAAAAAAATCACTTACTTGTACAGTTCTGTAGAAAAGGGAAAAAAAAGATGAAGACTGGTTTGTTAGCAAAAGAGTTAATTTTATTCTGAGGGAGAAGTTAAATAACACTTAACTAAATTCCTGTATTGTTTAAAACAAACCAGTTAAATGGACTGTTTATGCTACATATAAAATTTTACTGGAGGTGCTTTTTATCCCTCTCATGACAGTGCAAAACAACAGATGTTCAGGCAAGCCATACTCAAGGATTCATCTGAGACAAATAATGAAAACTCTAGCCCTTTGTGATGAGATATCACTTTTAGTGATGCAATTATTTAAAAAGAATTATAGGAAGAAAAGAAACATCATGTCACTTGATAGCATGTACCAGTGTGTGGAATTATGGATCAGGAGAGCTCTCTCTTAGACTAGTCTTAATATGTCACTTGCTTAGTTTGGAAGCTTAGTGTGCCAAGCATTTACTGCGATTACATGAAGAATTGTTACATCCTTGGCGAGTACCATGTAGAGCTCAGTAAACAGATGTTACTTACTTTGAAGACAAAATACATTTGGTGTCACTTAATTCGTATTCAGATATCTTGAAATAGAATGATAGTGGCACAGGCCTGAAAGGAGTATCCTGGGTCACTTACTCCAGTTCACTACAATCATGGATGATCTGATTGTATAATTCTTTTTATTTCAGCCTTTACCAGATTCATTGCATTAAGCAGTTATAGCATAAAGGATCCTCATGTTTATCATACATTGTGAGGGTCAATCACCTTTAGGTAAATGTCTGTAATATACTCATGGGGAAAAAACCAAATGGCTGTGGTTGAAGTTTCAGGCAGAAACAAATTCATACAGAGTTCAGTGTTCCCAGAGTCAGGAATGGTAGCAGGAACGGTGCTCAAGTGAAAAGCAAGAAAATTGTAATTTCATGTACACATATCTACTACACTGTTAAATGGAAAACAAATTCTGTTGCTTTTCTTTACCCAAGCCCTAAAGACAGTTGCTGAAATATTATAGGCTAGTTCTGTTTGGAGGATGAAGTCAATGACAGAGGCAGATTTGGTTTTAATGCTGTTCTACACATTTTTTGAAAAGAAACTTTAAATCCTTGAGCACAAGAAGGGGAAGCAGTTTCTGAGGTGTTTCCATCTAACGCTCTGCTCAAATAGCCTTCTCTCTTGGCTTTCCCTCTGGTCATGCTTCAAGTGATTTCCGTATTTCTGTAGGTGTCCTTCCCTTCTCTCTGCCTGCCTGCTCGCAGCAGCAGCAGCTCCCCCAGTGGGTCTTGATGACATCCCCGGGGCTCACAGCCCTCCACGCTTGCATGCATCTCCACCCTGTACATCACTCACTCCCTCCTGGCGTTGCCCGTGACCTGTGGGTTTGACAATTGTCTATTTGTTGTTCTTAAGAAGGGCTCAGAAGACCAGCTGACCCAGCTTAATTAGTATATTGATTAGAACTATAAAGTCCATAACCAATTAGTGAGAGTAAAGTTATTAATGTCCAATTCTGCAATAGTCTACTGCAGGGACGCAGCCATGCAGCAGAACAAAGCAAACATAACGAGCAGCTCCTCATACCCCTGTGCGTATCCCACTTGTTCTCCATATGATGTGAGAAAAACTTCCATCGTGTGCACTTCTCTCCCCATTTTCCCTAACATGGGGAGGAGGATAAAGCTTTCTGATTTTATTCTGTCTTGCTACTATTACAAAAGTAATAACTGACCCAGCCGCTGGTAGAGGGACTTCAGCACTTGAACTGTTAAAAAAATGACTGCTGTGGAATGGAGCGTAGCACGAACGCAAAACATTTTGAGAATATAAAAACAGAGTAACAAGACTTTGGATAACAGGGCAATAGATCCTATTCAATATCTTTCTCAATGAGATTTAGTTATATCCATCATAAAAATAGGTTTGCTATACTATGAAATTCATAGTTATGTGCTAACGCTTTAGTGCAAAATTAAGCATGGTATTTAGCATCAGTAGTTGAAGTCAAAAGAGGAATTATAGAATATAGCCAGGATGCAGTGACCAGTGTTTATGCTCTGAAAGCAAGCATATTGTTCTTTCTCCATATATAGGGGAACAATCTCTATGCCATAAATGTTATGTTGTTAATATATGTTGTGAGCTGTTGTGCTTGGGCTATTAGGCACATCTTCATAAGGGAATTTTTTATTCCTCTCATATGACTGCAGTAGCCAGAAGTATCAATGTATAATTAAAGGGCTATGTTAAACAAGAGGAACCAACATGGCTGCTTCTAACAAAACCCAACAGGAGCAAGGGAAACTCATCTACATTGAAGCATTTGGGACCAATCATGACCAATTCTGGTCAGGACCTGTAAGGTACATCGTTAAATATAGTCCTCAGTTTACAATCATCGAGAGATGCCTGTTCTGTTTCCAGGAGCTGGCTTATTCCTTCTCCTTGCTACAGTTCTGCTCTCAAGACTTTTTTTGAGCATTAGCTTTTATAAGGGATACACTGTGATGTGCAATTTAAGGAAATAGAGTAGTTTCTTTCTATTCCAAATTTGTAATTTTACTAGGGTTTGATTATGAATGTTTTGATAGTAGTATCATATTTTACAACATACCTCATTGTTCTTAAGAGGTAAGCAAATCTACTGTGGTATCATATTAGCAAGGACTTGTCCTTCCTGAAGAAGAAGATGGGGTATTGTGTTTGAAATGGCTTCAGCAAATTTCTTTGATCTGAAAACAGACACATTTAAATTAGTTTGTTGAAAATAAGTTCATTATCCAGTTTCATCATATAAATTTGATTCAAAGAGGAAAGGCAGTGTGGTGGTGGTTCATTACTGTAGTATTTCTTGCATGAGTTTGTTGATGCCTTGCTCTCATGTTGTGAACTGAAATCTCAGCCTGTGACTCTAATTCCTGATGATACTGCAGTGCAGTTCATTTCTGAATATATGTTGTAATACTGTGCTAATGGTTTGTTCTCGTGATAGAGTGGCTGTGCTCTGGAGGAGGATATAAAAACATGAGCATAAGTGGCCCATATTATTTCTAGCTTGGATTATCCAATGACATACAGGGAGCATGAAAAAGCTTGTACATTTTGCTGTCTTTTTCCAGAAAATGGGTTTGCATCTTGTGCAAAACTCCTGAGGAATCATTAAACAGAGAAGGATGAAATAGTAAACTTTGATAAATTAATAAATAGCAAAAGCACTTGCAGAAATCAGATGTTGGACCCTTTGCAAACAGAATAAAACAATTTTTTCGGTGGAACTGACACTCCTCTTCAGTCTGTGCAATTGCTTGTTGGAATGGAAATTTATTATAAAAGTGGTAGAACTGCTTTTTTTCCTTCTTTTCTGAGGTCTTCCTCGAAATTTGCAGGTGATGAGAGAAGCCTTCATTCTAATAAAAGAATAGGCCAGCTTACTGATTGGAGAAAATTACATGAAGTTTTTTAATCAAAGTCTCTGTGGTCTGCTGTCTGATTTTCTAGGCCAGATGTCAAATGTTTTTCACTGATGTCGATGTTGAAGTAATCACTAAGCCAATTCCAAGAATGAGTAAGTGAGACTGTAATAACATTTCATTTCAGTATTACATAAGCTTTTTTTCCCAGCTATGAACAAAGTAACAGGACCCCTCTGATTCAATATAATTACACAAACTATTACTTTGAAATTTGTGAGACAGTTTTATGTGTGGTCAATTGCTCTATACATATATATGGGAGGTTTCAGTACAAAATGCAAAAACACATTTACAAAGTTTTATATTTTTAAACATTTACATTTAATTTAAAACATAATTACATTTTTAGTATTTAATCTATTTTATGAAGTTTATCTTTGCTACTACAGTATTAACCAGTAATTTGAAAAGGCAAGAATTTGCTAGAAAAAAAAAGGCTTTGGTATGCAGTTTAAGAATGGGGAGACAAAGCACTAGCTGGCTCAATGAATAGTGTACCTCAGTGAGTGAATCTCAGCTGATATTGTGGCACTGTGGCATCAGATAAAATATTTTACTGTTTTTATGTAGTATATAATCAAAATTGCTCATAGTCACATAGACAATTAGTCTAGTAGAACTAACCCTGAACCTGAAGAAACATGTTTTCTATAGCTGTCTCAAGAGGAGACCAAATAAGTATTTGTTTGACAGGTAAATACAGAATTAAGCAAATCCAATATGAAACTATATGCAGTGCACAGAGTAATCTGACTCTATGGGTAAATTACACATGAATATTAATAAAAATATACTCAAGTGGCAGACTCAGACCTTTAGTAGTCAGAAACTGGTAGGATGTTAACATCCCCTCTTTCGTCACAATTCAGATCTTCAGTGAAAAGATATTTTGATTAAATAGCTTCTGCTTTTCCACTTCATATTTGGTGACCAGCTATCCAATCTGTTGTTCCTTCATTGGTGTAGCCCTGGCCTGGTTTTTAGACAGAATTACATATTCCTTCACGAGCTTTGCTGTGGTGCTCTGTCCTAGAGTCTCATAACCAGTGATGACACCATGATGTTTTCACACTGATCTCCTGAGAAGAATAATTATTTATGCTCATTTTGTAGATAAGGAATGGAGGCATGGAAAGATTGATATAAATATGTGTTACTATTTTCTGATACGCATCCAGGATTGTTTTTCAGCACCCTTCACCTCAGAGCATACTCTGTTCAAAGCTCAGCTTGCTCTGATGTTACATGCAGTTGTGATGTTATTTGCAGCATCTGTAATTTCTACACATACTATCTGTGTATGAAGTATGTGTAAAAACCAGGGCCTTGGGGGACACACAGAGTGCTGATCCTCTCGCTGGGCGCACATGGCAGACTGGGCTCCTGAGTCCGCAGCCCAGGCATCGCTGCTGGCTCCAGCTGTAAAACTTCTCCTCTCAAGGGCCTGTGATCTCATCCAAATTAAGTTGATTCCTATAAGCAAGACAGAAAGACCCATTTCAAGGACTGGGGCACTAGGTCTTTTAAGGAAAGGTCACTAGAACAATTGAATGGGGCTTGGTGGCCTCTGAGGAGCCACCATGTGCTTTTTCCCTGTGCTCATTCTCAGAGACCCTGGAATCCTTTTTGACTGAAATTTCCTAAAATTACTCAGCCCGAGAGAGCTACACAACAGGAAAACTTCCATTGCAAAACCAAAGGCTGAAGTCCAAAAAACGTGTCAGCAAGCGAAAACAGAATCTTAAAATGGGAAGCATCAGACAACATTCAACGCAAGCAGTACCACCAGCCCTACCTCTGATAACAAGGCAGAATGTAAACAAGTAGGAAAAATAATTCTGTAGCACAAACCCTCTAAAAATGTAAGAGCTTTCAGCTCAGTCATAGTGATTCCCAGGGACAGTTCTCTATCCTACTGCTATCCTGACTTAGTCTACCAAGTACTTCAGAGGACAGTGAATGGAGGATTGAATATACAGTATATATAAGTAGATTAGTCAATAGAGTTAACATTTCATTTATAGACCAAGCTCAGACATGATCTTCTGTTATAGACCTATGTTATAATATACAAACTGTCCCATCCACTGGGAAACTTTGTGATTAAGACAGAGGTTGAAGGGCTCCAGGGTTAAGTCATACCTGTCTGCTTTATCGGGCAAAAACATTTCCATATGCTTAGCTACCTATGCAGCAAGGACAAAAAAATCTGCAGTGATTGGTATAGTCCACGGCCACTTCGATAGTGTAATGCTGAATTAAATGCAGCACTTGGATAGACATATGACTAGCTACTATTACATAAAACAACACTTCCCCAGGACTGCTTCATGCACACAATTTGCATGTGCAGAGCAGTCTTTGCACACTCAGGTGTTGGTACACACACAGTATATCTGCTTGCTTACAGTTTGGGCCCTAAATGAAAAATATATTAAATAAGACTCTTTAAGACTGGTACAAGTAGGAAAATGAGCATCACAACTAAAACTGTTAGGGATACTAAGGATACCTTCCAGGATATGGATCTGATTCCACTTGTGTGTACTTCACGATAAAGAACCTGGTCCCTTTAAGGTTAATAACAAATGACACATTGAATTGTCCAGCATTGTCAAGGACAAGCACTCTAAGCCAAAACCTCTTGAAAATCGTATCTAGTATATCTCCTTCAATTATATGAAAAAACTGCTCCCAATAAATAATTAATAATTTTCATTATTTATTATTTTTTCAAATAGTTTTATTGCCTTTTTACCCATTTGTTGAAAATAGTTTATTTTCTTTAACCTGTGTTTGAAATTGTTCACTTAATTTTCTGTGAACTTTTGTTTCTCCATCATTTCTTATTTCAGCTATTTTCTTAGCTATGATAGGTCACTGGAGACTCATATAGTTGTTTCTTACTCTCTGGTTGGATGTGTGAAATTGTAGATACAGAGCTTCTGATGTGAAAGCTCCTGGAAAATAAATACCTGCAATTGTTCAGTGTGAAACATTAAAATATGTTTTATGAGATGTTCATGGTAATGAAAAGACACTTCAAGAAAGTATACGGGAAGAAAAACACTGGTATGAAAACATCCTCAAATCATTTTTTATTTTGTGTAAGTATTTATGGAAATAGTATTTGCTGTAGTGGGCTAGAACTTACACGAACAATATTTCGCCTTACTCTTCAGGGAACCAGAGAAATAACACATAAGTAAATCCTTCCATAGATGTATTTTTGTTAAAATATTACTATTTCAATACTTTAAAGACAGGAATTGGTCAAAACCTGATTATCAAGACACAACCAACCATGTCAAAGTATACACCAGTGAAGGCAGGCTGAACATTTAAAACAAAAATAAAAAGGTAGACACATTCTTGAATTTATCTCCAAAATATGGCTTTCAAAGTCCTACACACACTTTTGGAAGAGCAAGAGCATGAGTTTAGTGACTCCTTACTGCTGGAAGATGGAAAAAGCAAAAGCTCACTGAAGGAAGCTGAGACTGAAGAGGAGGAGTAGTTTCCATTGGGAAAGCATGGGGAAAGACAAAGTTGACTGCTACCGGCAGGGTTTGGGACAGGCTATAAAGGGAAGAGACCAAATCCAGCCTGCCAGCTAGCAAAGCTGGAGTGCCTCAATCATAGAAAATAAAGTCAGGATTCCAGCAACTGGGGATTTTTTTTCTTTTTTTCCAAATTTTTGCTCTCACTGTGAAAAGTTAATTTGTCAAAAGCATGTTCACACAGCCATAAATACCAGACAAGAAGGGAATTTCTGGCTGAACACCTCTCTTACAGCAGCAAAGCACCAAATGGCTGTGGCTACCTCCTCAGCTGCGGAAGGCCAGCAGTTCAACTCCGACTAAGGCAAGGCAGAGAATCAAATTCCTCCTGGATCACAGGAAAGCTCATGAATCACTGGTCCATTGCCCATTCTGGAATGGATGAAGTGCTGTCTGGCTTGTCTATTTGAGGGGGCTTGGATGTAAAACAGGAATGTTTCTAAATATCAAGACTTTTGTGGATGGGAAAACTGTGCTCAGCCCAACTGCTGCCAGAATGTGGGTGGGAGAAAGGAATCTGTTTAAATAAAAGCTGTGTTTCTGAAAGATAGAACAAGGAGTTTGATCTCAGTGAGATATAAAAGCAAGAGAGCAGTGAAAAAAATAGATTAAGACCATCAGGGTGTTAAAACAAAGGAAGGGAATGGCTTATGGTACCGTTTTATTGAAACTGAACTTAGGGAAAGTCAGAATGGAAGATGCACACTTATAAATGTATATTCTACATATTAAAAGCTTTAAGTGCAAATTGCAGGCAGAGCAATAACCAAGAAGAGGGTCAAACAAGAAATGACATCCTACTCCAACAGAAACATATACAAGTTATCAGTTTGAAAGGGAAAAGCTAACAACTCCTTGTTAATGAAATAAGGTGGAGAAAATGAGGTATTAACTTTTGGAAAGGGCTCCTGGGACAAAATTAGGAACAGTCTCTCTCTGTACTTTAGATTGAGCAATAATGTCTGTCTGCTGGACTGATCTACACATAAAATTGAGCTTTGCTATTTCCTTTTATTTGGACTGATGACATTGCTGATGCATCTTCCCCTTGGGTGTATTTTCCAAAGCGACTCCGCCCCGGCTCCTGAAATACAGGCCTTTCTTTTGCCAGCAATGAAGTCATGACTTATGGTCCTGGGCGGCTGGACAACACATTCTTACTGGGACTGCCACAAAACTGTGCTACTGTCTCCCTCCTGGCCACTCTTGGTGACTTGTTTAACCATGCCTATACCGTAGGCACAGCTGTCAGATGTTTACTGCTGCCTTTGTGAGCTCTTTATGTGCCACTGTGTTGCAGAAGGCTGGCTCTTCTCATCAGAAAGGCACTTTGCTTACACTAGCAGCAAAACTCATTTTACGCAGCCTGTTTTAGCCCATCACAGTGGTATTGTGTACTTTGCATTAAGTAAGGGACATGCTATTCTGGTTTCTTTGAAGATGTTGTGGAGGGTAGACTAGCAGCGCAATCCTGATCATGGTCCCACCTTTCCCTCAGTCTGAGTAATCAAAGCAATTCCACTAATCCCTTCACAGAGATGAGAGCGGCTTAGCTGTGTTCGTGACAATGGGTTGCTGTTTTTCAACTGAGGCTTTATTCGTAAAATGGTCTCTGAGGCAAGAGGACACTTTGGGGGTGCAGCTTTGAAAATGCGGCACGCCGATGAATTTGATGATATCTGCATTGTCCAGCAACATTATTTCATTAACAGCTGAATCTTTGGTCATAACCAAGAACCACAAAGACTCTGCAGGTATCTCACACACTCGCATTTGGTGCCCCATTGCTTTGAGGCAAAGACTCTTTGATTTAGGATTTGGGTTTTCTTATGGGCTTTTCCAGGAGTGATTGAAAAGATGGCTGCAAACCACAGATAACATCTTGTTTTTAGGAATGCTGTAAGGGACATATTATGCTTCCGTAATTTCTTCTTGAGTCCTGGGATAAAGAATAGTTAGACTGCCAGCATGAGTGGTGGATTTTACTTGAAATGCACAGCTGACAGCTCTGAAAATGTCTACCAGTATATTAAAAATTAGTTACGCCTTCAAACCACCAAACACGATGCAAACAGTACTGTGTGGAGGAGAACGATCTCTTTGTGGTTTTTGACTGCTCAAACCCTAGTTTGAAAACTGGCTTGACCTGTATTTGAGAGTTGAACAGTGCAGCAGAATTAATTTTCTCCCCTTATATTTTCTGAATCATGGTCCAGGACACGTTCCAGTACTGATAACAACAGTGAGCCCCAAATAATGGTCTTTACAAAAAGAGAGCGCAGGATAAAGAGCCCTGCAGCCAATTGCTCCTAACTTTCAGCTAAGCAGGCAGAACAGTGAAGGTGGCTTCACTCCAAAATTATCACAACAGAGACCACACAGATGGGGAGATAAAAGTTTTCTCGGTGAGCCCCTAACAATGCACACCATTTTGCTCTGAAGCGCCAGGATCCAGAGGTAAGCCACCTGCGTTCTCATGACGTCACTGAAATAAAGGCCAGGGGCTGATTACTTGATGGGTGCTCTTTTATTATCATATATCAGGTGTCACCTGCAATTTCATGTCTCAGGCAGTACGAGAGAAACCATCTGTCATCTCCTGGTGAATCTCAGTGAAATTTCTTTTCTTTTGAAATTGAGACGATTAGACTGGTGAAGCAGATATAAGACAGCCCAGATGTCAAAAAAAAAAGATTCAAAAATCCTTAAGGAATTAAAAAAAAAAGGTTTTATTGGAAATAAACTGATTTTTAAATTTTAGTTCTGCCACACTTACCTTCATGAACAACAGGGCCTGTATTTCACTAAATATGATGCAACTAAACAATAGATATGCCTGGATATATTCTGCTTATCACACAAGTTCTCCCAAGGGTCTCAATAATTTGTAACCCATTTAACATTAATAGCTGCACAAGCCAGTGTAAAACTGGCAGGTGAAGATAAAGGTAACTTAATGTAGTATGCTTTGTAATTCCAGCTTTTCTCCTGGGTTGGAAGACTCCATGTTGTCGCCACTGAAATCCCAGTACAGCTTGTGAGACACAGGTCTCCTGTATGCATCTTCTCATGGATGAAGCCGGCTCCTAGCTGCTGTGCCAGGCCTATCCTATGAACTGCTGCATCTCTTATCATCCCTTTGTAGCATGCCTAGGAAATCAGAAGGAAAGCATGCCTCATCTGTGCAATGCCATGCCCTGCATATGAGGGAGAAGTTATGATCAGCCTGTCTCCCACTTCAGAACATTTCTAGTGCTTAGAAGAGTATATCCTAGGCTGATCAGGGACCATTTCTGCCATGTTTTCTCCCATCTGTAGTGGTAGAAGTAGTATCAAGAGAAGTGATAGAGCTTGATAATGCAAATATTCTATGAATGCTTTCACTGTGATACTTAGTGATTGGATATTACTTGACATAAATAAGAATAACTGTAGTAGATTTAAGCCCAAATGTTGTTGGGTTTTTATATTTGCTGCAGCACTTCCTGGTGCTGCTGTAACTTAACCTTATAAATTACAACAACCAGAAGTTGTTGGGGAACTTTATGGTGTTATCCAAAATGTTGACTAATAAAAGGTGGGAAACTAGTGTTGGCGCCTGTGACTGAAATAAGACTATTTAACTTTGTTATTTCAAAGGACACTTTACAATAACCTTGGATCCTCTGGAAATATTCTCTTCCTTTATTTCAGTTATAAAGTAACTCTACTAAAGTTGAATTCAACTTTTCTACTGGGTATATATGCACAGAGTACTAGAAGACAGCATTAATGCAAGAAATTAAAATAAATCAGGGTTCAAACCTCACATTCACATTTATGGCTCAGTTTAGTCTCGCCTTAAGAGATGAAAAAGAGAAAGCTGAGGATGAGCTGACTGGTGTATTATCCAGGTTCTGCAGCCAGAAGAAAAATCAGGCTGCAACTTTTAACACTGAGCACAAAAAGAAACAATAAAAGAATGAGAAGTCATATTTTCCCACAATTCATTTTTCACTCTACTTCATACCAGCTTTTCCTGTCTCTAAATTTGAATGCCATTGTATCAATTGTGTACATGGTATATATTGTGTACATTTTTCACCTGACAATCATTTCTGGCCTAGCACCTCACTGCCTTTATGGACTGTAACCAGCCAATGTACCAGCCTAATCCATATAGCAAACGTGTTTGCTGCGCCACAGGTTGCGTACACAATGCAGGTGTGCAACTACTAATCCTAGTTCCTTCAGGGGAAGTGACTGGATTTTTATTCAACCAAAAGAGTCAGGAGTTCCTCCTAATACCCTGGGCAGTTAGCTTGTCTGCTTAGTCATTCAAATACTTCAGCAACCGGTCACGAAAAAGTTTGGGGTGCTTGGCTCTGCTGCAAAAAATCTGTCCACACAGCCAAAACAAGCTCTTAGAAATTAGAGAAAACCAATATAATTAATAGTAGGAAGGAATTACTGAATACATCTGAAGGGACTCAAATATTAATTTTATTAATATTATCACATTATTAGTTATTAGTTATCATATAGAACCTACCACTCATATCACAGGAAAATTTTATTAGGCATGATGTCTATTTAAATGTAAGGTTTTGAAGAAGTCCTGGTAGATTGCAAACTGGTAGCTGTCTTCTGTACTGAGCAAGCTGATGGAAAGCCATAGAAAAGAATAATAATGTATCATTCTTAAGATACTCTTAAGACTAAAGCACTTCTATATTACGATACCATTAAGACAATCTGTTATCAGATATAATTTGAAAATTTTAATATGAAATTTGCTGAGAGAAGTCATGTCTCACTGACCTATAGGAAAGTTTGCTAGTGGAGTCAGTGAATAGATAAAAGTGACCAAGTTCTCTTAGCATACCTGGAACTCTTCAAAGTTTTTTTTAAAAAAAATCTTCCAACAAAGGATTTTAAAAATCTGGGCTCTCACAGGTTCCAAGATATGGAGAAGTGACCAAAATGAGGAGTTAATTTTTAAAGCGCAAAGGATTCAACAGGGGAATTTTTTACAGACTGCGCAGATACTTTGTTATTTAACACCATCTACAAAGTAGAGGAGGGTTTGGTATTGAACTGATGGTATAAAATTATTCAGGTGAGTTAAAATGAAACTGACTGAGAACTCTTGTAGAGGATGTCACAACACTGTGACTGGGAAATAAAATGGCAGATAATATTCATAGTGATGAACACAAGGTTATGTAAACAAGAAAAAAACATCTCTGACTACATCTAGAAAGTGAAAGGCTATAAACCAGCCATTGCCATTCAAGAAAAGCATCCTGGAGTTATAAAAATTATATGAAAACATCGTCTCTACCTTTAGCAACAATCAAAAAAAAGAAAATACATGTCAAAAATTATTAGGAAAGGAATAAAGAGCAAAGCAGAAAATATTATGCCACTGCATAGACACACAGCACTCTTACATCTTATACCGCGACTGCACTTTAGGCAGTCCAATTTTAAATATTACACAGTGGAACTAGAAAAAATAGAGAGAAGTGGAAAAAAAGTATGAACCAGCTTTTTATGAGGAAAGACTACACAGAAAATGAGTTTTCAGCTTGGAAAAGGAATGATTGTAGGGAAACATAAATTAATGTCCATAAAATCATGGAAGGCACGTAGAAAGTGAATGGGGAATGCTTATTCCCTATTTCTGTAGCACAAGAACCCTTATCAATTTAAATTCATGCAAATTTTTATACAGAAGGAAGTTCTTTACACAGTTCACAGTCAGCTGTGCAGTCTGGGTGAGGCCAGGATATTGTGGAAGCCCAATGTATTACTGTGTTAAAAAAACCAATTAGGCACAATTGTGGGAGAACATTCTCCTAGACTTGTTAAGCACAAGGTGAGGGATTGACCTTCCAGCTCAGGAAGTCCTTAAGCCTTACATTCCTGGATGCAGGTTAGAGTGAGGGAAAATTTGCCTTGTTTTCACAGTGGACTCCTTTCAGAAGTAGACTTGTTTTAAACTGTCCACTATCAGCAATGATAATCCCAAGCTGATGGGCCACAGCAAGGAGACCGGGGGGATAAAGCCCCTCCCACTGTAAGGGAAAATCAGGTTCATGACCGCTTGAGGAACCTGGACATAAACAAGTCTATGGGACCTGATGAGATGCATCTCAGAATCCCAAGGGAACTGGCTGATGTAGTTGGCAAGTCACTCTTCATGATACTTGAAAAGTCATGGCAGTCAGGTGAAGTCCCTGGGGACTGGAGGAAGGGAAACATTGTGCCTATCTTTAAAAAGGGGAGAAAGGAGGACCGGGGGAACTACCATCCTATCAGCATCACCTCTGTGCCTTGGAAGATCATGGAACAGATTCTCCTAGGAGCTATGCGAAGGCACACGGAGGACAGGGAGGTGATTTGAGACAGCCAGCAGGGCTTCACCAAGAGCAAGTCCTGCCTGACCAACCTATGGAGTAACTGCATCAGTGGACAAGGCAAGAGCTATGGATGTCATCTATCTGGACTTCTGTAAGACCTTTGGCATGGTCCCCCACAGAATTCTTCTCTTGAAACTGGGGAGATACGAATTTGATGGGTGCACTGTTAGGCGGATAAGGAATTGGTTGGATGGTTGCATCCAGAGGATAGTGGTCAATGGCTTGATGTACAGATGGAGACCAGTGACGAGTGGTGTTCCCTCAGGGGTCCGTACTGGGACCAGTACAGTTTAACACCTTCATCAGTGACATAGTCAGTGGGGTTGAGTGCACCCTCAGCAAGTTTGCAGATGACACCAAGCTGAGCGGTGCAGTTGACACACCAGAAGGACAGGATGTCATCCAGAGAGACCTAGAGAAGCTGGAGAGGGGGACCCATGTGAGAACCTCATGAGGTTCAACAAGGCCAAGTGCAAGGTCCTGCACCTGGTTGGCTGGGGCAACCCCCAGTATTAAAACAGGCTGGGGGTTGAAGGGATTGAGAGCAGCCCTGTGGAGAAGGACTTGGGGGTACTGGTGGATGAAAAGCTGGATATGACCTGGCAATGTGCTCTTGCAGCCCAGAAAGCCAACCATATTCTGGGCTGTATCAAAAGCAGCGTGGCCAGCAGGTCGGGGGAGGTGATTCTGCCCCTCTACTCCGCTCTCGTGATACCCCCCTGCAGTGCTGCATCCAACTCTGGAGCCCTCAGCACAGGAAAGGCATGGACCTGTTGGATTGGGTCCAGAGGAGGGTCACAAAACTGTTCAGAGGGATGGAAAGCCTTTCCTATGAGAAAAGGCTGAGACAGTTGGAGTTGTCTGTTGGAGAAGGCTGTTTGAGAAGGCTGCAGGGAGACCTTATTGCAGCTTTCAGTACCTAAAGGGGGACTATAGGAAAGATGGGGGCAATCTCTTTAACAAGGCCTGTTGTGACCAGACAAGGGGTTTTGGTTTTAAAATAAAGGAGGGTAGATTTAGACAGGATATATCAGGAGAAAATTTTTTACAGTGAGGGTGGCGAAACACTGGAACAAGTTGCCCAGAGAGGTGGTAGATGCCCCGTTCCTAGAAGTATTGAAGGTCAGGTTGGACAGGGCACCTGATCTAGTTGAAGATGTCCCTGCTCACTGCAGGGGGGGTTGCACTAGATGACCTCTGAAGTTCCCTTCCAGCCTAAACCATTCTGTGATAATCAAACCAGAATTCTGCTAGATGTTTTTCTTCTGATAAAAATACTGCTGATGTTCTGAATTTCTAAGGTTTTACTGCTTCTGATAAAATTGAGTGGTTCATCAAATTTATAAAAAATCAAAATATGATGAGTATGAATTTGTCAGATAATTTGATGGGAGTAATAATTTGGATGTTGTCTCCCTTTCAGCTGTGGATCTAACTATCAAACAGTGACTGAGTCTTCCCTCTTGGCAGTAGGCTTCGGGACAGGTGTAACAGAGCCCGATCCCTCTGTCTAACAGCATCAGGTCCCTTTTCCAATGGGAAAGCAGTCCAGCTCCAACTCTTTACAGTAGATGAGCAAAAGAGAAGCATCCACAAATGTACTCATTTTGGGGGAGTTTGTTTATGTCTCGGCACTGCAGTGCTTTCAAGGACATTTTCAAGTTGATTAGGATTGATTAACTTTAGGGTACCTATAATAGCCTTCACTTTTAGGGGATGTGTCTTTATCAAGGACTAAGTTAAAAAGCCATGCTGGGAAGCCAGTGTTCCTCCCCCGTATTTCCATCTGCTGTGTTATCCTCAGCAGGTCATTCCACTTTCCTATGCTTCCACTGCACCCCATGACTGCCTTTGGAGATGCTTTCAAAATGCTGTCTGTCAGAGAAAAAGCTCATTTGTTTGCATTTTTATTCACCTGTAATCTCAGAATTAGGCAACCTGGAAAAGAAGCGGTTGATAATATCTTTCTGAGTTTAGAGAAAAATACAGATAATAATGTCCCTGTATAAAAGCAAATAGATGTTTCCTACGCTAACAAAGTCCTTCTGCTTCTTAATAAACAGGTAAAATTATTTGGCATGGTATTTTTTTTTCTTACTAAGACTGATAGCAATAGAAACTTTAAAAACTTTGTTGATCAGAAATGCAAATTCTTATCCATCCCTGATTTTTAATTAACTTTTTAATTTTCAAATACAAAGATAGTGTTGACGATGACTGGTAAGCTTGGGCTGAGAGATGTACTGATCTAGTGCTGTTCTTTGGAAATCTGCAAAGAAATGAATCTCAGGGAACAAATGAAATGATAATGGGATTTCAGTTCATCAGGGTTCAACTCCATAAAATAAATGTTCAGTTTCACAGATTGTTTCTTAAAGGTCTTCTTCTGTAACACACAGAATTATTCAAGACTCAAATGATAGTTAAAATTATTAATGTTTTTTTATATTGTCTCATTCCCAGAAAGGTCCCATCAGGATCAGAACCTCATTGTGCTCATCACCAGGAGTGAGGTGGAGGAATATTCAGCCTTTTAAACTCCACACAGCTTTCAGAGCTCTAAACCACTTTCTGAAGGCTCTTAATTTTTCCCATATTGACCGTATAGGAAAGTTGGAGTCCTAAATAAAGGTCCCTGTACTTCAATTAAATGGTTACAGCAACCTGAAGTAGACTATGTAAATACCTGAACCCCTGTGCCCCAGACCAATGACGTACAAAGATCTGTTCCTGGCTGAATGAGCATAAAAGTTGATTTAAAAAAAAAAATAAATAAAGCTTATGTAAACTTTTTATTCGGTATGGGGTGTCTGGACAGAGAAAGTAAGACGTGCCTTAAGATCCACAGTCGTGAACTGGCAGTGCCTATATTTTTTAGAATTGGAGACTGGAGCACCATGCCCTGAAACACAAGAAAACTACAGTTCCTGGAAGACCACACTGTAGCACTACTATTTACTGCACGTATTAACACTTTAAATACAAGGAAAATCCACATTCTCATCTCATTCATTCCATTTCCATCTGCTCTTAAACAGCTGATTTCTTATTTGTGTTCAGCCATGCTGATACTGAAGATGGGGTCAGATAGAAGATGAAGGTGAAAGGGCTCAGTTGGGGAATCTGGAGAATTATCACATTGAATTAGACACAGGAGTAATGGAGAGGGGTGGTATTAGTAGCTGCACCATAAGGGAGGTGCCTGGTGTCTGGGTCTTGGAGGTGATGGTGAGCACTCTCCCACTGGCACCAGCAGCAGAGAAGGCTGCAGGCTGAACATGCAGCTGGTGTGTGCGGCAACGCTGTGAAGGATAAGGCTAACTTCCAAGGGAAGAACTGTGAGCTTGATCTTGGTGTA
This sequence comes from Phalacrocorax aristotelis, assembly GCF_949628215.1. Taxonomy (NCBI): domain Eukaryota; kingdom Metazoa; phylum Chordata; class Aves; order Suliformes; family Phalacrocoracidae; genus Phalacrocorax; species Phalacrocorax aristotelis. The sequence goes on from NC_134277.1 coordinate 146,764,405, forward strand.
GTCAAGCAAAGGGATCTAGTAAAGAAATTCAGAATAATGACCCAGGCAAATGGTTTTAGCAGCAAGCTTCTGAACTGGCTGTTGGGGAGTAGCGTACAAGGGAGGTCGCAGAACAGAGATGACAGAAGATTTGCATGGATAAATATTCACAATGGGCTTGACTTGATTTTGGAAAATAAATTATATAAGACTAATCAAAATAATGCTATTTTTTCATCACCAAAAAGCAGTAGGTGTCTATGGTCAAATTGCCATGAAACACAATTTGCAATTCCTACTGTGTGCACACGAACTGTAAGCTGCCAAAGGACTGAAAATGTCTGGCTGCAGAATCTGTCCCATAAAAACTGGAGTACTCTAAATATTATTAGTCCTTTTCTTTCTAACTAATATGAAAATGGCAACAAAGAGAAAAAATCCCAATGAGAAGATTTCTGATGACTTCTTTTTTTTTTTTAGTATAAATGTAGTATTACATCAAGAAGAAAAATCTGAGAAGGTAGTAGCTGAGCACATCTTATTAAGGTCTGCTTGGAACTCTTCCTGGCACCGAGCAAGAGTAGTTGCACACCTGGACACTATATGACTGACCCTCTGCTGCAGGTTGCCAAGGTTTAGGTCACTGCAGGGTAGCAAGGGTCTTCTGTACACCAGTCTACCTTATGGAGGCTGCCTTGTAAAGGCATCCTATTATTGATGAGCAAAGTACGTTAGTGTAGAAAGGAACCATAAAAATTAGTGGATTAAGGTAATTCATTTAATATTTCAAAGTTAATTTTTAATTGCACAGAAATGTTGGTTTTCTATTTGCTCTTGCATCCTTACACACCAGCCATACCTTTAATTTTGAGACAAAATGAAAACTGAGGAAAGGAATAAACAGAAAATATTTTTGCTTGAGCAAATTCCTGCCTGGCGGAAGACTGTATCATGGGATATTGTATGTATACTTATATACCTAGGCCATCAATCAATAATACAGAGGCTGAAAGAATCATAATTAAATTTAACCATGTTGTAGGCTTGATCTATCTTAACCCATAGAAACAAAAAACGTGGATGTCTCTGGCTCTGTGTTGCCCCTCTCAGTAACACATGGCATTCACAAAGTCTGACATTCCAGAAAGACTGTGCTGCTTCTGATCCTTGCTCACACAGGAAAAAAAAGGGGGGGGAGAAAAAGAAGGCTCCTGTTTTAATGCTGACAATATATTAAACTAAGAAATTAAATGAAACAATTCTGGGAGGGTATATATAACGATAAGAAAGTAAACTAGCAGTGGTTACATTTTCTATGGTAGACATAATTGATATGTTTGTTGTCTGTGATTCACACATTATTTTAAGTTTCTGAGGGGGAGTTTTATTGCAAAATATTCTGCATTTTAAATACTACTTAATTATGGTTTGTTTCCTTAGGGATTATATCACCATGTGATTTTAATTTGGTATATACCCTAAGGGGCAGCATATTTTCAATTATGAAATATTTCCTCCAGAAACAATAATGGTTCAATGATTTATTGCAGGATCCTATTATAAGGTGCCTCATACAAGTGAAATCTGAAATGCAATTGGCTTAACAATATAGTATAGGCAGGACTAAAATGCATGTGAACTGAGCATATGGGCCTTTTTCACAAAAATCATATTTATATACTTTCATCCTTTGCATAATACTTCAATTATTATATCTTGAAAAAAGAACTTGGAAAGCTGAGAGCTATGAAACATTTACATTATTATCTCTTCAAAAAGTTCATTTTTGGACAAGTATCATTTGGATAGGGATTAACTTAATCAGAGATTTTGAATCTTCTTTACTTTAATTTTTAATCTCTTTTTAAAAATATGTCTGAATCTTAAAAAGGCCTAAACCTGTAGTCACAAAGCACTGCTTCAAAAAAGGGGAAAAAAAAGAAAAAAGAAAAAAGAAAGTTTTTAAAGCAGCCACCAGCTGTAAGAGAGATAGTGCAAGCAGCAGATTTGTGACAGAGTGGAGCATGAAACCCATCAGCTGATGAGTGAAAATCCCTGGTTTCTAATTAATCGAGGTACACAGGCCAAGGGATGAAGAGGATCAGGGAAATGAAATCAGGAAAAAGATACCATCAGTCATTTCTGCGGCCCATTGTCATACTTCAGAATCTGCTGTAATGAATCACTCAGGCATTCCACAGATACATTCAAATGGTGAAGAAAATTCATTGTCCGGTGAAGAGTGTTTGATAAAAATCTTTCTTTTCCCCCCTCTTTGTCAGAAGCCTATGATCAGAAAAGGAAATCCAGGCAGCACAACAGGTGTGCTTTTGCAAGCCTGGTGAAATCTGCAAATGAACGGAGGCACTAAAGAATTTTTTTGTACTAAATTTTCGCCAAAATGAAAAAAGTAACTTGTAAGAGCAGGCAGTGGCAAAATGCACTGAAAACAGCTGAAGATTAAGGGGATAAAAGGTATAAACGTTCTTCCAGTTGAGAAGTTCCTGTCCCTATAAAATCTTCTTATATGGAAAGGGTGAAAAAATATTTTTTTAGAATATTTTTGCCGAGTTTAGCATTTCCAGATATTGACATCTGCTTTGAAGAGCTACTACTAATCCATGAGCTAGCTCCAACCTAAGACAGCACTAAACTGCCACTCTAAAACTTGGGGAGGGGGGGGAAGTATCTAAGTACCTCTTTTTTAAAAGGGGACAGTTTAGGTTTTTTCTCACAATTACTTGGTTTCTGTCAAAGACAGAACTAATATAGTCAAAGGCAAATGGGTTTCGGTTTTTTCCTCCCTTGTATGCCTGTACAAGCACGCACTCATGCACTACACTTTGGATGTCTGTTCATTTCTCTCCAGTCAGACTTGTGCAAAGATTTTAGAACTTATGAAAAGAGTAGACTGAAATTCTTCACAAATGTAAATCCTCTTTATTTGAAATTAGGGATAACATACCTTTCTTCTTTTTCCTTTTTGTTTTGTTTATGGCTCAACTTTTTGACCCTGAGTAGTTCTAATACCGATGTGTTCCTTAAAGTAGCGTGTCCCATTATGTGACACCAGAATATAATTGTTTTTAAACAATCAGGTGCTCTACTAAGACGTATAAGGATGGCTGATTCATTTTAGATTTAATTACCATAATATAGGGTTTTGCTGTCTATAGTATCAATCACTGAGACACTTTATAGTTGATAATATTAAAATGGCAACAATAATGAGAATTCTGCTTCATGATGAAAATAATTTTAATCATGGGTAGATTACAAATCCATTTACTGTTACGGTTACTGAGAATTCTATTATCTGCCTCCTATTGTGAAAGATGTTGAAACTTGTTTTCAGGAAATGTAAAAGATTATAGAAGTATGCTCTCTATGCAAAGTTTCTATCACAGCAGAGCAACAAAAACCTGCTTAATACCAGGAACTGTTAAAGATGAAACCCGCAAAGTGAACTTGTAGCAGCATCTCTGCGTGAATGTATGCCTGGCTATGCAGATCTATTTATAGGATCGAGGACAATATTGGCAGCTGGTTTAGATTCTGGCCACGATTTCTCCTATTCGCAATGAGTACTTAGCCAGGTGACCAGCTGTGGCCTCTGCAGTGAAGGTATTACTGATTACCATCTCCAATCTAACATATAGACTATACCTAGGTAGTCTAAGTAATCTAGAAAGTACTCAGTTCTTCTGGTGGCTGTACCTCTGATGTTTTCGTGTGACTGTGGATATATCATCTCACCTTTTTTTTCTTCTATTTTTTCCTTTTTATGCCATTCATTGCCAGTTACAACCTTCAACAACTATTGTTACAACAGGGCTACCATCAGGTTGGTATTGACTGTCCCCCCTCTACAGTTACACTAAGACTGGTATAAGGATAGGGAACTTAATCCCAGAGTCCATCTGCTCCCAAAGTACTGATGTGGCTGGAACGGTTGAAGGTCTCAGGCCACTTCCTATTTAAAAAAATGGGAACACTGAACTCTAAATGCCCCTAGCTGGTATCTTCACTGGGAGAAGTGGCTGGGAGTCAGAGAACTGGACTGGGGAATTTCTCAGGCTGGAAGAGATGCTGCTGCTGCACCCCTGCGGTGCAGGAAGAGCTGCAGTGTCCAAGAGCTGGTTTGCTCCAATTTAATTTAAAACAAAGAAACCTCACTGAGGTAATTTTAATACAGGATTTTAGATAGGGTCTTGTTCTGCTGAAACAAATAGCGTAAGCTTCACTCTGTTGAACCTTTTCCTGAAACCATGTGTGACTATGTGTGCACATACACATTAGCGCTGCTTTGGTTATATAATGTGATGAGCTCAGTAATAATAAATCCAGCTTTATTCTGGATTTATACTATGGAGCCTCAGAGCAGAGTCTGGAACACTGTCTTGTCTTTAAGATGCCAGTTTTGTAAATACTTTTCTTAAGGATACTGATGAAAATTTATTACTGATTTATCATGCATAACTCTGCAATGGAATCAGATTTTTCTTTTCCAGCTTCATTGCTGTTTCCAAATGGGGATTAAAAATTTTTTAAAAACTTAGTAGAGAATCAGTTATCATCAAAGTCCCCAGAAGCTCATTTACTGGTGTGCAAACTGCGCCCCACACTGGTCCCCCGCTTTGGAGGAACTCAATGAATAAATTAAATTTCCAGAGACTGCCAGCTTTGTAATCCTGGCCTACTGCTCTCCCTTCCTACTTGCATAATTTTTGTCATTCTGGGCTTCATTCTCCCTGTCCGGTCTCCCTTGCTGACCAATGAGTCTGGCGGGGAGGGACACCATGGCTCAGGAAGTCTGGGAGCATGACTTACCCGGAGCAATGGGCAAAACAGTAGAGGGACACAAAAGCAGCAAAACACCTTTGTAAAAACATCTGCCTATGGAGTAAAATTGCAAAATGTACTTAATTTGCATGAGATATACCATTAGTAAAATGAACAATAACAAATGTAGAATCGATCTATTTTTTTAAGAAACAGATTCTTTTTTTTATGTAGTTCTCCTCAAATATATTGCTGCTGAACCTTGTTAAGCAATCACAGTTTCATCTAAACAATAAATCTGTTGCTTTTCTTTATTTTTTAGATTGTGTTCGAGAAAGCATGAGAAGAAAAAGAAAAAACAACTTTACAGGTAACATGATCTTCTCTGAGCAAAAGTGAAATAGGAACAGTAACAAAAAAATCCTCCTAATCAGTCTATTTTGTAACTCAGAAAGACTATTTGGAAAGGTTTGCATCAAAGCGATTTTCTGCAGATAGCTCACAGGTGATCAGGATAAAACCCCACAGCTTCAGCACTTCAAATATTTATCATATACATGTTTCCTTGAATCTTGATAAGGGTGAGGTTTGGGACTTATGGACACTGAGATAGGATGTCACCTGAGACATTCATCTGATTCCGAATGCAGACAGAAAGAAAGTGCCTAGGAGAGGCCAGAAGAGAGAGGGAGGGAGAGAGTAAGGGATAGTAGGAATGGACAGCCCTTGTTCCCAGCTCTAATATCCCAGTGCAATTATTTTGTGGACATCCACTCCTTGCCTGCACAGGAGATAGGGCTATAAGTGTATGTTATTTTTTAATTACAGGGGGTAGAAAAAATCCTGATGATGGGCTGGAAGGTGCCATTGCATTGTTATTTTTTTCTCTCCCTTCGTTTGCTGATTATGTGAGCTGGGCTCCTTTGCTAGCCGATGATAAGCAGAATTTCCATGTTCTCTGCATAATTAATCCATCTCTGCCTCTCTTCATGCCAACTCGCCCGTTATCGCCGGCACATGCCTGAATTGCAAAAGAATCCGCTCTTCAATTGGAACTTATTGATATTCTAAGAAAAAAAAGAGAGAGGGAAAAAAACTGAAAATCCTTAAGTTTAAGCCGCAGATTTTTAAATGGATTAATTTCGCTGCAATCGCAGCCATCTAAGGCGGGAAGGCAGGCAGAGCAAATTGAAAGCATCTCCATGTTTGCAGAATTGGGTCCAGAATGCTGAAATGTACTGGCACAGTTCTCTTTTAAAGTCAGAAAATTACCATTCATTTACATCACATGAAATACTTTTTTATGCTAGAAATATTCAAGAGACGTTCCTTAAATGCCTGCTAATGCTAGATAACATTTCTAACTTTCAACATTTTGCTAGACTTTGATATGACATGATAGGAATGCCTGCCAGTGAGGAATATTATATGTACCAGTAATCTCTTTTTATCACATATTTAGATTATATCATCCTCTTCTTAAACCATCCTGAAGTAGTCTTTAAACAATGTACTCAGTGTCGTAGGCTCCTATTTAGTATAGTTACATGAGCCAAACTTAGTATGGCATATTTAGACTTTGTCTAGTATGAAGGGTTTTTTAAAGTGCCAATACACGATCCCAAAAACCAGTTTATCTTTTTCTATCTTTCACAAAGTTAACTTGCATTTCTTAGCATCCTTTCTACATTTAGAGATTCTGCGTCCACCTCATTTACAACATGTAATGTGTTTTGTTATTGCAGTGCAGCTCTTGTGGATTGTACTTACATTTCGAAAGGGCTCAGCTGTACTCCATAGCAGCTTGGTATTGCACATGGAATAACAAGAGCTAATGGGGAGCTATGACTTCGCCTCTTCTCCTTCTTTTTTCCTCAAATATTACCAAAATCCAAATATTCTTCTCCTTCTGTTTCTCTAGCACAAAATTCACTTCCTTCATTTCCTTGACCCTAGGAAGCAGCGGCATTCAGCAACACCGAGAGATTTCTTTAATGCCTCAGCTAAGCCACAACGAATCTGGCATTCCATGTCCATATGCTAGAAATCAGCAATTTACGCTGTTGTAGAAGGTAATGTTGACACTCGCAGTTAACACGGGGGGGAAAAGTTGCTACACTGACTGCAAATGGAGATTTAGCTGTTAGGAAATCTTTGTCATTATTAGGCATACCTCTTTAATTTTAAAAATAAATGGGAAAGAAATAAAAAAAAAAATTAGAGGAACTGACAGGCACATACTGGAGCTAAATGAAAAAAGAGACATACAGCAAAACAATTATATTTGTGGCAACATCTGCTTCAGATACAAAACAATAAGCTCAATACATGGTTGGGCCATCTTAACATATAAAATTAGCACCTGTTATGATATACATGTCACTAGTAAGTAAGTAAAATGTCAGTGTTCCAGTCTGGATTTTCAGGCAATAAAAATCACCGTATGAGAATGACTAGTGATCACATTAGGATATGTTTTTATATAGCAGAAAGAGAACAAAGAAGGTTTTCCAGTTGCTTCAGAATGATTGACAGTTCTAAGGCACTACTGAACTTGAGGATATTTGTGGCATAATACAATTTTAACATTACAGTTTTGGCAAAATTAAAATGCTTAAAGAAGCTTTTTAGAAAAAAATAGCTATGTTCACATTCAACTCTACTAGCTCCTAAGAGAAGTAGTTCAAACCACATTTAAAAGAATCCAATTTTTAAAATCACCTCTGAAATTGTATATTTAGCAGATAAATACACTCTCTAAAGACAGAAATTTCTGTGTCCTTTCTGCATATACCTGTAGCTAATAATAAGTTAATAGCCAAATAGTCAAAATGCTTGAGGTTTGCATTTCCAATTGTGTAATGTCTTTTGTGAAAATAACTGTTTCCAACCTAATCTGGGAGAAAAAAAATTGTACACAGATTACATGAAGTGCATATTACCACAGAATTTCCTAATCTGTTACAGTGAAATCCTGACTATTTTGAAGTCAATCGCAAAATCCTTATTGCCTTTAGTAACACCTGCATTTCACTACAATTTTATTAGTAAAATAAGGTTTAATTAAGCTTACACTACAGTCAGTGTTGATTTTTTCTAACAATAAGTTTCCTCTAAGAATTTATACTGCAAACTTCCAGGATTTACATTATTAAGCACATACAAAAATATTTAAAACATGCTAATCTTCTTTTACCTATAAGTAAATTGTAGCTATCAATTAAAAATATATGCCTTTTATATTCTTTATATATATTTACATTCCACCTGTTATATTCTCATCCTATTCTACACAATAATGTTCTATAATAATAATCATTTAAGTAACTACAAATGGCTAGCTTTATACGGCTATTTTATATATGTAGGTACATTGTACTGAAGGTTGAATTATAGTAAACTTTTACATGTTTTTTTACACATAGAAGTCAAGATATTTTTTTCTTACTGATTTAGGAACCAAAATTTCTAGACTAATACTTGGAGGATTTTTTGGCATTGTAATGTAAGATGAATACTTCGTGCACCTGAAAAGAATGCCAAAAGCCACAGTATGCAAGAAAAAGGGGCTTTGCAGCACACAATCATCTCCCAGTTATTCATGTATCAGCATTTTTTTCAAATGATAAATGTAAAATTTCTCAGGCTCCTTGTCATCAATCTCTGATTTGATTTGGCCATATAGAAGACCAACACACAGCCAAAAAATTGGGATCAGTGGTCAGCACAAATGTTACACTAGTTTAGAAGCCTAGATTCAGTGCAAAGCAAATGACAGCAATTTATCCATGCATGGCACTGCCTGGCATTAATCTATCCTCAATTTTATAACTGGAAAGCAACCCTAAACGAATTACCAACTGATTTGTAAAATTTACCTAGAGGAATTTCCTTGCTCCTTCCAAAAATATTCACTCTGTTTAATCTAGGGTTTCTGATTTTTTGCAGTGTATGAATGCTGTTTAATGTGCTGGGGATCATTTTGGCAGTTATGCAGTGACACCTGTGCCAAGGAAGCTGGGAATGCTTCTAAGTTCCTATACAGGGTTCCTTTCTGTACTGCATGCCCGTGGCATATTGGGCTTCCTGGTATAAAACTGCAGCATAAACTATGGAATTGAACACACATCAATTATGGTCGAGTGATAGACCAGGATCCCATTGAATGCCTTAGATGTATTGGAACTTGTCAGACTGCATTCAGAATACGAGATTTTTATTGTTTGTCCAGATATGGATGCATCATCTACAATGTAAAGACTGGCTGATACTTAAAATCATGTGTCTACCCACTTTCATCTTCCTGAAGACATGAACATTAAATCCAAAGTCCTTGTTATGCTGGAAGTCTGGCGATGAGTGTGGCTATGTTGTTAGGTGCTCAGTGTATTAACCTTAGCAAGGAGGCCTAGGAATTGTGATATGCAGTTGTGATATGCAGCCCACAAACAAAGACCCTTAGAAGCCAAGGAGACAAAGTGCTGTAGACAAGCACAGAGGTATTTAAGAATCAGTGGGTGTGATGACTTGTGCATAAAAACCCTTGCATAGGTTCCATTAAGGGAGCTTGGCATTTTGTTATTGTAACAGCAATTGTAGTAAAGAATAACACAAATCTTAACTCAGACCACACAACTAACCAAAAGACTACCCTCCCATAAGAATAAGTGGGTAGATAAAATGGGAGCCTGCTTTTTGAAAAGGAGCCTTGATGGGTGTCCTCAAATGATCTTTGGCCTAAGAGATGATCAGTCAGATTACATCCACATGTAACCTACTGCTATGGATTTGTATCAGTAAGAGTTTTCTAGGGAGCTAAAAGGGAACAAAGTTTCAGTGTCGAGAAACAAAGAGAAGTCCGGCTTCATAGATGACACATTTCATTTTAGTAGCTATATATCTGCATTTTCATTTTATAACCTATACAAAAATGTGCCCTTAACTCCAACTCTAACCTCTAACTATCTACAGCAACAGTAAAGAAAAAACTTGCCAGATGTTATCAGACATTGGTAACTCTTGTATCTATGATAACTGTTTAGGTCAAAGAAAATATGAAATTTTGCAATGTGCAGAATATTTTATATATTCAGATGCTGTAGTATAGTCAACAAGATATCCACAAAATTCGCAGGGATAGACCCAGGGAGCTTTCCCCCATTCCTTTCCTGCTCTCATTCATTTTCCTCTGGACCTGGGGAAAGAACTAGAGCATGTATAATCCTGAACTCCTGCCGTGGTTTAGTCCCAGCCGGCAACTAAGCACCGCACAGCCCCTCACTCACTCCCCCTGGGGGGATGGGGGAGAGAATCGGAAGGGTTAAAGTGAGAAAACTTTTGGGTTGAGATAAAGGCAGCTTAACAGTAATAGTAATAGTAAGAATAACAATAATTATATAATGAAAAGGAAAAGCAAAAGCCATGCACGAAAGCAAAGCAAAACAAGGAATTCATTCAGCCCTTCCCATGGGCAGGCAGGCGTTCAGCCATCGCCAGGAAAGCAGGGCTCCATCACACGTAATGGTTACTTGGGAAGACAAACGCTATCACTCCAAACATCCCCCCCCCATTTCTTCTTCCCCCAGCTTTATATACTGAGCATGACGTCATGTATAGAATATCCCTTTGGTCAGTTGGGGTCAGCTCTTTTGGCTGTGCCCCCTCCCCTCCCAGCTTCTTGTGCATCTGGCAGAGCATGGGGAGCTGGAAAAGTCCCTGGCTAGTATAGGCACTACTTAGGGACACTTAGCCGCTACTTAACAAATAAAACATCAATGTGCCATCAGCACTATTCTCATACCAAATCCAAAACACACTATACCAGCTACAGTGAAGAAAATTAACTGTATCCCAGCCAAAACCAGCACAAGTCCTTTGTTCTATGAAAACAAAGTGTATGTGATGTAGATAACATTCAGTGAACGTCAGAATCTTTCTGAAATATCAGGATGTGATAGGTAAAATGCTGAATTTACTTGAGGGTACCACCATTGCTTTTGCCACAAATCCTGGCACCGAGCTACAAAGGTGTAGCATCTGCATTAGACAGATGTTACAGTGTAGGCATAATATGTGTATTTTTACCATTGTACCAGAAAAGCCAGAAAAAGTAGAGGAAAACATAAGTTTTCCCAGCATAATATATTCACAAAGGAATATCTGCATGAAAAGCCCATAAATACACTCAACCTTTGGCTAGTGTTGCCAACAGAGAAAAAAAAATACATCATTTCCTGGAACCAGGAACGCCTTTGTGTGCTTTATGTACTCACCTTGATAGTTTGTTATTTGTTGAGAGCTGAGCAGAATCAGAATCAGATTCTGTCATCCTCTCTGGCCCTGGGGCAGTTTAACTCAGGAACAGGAGTGGAGTAAACCGGATACAGAAAGAGTGCTTTCTAACATTCACTGGTCAGCGATATACAAATGAAGCTGTACAAAGATCCTGCTGCATTCAGATAGGCTTTCCAGAACAGTACTTGATGATAGGGCTTGAAGATGGAAGATGGTCTTTGGCCAACAAAAGGGGGGCAACCGTTCCAAAACTAAAAGGGTAAATGAATGCAGGCACTAAAATAACAAATCCAGAAATAATGGATGAGGGTTTCCAGCCTACTGGAAAAGAGCACGGTCCTTCTTGGAGTATCTGGATTTTGTGCTCAAGCGAAACACAAGAACCGGCCATTGAATATTTCCCTGTTGGTGCCACATCTGTATGACTTTGCTGTTGCTTGTTTACAGATATGCCTCAACAATGAAGCACAAATCACTAGAGGAAAAACTTTCCACTGCAGATCTGTTCTGAAGCAGATTGCAGCCTGGGAATAGAAAAGGCAAAGCTGTAGAGTTGCCAACATTTTACAAATCACAGTAAGTCTCTGCCTCACTGAGAGAGAGCAAGGGGAGCCCAACTGTCTGAATCTGAGGCATCTAATGAACAGGAACAAAATGATTTCAAACTGTTAACAAAGAAAAAAATTATTTTTTCCAAAGCTACATTTCCTATGGGCCAGTACAGCTCATAACAAAAGTAAAGCTAAAACCTACACAGAGCTGAGCATATTTTTTATTTTTCCATTTGAAACCTGGGATTATTTCCTCCAGGCATTTGGAAGGACAATGCTAGAAGGACTTGTTTGCCAGTAAAACTCAGTTTTGGAAACCATCATCAGTCAGCATGAAAATGGGTCCAATGCTATGGAAATGAGCTCGTTACTATTATTTTTTTTGCTGGCACTCACACAATTTGTGCTTTTAGAATTTTGAAAAGCGGGACATGAATTGCAAAGAAAAAATGAGTTAACAATATTAAACAGTCAGTTGCTAATTACTGAGCAATCCAAACCTGTGTCTGGAATGACATACTCAGACATCCAGCTGGACCTCAGGCCATATGCTATCCTAGATCCTCACTCATAGCTCCCGCTACTGTCAAACACTGGAGTACTGGGTAAAAAGTTCAGCATACAGACTAAAATATGCTCAGAGCTGTATATGTGTAGATACTTCAAAAAGAATAATGAATATCTGCAATCTATCAGTAAAAGTAAAGGATGAGAGCCGTAGACAGCAAGCTAGGAAATCACTCTGAATCATGATATTTGTTTCACTCTCATGACTTTGTTTGGAGCAGAAGCGTCCATTAACTCCAGTGCTGTTCTTTCTCCGTAAGGAGGCTACTTAGAGAGATTTAGAATGTTACTTCATCCTAGTACATTTCAGCTGCCATAGATCACTTTTGTAATTGTTCAATGTAATAAATTGAATTTATGTTCTACTTATTGATCCCGAGGTATGATACTTGGCAGAATGAAACATAAAGAAAATTCTAATACAATGTAGTAAGTTTTAATGGTGCAATTCCAAGGATAATAATATTGCTAAAAATATTATTCCCCTAAGTATAAAAAGTAATTTACCTTTAGTTCTAGGTTTCTTCCTGATTCCAGATAAAATATTACCTTTTAATTTATTTGAATTGTATTCTTTACCATTTATTTTCCAGATAAAGACCATCTATGTTAAAAAGTGAACATTTGTTTAGCTAAACCAGATATTCTATAGTATCTTCTTGCAACAACCAAGATTTCATTAAGTTTTTTCTTACAGTAGTATGATTGTGTTATATCATCTTGTGTATATCAAAAATAAGCCACCATAAATAAATTATGAAATAACTGGGAGAGCTCTTTAAAAAATATGGGTGTCTGATTTGCATTTGCGCATGGACATTTATTTGTTTACCTGTGTTGCAATTACAAATGATTTCAGCCTGGATCAGTGATTTATTGTTGACCAAATAAACCCAATGTTGTAAATCAGCCAGTGACCTCAGCCTTACAATCAGTTGCAATAAGGCAGAGGAATCTGCAAGTTTAGAACAAGAACTGAGCCTACCACAGTCCTTTTGGATGTATAGTTGTAATCCTGCTTTGCTTAAATATGTGGCCAGCAAAAGCTCATACATTCTGAGTTTTGCCTGAGAAAGGACTGCAGTGATAAGACCCAAAAATACCTTGCAACTTTTATCGAGTTGTTTTCATAATGCTTTAGATCATGTTTAATTCTTACTCATGCAAACAAAACACAGGTATAGTCACGTAACCAGATTTAAGAGACATATAAGCAACTAAGAATTAAAGTAACAAGTTAAAGCAGAAACTCATAAAGTAGAAAATATCATAGTAGAAAGATTTGGTCTACACATTTTAAACTCTTCCACTGTTACTGGAAAATAAATAGTCCTTCGTATACAAATACATTAAGCACTAGATAGCATGTGATTCAAGGACTCTGATTTAAGAACAAATCCTCTATGATTTGGACTAATATTCTTTATGCAGCTAGTCAACACTGTATTTGTGAAATAGGAATTTGAAAGAAAGATTATTATACTAGCTTAAAGCTGGATATTTACACATTCACCTCCCCTATTCATTAAATATTTTCATGCAGAAAACGGTAAAAAATATCCTGTGGAAAGCTGAAATCCTAAGCAACTCATTTTCCACTTTAGGAGGAGAGTCTCAGTGATCAGTATGAGCTTTATTATTGCTTTATTTGCAGGAATTATTAGCTCTTTCTTAAACTGTTCTGTTGCAAATCTGAAAGACACAATATTTTACATTACAGTAATATTTAATAAAGAACTGAGAACTGCGAGATAGTTTACAAGTGGAGCTACTATTACACTTCTTGTAACATCTTTCCATTAAAAAGTTAACAGGCTGGATTAATTGCTTCATGATAAATGTTTCCTTTTAAAACCTGTTGTTTTCCATGCAGCAAAACGTAAATACTATATACTGTACCAGTATTGGCCTGTTTTGAAATACTGCTTTTCTCCCAAAAAAAGTTTATGGTGTAGATACATAGTCTGCATTCTAATGTACTAATTCACGCTATAATAGCCTAACAAATCAGGGAACTTTAAAGAACCCACACAAATGTATATGCCATTTGTGTGGGAACAAAAATTCCAGGGAGATTCTTGAAACTCCATACTGTCATAATAAATTTGTCAATTATAAAACATAACATACAACAGATATTATTAATTTGAAAGGGAAAATAATTTCATATTTTTAAACTGAACATGCATTTACTTACAAATTACATTATAATTACATAATTTTGTCCTTCCTGTTAGTGGTGCATACCAATAGAGAAACCTTGAGAGATACCTGCAAAATGCCTGATGAAAATGTAAATAATATCCAGCATTACTCCATTTAGTTTAAAGTGATTATAAAAGTTGCAATAGCTAAAAGGTATTGATTTTAAAAATAAATTTGTATTTTAAAGGTGACAACATGTAGTATAGAGTAAGTGTACATTCAAATTATCTATTGCTTTACTATTAATGATTAAGTGCAATTATTAATTATGGTATTAATCAGTTTTATAGCTATCTTCACATATCTTCAAAAATAAGTATATTAATATCTGAGAATAAAAACAGGAGATAGAAACTATACTCAGTATGCTTTGAAATATATATTTTTAAGTTAATACATTCATAATCCAGTGAATACAGGAAATTACTTATTTTTGCTGTAGATGTAATTAGGATTTTGCTCAGAAAAATATTGGCTGTTATAGGAAATATGATTTCTGAAGCCCCTACTGTCATGTACTAAGTAGTTGTTGTTGCTTAGGGCTTAGGAATCCTGACTCACAAGACAAAAGTATTCTTTTCTTTGATATGGACATTCTAATTCCATTTTCTGCTCTATTCAAAAGTCATGTTGAGTATCTAGATCTTTTGCTTCAAAATGCCAGCCCTGAACTGCATGTTAGGAAATGAAATACAGTCTGCACAACCTCAGAACATGGTAACTTTGCTGGAAAAGGTTTAGTTAAGAGTTTGCCTCTTTCGGGTCTTAAAAAAGTACACGGGCATCTGATTGAGCAGGTCACTTACGAGGGCTCAAATACAGACTGAACATGAGAAAGTCGTGTAATTCTTGTCCCTCCAGCCTACAGTCCCAACCATTTCTAGATTAACATTCTTACATGTGTAATTCTTACCGAATGCATTTTGATCCACTTCAGGCATCCCAGTAGTTGTTTTTTAGGGAGAAAGGAAACCATTTTTTCAGCTCATTCTCAAAGTGATCGGCTCAGACAAGGTTTTCACTTTCCCCAGATCAGGTCAGGAGATGAAGGTGAAGATGCTGAAAGGCAGCAGGCGGGAAGTACCCAGTGTCCTCATTCTGAGAAAAACAGCATGGAAGATATTCTTCAGGAAAGCAATCTTATGAAAAGTAGGGCAATTACAAAAGCTAGGACTCTTCATGTCTAATACAGTTGATAATCTCTATTTCTGTACCAGGTAAGTGGGCTGTACAAGAGAAAGGTATGTGGAAAAGAGGTTACAGGCAGCTGATAAAAACCCACTTCTGGGTGGAATATGTGCAGAACCAGTACCAGGATTCATTTAATACTAATTACAGTTAGTAATTCCCACATGTGGGTAACTGAGACATGTTTCATATACCTTGTATGCCTTGCATATCCTCGCCAGTTGGCCATGCATATTTAGGCACAGGAGTCCCTCCAGTCTGCAGAGCAGGCTCCAACCACCTGAACCTGCATTTGCAGTTTCAGTGATGGGCAGGGAGCATGGCTGTTTGGGAAGCAGCCTTGGGTAATTTTGCCACCGTTACTCACTTGGTGTGCAGTTTGGGAAAGGAGTGCACACACTTAAGCAGTTGCCTGCATCAGGAGAAAAAGCGCAGCATTCTGCAGATTGGAGATTTGTCATATAGGACCCTACCACAGGAAAACTGGATTTCCTTGGCAGTTGCTCATACTACCCATGAACTTTCTCGTGACAGTACAAAATGTTCTAAAGTTTAAAAATGTACACCACCAAGGAAAGATAGAGTAACTTTTGGTGGTCATATACAAGCATGTTTCTATATTTCTGTTCAGAAATTATTTTCTAGAATATATGCTTTGATTTCAATTAGTGTTTTAGAAGTATGGTGCCATTTAAACAAACCCCCTGAAGTATGGTGCACAGGACATAATGTTTACGCTTATATGAAAAAGACAGAAGAATTTATTCCTAACTATTTATAATACCCTCTGCAGGAAGTATCAGAACATCCTCAAAGATATTTTGATTGCTGGTATGCATTTTCTAGTGAGTCTGTTTGTGATCGACACTTAGATAAGGCCTTTAGAAAAGACAGAAGTAAACAGGATCTGTTTGGTAATATACAGTATTTCAAAAATTCGGGATTTTATAAAAATACATGATCTTTCAAAAAATATCTCTCAAGAAGTTTTAAACATTGCGTAATTTGCATCTTGGATAATGGATTTCTCATTAATAAATATATAAATCATAAATCATTTATTCATACAGTGTAATGTAGCAGTTTATCACATACTGCGTGAATTTTGTAATCAGGGAATCCCCTGATGAAAAAATAGCACAATATTAATTACCGGCACCATCTGTGCTAAACAATAGGAAAAACAATATTTTAATACAATGACTTCATGCATGTCAGTTATCTTCAACATTAAACACTGTGGTTTTTGTTGATGTGGTTTACCTTCTACTCATTTAAATAACTGATGTTCTTACAAAGGTTAAAACTATGAATAAATCAATTAAAATTAAATATAATGAAAAAAACCAATAGATAAAGCATGGATCAAGCCCATTCAGCAAATTATTGATCATACAGGTATAGATACACATATAGTTACGCATACATTTTTGAATTTACCTACACTTCTCCAAAAAATTATGTACATGCTTGTTACCAGCAAAAGACTAACATTCAACTTCTAAGAGTTGTTTTGAGTTGTTTTTTTTTTAATTATCACTATTCTAAATACATAATCCTCACAACATAAATATGGAATCTACTTGGCAGACATTGTGAATATGAGTTTTTTTGATGTACACAAAAGTATTAAAGGTACATTTAGTATTCTGGAAACTCACTGAATTCTCCACTGTATCCTGATACCCTCAGTGCAGAAGAAGTGTGATTTTAGGAGAGTTTGCTTTCTCTCAGTATGGTAGAAAAGGTGTTATTTTTACACATCCAGGTGCTAGCTTTGTTTAGTGATTTACTGAGTTTAAAAATCTGTTAGCTAAATCAAAATTACCCCTATCAACTTTCCACTTTCTTGAAAAATTCTGCCAAAGGAGCCAACCAGGGCTATTAGGATGAGGACAGGATTCAAATTCACTGGTTGAGCTTGCCATAGGAAAGCCTTAAACATGGTTTCCTTATTTCCAAAGTCCCCCACCTATACCCATGCCCACATTACCAATATGCAACATCCTTCTGTCTGCACGTTCTCTTGATTATTTTAATTATTTCTGACACAAACATTTCCTTTCAGTACACTGTCATCAAGTTCTGATTATATAAAAACATGTGCCTTCTGAATATATATAAACATGTGCCCACCACCAGATCTTTTTTCTTCATATTTATCATATATTTGTGTTGTCTATCAATTTGCAACTTCCTCATAACATCTGTATTATTTTTTCAGTACTTCAAGACTTCTTTGGCCTTCAGATGTACTTGTCAGATCCTTAAAAACCCACAGTAGGCTGTGTCCCAGAATGGTGCTTTAATGCACATACTTTTAGTGTTAATGAAAATTTATCGAGGTTTTTTTATTAAGAATTTTCACTAGCTGATATAATTTTTCATAGATATAGAGGATAATATTGTTTGCAAGAATTTACAGGAGAGGAGACAGTAATGAGTCTCCTAAAGCTTTAGGAACTGTCCCAAGCATTTATTTGCCATAATAAAAATTAACTACTTATTTACAGCCATCAGCTCACCTACTGAAGGGCAGTGTGAATTCTCCCAGCCCCTGGGCAATCCGTTTTCCCCAGGCCTCCAGTGAGCTGCATATTATTCTCTAGCAGTGTGCGTGTGCTTGCCCATGGCAGAAAGGCTGTGCCAAAGGCAGGCTGCTCCCTGCTCTCTGCATGGTGTCTTACCCTCCCTGCAAGTGGGTGATTTTTTCATGCTTTTCCATACTGACATGGAGTGCCCTGACACTGCCGTGCTGGCAGAGACTACGGATTTGCTCACTTTACACTTGCCATTTGCCGGAGTTGGGTGACAAGGCAAGGAAACCTCTCAGACAGAACTATAATTCTCTTTAATGCTCAGTATCCGAAACAAAGTTATAAACGAAGGCTTTGCACTTTTGAACTGCGACATACTGGTACTCAGCAAATAGCGATACTTTATTGTGACATCGCCAGATACTCTCAGGGATTCTGTAGCCTCATGCTGTCAGTGAATTT
This sequence comes from Phalacrocorax aristotelis, assembly GCF_949628215.1. Classification (NCBI taxonomy): domain Eukaryota; kingdom Metazoa; phylum Chordata; class Aves; order Suliformes; family Phalacrocoracidae; genus Phalacrocorax; species Phalacrocorax aristotelis. Next base: position 146,782,970 of record NC_134277.1, read on the forward strand.
CTGTACAAACTGAACCCATTCAGGTATTCATCTCCTTGCCAGGGCTATCTTGGTCTGCTAGGAGAGTTGTAAATCTCATCAGGTGCTCCATAGGGATGCCTAACCATTGCAAATTCAGTCTAATTTCTTTTTCTTCCTCATTTTGATGTATGCTTGTGGCCACTGCTCCATTACCATATCAATAATTCCCTTCTCTAACCAGCCTGGCTATTCGTCCCTCCCAGTGTTTTCTGGGGGTATTTGGAAAGATTTATTTCTCCCTTGCAATCTAACAGTTTTCTCAGTTGTGAACATGACTCCAGGCTGATACCTACTTCCATACCTACATCTCTCATATCTTTCCTCTTTTCATGCTTCTGTGATCGTCTTAAATTTGTTAATTAAAAGGAACCTCCCCAGAAATATTGTGCAGACTCTTACCTTTTTCTTATTAAACAAAAGCTCCTCCTCTAATTTTGCCAAGCTTGTGTTATTCAGTGCTACATTTTCCCAGTGTCAGGCTAGACTGCAATCTGGCCATTACATAAAATTCACTTCTTGCTCTTAGTGACTAAGTGACTCCCTCTTTCTGCTGCCTGTACTTCATTATTTCCTCTTACTCTCTTTGACCTAAGTGGTTCTTCTGACAACTGCAGATTTCTCACATATGTGGATCATTTCTATGGCTCTATATATTTAATTTCTTCTTATCTCATTCCAATATATTATTATAGGCAATTTTACTCCTGCCTATATAACACATTTTTCACTTTTCAGTGGTGGCTTCTGCTATGTGACAAGGCTTTTCTTCCGTGGTTTGTCATGTCTCCTTGGTGCTCTTTTCCATGTGCTTATTCCTTCAAATAATTCCTTCCCCTTGCTTTTTATTTTCTGGTTGTTCCTCCCTCCTAGATGACAAATAATTTTTTTTCAAACAGCAATGCTTAATTGTTTATCTTTTTCTGCTCTGCAATGACGTCTCCCCATCATTATCTCCTCCACCTTTCTTGACTAGGCAAATTCAAAATCTTAGGCCCTCCACTAAACACTGCTGGAAAAAGATTTTTTTTCTCTATCAAGACAACCTTTCAATAGCGTTTCAGTGAATCAACACTTACAGTTTGCTTTTCAGCCCTTAGTTTAATTTCTCCTTTGCCTTTTTCATTCTTCCTCATTGGTTGTATTCCATAGTTGATCATGTGAATATCAGAGTGAAAGACACTTTGTACAGTATGGAGCAGATCTCATTTGCCTTGATCATCCAAATAGTTCTACTGGCAATACCTGAGCAGGATTCTGCCTTAGATCTCTGTTATGCTGTATTTTAGTTTTCAGGACAAGATATTTTAGGAACATGAATGTTACATTCAAAAATTATTAAAAATCCAATGTTTAATATGTCTCAAATAATAAAACAATAAAAAGTACATACTAAATGGAAAAATGAAGATGTACAAATTCAGCTTATGCTTTAGCTTGTCAACCTGAAATTTGACATTTGAATATGACATTTGAAATCTTTAGAAAATGACCAGCTGCAGAAAATATAAACTTTTTCAATTATTACTGTACTGCAAAATGCCTACATTTTTAAATACCAAGTGCTACACTGACAATCTGCCAGTGTAGGACTGTGCTATTTAATTTGCATTAGAAATTACAGAATACTGTAAATACAATGTAGAAAGACAGCAATGCTGACTTCTAACAGGTGAACCCTCATAGATGGGTTCAATTGCAAGAAAGTTTGAACTTGCTGTCCGTAAAGACTTGCAGCTGATACCTGGCTGTGCAGTTAGGCAACAGAGGTACCTCATTATGAGCCCAATTCACAGCTGCTGATTAGTGACACTAGTGTGTAAGTGGAAGGAGAAGCAGCACTGGAGTGTGCTTCAAACAGTTTCAGTTCCTGGAGTACTTTGAACCTCACTGAGCCTCATCTGAGCACTCTTGAAGAGTGACTAAGCCATACAAAAGCCAGCTATGCTGTTCAGAGGCAGCAGCGGGGATACAGACAGTAGGGCTCCAACCTTGAAACAGAGCCTCCTGAGAGTTTTGCTTTTATGGCTGCTTTATGGCGGTGAAGATCATTAAATAACTAGAGTACATTGAGAACTGATGGAATACGTGCATACATCCCCAAATTATATAGATTGCTTATATAGAAATATATGTGCAGGCTTCATATTTAAGATTGTGAAGGAAAGGCCCAAATTAATCTTGTCCTCTTACTGCCCAGTGTATAACCATACATAGAGACAAAACTATCTCATTTTAAATTCCATAGCTGATATTAAAAACTAGATTTTATTAATTAGTTTGCTATCCCATTTATTAATGAGTCTATTTTTCAGTGATTCTTCAAAGAATCCTGATAAACATTTATATTAGGATCTCCTCAATGTATTTAAAATGGCTTCCCAAGAATGAGGGAATATTTTCAACCCTCTTTTCTCCAAATGTGAATATTTTCTGAAGAATGCATATGTTCTTCAGACACTATGCATCTGACATATTACCTACACAAAATGCCCAAGAAACATGAGCTAGATTAATTGTTTTTTAAATTGGATGCCATTTTTGTAAATAATATATTTAAGAATGTAGCTTTTTTAAAACTTATGTCTAAGCGCACATTTTTAGCTAGTAGTCTTTGTACAGCTGAGACTTACAGGTAAGGTATTTGCACATTTGTGGGTTGGCAAATAAATCACTTCTAATAAGGCTTTCTAAAAAACTTTCCATTTTTTCCTTAGATAACACAAACATTAGAAATGGGACATTACTGCATTTAGCTACAAAGCAAAGGTTGAGACTGCTTCTTTACTAGTTAATTTCTTTTAAAAAGGGAAATAGTTTAAATGCACTAAATTTTCTTTCACTCAGTCTTCACAAAATTGTCTGCATATTCACTATTATGGTTGGACGATTTTTTCTATGGGGCATAGGAATAAAATATGAAAATAACTTTAAAAAATTAGGAAATAGGCTATGTGGCATTTGTGTCCAGTTATTTTTCAGTTTAGAACAGCTGGAAGAAACAGGCAAAAGGTTCAGATTCAATGTAGATTAGGACAGATGATTGTTTTAAATTTGAATTTGTGATTAGTTACCAAGAGATTGTGCACATAATGGAAACTGTTTGTTCCTTGATAATTTTGTTAAATAAGTCAATAAAGGGACCAAAGACTGAGCAAACAAGGAGACCTAGTTATCCCTTCTCATCAAAGTCAATCCTTTTATCTGTCATGGTTTCAAGACATGATATTATCAACAGATTTTTCACAAATAAACATTCTGAAATTTCCAATCCATACATAAAAAGAATTTAGATTGATATCTGTACAAAGCAAATATAAGAAAGGTCAGGGAAGAAACTTTTGGATGCATTCTTCTGTGTACTGATAGCCTCCAAGCCATAATTTTTATGTTTAGGAATATAAGTATCAAACAGTTATCCTACTGGGGGAGTGATAAAGCCTGCTACTGCTCATCGATGCTCAAAATCCTACACTTAAGTTGTTTTTGAAACACACACAATAGTTAATTCTATTCCTACCCACAAATTTAAATGTTTCTTCAGTAGGTAGCCAGCTTGGGAGTCAGTGGATCCTTTTCTCCTCTGCCCTGTGCAGGCAAGGATGATATTTACCCTAGAGGTACTTTCCAAATTACTGTGCCCTGATTTTATTTAAGCAAGTGAAGAATTAGTTTTGTCTTATTCAAGTCAGCAGAAAATACATGAGCAGATGGAACATATATTTATTGTTTTAGAACCTCGACCAAGATCTTTATCTTCAGTTCTACGTACAAAGAGAGCTTCCAAAACATGTAACAAAACTGGGTAGTCCTATTGGATATTTAGATGCTATATATATTGGTTTAAGATATAAACTATTGAATCTTAAAGTTGTATATAGTTGCTTTATTGACAATCAATCAGTTCTTCAAACCCTTTGTTCCCCGCGGCAGGTGGCTCACAATTTTTCTACCATAGGTGTGCAGTTTACCAGATCATGGAATGTACAGTAGACTCCTGCGCAGTGTTGTTATGTTGCCCTACTTCTCTGTTCAAAACAAGAAATGGCTATGTACTGCTGACGGGAGTGGTGGTTCACTCTGGCTGGATGCCAGGTTCCCACCAAAGCCGCCCTATCACTCCCCTCCTCAGCTGGACAGGGGAGAGAAAATATAACTAAAGGACAATGGGTGAAGATAAGGACAGGGAGAGATCACTCAGCAGTTACTGTCACAGGTGAAACAGACTTGACTTGGGGAAATCAGCTTAATTTATTAACAATCAAATCAGAGTAGGGCAATGAGAAATAAAACCAAGTCTTTAAACACCTTCCCCCCACCCCTCCCTTCTTTGCAGGCTTCCAGTCCTGCCAAAAAACCTGCTCCAGCCTGGGCTCCTCTCTCTCCATGGGGTCACAGGTCCTGCCAGGAGCCTGCTCCAGTGCAGGCTTCCCACAGGGTCACAGCCTCCTTCAGGTACATCCACCTGCTCCGGTATGGGGTCTTCCACAGGCTGCAGGCGGACAGCTGCTCCACTGTTAACCCCATGGGCTGCAGGGGCACAGCCTGCCTCACCATGGTCTTCTCCATGGGCTGCAGGGGAATCTCTGCTCTGGTGCCTGGAGCACCTCCTCCCCCTCCTTCTCCACTGACCTTGGTGGCTGCAGGGCTGTTCCTCTCACATATTCTCACTCCTCTCCCTAGCTGCAATTGCACAGGTTTTTTGTTCCCCCTTCTAAAATATGATATCACAGAAGTGCTACCTTTGTTGCTGATCAGCTCAGCCATGGCCAGAGGCAGGTTCATCTTGGAGCTGGCTGACATTGGCTGTGTTGGACACAGGGGAAGCTTCTAGCAGCTTCTCACAGAAGCCATCCCTGTAGCCCCCTGTGTTGTGGTTTAACCGAGGACCACACAGCTAATTGCTCACTCCCCTCTGGTGGGATGAGGGAGAGAATGAGAAGAGTTAAAGTGAGAAAACTCTTGGGTTGAGATAAAAACAGTTTAATAGGTAAGGCAAAAGTTGCGTGCGCAAGCAAAGCAAAACAAGGAATTCATTTGCTACTTCCCATGGGCAGGCAGGTGTTCAGCCATCCCCAGGACAGCAGGGCTCCATCACGCATAACGGTTACTTGGGAAGACAAACACCATCACTCCAAACATGCCCCCCCCCCATTTCTTCTTCCCCCAGCTCTATAGGCTGAGGATGACATCATACGGTGTGGGATAGCCCTTGGGTCAGTTGGGGTCAGCTGTCCCGGCTGTGTCCCCTCCCAGCTTCTTGTGCCCCTGGCAGAGCACAGGGAGCTGAAAAACTCCTCAGCTTGCATAAGCACTACTTAGCAACAACTAAAACATCCCTGTATTATCAACCCTGTTTTCAGCACAAATCCAAAACGTAGCCCCATACTAGCTACAACGAAGTAAATTAACTCTGTCCCAGCTGGAACCAGGACATGCCCGCTACCAAAACCTGGCCACAGAAACCCAACACAATAAGGTTAGATGACTTCTTAACACTTATGTACAGTATAACTAGCTTAGTTTCCCAAATTCTTCTATGACATCAAAATAAATAAATGCCATTTTCTTTGGACTTTGAAAATTACACCTCTTAGACATATCAGCTAGGAATTGGGAACATATATTGAAGAATGTACTTTTGGATCTTGACTGTAAGTGCTAGTATTAGAGGTATTATTGTAATATTGTAAATGTTACCTTACTGCATCTTGTACCTTGTGTGCATCTGAATTTCATGAATGCTTTATTTAATAATTTTTTTCAACTTTTTATTTCAGAAATATATATAAAATTATTCACATGCAAGGTTGAGGTAAAACCTACACTGAGGTATTTTTTTCTTCTTTTTCTTTTATTATGGTCATAATGGTCATATATGACATTTAGAAATAAGCATAATAAATTTATTGCTGACAATTATTGCAATTAAAAAATCCTCAAACTTGAACTGATTTGCCTTTCATATATGACACTGTATCATACAGGAAATTCAAATGAAATGAAATTCATGTCCTAGAAGGCCAGTGGCAGGAACAGGAAGTAAAAATACATTTTTTAAGAGCTCACAGGTTTCATGCACTAAATCGTGAATATCAGTTACACACATACAGAACAAATTAATGCCATGACTAGTGTTCTGATACATTTGACTTATGGACATGGAATTTGGAGACACGAAAATACTGAATGCTAGAAAAGTCATACATGTTATACTTAGTATTCAGTGCTTCTTTAACATTGATTTTAAAATGGAATTGCAACCAGATGTTTACCAGGTAGTGAAACTGAGGGAATCAAGTCCTCCTAGACTGGCTTGGAAAATCTTGAAGCTTCAGTGCAGTGCCAAATAGGCTTGAGATGAAATAGGGCCTGGAAGCTGCTCATATTTAAACACTATCTTCAGCTGAGAGTTAGATCAGGTGAAAAAAGAAAAGAGGAGAGAGCACAAACATAGAAGCAAGCAATAACACAGCCAAGTGTTGCACAGTTGTGCATACCCTACCACTCCTGTACTGTCAGTTACTGATACAGGTTAGGAAAGATTTGTTTATACTGGGTGATTTGACAAAACACATCATAGTGTGAGAAAATAGAGATCTAGTTTCCTCTGGTAAATTGACTGACTTAACACCTGCTAACAAGGAATAGTTATGACCTTCTCAGAAAATCTCGCCTGTGCTCAGAGGAAGGCACAAACTGCAAAGAATAAGAAGTTTTTTCCTAGCTCTTTAAAAGAGGACTGGCAAAAACCCTGGAGGAAAAAAAAAACAGGAAATGAAAGAAATGTAATGGAAGAAGCAAAACAGCATGGGAAAAAACCCAACACATGCAATGGAAAAAAAAGGAAGCAATCCATTTCTAAGGAAAACAGTATTTTCCACCTCCCACTTGAGAGAGAATCAGAAGGCCAATGGTAAGACATACAGATCATAAATAGACAACTCGTGTTGCAGAGTTGGAGGCTCACAGCATTTTCTACCTCTGCTGTTCCCAAGATCCACCTATACATGAACTTAGAAGGAAGAGTTTAGCAAAGCGAAGTTAGGAAAGGAAAATATGCCATTACGAACATCATCATTATAATAATGAACAAATTCCCAGAAACACAGTAGTATCATTTTTTGCTAGGCTACACAAAACTTTTTCTGAAAAATGGGGCAAAAAGTAGAATTTGAAAGAAGTCAAATTTATCTGCATTTTTCCATTGTTCAAACACTTCTTCAAAGCCTGTAATTGCACTATGTGAAGACTGGGTAATAGTAGAAAGCATCTATAGCAAAGTGGTGGTGGCTACAGTTAGGTGGGTTTTCGAACTTAGCCTATTTAATTTCAGTTTTACACATTTACTTTAAAATTGTGTTTTCCTGAGTCATGTATAGAATCAAAGGACCTTCTAGAAAGCTTTGTAATTTTAAGATTATTTCATATTAATTTAATTTTGCTATCAATCAAAGGCTGTACTATGTGGCATGCTTTTGAGTACCAGAGAAAATAATCCTTTATTACTGTTGTTGTTGTTTCATCAACAAGAGGGTCACACAGTGCATTACTTCCATAGGTCAAGCCTACTGGGCACCCTGGGGTGCCTTTGTTCTCCCGTCTGAGTGCACTGGCTACCAGCTTCCCCACTCCCCTTTGTTTTGCAAACTCTTTGCAGCTCCTTCAGTCCCTTACTTCTTTCTAGAGTTTCTAGATACATCCCTATGTTTCCTCTTCTCCCAGACTAGGATACCCTCTTCTTTTACCATCATGCCATAAATTTTCTCTGTGTGTATCCCTTCCCCTTACTATCCTTTTCCCAGTTACCATTCTGACACCCATCCTTTGTGTCTTGGAAACAATTTATTCAGGAATCTCCATATTTTAAAAAGACAGAGAGAGATGTGTGTCAAGTGTTCTAGAAAGTTTATACACTGCTACAGAGGTGCTTTTAGGTTCTGGATGTGTTAATCAGAGTTCCATCTACTTCTCATTTTCCCTGTCCAGCTATTAGGAAAAGTAATTGGGTTCGACCCATTGATTCACACAAATTGACCAAATATAGAATTCCAGGCATTGCATAGCAGAAGTAGACAGAAATGCCATCGAGCTGGGTATTGAATCTCCCCTCAGTTTGGCAGTTATGCTGTTGTTACTTCTTTGTACAACCTCGTTGCTAACCTATAGATAGCAATGCAAAGCTGATTTCCATAGAATAATTTAAATACACAGTTAAACTACAAAGCCTACTTAAAATTAAATCCCTGTTCATTAGAAGCACTACCGCAAGGACAATTCTTTTTTCAGGTAATGTGCCCCATTAGTGTCAACACAAAGTTAGCTGAGTAGAGTAGTCATATTTTTCCTTCTCTCAAGATATGCTTTTCTTAGTCAGGATAGGTACAATTCTTTGTCTGTTTCTCCATCATTTTGTTTCTACAATATTATGTCAAAACTGACCAATGGGAATTCATTTCTTTAAAGGTACTACATATTGCCGTTTGATATTACAGTGACTATTGATGCATATGGAATAGCAAAATTAACCTATATTTTTTAAAGGGAGATGTGAATATCCATGACTTTTAATATGTCATCATTATGCATAATAATCTACATTTTTGTCATAAACTTGTATACTTAGTGTAAGATAGAAAACAACAATACTTAGCCCATGAAATTAAGGAGTGTTCAACAGTAAAAGACAATTAAAAATAACCATGGCATTTTTTTTCTCAAAGGCTTTTTACCAAATAAAATTAAAGGCTTCCTTGAAATGCATGCACACCTGTAGGTGTTACACATCTGGGCAGTATGTACATTATAAGAGCCACTGGATTTAATATATGCATCTGACTACAGAAAGGCATTAGAGTTTTTGATTTGCATGTTATATCTTTCATATTTGCACAGTTTTCTGTGCACACAATTATGTTTTTCTATGTCAAGATACCCTTTCTGAAACCAACTAGCTGGAAGACCAGCTGGAGACCTTTTTGAAATATACTTCATAATCTTGAGGGGAGTGTATTTTTATTTTTCTGGCCAGCAGTAAATTTTCTACCTCAGTAGCATGGCTTATGGTACAGTATTAAAGATCCAAGCTTTCACAGCAGGTTGTATTGGCTATGTAAGCTTACACTGATTAAGCTTCTAGGAAGAAACACACAAAACAACAACACAAATTCTCGATTGAACTTAGCTAAATCAATGAAATGTGAATTGTGAATTTATCTCACTTTAATATATATTATACAACTAAAACCAATTTAATAAATGGTCAAATCCATGGCCCACAGATTAATCCATATTGATATTTCCCATGCAGCATTATTTTTACTTTCCAGCACAAGATATCCAATACTACTGCTCTGTCAGTTGACAGTCACGTTCGATTCTTTTAATAAAATCCTGTATTGCATTACTGCTAGACTGAACAAGAAGTGAATTTCCACATGGGAAATTTTGGAAGAAAAGTAGATGCAGGTCTTACTATTATTATAACCAAAGGCAATAATATATACTTTTTTTTGACATATCAAGTCTATTGATACATACTATAGAAATAAATACAAAAATTGCCGCTCATTACTGCAGGATCACACTTGGAAGATGAAGCCAAACCAGCCTGTGACCTGGACCCTACCTCACCTGCTTGACTGAAAAGTCCCCTCTAGTGGCTATTTTGAGCATACAGACTTTGCAGGTATCACTGCTCCTTTCATAAACAAGGTGAGGTGACAACATCTTGCTGACATTCATTGCCTATAAATAATGATTATTTGAAAATTATGAAGAACGTTATAACACTGTTGGGCCCCATCCACTCCCTAGCTATGCACACCACAGCATTCTGTCACTGCACACACGCATGCAACACAAAGCTGAGCCATACTGCAAAATCCAGCCCTTAAACTTATTTTTTCTCATGCCTTTGGGAACTGGTTAGGATTCTTTCAAGGTGGTAGATTTTCCTTACCAAAAAAAAAAAAGTCAATATTGCAAAACTGTGATATTTCTTACAAGTCCTCTGTTTGGCAAACAGGTTTCTGATGAATTCCAAGAAGAGTTTCTTGGCAGTCCACAGGGCATATTACTTTGCCATCTGCTGGTGGTCCCCAGCTTCCAGGTTCCTATGTTTTAGGTTACTCTTTCTGCGAAACTCTTCCAAAACTGGGGACTGGAGCCCACCAATGGACAGCACTACCATGTGGACTTTGCCCAGCATCCTGACCTTGACCATGCATGAGCATGAGGGGCTTAGTGCTTTCACGTTTTCTGCATCAGAGCTGGATAGTTTTGCTTTCAAGGCACTGGTCCCTCACTGCTATATTAGCTGCCTGGATGGTCTGGCTTAGGCTGTGATTAAGAGTTTCCAATTTCTTTGCTCTAGAGCCAAGAGGAGGCAGAGGTTGGACGATCCACCTTGCCATTTTCATTGTGGAGAACCTAGAAGTAAGGCAAGTCATAAAAAGCCAGAAGGCTCAGAGCTTGTGTTCTTGTTCAGTTTCACATAGCATTTTCCATATTTTCTTCAATGAAAATAAAAATAAAAATCTTCTACTTTGGTTTTGAACTGAAATTCCAGGCATCTCCTGAAACTGAGAGAAAATTAAAAAAAAAAAAAATCTGCAGAGAAAATCAGATCTTATCACAGATATTCGGAGTCAAATGACCTGGACCTAAGAGCAGCATTTTCCTTTTTTCATTTCTCATCGCACACTCACCTGCAGTCTGCTCAGTGTCAAGGATATGCTGAAATATACTATAATCACTGCTTTCCACTGTCTAACGGTAAGCATGCACATGAACTTCTCCCATAGCAGTTCCTGAGAATGATACAATCACTTTGTCTTGTAGTCTTGGAAAAATAAAGCTCATTTTCCCCGAAAAACGAAAACTGACTACAAACCCAGTTCATTATATGCACAAAATAAATTATCAAAAGGAGACAAATATTTTTGTTTGCCTTCTAATCTTGTTCAGGTATATTTATGTTACAGGTTACTTGCAATTTCAGAGTGGAAGTGAGTTTTTGAAATGGTTTTACTTTTCAACACTGTATGCCAACAGGTTGCCTTCTCACCTTTTTCTCAGCTTGTGGAGGATATGAAAAGGAAAAAATATAGATGAGCAAAGATCAGACTACAAATACATCTCCAGAAAAAGAAAATATTCTACTATTGTAATTTGATAGAGATGGTATTTGGACAGAAAACAACCCATTCTCATTAAAAGTGAGATTTATCTTTACTTTTTCACACTGACAGAGAACTTTAACCCTCGAGCAATCCCACTGAAATAATTTTATATTGTTAATGTTCAAGGTGAGACCCTGATTCCACTGAAGTAAATGGCAGAGATTCCACTAGTTTCAGAAGAGTCAGATTTAATTCCTGGTCTCCTTTGGCTGTTAGAGTCTGTCCTGGTGCCTACCTAGCCATACAAGAAAGTAAACTACCATCACGGAAAAGGATTTAGTACCTTTGATGGACATCATGTGATATGGTAATACAGAGGATTTAAATCATATAGTACAGATTCTTAATCATTATCATATTCCAGATTCTTGTCTTTGTGCTCACCTCTGGTGACATTCATATATATGGCATCTCTCTGTAATATAATTTCTACAGAGCTCTAAGGTTTCGCTCAACCCTGCTTACATTTACTTCATTAGCAGCTGTGGTATTGTTTAATGTTAGGGTCAGCATTGCAGGAGAGAAGCTGATGAGGGATGTATGTGTTTGGGAAAGGAATTGATGAACTAATTTTATGGAAGGGAATACTCCTATTCAGGAACTGTTTACTGTTCTCTTTTATGAAGGGTACTTTCTAGTGCAGTGGAAATGATGGATTAGTTTTGTTTGCGGAAACTTCTGAACTTCCATTGTTCAAGGGTCCACAGTGCAGGACACACTTGTAGACAAGTGCAGGCAGCTGGCTGGGAGCCAAAGGAAAGTTTTGCTGGAGGTCTCACTTGGAGACGACGACTCCAGGAAGTGAAAGTTTGACTTAGTTCAAGTTGTGATGAGCATGCGAAACAGATTTATGTTCATTCAAGTCCATTTGCACGTTGTGGCTATGTAAGTGAGTTTAATCACTGATATCTTGTAAGCTGAGTTTCAACAAGTCTCAGACTGCTGGTATGGCTCCTTCCTTAGAGACAAATCAGTATTATAAAGCAGGAGAGAACAGAATAAACTTTGTTGATGTAATATAGCTTAAGCATGATCTAATATAATGTGGTGCTTAACTCATCATTCTCTATTTTATTTTACTCCTGTGAGACAAGGAGAAACAGCCTGGCAATGTTGCTAGATTATAAACTCTTTAGGGGAGAGAATATGTCTCTGTGTGTGTACTTCAAAGTTCCTCTGACACCTTGGGGTTCTTTATAAATGGTAGTAATAATAATTTATTGCTGTGCAGTGTGGTCTGGTCTCCCATTTACATTCAGTGTGATCGGTTCTGCTGTGTCGCTGTCCTGTTCATCACTTCTCACCTTGCACTTACATGCAACTTCTATTATGGTTATTTTTAGAATACGTAAGGCACTCAAATAACATGATTACAAGTGTGGAACTACAGCTTAGGAAACAGATAGGAGGATAGTTCACAGAAAGAGGCAACATACTGCACCTAAGCTGTGCAAGATCAAACCTGACATTGTAAAATCAAAGAGAAGGTGTAATATGAAAATAATGTGATGAGATTATAATGAGTACTGTGGGGTTTTTTACAGCTGAATTACCGTCATTTAATGAGTTTCTGGATTTCTTTTTCAAATTCTATATGTATGAATGCAAGTGTACGGCTATGTAGGCAATATATACATGTGTAAATACATGCGTACATGCATAGTCGCACTTGGGGTGCTTATGTATGTGTGTTTTGTAAAGCACACAGAAAAGAGTGTGCTGCAGGAAACAAAATGGACCAATTGTAAGGTCCTATAATGCCATTTTCCATTCCTGGAAGGAAGTAAAATGACCAGGTTTCCCTTTCATGGAATCTGAGCGATCTTTTCAGAAAGCTTCATTTTCTGTCAGCTTCAGGAATGGGATATATTTACATACATTCATACAGTTTGTGATGCCTGGAGGCAATGAGTATTGGGGAAGGGTGCAGCATGGAATGCTCTTCCAGCTCTGGCTGACAGAGGGTACTGAGTGTTTTGTTCTAGTTGTCAGATGTTAGAGCACCCCTGTGATTTCTCCAGCTTTGTGCTGAAGGCTGGCGTAGGTTCTTATCTCCAGGATGGTGCTGAACTGGTGGAGGCATAAAAGAATCTTTATCTTCCCTCTTTACTTCAGTGCAGCACAGGAATGAACCCAATGTAATACGACTGTTTCAGGTAAAGTTTGTAAGTTTGTGGCCCTCAGGATATTGGCATTTTATGATGTCTAACGTGTACCAAACAATGGAGAAATTTTGCATCAGATGAAACTATTTGCCCTTGGTTTTGCTGTTGAATTAAGTACTGTAAATTGCTCTGTCACAAATGCTATAACAATCTTTTGTCTCAGACATACAATGACACACTTCTGCATGTAACTAAAACAAATTCTAAAATTATTATGCCTAATCCCCTCCTGTCACAGGTGCTATCTAGTATGATCCTTCTTTGAAACCACTTGTTTTGCCTAAACCTGTTAGATTAGCTGTATTCACTTCTCCTGCTGGAAGAAGGCTTTCATGACTGGAAACTTTATTCTAGTCTCCAGTCAATCTTCCTTATGGCCAATTTAGTCTCATTTATTTTTTGTGTCATTATTTAAATTTCACATCCATTTTGGTCCTCCTTCACTTGACTCTGATCATACTAAGTCAAGGTGTGTGTATACTCCTCACTAACGTGCAACAGGATTCTGCATAAAACAATGGCTTATGGAAATTAACAATAGTTGGAAGTTTATAATTCATTGAAGATCATAAATTTATTATAACCTTCAGTCACTTCCATATTTTAGTTCTTTATTTATGTTACAATTCTTTACATCTCTCAGAGTAAGAAATGTAGTTAAACTTTAGCCTAAATAAAGAAATGGTATCCTTATAGATTTTTAATTGATTTTGAATCATTAAGGTTTGATATTTAACTTGACTGGATATAGAGGAATGGGACTATGGGTTGCCTTGGCTGAAATCAAAACCAGTTTAGATACGTTGTTGGAATAAAGAAAGTTTCCGATTTCAACCCCCAAAATGACACTGTATCATAAAGCCACTGTTTAAAAACATTTGATTAGTGACTGCTAAATTGCATCTAAAATAATAATTTTAACATCTTGAGGCAAAGTAATTTTCATCTGAAACTATTTTTAATTCCAATTTTACTTCAAGACAGATTGGTACATGTCCTGAATGGTTGTCTTAAGAGATATGCAAGGCAAGGTAACATCTGGATGAGATATAAAGGTTTAAGAAAATAATTCATTTTAAGTAATGTAACTCAGCCTGAAAGGGATGAAGGTCCATCCTTCTAAATAATTTTTAATTTCAATAATGATTTGGGAAAAGATGTAGTTATTGAGGGCAGAGAACACGGGTTAGGGCATAAATATTCCAGCTCCACTGCTTAGAAGCCCATAGAAAATAGTAGTCAGTAAAGAGGCATCTGGGGACATTAGTTGACAAGGTCAAGTACTTGGATTTAATCAAATTAATTTTGTAGCTGGAGATTTAGTCATGGTTATAAGACAGAGAAATCATCTCCAGTAAGGAAACCTAACAAGTAAGCAATACATCATCTGCATGAAGTGAAATATATTGCTCTCAGCCATTTAGCTATTTAGCTTCATGTCAGAATTAAGGAAGGGTTTGGAAGTACTGTTCTAGCATGAGCTACTTAAATACCAGTAAGTGATAATGTAAAGCAGTTGTGCTTGTTTCAGTGATATTGTGAATCTCTGGCAACAGTTCAACATTATTGCTACTGGGATACACTAATGTCATGAACTGATTCGGGATGAAGATCTGTATTTCATTACCAGTTTGAAAGTTTGTATAGTTTTAACATAAGGAACTGATTTTCAACACCTTCTGCTGCCATCACTGAAATTTAAGGGAGATACAGCATTAGTTTCACTTAGGAGAACTGGGCTCGTTGACTTTCCTGCACAGCTTGAAAATGGAAGACGCTGCAGGAGATCAGCTGGACAAACAGAAGCAGAACTGTCTTGTAGACCGTTGCTTATTATCTCAATTTAAGATTCAGATCATATAAAATGTTTGAAGTCTAGAGCTGTTGTATGAGCTAGCATATTTTTGAACAGATGGCATGAAATTGTGATGATTTCAAGATCTACAATGCTCTTAGAGAACAGGGGGATTTGTTCTGAACAGGCAATCATTGATTAATAACTGTTCCTGTCCTAAATGGGAGGTACTGGAACTGGACTTGCTGTGTGTCATAAAGGACATACTTCGGTGTTTAGGTTTTTCACTAGGTGCATTTATTATATGAATACCTGCGTGTTCTAAGATTGACTCATTTTAAGTGCCTTGTTCTGAACTTTAAAAGCTGCAACTGGTTGAACTTAATTCTAACTTGTTTTCTTGTATTCAGTTCAAAGTGCTATTTTCCATACCAAGGTACTTCAATAAAATCTATACAACCCAAAATGAAATACTGTAAGTAAAGAAACCAGATTATAACTGTGTATTTTTATACAATGGTGATTTCTTACAATTAAAGACTCTAGAAAGAGGACTGTCCAATTATATCAGCCCAAATACAGGAAATCTGAAGTAAATTTTCCTTTTTTTTAGTGTTTAAAGTTATAAATTAATGTGCTTCACCATTTTTTTTAAACTTTCATTATGTACAACCTCACCATGACAGGTGTTTTATTGATTAGCAGCCTAAACTTTCCTTTCTAGAAGTCTATGCCACTAATCTTTCTTATATATTATCTTTTACTGAATAATTTTTCCCAGTGTTATCTCCTACCAATATAGTACAACACCCTTGGTTCTCCTCAGCTTTATTCGTAAGCCATTCCCCAGGTTACCTGACTTCCTTTTATGGACAGAAATGTCTTTATTTTCATACTGCAGTGCACAGGACTGCGGTCACCATTCTAGTACAAGGAGTTTAACTGAGCTTAAAAGCGAGAACAAGAGAGATACATTAACAAATACTGATGAGAATATGAAAGGTAGATGAGAGAACCATATAAATAAGGTAATAGGAATTTAAAGTAATATACGAAGTGACCAATAGGTAACAAAATAAAGCATACCCATCAACATACACTTTTTTTTTGTCTTTCAAATGATCAAAGCTTTGTTTACATGAGGTAGAAACTAATAGTTCTTAATGTAAGTCCTATATCTCACATCCAGAGGCTGCTCCCAAACCCCAGGAGGATGTTGGGCTAGAAGGCCAATTGAATAGGTGCATTGTTGTATGTGTTGTTGAACTGGATGCTGCAAACCCACATGTTTTCTGGCAGAATGCATTAGAGTTAAAAGATATTGAATGTCACCAATTCAGTGTTATTTAAGAATAAGATAAATGTTTCTTTCATGTAAATATTGGCTGGCAAACTTCTATACAGTAGAAGTGTACCGAAGAAGGTTCACAACCCACGTTTTGGGCAAGATAATAAAAAAGTGATCTGACCTCACCTGCAGCAGGGCTAAACTAAGGAGTTTCATTTTTAAACCATTTGATAGTTATTCCAATGTTTTTCTACTACATATTTTAAAATGATTGCTATCTTCAGAAACACAAGTTAGCCATTTAGATGTTGGTACATCCACGTTATGAAGCAGTGAACAAAACGAAAGCTGTATCCTGCAAATACAGCCAAGCTCCAAAATTAATGTAACATTTATACTTACTTGTGGAGACGTTCACTCTGACTCAAAATGCTCAAAAGCATAAGTAATCCCAAAGCCATAATGTGTCCTCTGGACCCACTCCAACAGGTCCATGCCTTTCCTGTGCTGAGGGCTCCAGAGCTGGACGCAGCACTGCAGGGGGGTATCACGAGAGCAGAGTAGAGGGGCAGAATCACCTCCCCCGACCTGCTGGCCACGCTGCTTTTGATGCAGCCCAGGATATGGTTGGCTTTCTGGACTGCAAGAGCACATTGCCAGGTCATATCCAGCTTTTCATCCACCAGTACCCCCAAGTCCTTCTCCACAGGGCTGCTCTCAATCCCTTCAACCCCCAGCCTGTTTTGATACTGGGGGTTGCCCCAACCCAGGTGCAGGACCTTGCACTTGGCCTTGTTGAACCTCATGAGGTTCTCACATGGGTCCCCCTCTCCAGCTTCTCTAGGTCTCTCTGGATGACATCCTGTCCTTCTGGTGTGTCAACTGCACCGCTCAGCTTGGTGTCATCTGCAAACTTGCTGAGGGTGCACTCAACCCCACTGACTATGTCACTGATGAAGGTGTTAAACTGTACTGGTCCCAGTACGGACCCCTGAGGGAACACCACTCGTCACTGGTCTCCATCTGTTCATCAAGCCATTGACCACTATCCTCTGGATGCAACCATCCAACCAATTCCTTATCTACCTAACAGTGCACCCATCAAATTCATATCTCCCCAGTTTCAAGAGAAGGATTCTGTGGGGGACCATGCCGAAGGTCTTACAGAAGTCCAGATAGATGACATCCATAGCTCTTGCCTTGTCCACTGATGCAGTTACTCCACAGGTTGGAGTCCTCAGGCAGGACTTGCTCTTGGTGAAGCCCTGCTGGCTGTCTCAAATCACCTCCCTGTCCTCCGTGTGCCTTCGCATAGCTCCTAGGAGGACATGCTCCATGATCTTCCAAGGCACAGAGGTGAGAGTATTGACAGGTTAGTACTTCCCAGGGTCCTCTTTTCTACCCATTTTTTATAGGTATAAACTAAGAATATCTTAGAAAATTAATTCAGAATCTGATATACTTTCTTCAGCTGATATATCTCTGATCTTATGAAATCCACATCCACTTCTATTTTTAGGCATTGTTTGAATATATAGTGAGTTTGCATATAGTATTTAGACATGTATCTACTCAGAATTGTTGATCAGTCTCTAATTTAGAAGAAATTTTATACTTTGCACTAATTAAAGATATCAGAAAAAGATTAGTCCATCTTTGAGATTTCATTATGAATTAATTCATTAGTGAGTAAACCTGCACTTATCAATAGATCAAGCAATGTTTTTCACTTTATGGAACAAGGTAAGAGGTTAAGAGCCCTTTATAATAGTAATTATCTTGTTTTGTCATCACAAGCACATGCATCCTGAGAAGCAGAAAAGACAGCCTATAAACCAGGTGTCCAAGTACCGTAAACATCAGGAGTGCAGAATACATCATGGAGCAATACATGAGTATAATGACAAGAATAATGACAAGAAAATATAGAAAAATGGTTTGATTTATTCATTAGCTTGAGAGAGGGAAATTTTACATTCTGTCATCCTAAAATTCTCAGTCTGCAAACAATATGGAATCTCATATAGTTGATATACAGGCTAAAATGATGGATTAAGGAATAAATGCTATTTGGGAGAGAAGTGGTGAGAAGTCAAAGGAAGTAGTACTGTTAATGATGTAACAAAAATAACAATGAGACATATGACATTAAAATTATACAAAAGTGTTCATTAATAATTCCAGTGTGTCATTCAGGGAATAAATGACTAAGGAGCAACATTTTCACATGTAAAATTTTGCCTTTTAAATGTGCACCAATCCTAGAGAGTGAGAGAGTGAAAGGGAATTTAAAATAAGCACAAAACCTCATTGAATAAATATGCTCATCTGTGGCTATTTGAGTCATGAAATCTACCCTTTCATGACCAGAGAGTGTCCATGGCAACAACCTCCAGAAAAAGGATCATGTTTCAAAAATACCTCTAGGATTTTGTTGGTCAGTGTCCAAAAACCAGGAAAATACAAGTAGGAATATAGGATCCATAAATTAGATTGTTTAGTGTTCATTATAGAACTATTTCCATATAAAGGGCAGCTAATTTGAATGAAACAAGGTAAAATATTAACTATATACACAAATAAACTCAACATTATAATGTGAAAAATAAAGCCTCTAGAGCCACCATTGCAGGTCTCACTGTTGTACTGTTGTTCCAGTTAGGCTAACGTCTATCGAAATTATTTTTGATGAATGGAAGCAAAAAAGTTATCCGCATTTTTTAAAAGAACATTTGCTGTAAATGAAGTTATCCTCCAGGAGAGTATGTGCCAATAATACAACTTTGTTTACCAGTGGCAGTTAAGAAGTTAGTGCTCTGGATTCAGGAGTAAACAGACAAATTTGTAGAAATATCATGTTCATACAGTCTGTAGACATTAGGCATCCAGCTGATGTACCCATGAAATAATATCTAATACACAAGAAATTTAAAAGAGCAAACAGAGTAAACTATATTTTTGTTACAGATAATAAGTAACTGAAGTTAGAGGAGTTCAACGAGAGTAAATGTGGTCTGCTGTGTTTGTTCAGTGGAGCAGTACTAGAAATACAGAAAGACTACATCTCTCATAGAAGGATTAAACCTAAATTAATTATGGCAAAAGCCTAATATTGCACTTCAGGATTTAAAGAGTCTCTAATTATTAGTGATATGGACCAGATCAAACATAGAGCGGTAGCCTAATTTTGGGTTTGTCAGTAGTCCCCTAAAATAGGCAACACTGAGCTGAGCCCAATGCATAAATGTCTCCAGCCACACACTGCCTAAGTGGCACCTTGTGTGGCTGGCAAAACTGCCCTAGAGCAGTGGCTTCGCCCTGTGGTGTCATGAGGTCTTACCTCATTGCTCTGCTTGCTCTCACCTAAATGCAGCTCAGCTCATTCCTTACTTGCTCTTTGTCATGGGTCAATGTGTCTCATTTCCAAAGGCCAATATAATACTATTTTGGTGGAATCAGTATGTGTCATGTTTAGCCACCTAATATTTTGGGTATCTATTTTAAGAGGGTGTTAATTTACACATGCGCATGTCTGCTCACTCTGCTGTAGAGAGAACATAGAACACTAGTCAGATTTTTGGGAAAGTGAATATGAAGTGGACCCTGTCCGTAACAAAGACATTTTAATATGTAACATAAAGACTTTTTGGTAATAGGTATTAATTAATCAGCATTTTGTATGAACGCAGCAGCATTTTGTCTTTTGGACCATAAATCAAAGGTCAGACGGTTCGCTTTCCTCTGTCGCATACACCAAAGTGTGCAACATAATCTGTTTTTATGATTGGAGAACACTACAAAAATGCTCTACACTCAATTGTGCTGATGAAAATGATTTTATGAAATTGAGGGCAACTTTGTCCCTTGGGTGCCTTGTGGGAAATGGCTAGGGAGTTGTTTTTCTTCAGGACTTTTATTTGGAGAGCTTCCACCTAAATCCACTTAAAATCAGTGAGAATGGGAAAAAATCAAGAACTCTGATTTCTTCCTTTTTAAGCTATTTTAATTCCTAGCTATCAATATCGTCAAGATTGTCTCTAGAGCAACATTTCTGGAAGCAGCTTGATTCAAAATTTAAATTTCATTTTCAAGAGGGATTAAAAAGCAAGACTGAAAAGGATCCTAAGTTACTGAGATGCTTCAGAAAATTGTATCCATAGTTTTACCTCTTGAAGTGTTAATGTGAATTCCTGAGTGTTACTTGTGGATTTAAGGCAGAGAGGAGAATTTCAATTAAATTGTGAGCAGATATAATATAAAGGAGATAAACACTATGTATACTGCTAATATCAGCCAAATCAATGATGTATTTAAGTCAACCAATTCTGAGAATAATTTAGCTTTACTATGGTGTAAGGTGGAGTATTAAAAATTTTTTACATTTTCTCACAAGTCTGTGGGGTTACAAATTACTGACTGACTCTGACTATACTTTCCCTTTGTTCTGCAGTCCATTGGACTATGATATCTTTCACTTATTTTACTAAGTCTGCTGTGCAAAGTAAACATCTGGTTCTGAAGGTAGAAAACCTTAGGGGGTCCCACTTTCGAAAGAGTGTTTGCATGGTAAGATTTCCTTTTAATGTAGTCGATTCTATTTATAGGATAATGGCATGAATTGAAGAGTTGCATAAATTATGAACACCCCCTTAGTAAACCAAAATATCTATGCTACTGAGAGGAACCTAAAATCACAAAAGGAGATGCTGTGCTGGTATAGGCTTTGAGGCTTTTGTATTAGATTTTATTACTTATTCCTATTTATGATGCTGATGCTGATGCATGGGTTTATATGTTCCTTAAATTGGTAAAAAATACCAGCTCTGATGTACACAGAGGGAAGGTTATGCTACTGCTTGGAGTGGGGGGAGCCTCATTTGCACAATATGAGGAACAGAGAGGACACAAGTACAGATTATACCATAGACACTACCAGCTATCATTATGCTTTTGTGTAAGAATATCCATTAGATGGATATATAGCAGAATTAAAACTGGGGTTTAAAAGGTGATGAATGTGATTATAAAGCCATAATGGTAAACTGGTAGATCCACTATAGATACTACTCTATCTCTAGGGGGATCATCATATAAATTTCCAGGTTCACAACATTTTTAAACCCTTGATCATGCAAACTGAGATGCCCATAATATCTAATTTGGCTATGTGCAATATAGACACTGCTAAAGGGGTGCTATGTAACAGTTACAGTGAAACAGAAGACCAAGAAAGAAAATGTTATTTTAGTTCAAGCTCTGTGACTAAACTTGCATTTTATACTCATGTCACTATTTTATGAGTGTTGCACTCCAAAGTCATAAACAGTAATTTGACAACATTAATGTTATCTTTTCAGTGTTATGTTACATCTACATGAAATACTGCTGTTGGCTTATTTAAAAAGAAATAAAGATAGAAATAAAGATTATCAAAGCACTAGAGCTGCCTGTTCTCCCCTTCTGTTTCTGCTATTCTACTATTCCTTGCCTTTTTCTTCATTTTTCTTGTATTTTCTTCCTAACTCCTCCCTCACTGTGCTTAGAAGCTGAAAGAAAATTCATGCTACATTATTGTTGTCATCTCTGAGAAAGGTGCCTCTCTCAGAAGCCCAGACTGTAGAGTGTTAAGACTGTAGTGTGCTCCTGGGGAGGGTAAGGTCACAGAATGCAGAGAAGTCCTCTGACTTGTAACAAAACTGGCCTCTGAAGCCCCTGCACATGCCAAAACAGTCAGTTACTGCTGCTGTGGGCTGCACAGTCTTGCCACTGGCAGAAATTCGCAATGTGGTGTGGGATTATATACATGTTGCAGTAGATTTCTAAGTTTTCAGCGGCCATCTGTAAGCAGTGGGGGTGAATGGGCTCCATTTCAGACAACCGAGGCATGCTGAAATATTTCCCCATAGGACACCGTTCCTTCCACCCCGCAGTCCAGATGCTGCCATATGTGTGATACAATATCTCGTTCTGAATATGCATCCATGTTTTTAGCTTTCTTCAATTAAAAAGCTTTCTCTAGCTACGCCACAGCTCCTGAATTTTCTTTTCAGGCTGAAGGCACGGCATACTCATGTGCAAGTCATTTTTGCAGTAGAATTTTGCCAATCTAGAGGTATATTTTTTCAATAAAGGAGAACCTGGATGTCGAAATTATGAGCTGTTTTATATGTATAATTTTTCATAAGTAAAAGCAAATTTTCCAGGGTATTACTGCAATCCTGTGCAGTGAAAAAAAGTATTTTATATTATTATGAAGAGAATTATGATGGCTATTCTGTGATTCTGATTTAGAGTTGCCCCAAAACTCTAAGCAGTTTGGTAGACTAACAGTTTGTTCATCCATAAGATTACCTAGCAATATCAGAGAGCATCCAGTCAGGAAATGAAGAATAATCTTTGCCACTATTTCTGGATAACAAATAAGATATAAATTTTAATGTGAGATGAAAAATATCTTGCATAACCGAACTATTGAAAGAGAGCAGTGATTTCTGCTCTAAATAAATACGTGAAAAGAGACAGGAAACTGACACCAAGAAAATACAAAGCCTTGCACCAACCAAAAATGAACTCAAATCCAGAGAGTACCCTTTTTAGGAAAAGTCTGCTTAGGAATCCAGAAAGTTTCTGAGGTCACCATTTATTTCTATGCCATTCTTCCTCCTCCATATGGAGTGGACATGGGTTTTGGCCTCTAAACACTGGCAGATCTCCCAGAATGGATGCAAAGGTCTGGACTATCAACATGAAGTCTGACTCAGCACTGATTCCAGCACTCTGTGTGTCTGGCTTCCTACATTGCTGTACCCATTGAAAACCTGCGGCCAGGAACTTCACCATAGGGTTGTGGTCACTCCTAGGGAGTAAAACATTCACAAAAAATGTAATAGTAATTCAGTTCTAACTTGCTTACAGGACTGGTTGAAAGGGCAATACATACCTGCTAGTCTCACCCATTCTCTTTGTAGATCCTCAGATCTTCTGCAGGTTCCTGAGCATCTGAGGAATCTGCCTTGCAGTGTTTTTCCTTTGTGTCATCTAGAAACAAATTGGTAGAGCTTTTTCATCTTTACTTCAAAAGTCAGAGGAAGCTCTACTTCTAAACTCAAGGCTCATTCTGATCGTTTTTCGGCTGCTCAGTGATGTTTGATTTAAGTTTGTTTTCTTGTTGTCTTAGAATCTAAGCTTTCTTTACTTTCTCTTATTAGTATGTCTGGAACAACCATACAGAAAATCTCAAAGTTATGAAATTAGAATAAACTGTAGATTTTTCAAACTGCTGGGAAAGGTGCAAATTGTCCCATATCCATGTTTTAGAGGTATTAATTCTGAGCCTTAATGATGACAATTTCATGGTCAGTCTAGTTAACTACCTCACTATTGACCAAAGAAAGGAGAAGAATAAAGTTACAAAAAGCTATGCCATATATTCTTTCTAACACTGTAACTGGCTAATACTTGGGGAAATACCACCTTTTCTTTTTCATTCAGAGCTAAAGAACCAAACACTATGATTAAGATCATGGAAGAATCCAGGTCCTTAGAAGGGAAATGGAAACCTAAATGCCCAAGAGAACCTACGCAATTACATTTTTAACATTACCTACTCTTATTGGGTGTTTTAAGTGGTCAGAACTTGATTATGTGCATATCCCAGAAATCAAACATATTTACTTCCGAATTCAATTGCTGCCTGAACTTTGGGATATCTTCATTATATGTGAGTATCTTTGTATACAAGAGCCTGTGTCCAAATTCATGTGAGAATTCAGAAATTATTTTGCTCAGTGTACACTATTTTTCACAAAAAAAGATAGGAAATCCATATGTGCTGTTCAAGTGGTTAATTCTGCTGCCAAGACAATATTTCAATATTTTAGTATTTCCTCTTCTCAATGAGGAAATGGAAAGCTTGTTTTTAAAATCACTGTGTTCTCCAAAGAAGGACATTGTTTTTAAAAGTATGCATGTTATCTATGTGTAAGATAGTTGCTAACACTTGAAAATCATGGAAATCTAAGCTGCAGTTTTCCTAGTTTCTTTGCCAGAGCACAGGTATTTCAAGAGTTTAAGTTTTGAACTGCATTAACTATCCAGTTAGAGAGTTTATATAAATCTTCATAGAATCTTAGTAAGGAACAGAACTAACTGGAAGTGATGAAGTTTGAGATGATTAAGACGTGAGCCTCTGTGGAGGTTCTCTTCTTCTTGTTATACCAGAAGGCTGTGCTGCCATCCAATGAGACTTGGACAGGCTGGAGAGCTGGGCCAAGGGGAACCTCATGACATTCAACAAGAGCAAGTGCAAGGTCCTGCACATGGGGAGGAACAACCCCATGCACCAGTACAGGCTGGGGGCTGAACCACTGGAAAGCAGCTCTGCTGAGAAGGACCTGGGAGTGCTGGTGGGCAACAAGATGACCCTGAGCCAGCAATGTGCCCTTGTGGCCAGGAAGGCCGATGGTATCCTGGGATGCACTATAAGGAGTGTGGCCAGCAGGTCGAGGGAGGTTATCCTCCCCCTCTACTCTGCCCTTGTGAGACCACATTTGGAGTACTGTGTCCAGTTTTGAGCCCACCAGTTTAAGAAGGATGTGGAACTCCTTGAGCAAGTCCAGCAGAGAGCTACCAAGATGACCAGGGGAGAGGAGCATCTCCCTTATGAGGAAAGGCCAAGAGACCTGGGTTCGTTTAGCCTGGAGAATACTGAGGGGGGATTTCATCAATACTTATAAATATCTAAAGGGTGGGTGTCAGGAGGATGGGGCCAGACTCTTTTCAATAGTGGTGCCCAACGACAGGACAAGGGGCAACGGGCACAAGTTGGAACACGGGAAGTTCCACCTGAACATGAGAAAAAACTCCTTTCCTGTGCGGGTGCCAGAGCAGTGGAACAGGCTGCCCAGGGAGGCTGTGGAGTCTCCATCCCTGGAGACATTCAAAACCCGCCCGGACGCGTTCCTGTGCCCCCTGCTCTGGGTGTGCCTGCTCAAGCAGGGGGGTTGGACAAGACAATCTCCAGAGGTCCCTTCCAACCCCTGCCATTCTGTGATTCTGTGGTTCTTGATATATTGTAATTAACTAAGAGCATGTGTCTTCTGAAATGGGCCTAAACCACCACTGCTCACATCCAATTATTATTTTGGTTGAAGAGCACTACATTTTTAAACTATTTTTACTCCATCATTTCTACTTATCTGTCTGTACCCTCAGCTTTTGGACAGATAGCCACCATTCCCTCAGTTCAAAAACTGGAGACATTCTTTCCCCTGCCCCATGCTCAGCTGCTGCCCTTGCCTTCCACAGGGGTTTCCATTCCCCTGGCCATGCTGGCAAAGCTCTCTGAGCACTGCCTGGTTGCTACAGGCAATGTCCAACAGGTGAACCTGAAGAGCCAGTGAACGGCACAGACACTCCAACCTGCATGTGGACATCATTATAGTTACAGCAGTTCAGAAAATTATGCAACTGAGGGGGAAAAGGTTATTTGTAAGATTTAAAAAAATCTACTCTGAATGACTGTCTCTGCAGGGCAACAGAAAATGCTGGGCCTATTCTTGGGCCCTGAGGGAAAGCTACACCACTCAACTTGTGTCCATATTACTCAAGCCCCTGTCCCACCAAAGAAGCCTTGCCAATACTGCATAACAAAACCAGCTCCTGGTGAACAGCACCCGAGATCAGCTTAACTATCGCACAGCATCAGTGATGGCATGCAGTGCTCGAGCTGTGCCCTGGCCCGGCCTCAGCTACCAAACAAGGCCTGCTAGAGCTTTTGTTCATCTGGGATACACTACATGCTATGTATTCTGCTAAAGAAAATGAGTACTTCTCATGCAGTACTAAAATGTACTAAACGAAAACTTCTCTGTGAATTAGGGAAAATCATTCATTAATTTAGACCTTTAATTACATTTTAAAACAGCAAACATATGTATGTTTCTTTTTGGAATTTCATAAACAACTTTTTAACCTTTAGGTAAACAAATCCAAAATACACTGAAATACACTGACATGACTATAATAATCCTTTAAGATATCAGACATATCTCTTGGAATAGTTAAAGAACTAATACGTCTTTATATGTCTTCTTTTTAGCTGACAAAGTAGAATATGGCCTTAATGCCTCAGAATAGACAAAATATGTAACTTAACTTGCATTGCTGCTTAAATATTTACGAAAGCAAGAGTCAGCATAACCATGCTCTTATGTAATTTAGCCTAAACAGTATGTGAGAATAAACACTTACTTGTGACACAGGCTCTAGTACGGCTTCATTTTGCATTGCTGTTTATTACTTATTCATAACTGGTTTATACCACATAAAGTATATTAATTTTTAAGTTGCAGTTTGTATATTGTCCAAATGTTGGAAACAGGTTACTCAATTCCATTCTTCTGCATTTAAACAGGAGTAGGTTTAAAGGTGGTATCTGTCAAATTACCTGTTTACACTGAAACCACTGTGTGGGAAACAGGCAACAAAATAGAAGAGAATGGTCAACCTATATGAAGGAAAAGCCAAATTCTGATTAGGGAATTGGACTAAGATTTAGGAAAATGGTGAGAATGGGTAAAGATCAAATATTAACCTCAGTTAGGAAGATGGGTTTCAATTCAAGCCCCTGTTTGAGTCTAATTCTGCAACAAAGCCGTAGTAGAGCATTTCATTTGGTGGACTACTATCATGATTGTCTATTGCCATAGAATACCTTCTTGAAAACACTACCACTATTACACGGGTACTTAACCATGAGCCTACTCCTCAAGGAAAGACATTGAAGTATAAATTTGGCACATCACAATAATTTCAGCTAAATGGAAAACATTATTTACTCTGAATCTTTAAAGTATCTGAACAACAAATGTTTAGTAGAGCTTGCAGTTTCCATCATGTTCTCTTATTTAATTAAAAAAAAAAGTGGTTTTGCAAATTCACTCACCATTTACCGGCATTATTTTCTAACACAATATGATGGAAAATTTTAGTACATTGCCATGTTAGAATTTCTGGTGCTTATACGAAGACTTCTGCAACATTGGCCAAAAAAAATCATCACTGCAAGTTTTGAGGGGTCAAGCTGAAAACTATTTCTGTGGAGACTATTTGGACCACAGAGGTAAGAGTTAAAGAAATGCCTAAGAGTTTACCTGAACATAAATCATTTAATTCCTACCAGTGAAGCTGTAAGAACACTTCACATTGTAGTACATTCATGTGTCAGACCTGAAATTTCTGGAAGCACGGTAATAAAGATGTTTCAGTACCAAGTGCCCTTACCTGGCATCAGTGAAACCAGGCTGGTGTTTTTTTTTTGTGTGGTTGGGTTTGTTGTTTTGTTGTTTTGTTTTGTTTTTCCACGATTTTTGCAAAGTTAATGTTTTGACAACACTGAGAATCTGGCAACGCATGTGCAATGCTAAGCAATGCAATGAGGTATAGAAGGCATGATCTGTTCATAACGGGTCATTACAACTGTATATGGAAATTAGATGATTTAGGTCATTAAACAGAATATTCAAAAGAAATTTTGTCCTGACGACACAGACTGTAAACATGAGCACTGCTAATGATTTAGCTTTGTCAGCACACTTCATTGGTAGCAGAAGTAGCAGAAGTGTCAGATGTTGGTTTCTACTATGCAAGAAACAAAATTTCTCTATTATGACTATTAAGAAGGGCGGAACTAATTAAACTCTAGGTAGTTCGCCGGCTTATCTTTCTCTCTTATCTAAAAGTAAAAAACCAAAAAGATCAGCCACGCGGGAGAACAGCGGTGACCAGAGGGCCGCTGCTGCCCGTGACCCGCCAGCTGCCGCAGGCGGCTGGACAGCCCCGAACGAGGAGGGTGTTTGCTGAGGAAGCACAACCGGCCGCCCAGAGCGCACCGGGGCGGCTCCGGCTCCTCCGGCTCCTGCGGCCGCCGCCCCGCGCAGCGCTGCCTGGAACGGCGCAACCAACGGCCGCCTCGCGCGGCTGGCGGGTCGCGCGCCCCCGCCCCAGCACCCGCCCGTGGCGGCACCTGTGAGGCGAAATCGGGGATCCCCCCCCCGCCCCCCGTCCCGCCCCGGACGGCGCGCTGGCGTGGCGGAGGAAAACTCTGCCCTCGCTGCCCAGCCCCGCACCCCCGGGATCTCCCGGCCTAAGGGCCAGCGCGGGAGGAAGCGCTGCCCTTCCCGCAGGCAGCGCGGGGGCGCCCGGCTCTGGCAGGACACCCCGGCGGAGCCCCTGTGCGGGGCGGCGGGACCCGCGCCGGCTGCCCGGCTGTCACGGAGTTTCTTCGCCCATTCCCCTGCCGCGCCTCTTTCGGGAAAGTTGCCGCTCTCTCCGCCGCCAGGAGCCCCGACGGAGCCGGGACAATTGAAGCCTCCCGCCTCAGCGCCCCGTGCCCCGCAGGCAGGAGGCGATTTGCATGCG